>NC_091789.1:138450536-139650536 GCF_029378745.1 Bos indicus
GTGTGGTTTGTGTCAACCCGCAGGCCTCATTAAGTGGTTTTGAAAGTTGACACCCACACAGTGGTGGGCAAGGAAGAGAGAGACTCTGATAGTCATGACCTGGGGGTCATTGGGAAAATGGCAGGGATTCAAGATGAGCAGGAATCCTACTGAACTGCTGGTATTGGGTGACTTCTGTCTCTGGCCCTAGGAATCAGATAAAAATATATTAGTCATCTCCTCTCTCTCTCTGTTTGCTCTCTGCTCTCCAGTATGTCTGTTGGAAATACATAGATGCTTCCAAGAGCCTTTTGTGGTGAAGCCCTCAGAATATTCCAAAAGGCTGTGGCAGCTTTGAGTGATGAGTGCATATGTATTCATTTCAGTCCAACTCTTTGAGATCCTATGGACTGTAGCCCTGTGTCCATGGGATCCCCCAGGCAAGAATACTGGAGTGGGTTGCCATTTCCTTCTTCAGAGGATCTTCCTGACCCAGGGACTGAACTCAGGTCTCCTGCATTGCAGGTGGATTCTTTACCACTGAGCCACCTGGGAAGCCTGTGGCAGCTTTGAAGTCACTTGGAAAAGAATTGCTCTCTATTCTGAATTAAAAGTATCATTCCATGATAATCTTTGTATTACTCGGAATTTTGAGAGGGTTGAAAAATTGTGTCATTTATTTCACAGTATAGCTGTTTGGGATTTTACATTTATGTACAAATATTCAGCTTTGAGACCTGTATTCAACTTCTCAATTAAAATTTTATGCAGAGCCAAATTAGGCCTGCAAACATATAGTATATTTGTAATTTTCATTCATTTTAATTATAGTTTCATTCAGCCCTCAACAGGAACATTTGTTTTCTTACCTATAGTCTACAAAACATAGAAAAAAATTAGTTTCAATTTTGTCCATTGTATTTATACCTTTCCAGGAAGGAAGTGTAGTGTTATCTTATTTCATTTAAATTGAAAATTTTCTTCTGATAATATTATATAGGAAGACATATACCATGCTGGTTTAATGAAAATTTCCAGAAATATCTCCTCCAAATTATCTTCCTTCCAGAGGAAATAACTACTTAAAAGGAATCAAATATAGGTTTACTATTTTCTACCAGTTTTTCTCTTATAACCTGAACATATACAATATGCTTAATTGAAAAGAGAGAAATATATTTTCTATTATCATGGCTCCAGTAAGTCTACTCTTTAAGGAGTGCCACTTTTAAATGCATTTTTAAGATTTAAGTTTGTCATATCTTTGTATGAACTCTTCTAATTCTTCCCAACCTAAACATTATATCTATTAAATACTTTACATTTTTTCTCAATTCAAAATGATAAGGTAGGAATAGAAACAAATTCAGGCTTTTATGAAATCTGCTCTAACATCCATGGAATGATGATTTGTGATTAAAAACAAAAAGAATTTTTGTTTTGATTTCTTTGAAATGAAGAGTACTGTTAAATTTACCTTTACTGGTATGTTGTGTATACACCCAAAACTACTCTCTAATATCTGGGAAAATGAAATACATTTAGGTGAGAGATAACTGTAGACTTAGGCCATCTGGAGACCTGGTTATAACGACATAATGTCAGTGAGATCCTCCCAGCAGGATGGAGTTGTTCTGAGTTCATCTGGCAGCTTCTGTTGGATCTGGGAAATTCAGAACTGGCCAGCCTTCCCTCTTTGTCCTGACCCCCAGCATACACGTCTGTAGTTATGGCAGGGAAAAGACATTGTTGCCTACCAGCCTCTTGCTCTCCTGCTCCACAACCAGCACACCCCTCCCCACCGCTGTACAGAACTTGACTTACTGAGTCTTGACCACCAGAATCCACAGGACCCCCCAAAATAGGCAAGGTCGGAGTTTCTAACTCCCTTCTCCCTTTTTGGAGCACTCACCCATACTGAGTCACAGCCACATCTCTGGCACTTCGCAGTTGACTGGAGGCATGCCTTTCAGGTGAGAAGGAAGGTTTCATGAAGCTGGCCTGAGTATGATTTTCAGTTGGGGGAGAGACTGCATGCCAGGGAACACATATTTCATTCCCAAATGCATCCATCAAAGCAAATCTAGCTGTCTGAAGGCTTCTTATATTTAGTAAAAATCAATAGCCTGATGTATCCCCACTATATTTCCTCTTGAACAAGCTTTCAAGTTTCCTGGGGGCCTTTCCCCAGGCTCCCTATCAGAACTTGGATTTTCTGTTTGAATGCTCTGCTTCACCGGAAGTCCAGTCATGCAAGAGAGTGTTGCGTCACTCAGTTAACCTCACAGCCACTGGCAGAGACCTCTCCCTAATACTGCAACAGGCACCTCTTACACCCTTTCTAGTTAATTCCTCCCCTCTTCAAGGTTAAAGTCAGAGTGCTACTGTGGATTTTTCTTTTTTCTTCTCAGTGCTATAGCAGTGCTGTGAAACCATTTTATAGGAGTTGTGTAAAGACAGTATGGAGTTATTACAGAGTGAGTGTGGAAAATTTACAAGTATCTGTATCTCTTAGCCTGTAATTTTCCAAAAACAGAGCCTGAGAAAATGGCTTGTGTGCAGAGAGTTTATTTGAGACCTGACCCAAGGATGTAGGAGAAAAAGCTTGAAGCTGGGATGAGGAGGATCAGTTGGTAAATTTGGGAAGTAGGAAAGTCAATGCAAAGATGTGTCATGGAGTCAGCTCCTACTCTAAGCTTGCTGTCATCTCCAACTCTTTTTTCGACCCCATAAACTGTAGCCCGCCAGGCTCCTCTATTCATAGGATTTCCCAGACAAGAATACTAGAGTTACTATACTGGATTACTATTTCCTTCTCCAGGGGATCTTCCCGATCCAGGGATCGAACCCATGTCTCCTGCATTGGCCGGGGGATTCTTTACCACTGAGCCACTGTGGCTTTTCCTACTCTAGGCTACTCATGCTGGATGACCCAGGCCCCTCCCAGGAGACTTAGGAGATGCATCTCAGAGCTGTCTGCCCAGGGCACAAAGGAAGGAACATTTACCCTTCAGGTCCCAGCCCCAGTGACCAACGGTAGATCTACACATGTTCATTCCCACACGTGCTTTCTGCTTGTATTTGCATGAGGGTCACATGGATTCCTCTGAGTGGCCTGCGCTGTGGTGTTGAGGAAGCCTTGGGGCAGGGAGAAGTAAGAGGTGTGACATGTAGACGGGCACTGTCAGGTGGCGTGTGTGAAAGTGCCGGCCACCGTGCACATAACGTGACCAAATGGTGTGCTTCCTTAGGATTTCCGTGTAGTCGTTTCTTTTGAGAGTGAGATGGAACTCCCAGCGGGGAAGTGGGAAAGTGAGACTGGGGCAGGAAGACAGCCCATGAATGGTGCGTTATCCAGACTGCTGTCTCTGTGGACAATTGGAACTTAATTCCATTGGAGAGCTCTCAGAGCCAGTAATAGAAAATGTGCTTCTGGATTTTTTTATCCAAGGGTGAGAGAACCGGGGTGTTTATACCATTTCACACCAGTGATTGACTATGGGCTTGGGAGCGTTCACTCCCTAGTACTTTGTAAGTATGGCCAAGCAAGGCTCCAGCAATGCTCTCAAAGAAATGTATGTACTGTCTGGTTGGAAGGCAGACTGGGGGGCAGTCATGCAATTAAGTGAGCATATAGGGGCTGGACACTGCTGACGAGCTG
The DNA here is from genome assembly GCF_029378745.1 of Bos indicus. Lineage (NCBI taxonomy): Eukaryota > Metazoa > Chordata > Mammalia > Artiodactyla > Bovidae > Bos > Bos indicus. The sequence continues at coordinate 138,454,177 of NC_091789.1, forward strand.
CTGCAGTCCTTGACAAATACATTTTTCTTTATTTGTAGTACTCTTATTTCTGCAGGAGAGTCTTTTATTAAAGGGACCGCTGGGTTAAAGTATATATTTTTATCAATTATAATAGATGCTACCTAATTGCTTTCCAAAAGAAATGTCATAATTCACATTTCCACCAGTAGATTTTAAAATTACTCTTTCTCCTATTAGCAATGAATGTTATGATTCTTTCAAAGTTTTGCCAGTCTGGTAAATATAACATGATGTCTTACTACTTTAAAAAATATTATCCTGATTAGTATTTTTGTTCATTGGCCAAATGGATTTACCCTCCAGAAAATCTCTCTTCAGATTCTTTATCCCCTTCTTTTGGTAGGTTGATTTTCCCTTTTGGGCAGTTTTTAAGAGTGCTTTGTGTATTATGTATACTAGCCTACTGGCTGTTCTCTGTTAGAAATATTTTTTCAAGTCTCTTCTTTGTCTATCAAAACTTTGTTAAAATTGTTTTATAATGTAGAAGTTTTATGGAACATTTTCTGGATGTACTGTGTTGTGATAAATCAAAGATGCCAACACTCACTGTTACATACCACTGAGAAGGAAAAAACCTGTCAATTAAATCGCTACAGTGCTCTCTGATGACTTTAACCTTGTGTTTGCAGTGGGGACTTTTTCAGGCTTTAATATTGACAGTATAGTTTTGTAGCGCATTGAAGAACACTGCTTTTGTCACTACTGCCTACTTGCTTCATTGTCTTATATTTCCTTATTAAACTACATGTAGCTGGAAGTTTGGGCTTCCCTGGTAGCTCAGTGGTAAAGAATCCTCCTGTAATGAAGGAGACGAGGGTTCAATTCCTGGGTCGGGAAGATCCCCTGGAGGAGGGCATGGCAATGCACTCCAGTATTCTTGCCTGGAGAATTCCATGGACAGAGGAGCCTCACAGGCTACAGTCCATGGGGTCGCAGAGTCTGATACAACTGTAGTGACTGAGCAACACAGCTGGAAGTTTAGCATCAGCTTCTGGTCAATTTCAGCAGGAAGTTTCTGGTACTCTGATATTCTGCTCCTTCATGATAGTGCTGCATGAATTGGTCAAAATGGCCTCTTTTCTTTTGAAACCTTTTTCACCTTTTTCAAGAAATTTGGCAGTTCCTTCAGTCTCCGTCTCAAGGTTTGGTGTCAATAAGCAATACTTTTCCATGTATCTCAACAGCAAAATGTAGTATAGTTTCACTCATTTGTGAGTATTTTCCTTTTTGACCCCACAGAGCACTTGGCTATTGCTCTGTGTGAGGCATGGAACAGGTTCCATTCCTTCAGTGGTGTTGGGCGTTTGCTTCTCAACTATCCCAGTCATGTCAGTATACTGTTTTATGCCTTTCTATGTACCCAGTAACGTTTTATTTCAATCTCAAATCACTGTACACTTAGGAAGCCATTTTAAAAATGGCAACTAAACTCAACAAGGGAGATGCCAACAATGCACCTTAATGTTGTTTGATCACTGTCGTGTCCGACTCTTTGTGACCCCATGGACTGTAGCCCACCAGGCTCCTCTGTCCATGGGATTTCCCAGGCAAGAATACTGGAGTGGGTTGCCATTTCCTCCTCCAGGGCATCTTCCTAGACCAGGGATCGAACCCTCGTCTCCTGCATTGGCAGGCGGGTTTTTTTGCTACTGAGCCACCAGGGAAGCCCAACAATGAATATATATGACTGTTGAAATGATAGCAGTATCAGTAGTCATGACCAAATCTGAGCATGCTCAGACACATAAAACTAGGCCACAAATGGACAGTTACATCCAGGTTCAGAGATGTGAAATGAGAGGGAATACATACATCTTGGGATCAATAAAATAAGGTACATAACTTTTCTTAACTCCTTTTTAGACTAGAGCAACAATGTTTTGAGCTTCCCTTTAGGGCCAGTTTCAGTCAGAACACCTATCTTTACACTGTGTAATAAAACAGAGGTAACTCCCATGAGTATTGAAACAGGTGATGTATCATGTATCCCATGTCATTCCACTCAGGGAATGCTCTCACCTTTCATTTTCTACCTTCTTGTGAAATATCAAGTAATTGGTTCGTACCACATGTAGTGGTACTATGTGATCATGCTCTTCACTTTCAATATACTGTGGGCTGGAAAACCACAATACCAGGAAAAGATGCTTTCCAGGCCAGAAAGTGGATGAAGGACAATTACAGAAGGCGGGTGTGGTAAAAACAAAATTACAAAAGCAAGGGTCTGGGACTTGAGTCTTGCGTTGCCATTGCATCTCTCCCTTCTAGTTTTACCCACTAGCACAGCTCACACCTGTAGATTTCTGTATCAGGGAGATGTTGTCCAACAGTTGCTGCCTCTAATATCTTTCCATCTCTGACGATGCCGCTTTCCCAGTTTAGAGCTTATTTATGCCCTCTGTCAATGGGAGCCTCCCAGGGCCCCTTGGTGCTTGAGCCGAGGCTGCTATAGCTCTCCATCCTGCAGAAAACTGGGGACCACCAAATAAGACCACCAAAAGCCAGGCATGGGTCACTGTCCTAAGAAGGACAGGCTGATTATTGCTGGGGTTCTCTGTTGAAGCAGTTTCCCCCCTAGTCCTGGGTACCCAGGAAACTTGAGGCAACTAGGTCCAAATCAGGGAGAGTTGAACCGGGTCCTCCCACCACACAAGCCATGGCTGCACCCCCCTCTTCCCTCCTTCCCCAGTGCCTCCTGCCCATTTTTCTGGGTTCTGTTTTTTGTTACCCCCAAACTGTTTAAACTTCTCATTGTGAGATGTAACACATCCAGGAAATTAGGCCAAGATGCAAATATAGAACTTAAAAAAAAAGTTTTGCAGAGTGAGCACCCATACAATTAACACTTGTTTGGATCACTGTACAGCTGTTGAAGGAAAATGAGTTACAGCTACACATAAAAGTGTGAATGAATCTCAAAACATAATGTTCAGTGAAAATGTTGGTTCCAAGAGAACGTATGCAGTATGATGATTGTATTTTTAAAGTTCAAAAACACATGAAATTAAAGTTATAAAGAAAAAATAATTATAAAGAAAAGCAAGAGGAAGTTAACCACAGAATTCAAGACTATGGTTATCTCAGAGGGGCAGGATGGGATGCAAATGAGAATGGGTTACTGGGGACTGTTAAAGAAGCAAGTGTTCACATGCGCTTATAGTTTTGGAATTCTTTATTATGTACTTTATAAGTTATTTTGCATCTACTCGATATTGAATAGCAATCTTAAAAAAAAAAGAATACATTAGCCATAGAGAGGCTATAATTAGTATCTTCTGATCTTACCCAGATCAGAAGAGCCAATGTATTTTTCTCCTCTGGTCTCACTTTTCCCATCCAATCTACTGTAGGCTAGGAAAATACAACCCCCTTGCATTCAGCATGTATGTGGGTGTTTGTACTTACTGTTTTTTGACATATTAGAAGTTGGCAAATACAAAGTGAAAAAAGATATGAGGCATAAAATGGAACTCCAAGATGGTTGGTAAAGAATGAGAAAAATGCAAGGATGAGCAAGGAAGAAATGACTGGGGACCAACTAAAATGAAGAAAGATTATTAGAGAACATCGCTTTACATTAATGTACAGGGGGGACACCTGTACACCCGTGGCTGATTCATGTCGATGTATGACAAAACCACAATATTGTCAAGTAATGAGTCTCCAATTAAAATAAATTAATTAATTTTAAAAATTTTTAATGAGAAAAATGCAAGGATAAGCAGGGAAGAAATGACTGGGGACAAACTAAAATGAAGAAAGATGATGAGAGAATTAAATGTGTACACACCATCATAACTGTAGAAATGACAGAGGATGCAGCGAGGTGATGACTCCACAAGGTTTCTCCAAGAGTCAAAGACTGCAGAGAAAAGGGGATTTTTAAGTCCTTCTTCTGCCATGTAGTGATATTATATAGTTGTTCTGTATATGTTTTGTAGACAAAGATTCCTTACCCTGTGGTCAAGGGACCTTATATTCTAGATATTTGACTGAACTGTACTGTTCATATCAGTGATTCAGCATTGAAAATACTGTTCAATGGAATCAACAACAGGACTGTATTCCCAAGAGGGTGATCTTAATAGGGAGGCAGCCATGGTCCTATTCCTTGGCTGATAGAAACTGACACCATCCATGACAGTCACATGAATGATCTCTTCATGGAACCTTGTGTGTGTGTATTTAGAATGTTTTCAGTAAATATTGACTATTATGTTTAGAAGAATATGTATGACACTAAACTTGTGATAGACATCTTTGGCTGCCTACCCAGGACCATTCTCTCTTATTCACAGCTATCAAAACCCTAGTTTTACTTGGGAAAAGTTGGATCCAGTGCTAGAGGGTGAACCATGATTAATGAAACCATAATGGCTAGAGGGTGAACCATGATTAATGAAACCATAATGGCAGTCCTCTTCTCCTTTGGTTAGTGGTCGGTTGATGGGTGACTGTGTGACCCAGTTCTAGCAGAAGAGATGGAAAGGCAGCCTTGTAGGGGAGATTCTGGAGAAGCAAAAACAGTAAAATCTCACAAAGAAAAAACCTTTTTGCCTCTTCCTCCACTTAGTGCTTTGAACTCTGCTTTGGGAAGATGTTCTCTTTAGAGCTGGGCCAATAAAACCAAGGAAGGTAAAGACTCAGGGTCCTTGGTGACACCATTGCCCTTCTGAGCTAATCCTAACAGACTTCATGTAATAACAATAATCGTCTTTATGTTAATTAGGTTTTCTGTGATTTGCATCACATAAAAAAGACATAATGAGTGAAGTGAATGAATGCTGATCTACATTTGTGTAAACATACCTGAATCACTTACTCTATTTTGTTATCATTTATTATCATATCCAAAGCACATACCATATGGACTAGCGCTGAACAAATAATTATTAAAATTATTGAATAAATAAATATTAAATGGAAATAAAAACATCAAATTCCAAAATAAACCTTAGTGGACACACTTTTTGATGTTTCTGTAAAACTGTGTATCTTAATGTCTAAGCTCCATGAGTAGTTAGAGATGTTGCAAATTGTCAAATGCATATTTGATTTGGTTAGATATATGCTAAATTTAGGAAATGGAATGCAAATAAGAAGAGACTAAAAGCTTTTCCTGGCTCTGACATAAGGTACTTTGGCAGGGGAAAAAAACTCAATAGTGGAACTAGAATGAAGAATTTGGTGTAAATTGAAGAGACTCATCTAAAAATTCAGCTTACATCATCTTTTAATATATTTCAGTTACCCAGAAGAATATATATATAGCATTCTGAGGAATATGTTGATCTATAACTCCCATTTGAAAATGAAATTCTCCCACAGTGGTGCCACTTTAATACCCCCTAAAGCAGCCCAATGTGCTTCTTCCTTTAGTCCTTCCCAGTTAGCCTCTTAGCAGATTCTCTTAGATTAGAAACTATACAGGAAGGCATTTAATGCAGGTCATGATTTTGATCTTATTTAGAGATTTCTGCCAGCTGATAAGTATTGAGAGGGTAACAGGCAGGAAGGCTAGAGGTCCCCAAGTGGAGGAAATAGACTGCAAGTGTCAGACTTTTTTTTTCTCTCTGTTAGTCAGTAGGAGGAAACAAACTACAAGTGTCAGACATTTTTTTCCCCTTCTCTGTACATAATTTCTATACAAAATCTCCAAGCCAGGCTTCAACAGTACCTGAACCATAAACTTCCAGATGTTCAAGCTGGATTTAGCAAAGGCAGAGGAACCAGAGATCAAGTTACCAGCATCCGTTGGATCATAGAAAAAGCAAGAGCATTCCAGAAAAACATCGATTTCTGCTTTATTGATGATGCTAGAGCCTTTGACTGTGTAGATCACAACAAACTGGAAAATTCTGAGAGAGATGTGAATACCAGACCACCTGACCTGGCTCCTGAGAAATCTGTATGCAGGTCAAGAATCAACAGTTAGAACCAGGTATGAAACAACAGACTGGTTCCAAATCAGGAAAGGAGCACGTCAAGGCTGTATATTGTCACCCTACTTATTTAACTTGCATATGCAGAGTACATCATGCAAAATGCGAGGCTGGATGAAGGACAAGCTGGAATCAAGATTGCTGGGAGAAATATTAATAACCTCAGATATGCAGATGACACCACCCTTATGGCAGAAAGTGAAGAGAAACTGAAGAGCCTCTTGATGAAAGTGAAAGAGGAGAGTGAAAGAGTTGGCTTAAAACTCAACATTCAAAAAACTAAGGTCATGGCATCCGGTCCTATCACTCCATGGCAAATAGATGGGGAAACAATGGAAACAGTGACAGACTTTATTTTCTTGGACTCCAAAATCACTGCAGATGGTGACTGCAGCCATGAAATGAAAAGACGCTTGCTCCTTTAAATAAACGCTATGACCAACCTGCTGCTAAGTCACTTCAGTTGTGTCCGACTCTGTGCGACCCCATAGACGGAAGCCCACCAGGCTCCCCTGTCCCTGGGATTCTCCAGACAAGAACACTGGAGTGGGTTGCCATTTCCTTCTCCATTGCATGAAAGTGAAAAGTGAACAGGAAGTCACTCAGTCGTGTCCAACTCTTAGCGACCCCATGGACTACAGCCTACCAGGCTCTTCTGTCCATGGGATTTTCCAGGCAAGAGTACTGGAGTGGGGTGCGATTGCCTTCTCTGATGACCAACCTAGACAGCATATTAAAAAGCAGAGACATTACCTTGCTGACAAAGGTCCATCTAGTCAAATCTGTGGTTTTTCCAGTAGTCATGTATGGATGTGAGAGTTGAACCATAAAGAAAGCTGAGCACCGAAGAATTGATGCTTTTGAACTGTGGTGTTGGAGAAGACTCTTGAGAGTCCCTTGGACTGCAAGGAGATCCAACCAGTCCATTCTGAAGGAGATCAGCCCTGGGATTTCTTTGGAAGGAATGATGCTAAAGCTGAAACTCCAGTACTTTGGCCACCTCATGCGAAGAGTTGACTCATTGGAAAAGACCCTGATGCTGGGAAAGATTGAAGGCAGGAGGAGAAGGGGATGACAGAGGATGAGATGGTTGGATGGCATCACCAACTCAATGGACATGAGTTTGAGTAAGCTCTGAGAGTTGGTGATGGACAGGGAGGCCTGGCATGCTGCGTCCATGGGGTCACAAAGAGTTGGACACGACTGAGCGACTGAACTGAAGTATACAAAATTAAAAGTTTTCTTTTAAAATTCTGTGTTGCCATGACAATACCTGGTTCTACCTTAACTTAAACTTTTCTCAAACCTTGAGCTCACCAATGTGTTTTTCTTATGGAAATGTTTTTCTTTAGCTATGTTAATGAAACTGAAACGAGTTGCCAGTCCAGGTTCCATGCACGATGCTGGATGCTTGGGGCTAGTGCACTGGGACGGCCCAGAGGGATGGTATGGGGAGGGAGGAGGGAGGAGGGTTCAGGATGGGGAACACATGTATACCTCTGGCGGATTCATTTTGATATTTGGCAAAACTAATACAATTATGTAAAGTTTAAAAATACAATAAAATTAGAAAAAAAAAAAAGATTCATGCCAATTGTTTCATGGCAGGGGATGACTCACCTTGTGCCAATACTATCTCAAAATGCATGTTGTGGGTGAGGGGCCTAGTGCCACTCTCAGTTTTGAGGCATTTCCTTTCTCTAATTAGCAGCTTCTAATAGGTATATAACTTCTTGCTATAAACTAGCAAGGGGGGCACTCTTTCTGCCCCCTTCTAATGTCTATGTCAGAAACTTGCTCTCTCTCTTTTATACTTTAATAAGACTTTATTACACAAAAGCTCTGAGTGATCAAGCCTCATCACTGGCCCCAGATCGAATTCCTCTCCTCTGGAGGCCAAGAATCACAGCTTCGTTCACGGCTCATAGTGGCAACCTTTCAGTATAGGCAGTAATCGTGATTACACATGGTGTGGAAATAAATAAAATATGCAATACGCAAGTTGACATATCTGTCCACAGTGGTACAAACAATAGAGAGTCACTTTATCTAAATGATTAGCCTTAAAAAAAAATATGCTTACTTTCTCCCTGTCATTATTCCCTTCCGATGAGGTCTTAAATCTCTCCATTTAAAACAACAAAATAATCTCTTACCCTTCTATCTCATTCTAGGCAACTCGGTATCTCCCTCCTATTCATCATCCCCAAATGTCTTGAGTTATCCATACTACCCTGAGGCATATGCAGTCAGTGAGCCCCTTACCTCCACTCAACTCTGGGCACAGGCCAGTGGCATCCTATTTTAAGCACCCCATGTACTCCCCTTGAGACTTCTCTCAGCCATCTCTCGTGCCCTAGGGAATATCCCTCAGCCATCGATGGCTGGGAGTTGGAGGACAAATGCAACATCCCAGCATCTGAGTGGAATGAGCATGACTGAATTATTTTCTGCATTTCTGCCAGAGATCCCCAGTAGGGCTGAACGACAATCGCTCACAGCATTAACGTGCTCAGTATCTTACCCTTTGCGTGCTTCCTTCCCTTTCCTTCTCACTTGCCCACTTCCTTACTGGTGCTTCCTGGGATTTCTCCCAAATAAAACACTTTAAGTCAGATCCTAGTCTCAGGATCTCTTTCTGGGGGAGCTAGACTGAAGCAACTCATTTCTGTTTCATCACTGTTTATCACTCTCTAACCATTCCCATGTGGGTTCTGCCCCATCACGTCACTGAAGACTTCCATGTCAGTGAATACAAAGGGCATTTTCATCTTAATCTCTCAGTGACATTACACAAATTGACTGAAGAAACCTCTTGCAATATTCTTTTGACACCTTGACACTGTGTACCATTTTTTTCTACTTTTATTTCATTGCTGCCTGGTCTCCCTCGTGGTCTCCAACTAACAATTACATATTAAAGTTCTTCATGGCTTGATTCTACACCTACTCCTCTTGTCACTCTGTACACTCTCTCTGGATAATTTCATCTAGGTGTTCATTTTTAGTTGCCATCCGAAAGGAAATAACTGACACATTTGTGTATTTAGCCCAAACCTTTAGTCTGTACTCCAGACTTGCATATCTAATTGTCTACTTCATACTTACTTGATCTCTTGAAGGCACCTCAAACTCAACTGTATTCAAAGGAAAATATGACCTTTCCTCCAACACCCTGTACTATGCTATTGATCTCTATTTCAGGGAATGTTAACACTGTTCATCCAGCTTTCAAAGGCCGAATCCTGGTAATCATCCTCAGTCCATCTCTCTTCTTCATCACCATTCCCCAACACACGTCCAATCTGTCATCAATTGGATCCTTTTGATTTTACTTCTTAAATAGTTTTTAGGCTGTCCAAAAACTTTTAAAACAGAAGAAAAACCTGTCTCTTCTTTTGCCTCCCCACCATCTCCTGAACCTCTACAAATACCGCCCCACTTGCTTGCCCAGTTCCTCTCTACTGCTGCCTATGATCCATTCTTCACACTATAATCAAAGTGGTAGCATCATTTCCACCCTTGTCCTCCTCCCTAAGTTTATTTTATTTTATTTATTTTTTAATTTAAATTTATTTAAATTGGAGGCTAATTACTTTACAATTAAACATGTTAACATCAGTACTCACCCGCACCCCCTGTGTTGAAAGCACAGTGTCTTAACCACTGGACTGCTAGGGAAGTCTATCTTTTTTAAGAACAGCATTTCCTGTGGACCTTTTTTTTTTCCTTTTTTGCAAATTATGTGTTTGTTTTAGTTTTGGTGGCCCTGGGTCTTCGTCGCTGCCTGTGGGCGTTCTCCAGTTGCAGAGAGTGGCAGCTACACTCTAGTTGGGGTGGCAGGCTTCTTGTTGCGGAGCATGGGCTCTAGGGTGCCTGGACTCAGTGGTTGAAGCTCTTGATCTCCAGAGTATGGGCTCAGCAGTTGTGATTCATAGGCTTAGTTGCCCCATGGCATGTGGAATCTTCCTGGGCCAGGTATCAAACCCCTGTCCCTTGCATTGGGAGGTGGATTGTTACCCACTGTACCATCAGGGAAATCCCATTTCCTACAAATCTTGTGACCAAGAATTCTAATATGTCTACTCCTTCTATTCATTTTTCTTAGAGTAGATGTGACAAATGATAAAGTCTCATGTTTGAAATAATAAGACATTTAACTGGGAAGAAGGCATTTCTTCCGTTGCAGGAAATAAAATGTTTTCTATTTGCTTATTTTTAGAGAATATTGCTTCTTGGTTTATTAATTTTTATAAGATTCTATTAATAATAGGATAATCATTTCCTTGAACATTTTGTATCATTTCTATAAGTGGCACTATACGTGGTTAATAGCCTAACCCCAAAGCTAGCCATGTTTTCAAATGTGATTAATATTTCTGTCTTTTTCTTAATGCTCCATTAACTACTGCAAAGTAAGTGGTCCTACTGCCAAAAGCCTTTTCCATTAAATGGAAATACATTTACTCACATTGTGAATTAATTAAAGCCATATGGAACTTAGAGCAGAAGAGTCTAACTTACACATTTTGTTTTAGAAATTTAGAAAATATGGAGCCATTTGTGGCCAAAAGGACTCCCAGATGCTTTCCTATCTTAAAAATTCAGTAACAAGTGTTTCAGCTTTTTCTCAGTGATTGCAGTTTTCATGAGTATGATTATAGCAAGATTCCGCTTCTGTGGTTAGTAGCAAGGGGTTTATACTGAACATCAAAACCTCTGGATGGAGGGAGATTTTTCTGTGGTTTTTCTTCTGATTCCATAAATCTCTGATATTTTAGAAAGTTGAGTGTGGGAGCAGAGGGCCTGGCCGCATAGATTGTTAAGGTGATGGATGGCCATATCTCTAGTTCAAACAAATCATATGCTTTTTAAGTTCAACAGCTATGCTGAGGTACACAGGTGTGGGGTAAGGAGGCCCACACACAAGAAGTTGCTTGTGCCAGGGTTCCTGTGAAGAACAGGTGATAGAAGCTTGAGCAGTAGAACACATTGAGGACTTTTGTCCTCTGCATATCCTCCCTTATTCCTCAGTTCAGTAACTATTTATTGAACACACAGAGAAGCTGAGCTGCATCTCCACATTATGAGGTAGCGTACAGAGAGGTGGCTGTGGTCCTCTCTTACTGCTTGCTCCATGGAAGGCCAGCTGTAAGGGTTGATGTCCATTTATGGGCATCCATGAAGGCACTTTCTGGAAGTTACTTGTCTCCAGAGGCACTGCTCCCAATTTAGCATGAAAAAAATTAAGGTCCCTTTCCTCTCTTTTCTAAAGCCTAGGAGATGAGCATCAGACTTGTGCATCAGAATCCCCTGAAGGACTTGTTAAAAAACAGATTACTGGGCCACAGCCCTAGAGTTTTAGATTCAGTAGTTTGGGGGTGAGGCCTGAGAATTTGCATTTTTAACATATTCTCAGTTGGTCTGTTGGCCTCAGATCCAGTCTTCTAGAACCACTGGGCCAAGACATAGCCCCAAGCAGCCAGAGCCCTGTTATTCTCCATATACCATTCCAGGCCCTCTCAGGTCTTCTGTTCCCAAAGATACCTCCCAAGAAGGGGCAAGAACCTCCTCCACGTTTCACCATCCAAGATCCCCATTTGAAAAAGAGAAGCATACTCAGAAGGTGGAGGTCTTCTCTTATGGCTTCATCACGAATTGAAGGAATTATATCTCCATCTTAATAACTGACTATTTGTTGAATACTTACTGTATGCCAAACACTGTGGTAGGACTTTGAATTATAATGAGTTAACATACACTGAGTGCTTGCCTGTGGGTTAAGCTGTAGTCATGGTCATTTCAATGGTCATTTGATTTTCACTATAGTTCATTTTACAGATGAGGAAACTGAGGTATATAGACGCTGATAAGTTGTGCAGAGACACATGACATATAGCTAGTGAATAGTGGAGCCAAAAATATGAAACTAAGAAAATGTGAGATCTTAACCATTAAGGTATAGTACCTTTCAACATATGTCTGTGTCTACGTATCTTGTTGTTTAGTTGCTTAAGTCATGTCTGACTCTGCGATTCCATGGACCATAGCCTGCCAGCTCTTCTGTCCATGGGATTCTCCAGGCAAGAATACTGGAGTGGGTAGCTGTTCCCTTCACCAAGGGATCTTCCTGACCCAGGGATCGAACCTGTGTCTCCTGAATTGGCAGGCAGATTCTTTACCACTGAGCCACCTGGGAAACCCTCTGTATCTATCTAAATTCCATTTAATCTTTCCAAGAACCTTAAAAAGTAAGCATTATTAGCCTCATCTATAGATGAGGCAGCTGAAATTTAGAAATATGAACAACTTGCCCACCAGGTCAGGGGTGGATGGGAATGCAGGCTGGCTGATTCCTGAATACATGCTTCTGGTGTATAAAAGATTATATTTGCTTCAGCAGGTAAGACCAGCCATTGTCCTCCCAGGGCTCATTGGCAGCCCTTGACCTGGCCAGAACCCCTCTCCAAAGCGGCTGAAATGAATGGGGAAGATGAGTTCAGGCCACCAGGATTCATAGCACCTGAATGATAATGTCCCCATACCAAAGGGCTGGAATAGCTCCTCAAATTGACGGAAGATTGGCCAGAATTTCCCCAAGTGCCATTTAGTGTTGGGCCCTTGGTCCTCCAGATTAGGATGACTGCTCTGTAAGGGACCAACTGGACCTACATTTGGATCCATCAATTTTCAGGGACTTTCTAAGCCCAGAAAGTAACTTATTGCAAAATCAAGCGTCCCCCGATACTCCCCCCTTCAGGACTGAAACACGCCTTCTCCCAGATGATGAAAAGTTGGTCAGTGACAGCTCACAGCTTCTCCAGAAATTGCTCTTGGCTGAAGAGAGCCACTTCATCCAAGGCTATGCGTCTTTGGTATTTAGGAGGACATCCCCTAACCAATGACTGGTTGCTTCCAGGGCATAAAGGCCCAGCCTCCTGGTCGCAATCAGAATATTTCTGCCAGGACATCCCAGCTCTAGAGGTCCTAGGGTGACCAGCCATCCCTGGCTTGCCTGGGCCTGAAGAGTTTCCCAGGACTCAAGACTTGAAGTGCTAAGACTCAAGCAAACAGGGACAAATTGATCACCCTAAGAGATCCCCCTGTGACTGTCTGAGGTCCATCTTCTCCTCCTACCCACCACCTGCTTCCTTCCCTTCCCTTCCCTCATAGATGTTGATTTCTAGGCCATTTCCTAATAAATTTCCCTCAAGCTGATCCCTATCTCAGAGTCTGCTGTTTAGGCTTTACTTAGAACCTGTCAGGTTTTCCCTAACACCTGTGACACCCCAGACTAGGGGAACTACTGGACGAGAATGCCACCTCCTGCAATTAATCCTTCTTCCCTCACCTGCTGAAAGACTCATTGGATGGGTCTGGAGAGATGGTGCCAAAGTGTATGAACAAAATGAAGCTAACAGTGATCACAGCCAGATATAGAATTCACTCAGCATCTCCAGTAGTTGAAATCTATTTGTCAGAGATGATGTCACAGTATCTGAAGCAGAGTGGAGTAAAGCTATTAATAACTTGTGCTATAATGCACACTTCTAATTTTAATTTGTGGGGAAATGTGTTCATATGGAAATAAATTCTTAAAGACTCTCTACCGCAAAGTCTAGTCTAGTCTGTCTGTCTCCCCCTACCACCACCTTCCTTTTTCTTTTCCAAAAAATTTTATTTTGGAGTATAGTTGGTTTACAATGTCATGTTACTTTCAGATGTACAGCTAAGTGATTCAATTATACATTTACATGTATCTGTTCTTTTTCAGATTCTTTTCCTATTTAGGTTATTACAGAATATTGAGTAGAGTTCCCTTTGCTATACAATAGGTCCTTGTTGATTATCTGTTTTATATGTAGTAGTATGTATCTGTTAATCCTAACCACCTAATTTATCCTCCCCCACCACCCTCTTCCCTTTGGTAACCATAAATTTGTTTTCTATGTCTGTGCGTCTCTTCCTGTTTTGTATATAAGTTCATTTGTATCATTTTAAGATTCCACATGTAAGTGATATCAGATGACATTTGTTTTTCTCTTTGTCAGGGTTTCTGCCTTTGCCAGAATTTTTAACTAATAAAAATGTGTTTGCTGAGCCTGACTCCCTAAAGCCGGGTACAACATGATTGAATTCTAAATTTTGTATGACATGGGCTGTAATCAAGGTGGAGATCCTTACCAAAAAATAATTAGCTCTGAGGATAGAAAACTCAGCAGATGCATAATAATTAAATTGGCTCTCTGTTTTTATTTTATTGAGAACTCTAAGCTATATTGATCTTTCAGACCAGATGTGGATTCAAAGCAGATGCCACCCCTTGTAGATCCTTGCTGAAGTGCTTATTTAAAAAAAAAAAAAAGGAATAATCTTGAAAATTCCGACCTAGTATATTAACACATTTTGGAAAATCCCAACACTTGCAGCTTCCAAGTACCTGACTTGGGGTTCTGAACTCCTACAAGTAGAAGTCAAGTGGGAGATGCTGGTCCTTCCAGTATCTGGTGGGTCTCCCAACATGGAGGGAAAAATCTAAGAAGAAAATCAGATGGGTGACGGTTTCAGCTTTGCCAGTTGAAAAGTTCTAGGGGCTGTTACACAACAATGAATACGATTAACACCACTTGAACTGTACAGTTAAAAGGCTAATGTTTATATTAGTGTTTCTAACTCTATTTTTAGAAAAAGACAGAAACTTGAGAACAAGCATGAGGTAGCAAATGACCTGCTGACTGCTTCTGCTCACAGGAGGGCTGTACAGAAACCTCCTAGCTCTGAATGGCTCCTTTCTCCCAGACCCAGTCTTCTTCCTGATCTTCTGACCTTGATTCCCAAGCCCATACTTGAACTGTTCTTATTCCATCTCTCAGGACTACCTTACTCCTCTGCACCCCAGTAATGTGTTCACTCGCTGGTGAATGGCCTCCCCTTGGGCTGGCATCTACTTTGAGTGTGACCTCCCTCATCCAGGCGACCCTCTGTGTCTGGACCAGAGGCTACCAGCCACGCATGCTTTGGTGCTTCCAGCCCCATCATCTTTCAGAAGGGGTTCTCGGCCTGAAATGTGCCCTTCTGATCTTCAGGAGGTTAGACATACCCTCTCTTTTGTTCCCACAACTCCATCTGGACCCTCGCCATGTTATCTTATAATTGTCTGTTTCCCATTGTATCTGCTTACATTTCTGTCTCTTCAGCCAGTACCTCAGTGTGAGCAACTTGAGGGCTGCAACTAGTATATAGCTGACTAGAAAGTTATTTTATTTTTTGATCTATGATGTGTGATATGTGTATGTGCTCATTTGTGGCTGACTCTTTGTGACCTCATGAACTATAACCCACCAGGCTTCTCCGTTCATGGAATTGTCCCAGCAAGAATACTGGAGTGGGTTGCCGTTTTCTTCTCCAGGGGATCTTTCCGACCCAGGGTCGAACCTGCATCTCTTTTGTCTCCTGCACGATTCTTTACCACTCTGCCACCTGGGAATCCCTCTTTCTATGATAACAGAGCTTATTTTGAATTTCACGGTTTTTGACCATCCTGATAAAAGTTAGTTGATTCTGAGAAAAAATTCGGTTTGTTATTGATTAAGCACATACCAATTTCAGAAGGCATTGTTCTGATTTTATATATGATAAAAATATAAAAGTTATTAAATAGTTGCTATAAGGTAATTTTATTGATTGCCCCCAAGGGAAAAGTATGATAGTCTTCCAATACTTATCTACTATGTAAAAATAGATCTTTAAAAAAAAATAAAATCTCGATGTTAGTGTAAATAAATGGACTGTGGTGTAAAAATGATTTTACTGTCAACATGCCTTATTCAGTCTCCTTTTTATTTATGTCACTTTTACTACATTTACATCACCACCACCACCAACAAAAAAACTTAAATCTATTTGTTGTCACCTTCTTTTAGCTAATTGTTGACATGACAATTCCAAAGACATTTAGAGCTTAGGGTTTCTAAGAAAAGAAAATGAACTAGGTAGAATGCAAGATTTGTTTTTGTTTCTTTAACCTCTGTATTTATCAAAGTTATATTTCTGTGCACAAAGTTTTAATGAGCATAAAATGCACATATAATATTTTTACAGATTTATGTAAAAACCAAATGTCTCCCCTGCCATTTGCCCCCTTTGAGAAAAATCACTTTCCTCTTTTCTTAGCTGATTTATTTTTATTTAACTATTCTATTTCTCTAAATAGCATGTTTCTCTCAGTAATTGCTGCTTCTTGATTTTTTGGCTCAGGCATAATTAACTGACTTCCCACTGTGGAAAATGAGCATTTAACATCCTCCCTTTCCCCAGTGTTCTCCTTTATTATGGCTATATAAATACTATACAGTGGTGAGCTTTGTTGTAAAACATGGTTACTTTTCCTTGTATATACTTTTGATTCTCCTGTGATTGGTAATTGCATAGGAATTTGCATAGGCATGCTAAGTTTTCTGTGTCCTAGCATTAAATATGAATTAAATACCATGCTTTTTAGCAACTGTATGAATCTCTTTTCAAGAAGTCCAGTTACACCCATTGTTCTACAACGTTCATTTTTCTTCTAGAAATCTCTCCTGAAGCTTTCCCATCTGTGCTTCTCCGGTTGCGTTGCCTTCTGCACCTTCTACACTGCTGCCTCTCTCCTGTACCGATCTCCTAGGGCATGTATTCAGGGATTTCTTCATCAGTAAAGCATACCCTGAAGTGGCTTCCGAATTATGAAGATGAGATGGTAAGTCTTTGAGACCTTTTCATTTGACTAATAAATTTGGTTGAGTACAGGATTCTTGGTGGGAAATTGTTTTTAAAGCATTGGGCCTTTGTTTTTGAGCTTCCAGTGATGCTGTTAAGCAGTCTGAAATTATCCCAGTTTCTGAGTAGTGATATGTGACCTGTTTATTCTCTCTCTTGCTCTCACTCTGACTCTGTTTCTCTCAGCATGTGTCTAGGATCTTTTTATACTCAGGATGCTGCATTTCTTGATGATGGGTCCTCGTGTGTTTATTTTTATCCGTGACCCTATTTGCTCTGTCAGTTTTTTCCATTTAGAAGCATATGTCCGTTGATTCTAAACATTTTCTTTAATTATGTCTTTGATGGGTTTTTTTGCCTCTGTTTTTATCTTTTGGAGCACCTCTGATTAGGCTTTTTGTTGTGCTGGGCTGCTCTTTTAATTTTCTTATTTTCCTTTCTCATTACTTTTTTAAAGCTACTTTCTGGAAGACTTCTTGAAATATGTCTCCCAACCCAACTATCAAGGTTTTCATTTGTGCTGTCATTTAAAAACAATTTTTTTAAAAGAGGCATAGTTATCTCCTTAATGTTGTATTTTCATGATAGCTTGTTCTTGTTTCATGCTTGCAATATCTTCTCTGGTGGTATTAACAATAGACTTTTAAGGTTTTTGGTTTTCTGATTTGTCCTCTCCATACAAAGCCACTGTCATATCTAGGTGGCATTTTCTCTGGTAGGTGTATTGGTCTCAATATTGTGTTTAGAGACTTTCCTCAGATATCTGGTAATTCTTGATATCTGCTCATACTTAAGATTGTGAGATTACATATGTTACTTATTAGAAGCTCTGGCCAATCAGAATCTCTCATCCCCCTGGATGAGTGATTAATTCACAGATGAGCATATTGTCTTATGCTGGGTTGATGTGTATTCTCTTGATGATTAGGAAAAATGACTCTGCATTCCCAGTGTTACTAAGCTAGAAGAATGTGAATTTTTATTTGCTGGTGCCATCTTGACCTGTGCATAGAGAGAGATCTCAAGAGATGGGGAGACAGAATGTAGATAACATCACTTGCAGCCCTGGATCTGATTAATTACACATCTTTTGACTCCTCCCTAACTTTAGTTACTGTACCCCCTTGAGTTTTTTCTTGCTTAAATTATTGAGAGTTCAGTTATATGACTTTGAACTGGAATTTTTTTGACAGATACGATGTCTTTCACCATGTTTCTCTGTCGGCCTGAAAATAATACAGTTTATGCCACCTACATATGCAAAGGGTCATCAACTATTCATCATTTCACTTCAGCTTTCTCATAATGGCTTATATACCCTCTGAGTACTAGTGTATCATCCACCGTCTAATATAGCAACAGTGAGAATGACCATATGGGAACAGATGCAAAAATACCATCTGCAAGTAACAGTGATGATAAATTCACATTTCCTCTGAGGGTTGCCTCCTCTTCCTCAAAGGTCTCATTCACTTCCTGGCTATTAAATAGGGAGAAATTGTACCCAAGGTTATTCACTGATTTCTTATTTTTCACTCTTACTGATTTCCTCACGATGGCATGTGTATTAATGCCTCTTTATCTTAGAGTGTTTCCTCATTTGGCTTGTTTGTGAGAATAGGGCAAACGTTCCTTATTTATAATGTCCTTATTTACCAGGTTCAACTGTTTTGATCTTGAACCTTTTAATATTACCACTTTAAAACTCATATTTCTTACACAGTTTTCAGTTACTCTTTTTTTAGCAGATAGTGGATAACCTCTCAATTGAGAAATCTATCTTTGTTTAGCAAATTCCGGTTTAGATTCCTCTAAGAGAAATGAGAACTGAGAATATCATAATCATACTTTTTTTTTCTTGAGCTATGTCTGAATATGAAATATCTTTAGCTTACCAGGGCTTCTAAAGATAGCTCTCATAAACTTCATATTCCTACAAAATCAGGTTGCTGTGGAAAGCAGTGGAGAGTGTCTCACACTTCTGTGTCCACAGGGCCTGATGTATTTTCTGTGTCCATAAAAAGAAGTCACATAATAATGACTGATTTTACTTGGAAACAGTTTTTCCTGTCAAAAATTTTTTTTAGTGATTTGTTTAATCAGCCTTCCTGATTCTGAACACATTGTAAAGATGGTGTTTATCATCTTTATTAGTTGATTCCATCACATGTGAGCCTCTGGGCATGCTCACATGGTCCTGGGGCTAGAGGAAAGAAACGATCATTCATTGTTCCATGCTCTAGAGTAAGTGTCAAAAAAGCAAGAAATAGGCTCTTATCTCAGAGCCAAGAGTTGCTTATAGGGCCAGAATTTTTAAATAAGGAACTGGGCATCACCAAAAAGAGGCAATGCATTTAAGATATTCTGAAGAAAAGGACCAGGCACCCCTCAAACATCACCACCTGAAGGTTAAGCCCCAATGGGACCCTTCGGTCCTTGCCTGTCTCCCCTCCTACCCCTGTCTTTTTTGTATGACTTCATCCCGCTTTTTTCTTTTTATGTTTGGTGCCTTTTTCCATTTCAAATATTTCTCTTTTCCATCTCTCCCAAAATATGACTCCCCAGCTAAACCCACTCTGATTATTTTTTCTTTGAGCCTCGTCTGATTTTTAAAATACTTGTTGACTTCTCAGTTATTTCATTTGGAGGCAAGTAGAGTAAGCATCTCAATTTAAGGACAACTTGCTAGTATCACTACAGTGAAACAAAGAATGATACACGAGCACAGATCAAATGTTCATAATGGAGACAAACCCAGTCTAAAAGTTTCTATTACCTTTTCCCAAGGATTCTGGGAACTACCTCCTTCCACCCACAATGATGCATTTCTTTAAAACTCACACATTCTTCTCCCTCTAGCTAGTGAAAGAGTGTTATAGAGTTGGATCTATAAAGCAATGTGAAATTTCTTATCTTTCGAAAACACAGTCTCATGAAATCTGGCTGTGCAAAAGAAGCAGATTCATCTATACCAGTGTCATTGTTATGGTACTTGGTGGCCCAGAGGCAGAGGGTTTCTGATTACATGATCATAAGGCTATGATCTAAGTCTCTATTTCCTGTGAAGTAACCATGTCATGGTTAATAAAAAGAAGAGCCTTGGCATCAAGAGGTTGTGCCTCTGGATTTATAAAATTTAGATTAGATCATTGTAAGGTCTTTCCCAGCTGTAACATTTTATGTTTTAGATCAATATAGCTGTGCCCTCTTGGAGGAATTTTCTCTCTTCTTATTCTTTTCAGTTTTGAAGGGGAAAAAAAATCCACATTTTGCGAAAAGACTTTTGTGAAACCCCCCATTTTATAGAAAATAAGGCCCTTCCCTTCAATCCATCCATTACAACCCCTCTCCTTCCAGGAATAGTGGGAACATTAAGTTGACTAAACCCTATAATTCTAAGCTTTTTTGGCTTAATATTGTTCTGTGGAGTTAAGAACTCTGAATACCCCTGTGGACACTCTCCCATCTTGTTTTTCCAAGAGGATTTTATTCTTGACCCACAGGAGTTGGAGTAACTCCACAATAAAATGTTGAGGATTTCGTAGTAACTACTTCTCTATGCCACAGATGGTTTTCCTCAGTACAGAGCCTTCATCAGACAATGTGACAGAGAACATTTTCACTGGCAAACATTTTCAGTTTCATTTAGGGATGGTGTATGGGGAGACACAAGCTGAATTTATGTTTCAATATTATTAGAAAAGTTTCTGCCAGACAGTTTTTTTTCTTGAGTTAAAAGCCATTCTGACATAGGCACTTGGGTTTTATTCATCTCTGAAATTACTCTCATAACCAGTTTGAGAAGAGGGTTTAAATACAACTGGATTATTTTCCCTCTAGTCACTACTTTCAGCCACGTCCTGTAATATCTCCCTTCCCTGGCAAATAGTGCATCATTTACTTGGTAGGTTGGGCGATTACCTTCTGGGGCCTTTCAGTTACTTCAAGATCAGCCCAGGCTAAAGCTTCCATCTCAGACATCATTTATAGAGCTCATCTCCTCCATCACCCTTCATACAAACTTAAGCTGGCATCATGATTACAACCAGTGGATAGGAGCTTAATCAGCTGTGAAGACATGGTTTTCCCCACTGAACCTTCCAGAACTAACTAAAGAGAGATGGGAGGAGAGATAGGGAAGGAGACAAGTGTTCTTGACTTAAGATGGCTGTTGTTGTGCTCTCTGGCTTTCATAACGTCACTGCTGCTGCTAAGTCACTTCAGTCATGTCTGACTCTGTGCGACCCCATAGACGGCAGCCCACCAGGCTTCACCGCCCCGATTCTCCAGACAAGAACAGTAGAGTGGGTTGCCATTTCCTTCTCCAATGCCTGAAAGTGAAAAGTGAAAGTGAAGTCGCTCAGTCGTGTCTGACTCTTGGCGACCCCATGGACTGCAGCCTACCAGGCTCCTCCGTGCATGGGATTTTCCAGGCAAGAGTACTGGAGTGGGTTGCCATTGCCTTCTCTGCATAACGTCACTAGATATCTCTAATCATTGATACCCCTGGGGTAGACATCCAAAGGAGATGGGTCCTAGGTCTCTGGTGGACTGGGAGTTCAAGGGTATGAGATCTTGAGGATAAAGGAGTTCAGGGTGTCTCTCACTGCCCCAAACCCTGAAAAGTTGAACCACATTTAACTTTAGCCCTATTCAGCCTCTCACCCACCCCCCACCCCAGGTGTTCCTGAGGTCGCCTCGCTGAGTGCTTGTCTGGCATATCAACAGGAAAGGTCCAGTCCCCTTACTGCCTTAGTATAGGTCCCCAAAAGCATACTCTTAGATGAGAAATGCAGAAAAGGAGTAGGAAGTGAGATGGAGCAATGAAGCCAGCTGGAGCTGTGTCCAGCCAGTATAGAATGTGGGCCTTAGAGTTTTCCTGACTGTGAGGGAAGGGAGATGAGTGCCCTGTAGGCGTCCTCATCTGTGATGAGTTGAGAGTTATTCTCATGGATGTAAACTTCGCAGCATCTTTGGCCCATGTGAGCATGGCAGGTTGGACTCCAGTGGCCAGAGGAAGCTCTTTGGCAAAGAGCCACAGAGGTAGAAGTGGGTGGTGCCCTTCATGGCACCATCTCCAAACTCATCCCCATAGGGTCTACAATGGTGACTGCACTGCTTCAGGCTTGAGCCATGACACACGCCTCACTCCCTGACTCAGTTGAGAGGGACAGTGGCTTAGTGGACACATTCTCCCCAGGGCAGGATGTACAGACTCCCAGAGGGGTGGGAGAAAGCACACCAGGCCATTTAGGGCCTAACCTGTGAACTCACCCCCTGTCCCTCTGGCCTGTTCTTCAGTGGTCAAGTTCAGTACTTACAGGGGAATGGGGAGCATACTACTTCTCCCATGGAAATAGAGCAGGAGGCAGGAGAGGTGACCACCTGGTCAACAGTAATGCCATTTCCCACACACTTTTTCCAAGCAAGGAAGAGATTGAAGAGCCTCAAAATGGATAGTAACAAATGTCCAGAGAGAACAAAGTGTGCTTGGTGCTTTAAGATGCTACTGATTACCTTCAAGCATGTATTTGCACCAGAGAAGAGGAGACCAAAATAAGATTTTAGGTAGTTACTAGAATTTTTTTAAATGTATTAATTTATTAGTAAATAATAAGCACTTATCACATAATATAACATTATAATAATTCATGTATGTATTATAGTAAACTATTAAAAAGTAATAACTAGGCAGCTGGTGTGTGCAGCTCTTTGTCAGGGCTTGGCAGAGAGAAAAATGAGATCAGGTCAGAGCCAGAGGAGAGATTCAGAGAGCATCATGGAAAAGACAAGTGACTTTTTGGTGGAAAAGAAGAAAAACCATTATGAAGACAAAAAGAGAGGGGTTAACTACAAAGAACATTTCCTAGGTAGGTGGGAGTTCATTCTAGCTGAGGGACCTCTAAGGCTGAAAAGAGAATGCCAAGTGTGGCTGCTGCTGCTGAGTCATTTCAGTCGTGTCCAATTCTGTGCGACCTCATAGACGGCAGCCCACCAGGCTCTCCCGTCCCTGGGATTCTCCAGGCAAGAACACTGGAGTGGGTTGCCATTTCCTTCTCCACCAAGTGTGGCTAGTAACCTCAAAAACACATTTCTAAGCCCTGTGGGGCAAGATCCCAAACTAATTATTAGTTAAGATAGTTAACAATTATTAACCATCTTTAATTTTGTCATGAAGATCAATATCTGATATTTTCACTCTCTTTTCAGTGTCCTCTTCTCCTGCACCCTTAATTTAACAATTTAAGGCCTGAAATAACAAGAATAATGTGGTTCAGGTGGTAAGAATCCACCTGCAATGCAGGAGACCTGGGTTCGATCCTTGGGCTGGGAAGATCCCCTGGAGAAGGGAAAGGCTACCCACTCCAGTATTCTAACCTGGAGAATTCCATGGACTATATAGTCCATGGGGTCACAAAGAGTCAGACATGACTGAGCAACTTTCAAAGACAGCAAGCTGAATAATAGCTTCCAAAGATGTCCATATCTGAATCTCTGGAAACACCTTACATTAAAAAGGGATTGGACAGGTGTGATTAAATTTAAACTCTTGAGTGTGGAGAGCATCCTGGATTAGACAGATGGACTCAGTGTGATCACAAGGGTTCCTATAAGGGGGAGACAGGGGGAGGTCAGGGTTCTGTGAAGGAGGAGGCAGAGATAGGAGAGATACAACCAGGAGCCAAGGAAAAGAGGAAAACTCCCAGAAGGTGTAAGAAAGAGGCAAGGAGCAGATTCCTCCCTGGAGCCTCCAGCAGGTCCCAGGCCTGTCAGCACCTTCATTTTAGCCCCCATTAATTCATTTCAGACTTGTGACCTGCGAAGTATAAGCTAATAAATTTGTGTTGTTTTAAGCCATGAAATTTGTGGCCATTTATTACAGCAGCCTTAAGAAACTAATACAATAAGCAACATTTATTGGCTGTGCCCTGTGTGCCAGGCACTGTGCTAAGTGCTAGGAGGTGTCCTGTCTCCTTATCCCATGTTACAATCAGGGAGCTTGTCCCCAGCTACACAGCTGTTATGTGCTGGGAGTCAGGACTCAGATCTGGACCTCAGACCCTGTATTGTTCCCATCCTGTTAAGAATCAGAGCTCTACTGTTCTCCATTAAAAGGCACGGAGCCTCTTAGAGAAATTGCTGATTCTAGAACTGGAGCAGGGAAGACCAGGTAAGACAAGACGAGCCTGGAGCATCTTGCAGTGCCACAGAGCAAGGAAGTACTCAAAAACAAAGATGGAGGCATGTGAAGGGACATGGGAGCCAAGTTGAACATGTTCTCAGTGGCCAAAGCTGGAAAAATTTGAGCCACTAACTAAAGTAGTATTGGGTTATAACCCGAAGTATAAATTAAACAGCCAAGCGCCCAAACAAATAGAAAGAAATGATCAAATAAATATACAGAGGAGAAAGGACATACCTTACTTATAGAAAGGTTTCAAATAATATTTTAAATATCCACTCCCTCCTGGAGGTCGAGTTTGAACCGTGAGCCCTACCCCAGTGTGGACTAGGTGTAGTGACTCATTCTAATGAATAGAGGATGGAAAGGGAAAAGTGATAACTTAATGGTGGAGAAACCTGGTGAACAGCGCCTTATCCAAGTGGTCAAAGTCAACATCACCCATGATAAGTCATGTGGAATTATGTATTCCCTGATGTGATATGATGAGAAGTGTACTTCACCTGTGTGGCCCTTTCCTCCAGAATCTGTATCTCTAGTTCAAATTATGAGAAAACATCAGACAAACCAAAATTGAGGATTAAGAGCAAGCAAAGTGTGAGAAACAGACCAAAGAGCCTAGGGAGACATGACAGCTAATTCAATGTGGTATATTGGATAGGATCCTGGAATGCAAAAAAAGACATTAGCCAAACACTGGGGAGATCCAAATTAAAAAAAAAAAAAAAAAAAAGCAAAATGAGAGGTTGTGTGGGGTGGTGATCTGAAGAAAGAAAGATGAACCATGGTTCTAAAACACTGTGTTACTGTTTATTCTTCATTACAAAGCAGCAACAATTTGAAGGAGTATATTGCACTTTCCTATGTGTCACAGCACCTGAAGAAGTGAAGTAAGGCAGGTTATACTGGCCCTGTTTTACCATATAATTCAGTGCTCACAATTTACTGGGCACAGTCCTAAACAGATTCGATTATAACATCATATTACTCGTTTAATCCTTACAACAACCCTATAGGGTAGTTTCTGTTTTCATCCCTGTTTTCCAGAGGAGGACTCTATGGCACAGAGAGGTTAATTGACTTGCCCAAGGTAACACAGTGAGTGGAGAAGCCTGACTATAAGCAGAAGTGGTTGGCTCCAAGACTTGCCCATAACCACTAAGCCATAGTGTTTTAAGTCTCTGGGGCTCATAGAGACTAAGTGATTGGCTCAAAGTCACAAAACCAGTTCTTCCAGGACTGAGACGAGAATTGAAATCTCTTCATTTCCAGTTCAATACCCCTGTTTCTAGGCACCACAATCCACAGTCATTTCTCCTTTTCCAAAGCTCAGCAAAACTCTTAGAATATCAGGAGCTAATCTGAACTCTCAATGGCCAAAACAGCAACCATTTGAAAAGCAAAATAAAGTAGTATTGGATTCTAACCCCAAGTATGAGATAAATAAGTATGGTCAACACCAAAATCAGATTGATTATATTCTTTGCAGCCAAAGATGGAGAAGCTCTATACAGTCAGCAAAAACAAGACCGGGAGCTGACTGTGGCTCAGACCATGAACTCCTTATTGCCAAATTCAGACCTAAATTGAAGAAAGTAGGGAAAACCACTAGACCATTCAGGTATGACCTAAATCAAATCCCTTATGATTATACAGTGGAAGTGAGAAATAGATTTAAGGGCCTCGATCTGATAGATAGAGTGCCTGATGAACTATGGAATGAGGTTCATGACATTGTACAGGAGACAGGGATCAAGACCATCCCCATGGAAAAGAAATGCAAAAAAGCAAAATGGCTGTCTGGGGAGGCCTTACAAATAGCTGTGAAAAGAAGAGAAGTGAAAAGCAAAGGAGAAAAGGAAAGATATAAGCATCTGAATGCAGAGTTCCAAAGAATAGCAAGAAGAGATAAGAAAGCCTTCTTCAGCGATCAATGCAAAGAAATAGAGGAAAACAACAGAATGGGAAAGACTAGAGATCTCTTCAAGAAAATCAGAGATATCAAAGGAACATTTCATGCAAAGATGGGCTCGATAAAGGACAGAAATAGTATGGACCTAACGGAAGCAGAAGATATTAAGAAGAGATGGCAAGAATACACAGAAGAACTGTACAAAAAAGATCTTCCCGACCCAGATAATCACGATGGTGTGATCACTGACCTAGAGCCAGACATCCTGGAATGTGAAGTCAAGTGGGCCTTAGAAAGCATCACTATGAACAAAGCTAGTGGAGGTGATAGAATTCCAGTTGAGCTATTTCAAATCCTGAAAGATGATGCTGTGAAAGTGTTGCACTCAATATGCCAGCAAATTTGGAAAACTCAGAAGTGGCCACAGGACTGGAAAAGGTCAGTTTTCATTCCAATCCCAAAGAAAGGCAATGCCAAAGAATGCTCAAACTACCGCACAATTGCACTCATCTCACACGCTAGCAAAGTAATGCTCAAAATTCTCCAAGCCAGGCTTCAGCAATACATGAACCATGAACTTCCTGATGTTCAAGCTGGTTTTAGAAAAGACAGAGGAACCAGAGATCAAATTGCCAAAATCCGCTGGATCATGGAAAAAGCAAGAGAGTTCCAGAAAAACATCTATTTTTGCTTTATTGACTATGCCAAAGTCTTTGACTCTGTGGATCACAATAAACTGTGGAAAATTCTGAAAGAGATGGCAATACCAGACCACCTGATCTGCCTCTTGAGAAATTTGTAGGTAGGTCAGGAAGCAACAGTTAGAACTGGCCATGGAACAACAGACTGGTTCCAAATAGGAAAAGGAGTACGTCAAGGCTGTATATTGTCACCCTGTTTATTTAACTTATATGCAGAGTACATCATGAGAAACGCTGGACTGGAAGAAACACAAGCTGGAATCAAGATTGCCGGGAGAAATATCAATAACCTCAGATATGCAGATGACACCACCCTTATGGCAGAAAGTGAAGAGGAACTAAAAAGCCTCTTGATGAAAGGGAAAGAGGAGAGTGAAAAAGTTGACTTAAAGCTCAACAGTCAGAAAACTAAGATCATGGCATCTGGTCCCATCACTTCATGGGAAATAGATGGGGAAACAGTGGAAACAGTGTCAGACTTTATTTTTCTGGGCTCCAAAATCACTGCAGATGGTGACTGCAGCCATGAAATTAAAAAACGCTTACTCCTTGGAAGGAAAGTTATGACCAACCTAGATAGCATATTCAAAAGCAGAGACATTACTTGGCCAACAAAGGTCCGTCTAGTCAAGGCTATGGTTTTCCCTGTGGTCATGTATGGATATAAGAGTTGGACTGTGAAGAAGGCTGAGCGCCGAAGAATTGATGCTTTTGAACTGTGGTGTTGGAGAAGACTCTTGAGAGTCCCTTGGACTGCAAGGAGATCCAACCAGTGCATTCTGAAGGAGATCAGCCCTGGGATTTCTTTGGAAGGAATGATGCTAAAGCTGAAACTCCAGTACTTTGGCCACCTCATGTGAAGAGTTGACTTATTGGAAAAGGCTCTGATGCTGGGAGGGTTTTGGGGCAAGAGGAGAAGGGGACAACAGAGGATGAGATGGCCGGATGGCATCACTGACTCAATGGACGTGAGTCTGAGTGAACTCCGGGAGTTGGTGATGGACAGGGAGTCCTGGAGTACTGCGATTCATGGGGTTGCAAAGAGTTGGACAGGACTGAGCGACTGATCTGATCTGATCTGATGAGATAAATAGGCATGCATCCACAGTGTTATCAGTAAATGATTGAATAAATCAACTGGGAAAGAAGACAGTTCTTTGACTTTCACTCTGTCTCAATAGCTCAAAAACAGGTAAGACATCTATTAATAAATTGCACATATTTGTGGCCCCAGGTTGAAAATTGAATAGAGAGAAAAACTTTGTCGCTGGTTTAGTTTCCCAACAGGATTCTGATGATTGTCTCAGAGCTTATGGCAGTTCAAAATTTCTTAGGCTTTACAGATATTGTCCTGACAGTTCTTGACCTTTGTCCATCCTTGAGGTTACCTTTGCTTACACTGACTTTATACTTAATATCTTTTGGCACCCTTGGGAGTGTTACCTTAATGTATGTTCTCCATAGTTGGACAATAGTGTTGATCATCACCAGTTGTTGTCCTCTTCAATATTTCATTTTAAAATGGAAAAATGACTTTAATGATTTGCAGGCTCTGGGAATGTTGTTAAGATTTTTTAAAAACCTTGAAACTATATCCCCTGGTGTTGTATTTAGATTGACTCTGAAAGAAAATGGGGAATACTAATGGTGATCATATTTTCTTTAAAAACATGTTACTATCTTGGGCTTTCTTGGGTTTTCATGGAAAGTGGGTTGAATCTCTTAAATGAGAAAACTACCGCTTGGATTCATGATTCGATTGTATAATGATCTGAAAATAATCAAGAAAAGCATTTCCAAATTTAGCAGCAATTGTAATAAATGTAAAATTTGTAAAGGGCATTTCCATTTCCAAAATATTCTTATTTGTGTTTTCTCCCAAGTCTCACAAAAACTCAGTGAGTTGGTATTATTACCTTTCTTTTTATAAGTGAAGAAATGACCCAAGTTCACTCAACTAGTTGTGGGCTAAGCTAAGCTCCCATCATTTCATGTTACCTTGAGTCCTTAAAGAGAGAAAATTGTAGTAAGGCAAAATCTTGTCAATATGTCAATAATCATTGCTTTGACACATACTACATATTAATTCATTCTTCTTAGATATGCCACTTTCATCAAAATGACAACAAACATTCACGAATTTATTATGGAAATAGATGAAATAAAATCAAGATTAATAGTGGTCCTGTATTATGATTTTACCCACAT
The DNA here is from genome assembly GCF_029378745.1 of Bos indicus. NCBI lineage: Eukaryota > Metazoa > Chordata > Mammalia > Artiodactyla > Bovidae > Bos > Bos indicus. The sequence continues at coordinate 138,482,902 of NC_091789.1, forward strand.
TTCAGAAGTGGGAATTTAAAAGGTCGTTGTGATGCAAAGGTTTACCATAACATGGTGAGATAATAGATCACATCTCTCAAGGATAAGTTTTGTAAAACAAAAGATCACAGTGCCTTAAAAATGCCTAGCATAAAAACCGGCTTTTAGTAATCATTTTTCAAAAACAGTAAGTGATGCATGGTGAGGGTGGGATTTTTAGTCTTGGACTCCAGCCTCTGGGACTTATTTGTTGGGATGTTTAATAGAGATGATAAATTCTTTTTTGCAAGGTTGTTATGTTAGAAATGAGAAAATTTCTTTCCCTTGTCTAATACACTATCTGGCACTCAATAATCATATTTTTGTTTATATTTTTATTAAATCATTGAATGTCCAGCTACCTGCTTTAGGTAATCTATGAATAAAAGCATTCTTTCCCCCAGAGTAGAAAATGTCAACCTTGAGATTTGTTCTTTCTCCAGAGTTGCTACCATCCAAAGCTTTCAAAATTAATGTGCCAGAGAATTACTTGTTTAATGCTCGTAAAACCACTTCTTATTCTATTTACTTGGAAATAGATTCCAGTGGATGGGGGTGGGGGGAAACATCAGACAATAGGGCAGGAGGAGAATTTTCTCTAAATATGATATCAAGGAAGTGTGACGAGTATTGAACCAGCAGGTACTTGAGATGAAGAAGTACACGCTTTTCAAATAATGATGAAAGTCACATAAAGGAGAACAGTAGAGACAAGTCCAAGTTGTAAAACAGTCTTAAGCTGTAGAAATGTGAGTTCAAACACATTCAGCCTCTACTTTCACACCTGATAGGAGTTTTATTCCAGTAACCGCGGATGCTCATAAAGTGGAAGAGATGAAAGAAGAGTAAAGTTAAGCTCTACTAAGGCAGGGACTGGTAATATAGAATTTCCTTTTGCTTTGAAGATTTAAATTTGCATAAACACTGATCTATGGTACAGACATTTGGTGCAATCTATTTCTGTATATATATTTTACCTGTATCAGGACTATACTTTGACAGGTAGGTAATAATACCTTACCATCTAAAAAGGCAAAACTTCTCATAGAAAGATGTATACTAACTGGTGGTGGAATAATGGCAATATTACGGGGGAGTTGGGATATTCGAGTAAGAGGGGAAATCAATTAAGCATAGCATATCAATCATAAGATGCAGTAAAAATCACAGTATTTATGAGAAGGACACACAATTACAGCCAAGGATAAAAAAAATACGGGAACTTCTCCCTAGCATAAAGCGATAAGTGAGTCCAAAGAGCTGAATTGTGTTACCGCATTATGAATGAATCATTTGGTGCAAGCCTATGCAGCTAGCTGACCACAGGCCCATTCTTTTTTTTTTTTTTTAATCAAGTTTTACTGGAATGTAGTTGATTTACAATGTCGTTAGTTTCTGCTGTACAGCAAAGTGAATCTGTTATACATATATCCACTCTACTTTTATTCTTTTCCCACATAGGTCATTACAGAGCACTGAGTAGAGTTCCCTGTGCTATACAGTAGGTCCTTATTAGTCGTCTGTTTCACAAACTCATTCTTGTCCTTGCTCTGGTTTCACATTGCCTGTTGACAGTTGTCTTCTCCAACTTGAATATTGATGGGGATGATTCTGAGACTCTGTTAGATGGCGCCCCTTTTGTCAACCCAGTATAGGAGAGTTGATCCAAGAGAGCACTCAGGTCACAAGGACATTCCTTCTACCTCTGCTTCCCACCTTTCAAACAACCCTCTGTTTCCTTGGAGATTCACGGGTTTTAGGTGCATTTGAAAAGAACTAAAGAGCCTCTTGAGGAAAGTGAAAGAGGAGAGTGAAAAAGTTGGCTTAAAACTCAACATTCAAAAAACTAAGATCATGGCATCTGCTCCCATCACTTCATGGCAAATAGATGGGGAAACAATGGAAATAGTGACAGACTTTATTTTCTTGGGCTTCAAAATCACTGCAGATGGTGACTACAGCCATGAAATGAAAAGACGCTTGCTCCTTTGAAGAAAAGCTATGACGAATCTAGACAGCATATTAAAAAGCAGAGACACTACTTTGCCAACAGAGGTCTGTCTAGTCAAGGCTATGGTTTTTCCTGTGGTCATGTATGGATGTGAGTTGGACCGTGAAGAAGGCTGAGCGCTGAAGAATTGATGCTTTTGAACTGCGGTGTTGGAGAAGACTCTTGAGAGTCCCTTGGACTGCAAGGAGATCCCACCAGTCCATCCTAAAGGAGACCAGTCCTGAATATTCACTGGAAGGACTGATGCTGAAGCTGAAACTCCAATACTTTGGCTACCTGATGTGAAGAGCTGACTCATTGGAAAAGATCCTGATGCTGGGAAAGATTGAAGGCGGGAGGAGAAGGGGACAACAGAGGATGAGATGGCTGGATGGCATCACTGACTCAATGGACATGAGTTTGAGTAAACTCTGGGAGTTGGTGATGGACAGGGAGGCCTGGCATGCTGCAGTCCATGGGGTCGCAAAGAGTCAGACATGAGTGAGCGACTTAACTGAACTGAACCCAGGTGCCCTTATTTTTCTCACGTGCCCATGAGTCAAACATGAATTCAGACAAGCTAGTCAAAACATGTCATCTTTCTGGCCATCTACTCGTGGGTGGGTGTATCACCTATGCCTGTCCAATCTAGTGCATCTCAGGACTTCTTTGGGGGAAATCTGAAACACAAACCTTCTCTCCTTATGGATACTGTGGTATGCACATATGAAGACTGGAACTTCTTCTGCATCTTACATTTTTGGGAAAGCCTGTCTTGGAAGAAGACTGACTCTTGAAAAAGGGAAGGGCTGCTGCTGCTGCTGCTGCTAAATCGCTTCAGTCATGTCCGACTCTGTGCAATCCCATAGACGGCAGCCCACCAGGCTCTCCCATCCCTGGGATTCTCCAGGCAAAAACACTGGAGTGGGTTGCCATTTCCTTCTCCAATGCATGAAAGTGAAAAGTGAAAGTGAAGTCGCTCAGTCGTGTCCAACTCTTTGCGACCCCGTGGACTGCAGCCTACCAGGCTCCTCCGTCCATGGGATTCTCCAGGCAAGAGTACTGGAGTGGGGTGCCATTGCCTTCTCCGAGGGAAGGGCTGAGGGGATGACAAAGAAATGGAGCCAGAGCGCTGCTCAGACCACACCTAAAGCATGACATTTAGTCCAGTGAGCTCTCTGCTGTAAACTCAACAGATAATTTTCCTTTTATTCCAAGGAGGAAATCGAAATTATTAGACACCCCATCACCAAATTTGCAAGCCAGATTTACAGTAGCAAAATATCTTTTCCTTTCTAAGCCTAGGTGTCACCCATGCTCTGGATCCAGGTCTTTCTCTCTCTATTAGCATTCAAGCTCACTCACACCTCTCCCATTTCAAAGTCCCTCTTGTTAGCCAGTTTTCATCTAATGGATGATCTATTTTTCTTCCCCTTCTCACAGAAACTTCTCAAAAGGATTCTCAATACTTTCCATTTCTTCACTGTCCTCTCTTACTCCATATTTTATTCTACAACTTCCATGTCATCAAAACTACTTTTTACCAAGATCGTTGGTGACCTCCATGCTGCTAAATCCAATGGACAGTCTTCACATTTCTCACTTCCTACCTTGGATGATGATGTACTCTTTCTTTTTTAAAATTAAAAAAATATTTTATATTTATTTATTTTAATTGGAAGATGATTACAATATTGTAATATTTTTGCCATACCTCAACATGAATTGGCCACAGGTACACATGTGTACCGCCCCCTCCTGAACCCCCCTCCCACCTCCCTCCCCCACCCCATCCCTCGGGGTTGTCCCAGAGCACCGGCGTTGGTGCCCTGCTTCATGCATAGAACTTGCACTGGTCATCTATTTTACATATGGTAACATACATGTTTCAATGCTTATCTTTCTTTGGTTTATATGTACCATGCTTTTATGGCCACTCTAAGGCTCTCTCCTTTTAATCATCTCTTAAATGCTATAGTTCTTGAGACACTGACTCTAAGCCCTCTTCTCTTCTTCATCCTTACCTGAATGATCTCACCACTTTCCATGACCTCATTGTTGTCTGTGAGTCAATGGCTTCAGACTGGTTCTCTCTCTCTCTCATGAGCTCTAGATACATTTATTGTCTAAAGGCATATTAGGCTAATTGTATCTAAACTTCAACTCATCATTTTCACCTCCAAAATCTGCTTATCCTTCAGTGTTTTGTACCTTAGTAGCAATCCTTCCGTAATGTTGCCAAATGCTAAAGGCAGAAACCTGAGAGTCCAAGAATGAGATAACCATACCAGACAAGGTTGTGAACTGCGAGCAGTACTTCAGAGTCCAAGATTTTAGAAGTGGAAAATTTTTAGGCAGTGTTTTGTTCTAAAAGATGACTAGGAGTGTAGAAGTCTTAAGTGGATGGGGAAGTGAAGATCATTGATTGAGAAGGTTAAGACAGCTTTGACATTAACATGTTGGAAGTTTCTACATCGTTCTAGAAAAAGCTTAACTCTCTGCATACATTTAATCAGAAACAAGCATTAGTTTTTCTTAATTAACATTCCCTTGGTGCAAACTGTTTTGCCAAGAGTTAGTGGATACATGGTTCTAAACGATTTCCAGCAACATGCAAATGAATTCTGAGACAAATAGAGACATTCTATAGTGTTAAACATGAAACTGCATACTTCTTTTCCCCAATTAGGAGAAAATGAATTTTTTTCCTCCTAACCTTGCCCTTTGAAGGTAGAGCTAATTTAAAAGCTCTGGTCTCTTAGCAACCATAGCTGATTCACACACTCAGCGTGGATAGTAGATGTGCTTTTCTGGAAAGATTTGAAGTTACTGTCTAAGCTTCCCAGAGAATGTTTTTGAAATGTATTTAAACAGGATATAGCAAGGTATTTTAACAGAGATAAGAGTACTTTCATCTCAGTAGTCATCCCTTATTCATCATCTTTATGACAAATCTATTCCAAGTTTCTTCACTTCCCACTCTTACCTGGCTGCCGGGGTAGAACACACATTTGCTTGCTTTAATTAAGGGATTTGCGTTGAAATTTGGTCTCCTATGCTGCTCACAATAAAATGGGTAAGTTATTACTCATTACAACACTGTTCTTCTAGCCACTATACCAGTTGACACACAAGTGCATTCTGACTAAAGGCCCACTGTCTTCTTCAGAGTTCAGCTTCTAAACTGCTTAACTCAAGAGTCACAACCTTTGTTGAAAACTCTCTTATCACACTCAAGGTTTTAAATTATGGTAGTAGAGAAAGCTGTCAAAATATGGCTCGGTTAGCTGTTTGTGGGAACTTTAGTCCTGGCTGTGTGTTTTGTTTTGTTCTTTTTCCAGGGCAGAAATACACATTCATGTAATTGCTTTCAACATATATCAGTAAGAAGAAGGTCAAAAGTTCTCAAGTTTGATTTTTGTGTTTACCCCATAGGCTCCAACACTTAGTTGGGGGCTTTCAAATTGATTGAAGTTGATTTCTTTGCTTTTCCTCCAAATAATGAATGGTATAAGTGCATGGTCAGTAGTTCAGGGAAATTAATAAAAAGACTAAAACATCCTTACAGGCAATGCAGAAAGAGCACAAAGAACCAGAGAGAGAGGTCATGCAATTTTCAAATAAGCTCGAGGACAGTGCTGAAACCAGAGGAGGAAATTCATTAGAGGATAAAGTTCCTCCCGGGTGTAAGAGATTCCTGGAACCACTGACAGTCTGTTGGCTCTATTCAGTCACCAGTTTTTCTGTTCCTTTCCTTCTTAACTGGAGCATCTTCCAATCATACTCTGGTTGATAACTCCAATGAAATAAGATCAATGATACTCCCTTGGTCTCAGTTCTCTTTTGCCTTGCCTGGTTTAATTTATGAACTATCTCAAGCACAAGCCCAGGGTACCCTAGGCATTCACTAACTATTTATGGCAGAAATAAACTCTTCTTTTTATCTTGTGAGACAACATACAAAATGTGCATAAGATGTAAAGATTTAATTTAACAAATTATTGAAAAGCATCAGTGTGTCTTCCCTGCAGGTCAAAACATAGTAGGGCATCTGCCCCTGAGAAAGCCTTCACCTGGCTCTTCCCAATCCTAAGCCCACCCAACCTCCTGCCAGAGACCACTGTCCTGACTTCCACTGTATTATTTTTGCGTCCTTTGGAGTTATGCATAATTATCATATAATTATAGTATAATTAATGTACGGTATATGTGTCTGTGCTCAGTCATGTCTGACTCTTTGTGACCCCATGGACTGTAGCCCGCCAGGTTCCTCTGTCCATGGGATTCTCCACACAAGAATATTGGAGTGGATTGCTATGCCCTCCTCCAGAGGAATCTTCCTGACCCAGGGATCGAACCCATGTCTCCTGCATTGGCAGACATATTCTTTAACACTGAGCCACCTGGAAAGCCCACTGTATAATAGTTGTTTTATTTAATTTGGTTTACATTTGAAATATATATTAATGGAATCATACAATATGTCATCTGGCTTCTGTAGCTCAGTCTTCTGTGCTTAAAATTGCTCCCTGCTGTTGTAAGGTGGTGTAATTCATTGATTTTCTTGCTCTAAGCATGGTGTGGACCTACCTCTTCTTGCTTAACAGTTCTACTATTTGGTGCTCTTGTTTGGACCATCTATTAACAATACTGCTGGGAACATTCAAGGGCATGTTTCCTAGTGCACATAAGCATGCATTTCTGTGGGGTTTAGAGAGCAAGAACTGGAATCACTAGGTCATAGACTGTACACATTTTCAGCTTTATTGCCAGATACACTCAAAAGTGATTTTATAATATTTACTCCCATCAACAGTGTGTGGGTTCTCATTGCTCTCCATCCATGTTCAGTTTAGTTGCTCAGTCATGTCTGGTTCTTTGCGACCCCATGAACCGCAGCACACCAGGCCTCCCTGTCCATCACCAACTCCTGGAGTCCACCCAAACCCATGTCCATTGAATCTGTGATGCCATCTAACCATCTCATCCTCTGTCGTCCCCTTCTCCTCCTGCCCCTAATCCCTCCCAGCATCAGGATCTGTTCAAATGAGTCGGCTCTTCACATGAGGTAGCCGAGGTATTCGAGTTTCAGCTTCAACATCAGTCCTTCCAGTGAACACCCAGGACTGATCTCTTTTAGGATGGACTGGTTGGATCTCCTTGCAGTCCAAAGGACTCTCAAGAGTCTTCTCCAACACCACAGTTCAAAAGCATCAATTCTTCAGTGCTCAGCTTTCTTTATAGTTCAACTCTCACACCCATACGTGACCACTGGAAAAACCATAGCCTTGACTAGAAGGACCTTTGTTGGCAAAGTAATGTCTCTGCTTTTGAATATGCTATCTAGGTTGGTCATAACTTTCCTTCCAAGGAGCAAGCATCTTTTAATTTCATGGCTGCAATCACCATCTGCAGTGATTTTGGAGCCCAGAAAAAGAAAGTCAGCCACTGTTTCCACTGTTTCCCCATCTATTTGCCATGAAGTGATGGGACCATGTGCCATGATCTTCGTTTTCTGAATGTTGAGCTCTAAGCCAACTTTTTCACTCTGCACTTTCGCTTTCATCAAGAGGCTCTTCAGTTCCTCTTCACTTTCTGCCATAAGGGTGGTGTCATCTGCATATCTGAGGTTATTGATATTTCTCCCGGCAATCTTGATTCCAGCTTGTGCTTCTTCCAGTCCAGCATTTCTCATGATGTGCTCTGCATATAAGTTAAATAAGCAGGGTGACAATATACAGCCCTGACGTACTCCTTTTCCTATTTGGAACCAGTCTGTTGTTCCATGTCCAGTTCTAACTGTTGCTTCCTGACCTACCTACAAATTTCTCAAGAGGCAGGTCAGGTGGTCTGGTATTGCCATCTCTTTCAGAATTTTCCACAGTTTATTGTGACCCACACAGTTAAAGGCTTTGACATACCTGTGGCATAGTCAATAAAGCAGAAATAGATGTTTTTCTGGAACTCTCTTGCTTTTTTGATGATCCAGCAGATGTTGGCAATTTGATCTCTGGTTCCTCTGCCTTTTGTAAAACCAGCTTGAACATCTGGAAGTTCATGGTTCACGTATTGCTAAAGCCTGGCTTGGAGAATTTTGAGCATTACTTTGCTAGCATGTGAGATGAGTCCAATTGTGTGGTAGTTTGAGCATTCTTTGGCATTGCCTTTCTTTGGGATTGAAATGAAAACTGACCTTTTCCAGTCCTGTGGCCACTGCTGAGTTTTCCGAATGTGCTGGCATATTGAGTAACATCTATCCAAGCCGTATATGTAAAAAGACCTTGCCATTCTGATACATGAGTATTGGCAGATGCCACTCTGATGTGTATGTAGTGGCGTCTTATAGTTCCAACTTGCGTTTATCTAGTTGCCAATGAGGTTGAACACTTTTTCATATGATATTGACCATTTGAATTTCCTCTGTTGGAATGTGCCTGTTCAGTTGGTTTTCCTATTTTCCCCTCCATTGTCTTTTTCTTATTCATTTATAAAAGGTCTTTATGTAGCAACAGGAAGGTTGCTCTCAGCAGGTGCTGGAGTTGCTAATGTATACATTTTATCTGTATGTACTTGACGGTATCAGTTTCCTTGATGGTTCATAGTGGGCTACCTGTAAAGTTGAAAAAGATTAAGATAGTTAAGCTAGAATTACTTAATATTCAACATGGTTCTAAGTTTTTTGCAGTTCAATTGTTAATATTTTCCTTTCATTTTCATTATTTATAATGAAATGGTTTACTTAGAAACCATTTTATCACTTGAAAATCTCTACCAATCGGTCTATCTTATTTTTCCCAAGTAAAGGACAAATTATTTTTTTTCCAGTGGAATCATGTTTAACAATATGTGTAGTAATAAATTAAAAGAGATAATATTCTAAAGTGATTAGCATACAGTAAGAGCTCAGTTACACTAGTTTAAGATTGTATTTAAGAATAATCTTAATATCACCTTCCTGAATCTTGATTCCTTAAAAGGAGATAATCTATATGTTGTGAAAGTTTTAGGAACCGGAACTTTGATTAACCAGAATACTTTATTTCATCTGAAATATTGCATAACCATATTCCATTTGAAATCTAAAAGATAAAAATACTTAGTCTTTTATATCTAACTTACAATATTTTATTTTAATGCACCTTCAACTATCCTATATCTTTGCAAACATTTCTATTTTTCCTCCTTCTGAGCTCTACCAAAAGAGGAAGCATTTATCTGAGAACATTATCAGTTCTCTAGAGGGCTCTGTTTAATATGGAACTCTGCCTCCTGTGGCTACATAACAAATTGCAAAAAGATATTTGCATAAATGAAAACATAACTCCAATTGCAGTAAATTACAAATTTCTAATCATGTTGCAACTCATCAGGCCTGAAACTTACAAGACTAAATGAGAAATTTTTAGTGTTAGCTGTGGAAAGCAATTTCCGGCAACTATCCCTGAAGAAAAAGAGTTCTAACAGAGAAACATATTTCTTCTGATCCTTTCTGAAGAATTTCTGTTTGCTTTAGAACCCACTTGGGACAGAAAGACACCATGGGCTTCAGTGATTGATGTCTCCTTGGCATCATTTGAAACTGTGCTGTAGGAAACTTAGGGACTCCAGAACCTACCTCTTCAGTAGTTACAGCCTAAGTGACCCTCTTAGGTATTTTGCAAAATGTAAATGCTCAGTGCTTTGATAGATGCCCTCACTCTTACAGCCCTACAGGAGCCTTTCATCATAAATGGTCTTTGAAAATCAAAGGTTCCCCATCCTCAGTGTGAGGACCCGTAAGGCTAACATCTGAAGTGCTTTTGTAACTTCTTCTGACTTACTGCTGTAGCTCTAGGGCACCGGATTTTTTATTTCTCTTTCTTTTCAGAGAACACATTTTATAATGGATTTAAATATAATGTTCTCATACGAATTCAGCATGACAGAAAATGTATAGAGAGTCTTTGAAAGCTTGGGAATTGATTGGATCCATTCATCAACCTGATGAAACTGGATGTCAGCAGCATAATCTATATTTCTGCTTGGAGCTGGAGTCTGTATATGATGATTGTATTGGGCCAAAGTCTAATAGGATACAGGCCATCTATTAAGAAATGTCTCAACTGTGAGAAAATATCTCTGCTGAATTTGCATTACTATTCTAGGTGTAGGTATGATGCTTTAATAATGGGGGAAAAATGTAATGACCCAAGTACATTCTGCCCATGGTTTCATGGATTACCAAATGAACATGGAAATGAAATACTAAGATTATTGATATAAGCGGGGATGCTTTAAAAAAAAAAGCAAAACAAAAATTAGATATTTTATGGTAAATAACTCAGCTACACCACTGACTACTACAGGCATATATCAAGGTCCTTTTTACTAAAAAGCATGGAGAGGCTGTATAAAACATGCTTGCAAGTGTCCACATCTTTAGGAGACAAAAAAAAAAAGGAGGAAAAACTTTCATTTTGAAGACTATTTCAAAAATATTTTTTGAAATACAGTAAAGATGTTTAAAATAATATTAAAATATCATCCACTTATTTCTCAAAATAAACATATGTTAATTTGTGCATATTTTTAATATAAATGAAATTATGGAGATAGAAGTTGAAATCTCCTCTGTTCCCTTCCCTAGGCTGTCCCTGTTCCTCCCTCTTCAGATGTAGCTACTTAAAAGCTTTGGATGTATATCCTGTTGTTGACTATATGGACCTTTGTCAGCAAAGTAATGTCTCTGCTTTTTAATACACTGTCTAGGTTTGTCATAGCTTTCCTTCCAAAGACTAAGCGTCTTTTAATTTCGTGGCTGCAGTCACCATCCGCAATGATTTTGGAGCCCAAGAAACTAAAGCCTGTCCCTGTTTCCATTGTTTCCCCATCTATTTGCCATGAAGTGATGGGACCGGATGGCATGATCTTAGTTTTCTGAAAGTTGAGTTTTAAACCAGCTTTTTCACTCTCCTCTTTCACCCTTGTGAATTTTTTTCTTTTTTAACAAATTTTTTTATTGAAGTATAGTTGATTTACAGTGTTGTGTTAGTTTCAGCTGAATTTTATTCTTACTTGTGCTGCATGAAAACTTTATTTCAAGTAAACTTGTTGATCATTTTGAATTTCTCTTGGCTGACCTTTTTTTAAAAATTTGATTGATTTTCATTTCTAACATGACTGATACACATCTCATCCTTCCTACCCCTGCCCCATGCTTGCATTATTATTAATACTATTGTTGTTTACTGGTATCTTTTAAACTCATTTGTCCATTTGGGGGATTCAAGTTAATTAGCATTCAGTAACATGATCTGGAGACACACTGCATAGGCCTTCATAAAGCGCACTATTTCACAATATGCTGACAACCAGAAAATGAGGGCAGAGGAGCCACTGGCCACTCCTCCTTGCTGATCTGATTGTTCCCTTGTGTTATAATGAGAAAAATGACCATCAAGAAAAGTTTTCTTTCCCCTGCCCTACACTAGAATATCTTGTCCATCCCGGAAAGGTGTGGACTCTGTTTTGCAGATGGCGTGTGTTATGTTGGACTGTATGAAAGTGCTGATAGTTGACTTTTTTGTTTTGGCCACACAGTGTGGCTTGTGTGATTTTAGTTCACTGACCAGGGATCAAACCCAGGTCATGAGCAGTGAAAGTGTGTAGTCCTAACCACTGGACCACCGCAGAATTCCCTGAGTTGACCATTATTGGCAAGCAAAGATGGCAGCATCCTATCGTTGTACTTATATATATTTATATATTAAAACATATGTGCAGAAATATAAATAATAATGGTTATATTTTATTGAGTGCTTACTACATTCTTGACACTGGGCCCCTATTATGCATACAATCTTTTACTTATCAAACCTCTAATGTCACTATCAGTATCTATATTTTCCTGATAAGGAAAACGACATGTAAACTGTTTATGAATACATACCTTGCCCAAGGTCTCATAGCTGCAAAAGAATCCAGAGTCTCTTTCCATACTATCAGATGTGGAAATATAACCCTTTATGGAAAAGAACCATTCTGGAAAAGCAGGAAAAGAGTAGTTTTATTTTGATTCATTTTTACATAAGTGAGCCAATTATGCCCCTGTACCCTGGCCCCTGTTTAATTCTTCACAGTGGGCTGGGACTGGCTCAAAAGTCTGCTGGTGCCAAGCTCAAATTCATATGCATCCAAATATTTTAACTATAGCCCTACCAAAACATATACTTATAGAGTATGGACTCAAGAACAAGTTTTTGTTGTTCAGTTGCTAAGTTGTGTCCCACTCTTTGTGACCCCATGGACTGCAGCACCCCAGGCTCCTCTGTCCTCCACTATCTCCCAGAGTTTGCTCAAATTCATGCCCATTGGGTTGGTGATGCCATCCAATCATCTCATCTTCTGCCACCCCCTTCTCCTTTTGCCTTCAATCTTTCTCAACTTCAGGGTCTTTTTTAAAATTTATTTATTTTAATTGGAGGCTAATTACTTTACAATATTGTAGTGGTTTTTGCCATACATTGACATGAATCAGCCATGGATGGGGAACACATGTAAACACATGTAAACCTCAGGGTCTTTTCCATTGAGTTGGCTCTTTGCATCTGGTGGCCAAAATATTGCAGCTTCAGCATCAGTCCTTCCAATGAATAGTCAGGATTTATTTCCTTTAGGATTGACTGGTTTGATCTCCTTGCTGTCCAAGAGACTCTCAAGAATTTTCTCCAGCATCACAGTTTGAAAGCATCAATTCTTCAGTTCTCAGCCTTCTTTATGTACCTACTCTCTGTTGTGTTTAAGATATTGGTAAATAAAAATATGAAGCATCCTAATTAGCAAGACTTTTAAGATCTGTTTTAGTTCATCTGTATCATGTTAAGTTTGCAATTTTGCTTTCTTTTATAATGTATGTACTGTATCAGAACTATAATATATGTATATAATTTAAAAATATACAACCAAGCATGTAACAGTAGGTGTGTGTGTATGTGTTAGTCACTCAGTCATGTCTGACTCTTTGCGACCCCACAGACTGTAGCCCACCAGGCTTCTCTGTCCGTGGAATTCTCCCGGCAAGAATACTGGAGTGGATTGCCATTCCCTTTTCCAGAGGAAGTTCCCAACTCAGGGATCGAACCCTGGTCTCCTGCGTCACAGAAAGTTTCTTTACTGTTTGAGCTACAGGGAAGTCCTGTAGGTAGGTACTTAGATTTCCTCTTAGTTCCTCTTAGAGCAGTCTGCAGTACATCAAAACTGGGCGCCATAAGTCCAGGCTTCTGCATGCTCCTTTTGTAATGCCTGTATTCACTGGCATTATTCAAAATTGTATTAATTACTTAATTATTTTTGGCTGTGCTGGGTCTCCATTGCTTTTCTCTAGTTGCGGTGAGCGGTACTCTTCGCTGCAGTACACAGGCTTCTCATTGCGGTGGCTTCTCTTGTCGTGGAGCACAGGCCTCTAGGGCATTTGGGCTTCAGCCGCTGTAGCTCCCAGGCTCTAGCACACAGGCTCAGTAGTTGCAGCTCTCCAACTTAGGTCCCTTGTGGCATGTGGGATCTTCCCAGACCAGGGATTGAACCCTTGTCCTCTGCATTGGCAAGCATATTCTTTACCACTGAACCACCAGGAAAGCCCTCACTGACATTTTTGTGGCTGCCCTCCTCCTCCCTTCCCATGTGGGCTTGTACTTACAATCTCTTTGTTCATCTCCTAAACTAGTGACATCTCCAAGGCCTTGCTGGATGATAACTGGGTAAACTTTAGACTTGGAGTAAATTTCCTTTAGACTCATCTTAAATATCTCTAGCAAGGGGTAAAAGCAATGTGTTAGAGTAGAAAAACTATGCAAGCCCTAGGGATATAATGTCAGTGGAAAGGCGAGTTTCCCAACTAGCCCAGTAGCCATGTATGCTGACGCATTTATTACTCCAGCCCAAGGTGGAGGGCAGAGTCTCAGCCAACCAGAGACCACAGGTTGGTGGCCTTTGGCCGGAAGTAGCCTCTTGTCCTTCTTAATCCAGTTTCCCTCGTAAATATCATTTTTCTCCTCATGCTTTGATGCAGAAAAGGGTTAGGAAGTGGTTAAAAACCACAGGCAAACCGCTGACCTCATTGAATCTTCATCCTCCTACACAGACACACATATATAAAATAATAATTTGTACAGTTATTATTTATAATCACTTTATTACCCTTGTGACAAGTACTAAGAAGTACTCAGTTCAGTACAGTTCAGTCGCTCAGTCGTGTCTGACTCTTTGCGACCCCATGAATCGCGGCACGCCAGGCCTCCCTGTCCATCACCAACTCCCGGAGTTCACCCAGACTCACGTCCATCGAGTCAGTGATGCCATCCAGCCATCTCATCCTCTGTCGTCCCCTTCTCCTCGTGCTCCCAATCTCTCCCAGCATCAGAGTCTTTTCCAGTGAGTCAACTCTTCGCATGAGTTGGCCAAAGTACTGGAGTTTCAGCTTTAGCGTCATTCCTTCCAAAGGAATCCCAGGACTGATCTCCTTCAGAATGGACTGGTTGGATCTCCTTGCAGTCCAAGGGACTCTCAAGAGTCTTCTCCAACACCACAGTTCAAAAGCATCAATTCTTCGGCGCTCAGCCTTCTTCACAGTCCAACTCTTATATCCATACATGACCACAGGAAAAACCATGGCCTTGACTAGATGAACCTTTGTTGGCAAAGTAATGTCTCTGCTTTTGAATATGCTATCTAGGTTGGTCATAACTTTCCTTCCAAGGAGTAAGTGTCTTTTAATTTCCTGGCTGCAATCACCATCTGAAGTGATTTTGGAGCCCAGAAAAATAAAGTCTGACACTGTTTCCACTGTTTCCCCATCTATTTCCCCTGAAATGATGGAACTGGATGCCATGATCTTTGTTTTCTGAATGTTGAGCTTTAAGGCAACTTTTTCACTCTCCACTTTCACTTTCATCAAGAGGCTTTTTAGTTCCTCTTCACTTTCTGCCATAAGGGTGGTGTCATCTGCATATCTGAGGTTATTGATATTTCTCCTGGCAATCTCGATTCCAGCTTGTGCTTCTTCCAGTCCAGCATTTCTCATGATGTACTCTGCATATAAGTTAAATAGGCAGGGTGACAATATACAGCCTTGACGTACTCCTTTTCCTGTTTGGAACCAGTCTGTTGTTCCATGTCCAGTTCTAACTGTTGCTTCCTGACCTGCATACAAATTTCTCAAGAGGCAGGTCAGGTGGTCTGGTATTCCCATCTCTTTCAGAATTGTCCACAGTTTATTGTGATCCACACAGTCAAAGGCTTTGGCATAGTCAATAAAGCAGAAATAGATGTTTTTCTGGAACTCTCTTGCTTTTTTGATGATCCAGCAGATGTTGGCAATTTGATCTCTGGTTCCTCTGCCTTTTCTAAAACCAGCTTGAACATCAGGAAGTTCACGGTTCACATATTGCTGAAGCCTGGCTTGGAGAATTTTGAGCATTACTTTACTAGTGTGTGAGATGTGTGCAATTGTGCGGTAGTTTGAGCATTCTTTGGTGTTGCCTTTCTTTGGGATTGGAATGAAAACTGACCTTTTCCAGTCCTGTGGCCACTTCTGAGTTTTCCAAATTTCCTGGCATATTGAGTGCAACACTTTCACAGCATCATCTTTCAGGATTTGAAATAGCTCAACTGGAATTCCATCACCTCCACTAGCTTTGTTCATAGTGATGCTTCCTAAGGCCCACCTGACTTCACATTCCAGGATGTCTGGCTCTAGGTCAGTGATCACACCATCGTGATTATCTGGGACGTGAAGATCTTTTTTGTACAGCTCTTCCATGTATTCTTGCCATCTCTCCTTAGTATCTTCTGCTTCTATTAGGTCCATACCATTTCTGTCCTTTATCGAGCCCATCTTTGCATGAAATGTTCCCTTGGTATCTCTGATTTTCTTGAAGAGATCTCTAGTCTTTCCCATTCTGTTGTTTTCCTCTATTTCTTTGCATTGATCGCTGAAGAAGGCTTTCTTATCTCTTCTTGCTATTCTTTGGAACTCTGCATTCAGATGCTTATATCTTTCCTTTTCTCCTTTGCTTTTCGCTTCTCTTCTTTTCACAGCTATTTGTAAGGCCTCCCCAGACAGCCATTTTGCTTTTTTGCATTTCTTTTCCATGGGGATGGTCTTGATCCCTGTCTCCTGTACAATGTCACGAACCTCATTCCACAGTTCATCAGGCACTCTATCTATCAGATCTAGGCCCTTAAATCTATTTCTCACTTCCACTGTATAATCATAAGGGATTTGATTTAGGTCATACCTGAATGGTCTAGTGGTTTTCCCTACTTTCTTCAATTTAAGTCTGAATTTAGCAATAAGGAGTTCATGATCTGAGCCACAGTCAGCTCCTGGTCTTGTTTTTGCTGACTGTATAGAGCTTCTCCATCTTTGGCTGCAAAGAATATAATCAATCTGATTTCCGTGTTGACCATCTGGTAGTGTCCATGTATAGAGTCTGCTAAGAAAGCAGATAATGGAGCTCTCACCTATCTGGGAATCAGGATAGGGGTTTACAGTGGAAAATATACTTAAACTGAGAGTTTCATAATGGGAGTTTTCTATGTCGGGTATGGGCAGAGGATTGGAGGGAAGAATGAGAATGTGAAATACCCAGGTAAGAATTTTGAGTCTTATACTAACAGCAGTTGAAAGAAATTGAAATGCTTAAACATGAGCAGATTTGGGTTTTAAAATGATATCTTTAGTAAACTAATTGATGGAGACAAATTGCTTTTAAGGAAGCTTATATTGTTATAGCAAGTGAGGACTAATGGGGCCATGGGAATAGAGTGGAGTACAGTGTCAGATGTTTAACTGTCTGGTTGGGATGTGGACATGAAGAAGGAGTATCAGAAATGATTCCTGATAAACTGTGTGGGTAGGTGGTGGGACCATCCCCAAAGAGAGGAATCCCTAGGATGGGAGAAAGAGTGCACATCCGGTTTGCAACATGTTAAGATGGAGGTGCTTCTGCCACAACTGGATGAAGATGGAGAGTTAAGAGTTAGGCATACAGGTCTTCTACCCGTGGCCGAGGGAGGTGCAATGGCTAAAACAGGCCAGAGAATGAATGACGTGGTTAGAAAATGGGGAGGAAGAAGAAAGGGGAGAAACAAAGGGGACGAACTACACTTCAAGGTGAAATAGAAGAGACAACGGGGTTCTGAGGGAGCATTCAGAGCCTTAGGGAGACAAGCAGAAAAACTGGTGTCATGCTAGCACCATGAACAGGATGCTTCTGTTCTTTTTTTTTTTTTTTAAATTTAAATTTATTTATTTTAATTAGAGGCTAATTACTTTACAATATTGTATTGGTTTTGCCATACATCAACATGAATCCACCACGGGTGTACACATGTTCCCCATCCTGAACCCCCCTCCCACCTCCCTCCCCATACCATCCCTCTGGGTCTTATTTACTTATTTATTTGACTGCCCTGAGTCTTAGTTGCAGCACATGAGGTCTTTTAGTTGCATTATGCAGAATTTTGTAGTTGTAGCATGTGGGATCTAGTTCCCTGACTGGGTATTGAACCCAGGCCCCCTGCATTGGGAGTGCAGCATCTTAGCCACTGGAGCACCAGGGAAGTCCTGAGGATGCTTTTGGAAGGGATGCATTTAATGATGCCAGGAGCTCAGGAAGGTTGGGAGCAGAAGAGTTTCCGTGGGTTTTAGTGGTTGGAGATCGTGATGACATGAGTGAAAGCTGTTTGGTGAAAGGCTTGTTGGGAAGTGAAAACATGCTGAAAGTTCAGACACAGAGTGTAGTTTAAAGGGAGAGGGAAAGGGGAGCATTTTCTGGGGATTGGAGTCAAAATGAACTCTGGGTCAAAATGAACTCAAAGGAGGTTTTCTTTCTTTTTGTCCAGATGAAGGAGACTTGGTCTTGATCAAAACCTAATAGAAAAGTTCTATGCTCAAAAGTCAGCTGTGTTCTAATATTAATACTGTCTTATTCATGTGGAGAGTACTGGTCCTACTAAATGCTACATTAATGTTACCTGGTCCCTAATTATGAATGCAGAAAATGAGTTGAAATAGTTAAATAATAGCACATACTTTTGAGTAAAAAAATATATATTTATTTTTCTTTCAAATTCCAATTCTGCATTCATATATCCATTCACTATTCAGCAAATATTTATTGAGCAGGTACTGTATGACAGACTGTGAGAGAAGCTTAAATACAGAGGTAACCAAGATCTTCTTGTTAAGAAGAAAGAATGTAATTAGGCTAAAGTAAATAATTTATATATTATCAAAATTAATATAATACTTTTATTATAAGATTATAAAAATAAGTAAACAATGTCATTTTAAGTACAGGACAATAAATCAGGGTAAAGATGTTGAGAGAGACAAATGACAGGGGTGGAAGCAATTGACAAGGAGTAGCCACACTTGGCCAAATACATAATCTATTTTTTACCATTGCTTCTGACTGAGACCCAAAATAACACGTTCAAACATAACCTCATGGGAACCTTAAATGAATGAATACATGCATGCATGAAAATAGACTTGTGGGCTTTTGGCATTTGAAATATGTCAGAATATTTGCAGTCTTCCTTTCCTCCCCAACCTGGTTTTGTTTTATTCATTTTGCATAAAAGTTTGCCTCTTGCTTTGGATTTAAATCTCTTGATAGGTAAGGATGCCCCAGAGGTGGCTTCTGGCTTGATTGTGCAGCTTCTACAAGGCAAGTAGTGAAATTTCTCCAGGAAGATGATTGGACCCTGAAATTGTGGAACAGCCCTAGAAATCTCAACAAAATGCAGAGGGGGCACATGACCTCTATAAATTTGGAGTAGGAATGCAGATCATGCGTCTAAGCTCAGTGTTTCTGATTCTGTACATAAAGCAAAGTGGATTCTCCTGGAACTAGGCTCAAGGATGGATGTGTGCTTAATGGTGAAATTATTCAGTTAAGTAATGAATAGTAATGTGGTGGATAAGTGAAATGCTGGAGGGGCAGTCTTCCATAGCTGGTACAAGATTTCCTTATGCTTCATGAAAGATGGTGGTTAGCGGTAAATATACTGTTAAAGGACAGAAATGGTATGGACCTAACAGAAGCAGAAGATAGTAAGAAGAGATGGCAAGAATACACAGAAGAACTGTACAAAAAGGATCTTCATGACCCAGATAATCACGAAGGTGTGATCACTCACACTCACCTAGAGCCAGACATCCTGGAATGTGAAGTCAGGTGGGCCTTAGGAAGCATCACTATGAACAAAGCTAGTGGAGGTGATGGAATTCCAGTTAAGCTATTTCAAATCCTGAAAGATGATGCTGTGAAAGTGCTGCACTCAATATGTCAGCAAATTTGGAGAACTCAGAAGTGGCCACAGGACTGGAAAAGGTCAGTTTTTATTCCAATCCCAAAGAAAGGTAATGCCAAAGAATGCTCAAACAACTGCACAATTGCACACATCTCACACACTAGTAAAGTAATGCTCAAAATTCTCCAAGCCAGGCTTCAGCAATATGTGAACCATAAACTTCCTGATGTTCAAGCTGGTTTTCGAAAAGGCAGAGGAACCAGAGATCAAATTGCCAGCATCCGCTGGATCATGGAAAAAGCAAGAGAGTTCCAGAAAAGCATCTATTTCTGCTTTATTGACTATGCCAAAGCCTTTGACTGTGTGGATCACAATAAACTGTGGACAATTCTGAAAGAGATGGGAATACCAGACCACCTGACCTGCCTCCTGAGAAATTTGTATGCAGGTCAGGAAGCAACAGTTAGAACTGGACATGGAACAACAGACTGGTTCCAAATAGGAAAAGGAGTACGTCAGGGCTGTATATTGTCACCCTGCTTATTTAACTTACATGCAGAGTACATCATGAGAAATGCTGGACTGGAAGAAGCACAAGCTGGAATCAAGATTGCCAGGAGAAATATCAGTAACCTCAGATATGCAGATGACACCACCCTTATGGCAGAAAGTGAAGAACTAAAGAGCCTCTTGATGAAAGTGAAAGAGGATTGACTTAAAGCTCATCATTCAGAAAACTAAGATCATGGCATCCGGTCCCATCACTTCATGGCAAATAGATGGGGAAACAGTGGAAACAGTGGCTGACTTTCTTTTTCTGGGCTCCAAAATCACTGCAGATGGTGATTGCAGCCATGAAATTAAAAGATGCTTACTCCTTGGAAGGAAAGTTATGACCAACCTAGATAGCATATTGAAAAGCAGAGATTACTTTGCCAACAAAGGTCCATCTAGTCAAGGCTATGGTTTTTCCTGTGGTCATGTATGGATGTGAGAGTTGGACTATAAAGAAAGTTGAGTGCCGAAGAATTGATGCTTTTGAACTGTGGTGTTGGAGAAGACTCTTGAGAGTCCCTTGGACTGCAAGGAGATCCAACCAGTCCATCCTAAAGGAGATCAGTCCTGGGTGTTCATTTGAGGGACTGATGTTGAAGCTGAAACTCCAATACTTTGGCCACCTGATGTGGAGAGCTGACTTATTTGAAAAGACCCTGATGCTGGGAAAGATTGAAGGTAGGAGAAGAAGGGGACACAGAGGCTGAGATGGTTCGATGGCATCCCCAACACAATGGACATGGATTTGGGTCGACTCCAGGAATTGTTGATGGACAGGGAGGCCTGGCGTGCTGCGGTTCATGGGGTTGCAAAGTCAGACACGACTGAGTGACTGAACTGAACTGAACTGAGGTGTTTCAGTGTTCAACTCTAAGACGTCTTAAGATTTACCAGACTAATCAGTTCAGTTCCAAGAATTTATTTTCTTTTTTCTTGGAAGAGAAAAACACCTTTCTTCAGTTCTAAGAATCCTGATGAGAGTTCTGGAAAAATGCACTTCCTAAGCTGGCAAGCAAGAAGGAAATCTACAAAGGTCAAAGGGGAAGGTAAGGTGACTCTCAAGTTCTGTTTTAGAGTCTTCATGGGGCTGGGGACAAGGGTTGGGAGACAGTAAAGCCTAGGGAGCACTAAGGTAGAGATCTTAATAGGAGAACCATCCATAAGGCGAGGATCCTGAAGCATTTCACCTTTGGTGTTAGGGTGAACAAGAAATGTACCCACAACACAGAAGAGACAGCTGAGAAACTTCCCTGTCTCCATCTTTT
Organism: Bos indicus; assembly: GCF_029378745.1. Taxonomy (NCBI): domain Eukaryota; kingdom Metazoa; phylum Chordata; class Mammalia; order Artiodactyla; family Bovidae; genus Bos; species Bos indicus. Next base: position 138,504,028 of record NC_091789.1, read on the forward strand.
CCCTGTATGGAAGGAGCGGGGAACTAGGCATATTGGCAGCATGGAATGCCATACAGCAGAGAAAATGAATATACGCCAGCTCCATACACCAACCTGGGTGAATCTTGGACACATAACACTGATCAAAAAGGCAGCAAGTCATAGAAGGACACATGTATACTTCCATGTATTAATATATAGAGGTATATTACACAAGTCACATTGAATTAAAGACCCCCCCTACTCCAGTATAACCTTATCTTAACTAATTACTCTAGTACCACCCTATTTTTCAGATAAGGTCAGATTTGAGGTATTGGGAGTTAGGACTTCACTACATCTTGTGTGTGTGTGGGGGTATAATTCAACTCATAACAGCATAGGACAGCCCCTCACAACAAAAGATTATCCCATCAAAAATGTCAGTAGTGCCACTATTGAGGAACTCTGGGGTAAGGCGAAGAAGATAGCAAGGGAATAATTAAAATGATTTTGGATACCTTTTGGAGGTGGGCGAGTAAAAATATGAGACTAAGAAGGGGTACACAGGGCACTTCAAACATCCTAGAATGTTTTTTATCTTCAGCTTGGTTGTGCATGCAGAGATGTGCATTTTATTATCCTCAAATATACTTATATATTGCATATACTTTTTGGCTATATAATTTTTCAAGATAATAAAAATTAAAAATTCTGAGGATACAAATAAGTTATAAGTTTAAGGAAATAGGCATGGAAGAAGCCGAGGACTTCCCTCATGGGCCAGTGGTTAAGACACTGCTAGGGATGTGGATTCGATCCCTGGTTGGGGACCTAAGATCCCACATACCACTAGTGTGGCAAAAAAAGAATAAAGAAACTGAGCCTATTATCATGCATGCATGCATGTATTCATTCATTTAAGGTCCCCATGAGGTTATGTTTGAATGTGTTATTTTGGTCTAAACCAGGAGCAATGGTGAAAAATAGACTATGTAGTTGGCCCAGTGTGAGCTGCCTAAAGGGCTTCTTCATATGACTATGCCACATGTATTGAGGGTTCTCCAGTTGTTAGGGTTCCCTGATTCTGCCAGATTCCTGCTCTGTCCAGCTGAAGTTTCACTTGGAAGACAGAGAAGAAACTACAGACACACACATTACCTTTCACTGGTGGTTGGATCTCTCCCAGACCCTGAAACTGTCCAGTACAGTGGATATCGGTGTGAGAACTGGAGGAGAGGCTGCCTGGGTTTGCCTCTTGGCTCTGCCTCTAGCAGAGTAGTCAAGTTCATCTCTCTGGGCCTCTATTTTTGCCTTTGTGAAAGGAGAATATTAATAGTACTTAATGATTGGATTGTTCTGCAGAATGAATGAGGTAGTGTGTGTAAAACTGTATAACAGTGATGGCATGTGTTAATCATGTTACTTATCATCACCATCATTTATTCTCCCTACCTTCTCTCCTTCCAAGTGTACAGCAAAATGATATAGTTATATATATTCTTTTTCTGATTCTTTTCCATTATAGGTTATTACAGGGTATTGAATATAGTTCCCTGTGCTATACAGTAAGACCTTGTTGAGTATCTATTTTATATATACTAGTTTGTATCTGTTTATCCCAAACTCCTAATTTGTCCTCCCCTTTCCCTTTTGGTAGCCATAAGTTTGTTTTCTATGTCTGTGGATCTATTTCTATTTTGTAAATAAGTTCATTTGTATCATTTCTTTTAGATTCCGCCTAGAAGTGATACCATATATTTGTCTTTCTTTGTCTTACTTCACTTCATATGATAATCTGCAGGTCCGTCCATGCTGCTGCAAATGGCATTGTTTCTTTCTTTTTTCATGGCTGAGTAATGTTCCATTGTATATACGTACCACATTTTCTTTATCCATTCCACTGTTGATGGACTTTTAGGTTACTTCCATGTCTTACCTATGGTAAATAGTGCTGCTATGAACACGGGGTGCATATCTCATCATTTTCATTCTTAAAACCAATACAAAAAATAGATCTCAGCAGTTCTTTGGCTCACCATATCTCTTCTCTTCATAGAGAGACTCTCCTAAGCCCTCTTGCAACAGTCTAGCAGCAGAGAGGCAGAGTAAGCGGGATCCATGAAGAAGAAGGGACGCTGTTTCATTCCTCCAACAAACACTTTGCTCTCTAGTATGGGGTGCAGGCCGTGCTGTCAACTGGGTGACTCATGGTTCTCTCTCCATATCCCCAAGTTCTGCTTGTCCATGGAAAGTAGATGGTTGCAAGGTATAGTAATTAAAATATGTTTAGCAGCTATAAAAAAAAAAAAACTTACAAATGGTAGGATGATTCAAACACAAAAGAACTGCATTTCTCCATAAAGACAAAAAAGAAGTGTTCATAATTGGCAGGAAGCTCCCTCTCCATCTTGTGGCTCTACCATCTGTAGCACATGGCTTCCAAGTTGCTGAGCATATTTGCACAAAGTTGGCAGAGGGGAAAGCACTTAGAAGAGTGGGGAGAGATTTTTATGGGCCTGGTCCACATGCCACACACATCATTTCTACTTACATTCCATTGGCGACAACCCAGTCACGAGACTGCACCTAATAGCACAGAAGGCTGTGATTGGTAGACCAATAGGGAAGAAGATGGTGATATTTGGTGAATTGCTAGCATGGACAGGAAGAGGGGAGGATGTCATTGAATAACATATGCCTGGTACAAATCAGAATTCTGGTGGTGGAGGGAGAGGGGAATGCCTGATGACTTAGAAAATTAATTGGCAAGGCTTAGTCCCATGCACACCATGTGGAAGAATATGCTGTCCTCTGAAATCTGATTTCACTGAGCAATGCTGGTAAACATGGGATTACTGAGGGTTCATCGAATCCAACAGTCTGTCCAGAGGGCACAATATTCTATGCTAGGAAGTGCTGAGCATTTCGTGTAGTGAGGCCTGGTAAGAGAAATTAGGATTTCAGCTGTTGCCTCACCAGAGACAGGATATAACACTCTCAATGGGGCTGAATGGCTGATGTCATCTTGATTTGATCTGGTGCTTGCTCTGACTCCAGCCAAACCAGAAGGTCTCAGCAGCCGGATATCTTTGCATTCAGTGGAGCACAACTTTGCTAGGCATTTTGCTGCTATTCTTATGTTTGAGATACATTCCATCTAGGAGCTTGTTAGAAATGCAGTGTCTTAGGCCCCACTCCAGACTTACTAAATCAGAGGAGTCTGCCTTTTAGCAAGATACCCTGGGGAATCTTATTCAACTTAATGGATCGGAAGTTCTTCAAGACACTGACTGTTTGGGTTTTTTGGCCACTCTGCACACCTTGTGGGATCTTAGTTCCCCAGCCTGGGATTGAACCCATGCTCTCAGCAGTGGAAGTGCAGAGTCCTAACCACTCGGCATCCAGGAAATTCTCAGGGCACTGACTCTTAAGCTTAGTTGCACATTGGCATTGCCTGGGCAACTTCAAAGATGCCAGTGTTTGGATCCACTTACAGATTCTGTTGTAATGGGTCTGGGCTAAGGCCTGGACTTTGGATTTATAAAAACTCCCCCAAGTGATGTCATTTGGCAGTGAATTTTGAGAACCTCCACTTTAAATGGCCTACTCTTTCTCACCAAAGATTCCTCCTTGAATAGTGCGGGTGCTTCTTGAATGGATTGTTCTAATGTGTGTTTGATGGCCAATTCAACGGTCCAGATCCATTCACCTTAAACTGAGAAAGACAAGGGGTATTGTGTGGGTCTTGGTCAGCAGAGCAGCAGCTGACCACGATGTCACAGCTAGGGGCTGTGTTCTTGCAGAAGGCCTGGGCTGATGAACAATGAATGTGTTTTTTCCCCTAAAGGCCACTGCAGGTACCTACCACCACCACCTTCTTCCTGGCTGGCACGGGCTTGGATAGAAATAAAAAAAAAAGAGTTTCACATAATTGTTTTCTGTTCCCCTGTATCATTTTCTCAGAACACATTAGTTGATATAATGTTCTGATTTGGAGACAGTTTTCAAACTGTATTTCAGTTTGGAATCTGCACAGAAATAGATAACTTTACTGGCATTCCCTCCCGCCCCCCACCATTTCTTGAAAGATCCCAAGACTGCCAGAAGACATCCCTTCCTTTCATTGCACACTCTGCCCCAATCCCATCATATGCTTAATAAACAGTGAAAGAGTAAAGCTGGGTCACTCATGTCTGCTTGATAAAAATGAAAAATGCACCAGATTGCTCTCAGTGTATAAAACGTGGCCTACATTTCTCCTTAGGTTGTGTTGACCTGTGTTTATTTCTGTTCACTGTCGGCCAGCAAAGCCTAGAGCAGTGGTTAGCCTGTAGACTCAAAGCCTGTATCATCCTTGTCCCCTGAGAACTTGCTAGAAATGCTAATTCCACAGTCCACTCCAGGTGTTTTAGCAAGCCCTCTAGGAGCTGATCCTGATGCATGCTCAAGTTTGAGAAAAGCTGGCCTAAAGATTGACTTCAATTCAATAAGCAAACAGACTATACTCTGCCATCTTCTGTCTTGATAAGTTTTTCAAACTTTATAAACTTCGGTTTCCTTAGCTATAAAGTAGCAATAATAATAATACCTAATCTGTGGAGTTGATGTGAGTTTTACATGTGTCAGTGCAAGGAAAGTAATTTGCAGGCAGAAAGTCAATGTCCTATGAATGTTAATCATCATTGTTTGCTGTTGTTCACTTATAGACTTTTGCATTAAGTATAATTTATGTATTTGTCAACAGTTGTAAGTATATTGCACACACCAGTGGAGTTGTCTTAGGTAATGTAGGTACCAGTTGGGCCAAAGACCTACATTCAACCCCAAGGAGTTCTTTTTTTTTTTTAGTATTTGTTTATTTGGCTGTGCTAGGTCTTAGTTGCAGCACATGGGATCTAGTTCCCTGACCAGGGATTGAACCCGGGCCCCCTGCACTGGGAGTGCAGTCAACCACTGGACCACCAGGGAAATCCTGATATAAAGGACGAGTCAGGACAAGCAGAGAGTTCCTAATGGGAGTAAATCAGGGCCTGGATGCTATGCTCTTCAGGAATCTAGGGCAGGGAAGGGAGGAGAACAGAGTGTTTGGCTATGTGGTATACATGTTGGTGAGGAATGTGAAAGAGAGCAGGACATGCCCCCCCCCCCTCCAAATATGCCTCTTTGGCATACAGATTATTCTGAGCTGATTATTGTTAAGAAACAGCCTATACAGGAGTAGCTCTGAAAACAGAATAGAAGTTACCCTTTTGTTGTGAGATCTCCATTTGTAAGGGCTTCCCAGGTTGCTCAGTGGTAAAGAATGCCTGCCAACACAGGAGATAAAGGAAATGCAGTTCGATATTTGGGTCAGGAAGATCCCCTGGAGAAGGAAATGGCAACCCACTGTGGTGTTCTTGCCTGGAGAATCCCATGGACAGAGGAGCCTAGTGGCTGCAGTCCATGGTGTCGCAAAGAGTCAGACTTGACTGAGCATGCATGCACACTCCGTCTCTGTACCAGGAAGAGGAGGATGATTCTTAATGTCTAGAAATTCTACCTGTGGTAAAGGCATCAATTTAAATCTGGTTAACATTCTTACCCTTGTTTACTGTGCTTTGCCTGCAAACCTCGCCTGAACCCACTTCCCTCCACCCAACATCTTTTGTCTTTAGCTGAAGATGGTATTTACAGTGGTGACTTGGACCTTTTGGGAGAGATACTGAGTTCTGCTAGGGCTTCCCTGGTGGCTCAGATGGTAAAGAATCAGCCAGAAATGCAGGAGACCCAGGTTCGATCCCTGAGTCAGGAAGATCCCCTGGGGAAGGAAATGGCAACCCACTCCAGCATTCTTGCCTGGAGAATTCCATGGACAGAGGAGCCTGGCGGGCTGCAGTTCAGGGAGTCGCGAAGAGTCAGACATGACTAACACTTCACCTTTCAGTTCCGCTGGGTCTCTCCCACACGTGCAGGAGGTATTCATGTTGTTAAACTTCTTGGTCCTCTGTCTTTGATTATGGGGATCTCAGCCAAGTACCTGGAAAGGTAGAGGGAAAATGATTTTTCCCTGCTACAAACACAACTTAGAGTCTGGAAGCGTGAATTCCAATCCCAAGTGGGCTCCATCTGGCTATGAGACTCCAGGGCACATCCCTCATGTCTTGGCGTTGTCTTCTTAACCACAAAATGATGGGGTTATCCAAGAGCAGTCCCAGCTTTCCTCTTGCTGTAGATACCTTGGTTTTAAGAATAAAAACCAAGGAACCCAGTGTTGTTGTAACCAGTTAAATGATCCATCTGAAAAACAGACATGTATATGGATCGAGAATACAAAAACGTGTATTTTTATATTCAAAATGGGGACTGACATATAATAAAGAATTGGTTGGTCTTTGTCTCTGTAGCTCCTGGGAGGGAAATGTTAAATCCTTGGAATTTCCTGAGTGATGGAAATTGAGTGTTAGTTATAGACTGTACCCCTCTAGGCTCCTCTTTCCATGGGGTTTCCCAGGCAAGAATGCTGGAGTGGGTTGCCATTTCCTTCTCCAGGAGATCTTCCTGACCCAGAGATTGAGCAAGGTCTCCTGCATTGCAGGTGGATTCTTTACAGTCTGAACAACCAGGGAAGCCCCAAATGATAGAAGGATTATTATTCATGGTGGGTCCTTGTACCACATTGGTGTTCATAAGGAGACAACTCAGGATGGGGGCCGATCATGTGATTAGACAACCTTGTCATTAGAGGGTTGTGGCTATGAGCCAGGTGATGTCCCCTGGACCTCCAGGAAGGGGGGTGCTGGATATTGAGTTCCATCATAGAGCCAATTATCTAGCTGATCATACTTATGTAATGAGACCTCAGTACAAACTCTGAACAGTGGGCTCCAGAGAGCTTCCTGGTTAGTGAGCACCGTGTGCTGAGTTTTACATGCCCTGATTCCACTGGAAGAGGATGCAGCAGCTCTGTGTTTGAGACCCTTCTGGACCTCACTCTGCATGTCTTTTCATTTGATCCGTCCTCACTTGTATCCTATATTACAAAATTGCAATCATAACTATAGAGACTTCCTGAGTTCTGTGAGTCATTCTCATGAATTCTCAAGCATAAAGGAGTAGTGGGCTTCCCTGAGTTAGTGGCCAGTTGGTCAGAAGTGCTGGTAGCTTGACGACCCCATACTTGCAGCTGGCATCTGAAATGAGGGCGATCTCACTGGGAACTGTGCCCTTAGCTTGCTGAGTCCGCCCTACCTCCAGGCTGGCATCACAGTGGTATTGCAGGATGGTGGAGATAAAAGCTGCTGCTTCTTTCTTCCCATGAGAGAGGGAAGGTGCTGGGCCTCCATTTGCATGTCTACAGGCAATAATTACTTTGCTATCAATTATCTCCAGCTTACAGAGTTGTTAAATAGCTTTCAGAGACTCAGAATGAGGTCACAGGGAAGGGTGAACTATAGACACTGCGTAGCATCCCACTGAAGCACTGACTTTTCTTTACATGCTTTCTTTACCTAAAGAAGAAATAGCACTTGAGATATCATTATATCCATTCTCCTGCATCTAGGAGAGTCTAACTAAAACCAGCCCTGGCTGCCCAATAAACAACGGTCGAGTCCCAAATTTAAGTCTTCAGGGAAGACAAACTCCACTTCCACTGGCTCCTTACCCCAGCATCACAAACCTCCCGAATAGGATATTCTTTCAGATGTATAGCTCACCACAAGCCCATGCACCCTGTGGACATTAATAGTCATGAGATTAGTAAATAAATAACCAACACCCTCCTGCTCCTTCCCTGAAGGCTGGTCTGTCTTCCATATAAAAGATGAGCATCTCATCCACAAAATAACATTCCTTCATCTTCTGAGTCTCTCACCGTGCCCTCCCCACCTCCAACTCCATCCCACACACACTCTGCTTTCTGTGCGTGGGGTTTGGTATTTCCCTTTATGCTCCCACCAGTGTTTTAATGGTATTTTTCTTGTTTGACATTCAGCTGCTATTTAGTATATGAAACCAGAAGTGGCTGTCACACCAGTCACGTCCTGGGCAGCCACAGTCAGCACCTTCCATGTGACTCCTAGTCCTGTGCTCATTTGACCTACTGGAGACCTAGATATTTACAAAGAGGTACTTGGGTATGAGTGCGCAGAGTCACGTGTAAGTCATCCTTTATGGTTAAACATCCCCAGCATCATCCTCAAAGCAGTGACTCTCAGAACATGACCACTGGCCCATTGGAGTCCTCTGAGAACTGATTGGAGATGGAGATTCTCGACCCTCTCACAGCCCTGCAGGACCAGAGACATGGAAACGCTGAGGGGTGGGGGAGTTCTTCACTGGCTCCCCAGGGGATTCTGATGCAGGCTGAAGTGTGAAAACTACTTGTACAGAATTGTATTTTTACTGGAATTTGAAACTCAGTCTGGAAAAGACAGTGGGCTTAATGAAACACAACTGCTTCTCGTCTCTCTTTCTGGCCGTGACCTGGAGAGACAGTTCTGCTGGCAGAATCTGCTGCGCTTCCCTAACAGAGTGGTTTTCTTCTCCCTGGTTGAGTCATCTCTTCACCCCCAGACTGCCCTTGGTGTGGGAAGAGGACCATGTCTCACCAGGGGGTTGTTGACAAATAGCAGTTTCCCTTCTAACCCACAATTTTCTTGAGTCCGTATCTCCATCTGCATGTGGTGAGAACTCCCAGGGGGCTCAGCCAGGCCAAACCACCACGGTGTCTCCCAGATGTTTTGTATGTTCACTTCCAGATGGCTCAGCCTAAGAAAATCTGAGGCCACAAGCTTTCCTCCCGCTTGTCTGCCTTCAGCCATGGTTCAGAAGGCTCCTGTTAACATACTGTTCCTTGCTCTTCACATTCCATCCCACTCGGCATGACTCATCATCTGGCATGCATCCCTTTCAGCCAGAGGATGGACTTTCACCACAGAACAAAGCATCCACTTCTCTCTTCTGACATTTATTTAAACTCCTCTTCCATATCTCCCTAAAGATTGTTGCCAGGAGTGGCAACTCCTCTCTGATGCTCGTCTGGACATCGAGAGCATCCTCTGCAAATGTGCAGAGAGGATATTTGAAACTGGGGAAAATGTCTTCCACCACTGGGGATACTGGGAATGAATGCAGGAGGATAGTTTCAGAATGAGGCTGTGTAATTAGGCACATCTGATGAAAATGACAGTCCGCAGGTGGCACATTGCTTTGGAGGTGTGATCGCAAACAGCAGCCCCCCTCGGGAGATGAGGTAGAGGCAGTTAGGACTTAAATTAGTTTATCTGTAATTTGCATTTGATGTTGGTATAACGTTGGCCCACCAGGAGGTAGAATTGATGAGTTGAGAGACGCTGTTATGCAGAAGTACTTTGCCTTCACATCTGTAGAACTGGCATGCCCATGAACTCTGCATAGATCATGCCAGAGACTCCAAGACACTGTAGGGGTCTTAGCTGTGGAAAGGGGCAATTTAGATTTGGAATACAGTGTTCCCAGTAATGATTCATCTCTAAGCATTCTCTGTTGCATTCATTGCATTGTATAGGAGTTCTTAGTTTGAAAATATGACAATTCTGCATAGCTGCTTGTCTCGTAGACTATTTTTGTTAGAATCTTTTGGTGCAAAAATAAGTTTCTCAACACTAAATCAAATTTCACTGGGACCAGTGGTTTTCAAACAGCTGAACATTAGGATCTGCAGAGACTCTTAAAAGTCCTGAGGCCCTGGGAGTTCCCTGGTGGTCCAGTGGTTAGGACTCGGGTTCAATATCTGGTCAAGGAACTAAGATCCCCCAAGCCCCATGGCTTGACAAAAAAAAAAAAAAAAAAAAAATCCCAAGACCCAGGTTGCACCCCAGACCAGTTATATCAGACCATCTGGGTGGGGCCCAGGCATTTGTATTTTTAAAAAGTGTCCAGGAAATTCTAACACACAGCAAACTGAGAACCACTGACTTGGACAATTGACATGGCTGTTGAATGGGTGGTTGGGAAGAGTCTTGGGGGCTCAGGACAGATGAATCCATTTCATAAGGGAAAGGAGGTACTGTGCTATGCCCTGATAATGAGACTAAGTGGCAAGTTTGCTGCTGCTGCTGCTTGCTGCTAAGTCGCTTCAGTCGTGTCTGACTCTGTGCGACCCCATGGACTGCAGCCTACCAGGCTCCTCCATCCATGGGACTTTCCGGCAAGTTTACCAGCCTTAAAAACAGGTAAAGCAATCAGTGATTTTGGAGAAACAGGTGGGGTTCTAGCCACCACCCCCCACCCCCCAGCCTGTAAAGTTTCTCCTTCCTTTGGAAGCATTCACTGTTGAATCCTGTGCCAAAACACAACTGATATTGCAGCTGAATTCAGCCTTTGTACCTTGACACTGAATCAGATCTCTGAGGCAGAGTTCTGGGTGAAGCAGAAAAGAATAATTTTACTACTTTGCCAGGCAAAGAGGGCCTCAGCGGGCTCCTGTCCTCAAAACTGTGTGTCCAGACCTGGAGAGGGTAGTGAGGAGTTTTACAGGAATGGGTCAAAGAGGGCGTGGTCAGCTCACGGGCAGTCTTCTGATTGGTTGGTGGTGAGGTAAGTGGGAGTCAGATCATCAGCCTTCTGATTCCCACAGGTCTGGGGTCTAGTGCTTGTGGGCAGCATGCAGTTAACTTCTCCCACCTGGTGGGGGTTTCAGTATCTGTGAAACAGCTCAAATATTTTGTTCTGTATATGCCTTGAGAGGGGGGACCAGGACCTGCCCAAGGCTGCACTACTGTTTCTTTTGACTCTTATTCCCTTGTTGCCTCATCCCCTCCCTTCCGTAATTAGCATCCGTTTGAACCTGCTCCTTGAAACTCACGAAGGTCTTGGAGGCTGAATGAAGCCTATTTCCTATAATCAAGAAAGGGGGACATCGAAAGGCTTTTGTGCTCAACAGCCCCTCAGTATCAACATTGCTGTAGAAGATTAGGGAAGGTGAGTACCTAAACTAGTGGTTTTCAATCTTGACTCCGTGTTGGAAGCAATTGGGGAGCTTTAAAAATCTGCTGACCTGGCCACACCCCAGAGCAATCAGGGTCTTTAGCTATCAGGCATCAGGAGATAGGAAAGTTCCCCTAGGTAATTCCACCTTGCAGGCAAGGTTAAGAGCCAGTGGCCTAAAACAGTGGTCCTCAAAAGTCCTTGCTGAAGGGGAGGAAAAGTAATTTTCCTCAACCCTTCTGAGTTCTTAGCTGAGATCCCTGTGATGAAAGATTAACAAAAGAAATACAATGAGAATTTTTTATAACATGTTTACCTCATGTATACATGGGAAATACCCAGGGGAAATGAGTAACTCATTAAAGTGGCCTCAAGATGGCCTAGGTTACCACCTTAAATACTATCTTCCCCTAAAGACAAAAGAAAAGTGGTGGGGAGAGAAAGTGACCAGGAAAAGCAGGCTAAACAGGGTAAGACTTGTTGTGAAGACTAAGGTGCCTTCTCCATGGATGTTCTGATTGATTTAGTCATCTTCCTCTTCCCAGTACAGAAAGGGAGACCCCCTGACAAATGGAGCTTTCCCTTGTAAATGTCCCTCCCAAGAGGGTAACTTCTACTCTGTTCTCAGAACTTCCCCTGTGCCTGCTGTCTCTCAAAATAATCTTTGTGCCGAGCAGGCAGATTTCGGGTTGGCATATTCTGCTCCCCTTCACTGTATTAGAGTCCCTGGGGGAGATGTCCTGCTTACACTCTGCACCTAGGAAATGAGGATCACCAGGAGCAGGACCCAGGTATCCACATTTTTTAAAGCTGCCCTTCCTGTAAGAAGAGCTCACAGTGTTTAATCCACCTGTTAAATTTGCCCAAATCCTGTTCTTTCCAGGGGTTAGAAATAGCTGGACCTCTGGCGTGACATTATGCTGGATCGTAAAACCTCCTGAGAATGAGCTGCATTCTCCTATTTGGGGGGTTGAGTGTGAAGATAACCCTCAATTCAAAAGCCCCAAGTCAGTTGCTTCCCTCGCCTGCCTTCAGGCTTTATAAGTTCCTATTAATCTATGCTCTTTATCCCCAAAGAATTGTCCTGAACTTTGGCTGTGCATGAAAATCACAAGGGGAGATTTTTAGACTCTAAATGCCCAGGCCATACTCTGGACCACTTAAATCAGAGGCTAGAGGAGTGGGAGGATGGGAAGGGGAGGGTCATAGTACTTTTGAAAATTGAAGTTTGTATTGAGATCATTGTGGATTCCAGTGCAGTGTTTTAATTTGCATCTCACTAATGATGTCGAATGTCTTTCCATGTGCTAATGTGCCATCTCTGTATTCTCATTCATTGAAATATCTGTTCATGTCTTTTACCCATCCTCTCATTGGATGATTTGTATTCTTACTGTTGACTTTGAGCCTTCTCTGGGTAGTCTAGATACTTTATTACGTATGCGGCGTCTCGGTATTTTCTCCTAGTCTGTAGTTTGTCTTCCTCAATGGACTTTGAAGAAGCTTATTGGGGGTCACCCCCAATTGAGATTCACTCCAATGAAATGAATTTCTGAGTCATATATGGGATTTTGAAAGTGAAAGTTGCTCAATCGTGTCCGACTCTTTGCAATCCCATGGACTATACAGTCCATGGAATTCTCCAGGTCAGAATACTGGAGTGGGTAGCTTTTCCCTTCTCCAGGGGATCTTCCCAACCCGGGGATCAAACCCAGGTCTCCCGCATTGTGCCAAAGAATTGATGCTTTTGAATTGTGGTGTTGGAGAAGACTCTTGAGAGTCCCTTGGACTGCAGGGAGATCAAACCAGTCCATCCTAAAGGAAATCGACCCTGAATATTCATTGAAAGGACAGATACTGAAGCTCAAATACTTTACCTGATATGAAGAACTGACTCTGGAAAAGACCCTGATGCTGGGAAAGATTGAAGGTGGGAAGAGAAGGGGACGATAGAGGATGAGATGGTTGGATGGCATCACTGACTCGATGGACATGAGTTTGAGCAAGGTACAAGATTTGGTGATGGACAGGAAGCCTAGCGTGCTGTAGTCCATGGGGTCACAAAGAGTCGGACACGACTGAGCAACTGAACTGATATGAGATTTTTGGTGTTTGTTTGTTTTTGTTTTGGCATAATTTGAACAGAAGATTTTCAATTTCATGGAGTCCAGTTTGTCCATTTTTTTCCTTTATGGATGGTACTTATATAAACATCTAAGAATTTGCTGTCTAGCCCTAGAACCTGAAGCTCTTCCCCTCTTCCCCTCTGTTTTATTTTCTACAAGTTTATAGTTTAACATTTTGCATTTAAATCCATGATCCGTTTTGAGTTAATTTTTGTATAAGATGTGAGATTTAGGTCTAGGGGGATTTTTGGTTTGTTTTGCTGATGGATGTCCAAGCATCAATATTTTTTAACAGGTCTCCAGTGTAATTTCCTCAGATTTTTCAGGAGCATCATAATAAAATTTAAAAAGAACAACAGAAATGTGTGCTTTTAGAACAATGTTGTCCAGTAGAAATACATAATATATATGACTATATTATTATATATACATACAAAATTTTAAATTTTCTACTATAAAATTAAAAGTTAGGTGCAATTAATTTTGATAATATATTTTATTTAGCTCAGTATATTGAAAAATTACTTTAACTCATAATCAACCTAGAACTTGTTGAGACATTTTGCTTTCCTCTTTTCTATAATAGGTCCTTGAAAGGCAGTATGTACTTTTGTTTTGTTTTAGTTAGTTGGCCTCTCTATTTCGGCGGTGCTGGGTTTTTGTTGCTATGCACAGGCTTTCTTTAGGTGCAGTGAGCAGGGGCTACTCCCTACTTGTGCTGCATGAGCTTCTCACTGCGGTGGCTTCTCTCGTTGCAGAGCAGGGGCTCCAGGGCACATGGGCTTCAGTAGCTGTGGCGCAGGGGCTTAGTTGCGCTGCAGCATGTGGCATCTTCCCGGACCAGGGATCAAACCCATGTCCCCCGCATTGACAGGCAGATTCCTATTTACTGGACCACCAGGGAAGTCCTATGTATTTTATATTAATAGCACATCTCAGCTGGACTCACCACATTTCACATACTCAACAGCCACATGTGGTTAGTAGCCACCAAATTGAAAAATAGTTTTAAACCAAAATAGTCTTGTTCCCTACCCCCTGTTCTTTGCATGTTTGCTGACTGAATTAAATTCTTGAGCTACTCCTCCCTGGTGCAAATGTAGGGCTACTCATTTCAAATAATACAGGCTGTATTTAGAAAACCTTGCTTCTGCTTGCTGTGCCTGATGACACACTTCTTTTCTAGACAGATGCACTCTGGGTGGAATGTGCTTTCATAAATATTTATGTTGCACTGACAGTAATGGGCCCTCGGCCTTGGAGTCATGATGGTCTTCCCCCACACTTGGATTCTTATCCGATTTTCCCTCAACTCAAGTTATTAAATTCACATGAGTGTGCACAGTGTTCTAAATTCATGAGGACCCTGTTTATACATGGAGCCGTGCTGCAGTGAGGACAGGACAAGGTAAATCTTACATGTCATCCTTTAAACTGTCTAAGGAAGAAAGAGCAGAGCAGGACTGATTTCCATTCCACCAGTAAAAGCACACCAGCTTCAATAAGTGCACCTTAGTCATGCGGCATCGATCAGAACAGAGTTTCTCATCTTCTGCGCTATAGATGTTTTGGATTGGACCACTCTTTGTCGGGGGGCGGGGCTGTTGTGTGCACTGGAGGGGGTTTAGCAGTGTCTCTGGTCCCCAGGGTCTACACACTTCACAGGTGTGACTTCACACAGTGTCTCCAGACAGGGCCAGATATTCCCTGGGGTTCACAAGCACCCCCCCACTCCAGTCAAGGATCACTGGGCTCTAGTGAAACGGATTTCTGCATCATGTATGGGCTTTTTGGTGGGTTTGGTTGTTTCACTTTTTGTTTTGTTTTGGGCCTAATGAACAATTTTACTGCTAAGTCACTTCAGTCATGTCCGACTCTGTGCGACCCCATAGACGGCAGCCCACCAAGCAGCAGTTAGCAGCAACAATTTTACAGGGCTAACTACGTTCGAACTCTTCAAAGATAAACTGAGGCCTATTAAAGAATTTTAGTTTATTTGAGCAAAAGTGATTCAAACCAAGCATCCAATTTAGCAGATAGAAAATAACTCTGAGGAGCTGTAGAAAATGAAAAAAAAAAAAATGAAAGACTCATAGAAGGAAGGCAGTGGAAATGAAGAAGTTATATAAGGGGAAAGAGCAGGTTGGTTATTGCAAGGTGACTTCCTATCAGGCAGATGACCTAACTAGTGCTGCTGGGGTGACTCCTGATGGATTGGTTTTAGATTCCATTTGGGGGAGATTCCATTTGGGGGAGAGCTAAGACTAATTAAGTCTTGCTTTGGTGACATGGGGCTTAGTCTAAGCCACTTCATTTGGGACCTGTGGTCTGGTTTGGTAACACTTCATTTCATGGAATATTTCATTCTCCAATTTGTCTTCTTTGGGGGAGCCTACATTTCTAAATGTGCCTGTAAAGTGAAGTTACTCAGTCATGTCCGACTCTCTGTGACCCCATGCACTGTAGCCTGCCAGGCTCTTTTGTCCATAGAATTTTCCAGGCAAGGATACTGGAGTGGGTTGCCATTTCCTTCTCCAGAGGATCTTCCTGACCCAAGGATCAAACCCGGGTCACCCACACTGCAGGCAGACTCTTTACCATCTAAACCACCAGGGAAGCTATAGCAGACTTTAATCATTGAGAAAATGGTACCCTTAGTTCTGGGCTGTGGTACTATGGCTCATTGAGACACAGAAATAGGACATATTCTCATCTAATCTTCAGTGTATGATTTATCTTTGAAAAAGACCTCTATTCCCTGCTTGACAAATTCTTACTCATCCTGTAAGGCTAGCCCAAATGCCGCCTCATTTGTGAAGCCTTTGCTAATTTTCCAAGAAAAATGGTGCCTTTGTCAGAAGTCTCCTTGCTTTTTGTTGAAGCTCTGCTAAAGGCATCTGTTCATTCCTACAGACATCCCGTCATGGTGAGTGAATGAAGGAATGATGTCAAGTGACATTATGGGTAGAAGCTAGAGGATCAATCACAGCCAGCTCTTATTAAACCAAGAAGCACACTTCATGTACACACAATGGAGAGAGCAAAAGCAATCAGAAGTAGATGCATCCTTAGAGCATGGTCGAGAAGCTCTCCAAAAACATTACAAAATAAATAAAGAAGAGTGATAGCCTCCCTGCAGAGAACACCCAAGGCCAGGGTAGCTAAGAAAAATGGTCGTCAGTGCTGTTCATCCCCTTTGGTAAACCGGAATCCATGTTGCAAACTCTGCCCTATAATTTGTGACTCTCAAGACGTCTGAATCAACATTCACAGTAAATGTCCTTTAGAGTCAAGAATCCCTAGAAAAAGTTATTGTGCAGATGCTGAAATAACTCATTTATACAAAATGTGACACTTCCGTCACTATATGGAGATTTTATAGTTTTTAGTTTTACAGTTTTATAGACTTTATAGTTTTACTTTTGCTCCCTGAGCATCAGGGAGATGGCGAAACTCTGCAAGTGCATCTGTCTGACTAAACTGGAATATTGGGAAGAAACGTGAGTCAGTTCACTTCTAGGTGTGACCAAGAACAGGATTCCAATGTCCAGTTCAATCTGCCTTTAAAAAGAAATACTCCATTCAGTGGTCCTCCAACTTGAAGCTACAAGTTAGACAGTAACAAGCTGCCTGATTTCCTGGGGGATTCTGATTCAGATGGCCTGTTGGGGCTTAATAATCTACCTTTTAAATAAGCAGGGAACTCTGCTCAGTACTCAGTAAAAACCTAAATGGGAGAAGAATTTGAAAAAGGATACAAGTATATCTATGAGATGGGAATACCAGACCACCTTACCTGCCTCCTGCAAAAGCTATATGCAGGTCAAGAAGCAACAGTTAAAACTGGACGTGGAACAACAGACTGCTTGAAAATTGGGAAAGGAGTACATCAAGGCTGTATATTGTCACCCTGCTTATTTAGCTTATATGCAGAGTACATCATGCAAAATCCCAGGCTGGATGAAGCACAAGCGGGAATCAAGATTGCCGGGAGAAATATCAATAACCTCAGATACGCAGATGACATAATGGCAGAAAGCAAAGAGGAATTAAAGAGCCTCTTGTGAAGGTGAAAGAGGGGAGTGAAAAAGCTGGCTTAAAACTCAACATTCAAAAAACTAATATCATGGCATCTGGTCCCATCATTTCATGGCAAATAGATGGGGAAACAATGGAAACAGTAAAATAATTTATTTTCTTGGGCTCCAAAATCACTACAGACAGTGACTGCAGCCATGAAATTGAAAGATACTTGTTCCTTGGAAGAAAAGCTATGACAAACCTAGATAGTGCATTAAAAAAAAAAAGCAGAGACATTTTTCCAACAAAGGTCGGTATAGTCAAAGCTGTGATTTTTCCAACAGTCATGTATGAATGTGAAAGTTGGACCATAAAGAAGGCTGAGTGCCGAAGAATTGATGCTTTTGAACTGTGGTGTTGGAGAAGACTCTTGAGAGTCCCTTGGACAATAAGGATTGCAAACCAGTCAATTCTAAAGGAAGTCAACCCTGAATAATCATTGGAAGGACTGATGCTGAAACTGAAGTTCCAATACTTTGACCACCTGATGAAAAGAACTGACTCATTGGAAAAACCCTGATAACTGGGAAAGAAAGGAGAAGGGGATGACAGGACAAGATGCTTTGATGGCATTGCTGACTCAATGCACATGAGTTTGAACAAGCTCCAGGAGCTGGTAAAGGACAGGGAAGCCTGGCGTGCTGCAGTCCATGGGGTTGCAAAGAGTCGGAGACGACTGAATGAATGAGCAACAACAGCAGTCTATATGTATAACTAAATCACTTTGCTGTACGCCTGAAACTAACATAACGTTGTTAATCATCTATACTCCAATATAAAATTTAAAAACATTTTTAATAAAAGACCCCCATAAAAGGAAATTTTAGATACCTTGATTTGAAGGAGGGGGGAGGCGGTCCTAACTATTAACACCCCCCCCCCCACTTTGTAAAGGGGTTTGAGACTTTCCATCCAAGGCTAAATAGCAAAGCTGCTGAAGATTTTGTCTTTTAATCTACCTTGAACATCACCTCCCATGATCCCTTCCAAAAACGAACAGGCAGCTAGAGATAGTGAGAATCTGTATAGCACAGATGTGTGACTTGGCTCATGGGTTATCATTGAGGGCTTCCCAGGGAAGGAATGCATGGTTTCATAGCTACTGGCTCCAGACAAGACTTGCAAATTACAGAGGGATAAAGATGAAGTGAGTGGAGAGCAAGGATGTGGTGGCCAGCTCCTAGTGTGGGTCAAAGCCCCTAATACTGACCACTGGTTCCTTCTGTGAGAAGCACTCTCATGGTACCCAACAAGCCTGGGTGAAACAAAGATGGGTAAGATGCAGTTCCTTAAGGTACAGAGCTTATCTACATTAGTTTTTTTATGATGCTTCTCCTGACCAGTCTGAGAGCACACAAACCATAACCTTCAATTTCTTCCTCTACGGCGTTTCTTACTTACATGACTTTAATCTTTCAAGGGGGTTTCCCTGGTGGCTCAGTGGTAAAGAATCCACCTGCCAATGCAGGAGACGTGGGTTCAGTCTCTCAGTTGGGAAGATCCCCTGGAGAAGGACATGGCAACCCATTCCAGTATTCTTGCCTGGAGAATCCCATGGACGGAGGAGCCTGGTGGGCTAGTCCACGGGGTCGCAGAGTCGGACACAACAACTAAACAACAACAATCTTGTAAGAGAGGGATGATGGGTAGGATCATAGTTTGGGATCCAGTGTGCTTGAGTTCGGATCTTAGCCCGTTTGCCCACTACTTTTATAAGCTTGGCCAGGTCTTGTCACCTCTGCGTGCCTCACTTTCATCAACAACAAAGTGGTAACAATGGTAGTACATATTGTGTAGGTTGGTCACAATGATTGAGGTAATATATTTCAAGCCCTAAGCACTTTAAAGATATTATCTCACTTAATCATTGTGACCAACCTACACAAAGTGAGCCTTCCAAAAGTATTAGCTCTTACGGTTATAGCAGCCCAATCAGAGCTCTTATTATGGAATATAAGCTGGCAATGGCACCCCACTCCAGTACTCTTGCCTGGAAAATCCCATGGACGGAGGACCCTGGTGGGCTGCTGTCTCTGGGGTCGCACAGAGTCGGACACGACTGAAGCGACTTAACAGCAGCAGCAAGCTTTATAAACAGCATTTTAATAAATCAACAATGTAAAATTAACCACGTTCTTTATTTAAAAAATACCAGGCAACAGCAGAGGACAGATTTTTTTTCCGAGGGGCCTCAGTCGAGATTTCAAAGACCTCATTTCCAAAAACTTCAGGAAATGTGTTGAGTTCAGTTGTTTACATGCATTGGCCCAGTGGCCAATGTTTATCTCCAATGAGTCATTGACCCTGCCAACATGAAGGAAAAGGATCAGGTCACTGAAAGAAAAGTGAGATGAAATTATTTTTTGGAGCAGTGCAAATAAGCATGAACAACTTTAGATCCAGTGCTTCCTATTTTCTTCAGCAAAACTTGAGAGAGCCTGTGGACATGTGTTTGAGAAGTTCTGTTCCAAGAACTTTGAACAGCAACTTCAAGTCCAGCATGAAAAGAGTTTTCATTTAGTCCCCCTTGAGATGGTTGCCAGGAGGGTCAGCAGAGAGCTCTTTGGAATGTGAACATCTAAGCATTGCTTTCACATTTGAGTTCACATACATTCTAAATGCATGATTGAGAAACCAAAGAACCAGCTGTCAGAAAAACTGATGAGAAGGGGGGAAAGAGTCATGAGACCCTCTCACTGCAAAATCATCAGATTGTGATTCTCTTTTTGCTGTGCCTTGGAGAAATCAGGGGTTTCAGGAGGAAGAATCTTTGACCCAAAGAAGAAAAAAAAAGCAGGGGAATTCTTATCAAATCTCACCCTGAGCAGGTTGACCATGTGACTCTCCTGTTGGTGCTTACGATGGGCAGAAGCAACTCACCAGCTAAGAAGAGGCAAAGGAATAAAAAGTCTGAGGTCCTAAACTGGCTTCAGATTGTGGGTTTAGATCTTGAGATCAGGGTTTCTCACCCTCGAAGTATTGACATTTAGGGCCAGATCATTCTTGATCGGGGGCACTCTTCTGGGCATCGTGGGCTGTTGAGGAGCACCCCTGGTGTCTCCCCACTACACACTAGTAGAACCTGCCCCTCCTCTGCAGTTGTGAGGGTCACAAATGCCTCCAGTTGGTGACTGGGGTCCCCTGGAAGGCAGGATGAAGCCCCCCCAGTTGAGAACCGCTGCTTTAGATCTGACCCAGATGACAGAAATTTGAGCAGTAGTCCCCAATGATCTGTAGGGAAAACCAGTTGTGAAAAACTTTCCAATCCATTGTGAACCAATATATTTTGAAACACAATAAAACTTAATTACTGTAAAAAAGTGAAGTAACGAACATAAAGTAGAAAGCAATTTGTTATGGTTAGATTCAAATGAGATAAAATAACTCTGTAAAGTTCGCAAACAGGTTTCCCAGTTCTGGTTCTCCCTTTCTGTACTCATTTTTGTGATTCATTCATTGGTTCATTAATTCAACATGCATTTGTTCAACACCCCCACAGTGTACCAGGCATTGGACTGGGGACTGGGGATCCAAAGATGAGTGAGGAAGAAATTCTATCCCTGGGGGGAGGGTGTGGCATCCAGAGAACCTTCCTGGAGGAAGTGATACCCAGCAGGTCCCCCAACATGAGTAACAATTCACAGGAAGAAGCAGAGGAGGCAGAGTGTGAATTTGAGGCAGAGTGTGAATTTCAGGCAGAGGGTACTGTGTGTAAGGCAGTCAGCACTTACTCACAACCCTTCCAGGGAACTGAAAGTAAAATATGACTGGAGCTGAGAGTAGAAGGGGAAGAGGCAAAAAGATGAAGCTGTAGAAGTAAAGCAGGGTCAGATCATGAAGTCCTGGTCAGCCCTTGCTATGCCCCCCGCCGGTGCCTGGGACAAGCACTAGTATCAACTGGGGAGCTTTTTGGAAATGCAGACTTTCAGGCCCTACCCCTAGATCTGCTGAATCAGAGTCTGTTCTGAGACTTAGGAAGGCTGGATTGTTTATGGAGCTTTTATCCTGAGGGATACAGGAAAAGATTTTTTTTTTTTTTTTTACAGGAAGAGATTATAAGGTTTTTTGTTACCTGTATCCCTCAAGATAAAGGCATGGGCCTTCCCTGGTGGCTCAGATGATAAAGGATCTGCCTGCAATGCAGGAAATGCAGGAAATGCAGATCCCAGGGTCAGGAAGATCCCCTGGAGGAGGAAATGGCAACCCACTCCAATGTTCTTGACTGGGAAATCCCATGGACACAGGAGGCTGGAGGGCTACAGTCCATGGGGTCGCAAAGAGTCGGACACAACTGAGCGACTGACACTAATCTTGTGCAGTGCAGATAACCATTACAAGGGTTTTAGGCACTGGAGGTTGGCTAAGCTGGTATCCCTAGGCACTGCCTTTGCCGCAGGTACGACAGGAAGATGCGCATGGAGCTCAATATCGACTTTCCCAGACTCCCTTGTGGCTGGAGGAAGGGCAGAGCCCCTCACTGGAGATCCACTGTGGTAATTTTTGAGAAAACTACTGTTTCCCTGATTCAAATAAAACGTGGCCGGCAGGTATCTTGGCTGCTTCTTTCTGCCTTGAATGAGGCTGTGTTCCCTGAGCTGAAAGCACTCCTGTGACTAGCCCAGAACGGCATATCATTAATGTATCAGTCAGCGTTGTGTCTGTACATATGCGAAGTCCAAAACAGTATTTGCTTAAAGAAGATAAATATGTTTACCACTGTCACATAGAGAAAATTCAGCAATGTGCAGTCTAGGCTAGTGTGCAGTTCCTGACCATGGAGCCCCAGGAACACTGTTTTCTCCCTTTGTCCTTTTCACTGCTTGACTTCTATCCTCATGATATTTGCTGAAATTCCACCCTTCACAACTGCCCTCCAGGTCAATGGACCACTTCTTAATTTGCCAGGAGTCACCCTTGAAGTCTCAAACCATACTCCTACATAAAGTTCAGTGATTAGGACTTGTTACATATTTGCACTTTGCTGTGAAGGACACTTGGTGATGTATTTATTTAGTTGGACTGTGCTGGGTCTTCATTGCTGCTGGAGCTTTTCTCTAGTTGTGCTGTACAGGCCCCTCATTGTGGGGCTTCGTTCATTGCAGAGCACGAACCTCGTTGCTCTGCAGCGTGTGGAATCTTCCTGTACCAGGGATCGAACCCGTGCCCCCTGCATTGGCAGGCAGATTTTTAACCTTTAGACCACCAGGAAAGTCCTAGGTGATTTATTAGTATTTGTTTTTCTGGGTGGCCATGTATTAAACTAAAAACTAGAACTCCATGACAGAGTAAGTGGGAGGAAAAAGATGCTTGATAGCCATATCTCTCTGGAAAATTCCATCACAGGCAGGTTTGTATTCCAGGAAGATGATTCAGATAGCAGTGTGGAGGGCAGGTTCTAGAGAAAGAAGACTGAAGGGAGGCAGGCCAGTGGATGAGGCGGTGGGATACTCAAAGGCAGGGGCATGACCGACTGCTGACCATCAGCTAAATTTGGCCTCCTGCTTGTTTTAAAGTTTCACTGCAGCAGAGTGAGGCCACACACTTAGACACTGTCTGTGGCTGTGCGGAGGGGGAGCACTCATTGTTTTTCTTTATCCTTCTGAGTTCCTGGCTGGGAACCTTGTCATCAAAGATACTTTAATAACATCTATACTTCCAGTATACATGGGAGAGACCCAGAAAAACTCCCCCAAATGGCCCAAGCCACCGCTTTAAGCATCCTCTGTTTGGTTAAAGACAAAACGCAGATGTTGGGGAGGGGAGGAAACCAGTTATGGAAGGTTAGCAGGGAATGAAGCATGGTAAATAATGGTCAGGTTATGTGGATTCAAGTGGGTGCCTTCTCCACGGAGGAGAGTTTGTGGAGATTTTGTCATCCTTCTCTTCCTGGTGCAAGAGGGTGACAAATGGAGATTTCCTTTTTAAATGGGAACGTTCTTTACTTGTAAAGCTACTTTATAAGAGTAGCTTCTGCGATGTTTCCAGAGAATGTCCTGTGTCTGCTGATTATTTTAGGTCTCAAAAATAACCAGCTTAAAATAATCCTCGGGCCCAAGGGGCCCATTTTGGGGTGGAATATCCTGTTCCTCTTCAGCTGCTTTCTCTCTGCTTTCTCTCAGTGTTGAGTAATTTCGACAGAGGCCGTGGGAACTTACCCTAAAACATTCACTGTCTGGCCTTTGACAGACAAACTTTGCTGAGTCTTGCTCTAGAGGAGTATCATGTAGGGTTGGAGAAAGTGGACATCCTCCAGAAGACATCAGGGAGGTAGAAAGAGTGGGTGAAAGTTGGATGTGGGGAATCAGAGGCAGACTGGAGCTCTTCCTGGAGTAGGCAGAATATTCTGGAAATCTTAAACCATGCCCAGATCACTGACCTAGCTAATGCAAGTTTACAGGGGTGGCTTCTTCTGAGACTTCAGATGTATCATTATTTATGCTCCATTAACTAAAGAAGCAAAATAGTAATTCAGGCTTTGAGATCTTGGCTATAATGAATAAAAGATGAAAGGACACTGCTGCCTGTTTGAAAACGAAAGAGCACAGCAGTGGAAACACAGAGTGTCTACAACATGGCAGAGTCTGTGCTAGAGTTGTGTTTATGCTGCTTGTTAATACCCAGTGACAGTTCTTTTTCATTGTGTTTTTGATGATTGACAGTTAACATTTTTGAATGTCATTTTTAAAGCGTCAAAAAATTATATAACTAACATAAGTCAAAATTTGTTTTTGTTTTGTCTTTATTCTTTGTCTTTGTATGATCTTTGCCTCATTTTGGGTTCTGTTCAAAAAGTAAAATTCATCTGAGTAAGTTGGAAAGATCTTTTGGCTTTATTCAGGTATTCATGAAGGGCGGCACCCAGTCTAGCAGGAAGAAAGAAGCTCTGAGGAGCTGTACTGAGCAAAAGACTTTTCACTTAGGCAGAAGGCAGCAGGAACAGGAAGTTGTTCTGGGCAAAGGAACAGGTTGGTTAGTGCAAAGGTACTTTCCTCAGGGGATGCGTGTGTGTGTGTGTGTGTGTGTGTGTGTGTGTGTGTGTGTGTGTGTGTGTATGCGCGCGCGTGCATGCGTGCGTGCTAAGTTACATCTGATTCTTTGCAACCCCATGGATTGTAGCCCTCCAGGCTCCTCTGTCCACAGGATTCAACATTGAGAGCCTCTCCAAAGCACCTATAAAAGAGACACCTCAACAGGTGCATTTACAACTTTCTACCCCCTAAGATGGTCCTTGGAAACAGAAAATACTGGAGTTTTTCTCCCAGGCAAGAATACTGGAGTGGGTTGCCATGCCTTCCTCCAGGGGATCTCCTGACGTGGGGATTGAACCCGCCTTGCTTTCGTCTCCTGCATTGGCAGGCAGGTTCTTTACCTCTAGCGCCACCTGAGATGGCAGGGTTCTATCAGGTGGATTACCTAACTAGTGCTGGTCAGGTGATTTTCTTACCAACTGGTTTGAGATTCTGTTTCTGGAAGAGTTGAAACTGTAATTATATCTTGGTTTGACGACGTGGGGTTTAGCGTAAGCAACTCTGCTTGGGGCCTGCTGCCAGGTCTTGAACAGTTAAAAACCATCCTGAGCATGTGTCAGAGGTGCCTGGATTTGCACAGATGTGTGAATTTCAAAGGTCCCCTATTTCCTCCCCTGGAGAGATAAGCCCCCGACTTGATATCCTGAAAAGTGAAAGTGAAAGTTGCTCAGTCATTTCCGACTCTTTGCGACCCCATGGACTATGAAGTCCATGGAATTCTCCAGGCCAGAATACTGGAGAGGGTAGCCTTTCCCTCCTCCAGGGGATCTTCCCAACCCAGGGTTCGAACCCAGGTCTCCCACATTGCAGGCAGATTCTTTACCAGCTGAGCCACAAGGGAAGCCAGAGAATACTGGAGTGGGTAGCCTATCCCTTCTCCAGCGGATCTTCCCAACCCAGGAATTGAACTGGGATCTCCTGCATTGCAGGTGGATTCTTTACCAGTTGAGCTATCAGGAAAGCCCTGATATCCTGAACATCCCACCAACTACTCAGAGGGCTTTTTGAACCAAGAGCCCTTTCCAGTACAACAAGCACTTTCCTCACTTGCAAAGAAGGCATCTGATTGTCAAGTTGGCAGCAAAGCCTTTGAGTCACTGCTTTTGTTCAGTGGTATTTGTAGAACCTATTTGTAGATGCAAACTTGCCCTTTTGTTCCCGCCTTTTGAGCGACAGACAGAGTTGCTCTCCCACCAAAAACAACTCTGCTTTCCCCATCTACCTTCCAGTGACATTCCTTGGCATTAATCATAATCTAAAACCCCACCCTTCTCTCCAGCCCTGGAAATACTTGGTAGCTAGCCCTAAATTCAGGAGTCCTTTTTTAATATAAAGAAAACAAAGGAGACAAAGTCGTGAAGTTATGGGTTATCTAAAGGAGCTACACAAGAAATTGAGTCATTTCACAGATCTAGCAGATCCAAAATCCATTTCATTAGCACCCAAAGGAAACATACTTAATAGGAGCCATTGCCAGGAGAGAGTTTCCGTGGCATTTTCTGTTTCCAGGGACCATCTTAGGGGGTAGAAAGTTGTAAATGGCACCTGTTGAGGTGTCTCTTTTATAGGTGCTTTGGAGAGGCTCACCATATTGAATAATTGGTCCCCAGAATAAACTCTGTTTTGCTAATGGGTTTCGAACATTAAATGAATCTGTTAATTCTCAGCGGAGCATTACACATCAGAACTCGTTTTGCAAGGCTGAATATCGGAGTAATTTTTGAAATGAGAATAAACCTAGAGCCATTTATTACTAGTGATCCCACCAGCAGTTCTAACAACTCAACCCTGCCAAGTAGAGGTCAGGCCATACGCTGCCTTCTTTTGTCCTACTGTGCAAGATGAATGCTGACCAAGAGGTGTGCTCCCACCGGTGTGGAAGAGGGTAATCATCAGTTTCCTCAAGAGCAGTACAGGGATGTATTGGGCTAAGTGTTCTAAGCTATTTGACCTAAGGCAGATGTACATTTTCTTTCCTTCAGCAAATATTTCTTGAGGGCCTCCCCTGCTTCAGATGCTACATTTCCAGGATGTTTTGTTACAAATAAGGTAAACTATTTTCCACATACAATTTGCCTCTCCTGTCCTTCTGCCTCTGAAAGGCCCACACTCTGAACAGTGAACTTCGTCAGCCAGCTCCTAGCCTGACACATCTGTGCAAGTGGGAAGGGAAGAGTTAACAGCTGATCTGCAATCCCTGGGATCACATCAGGGAAAAATGACCTGAACAGATCATGTAGATTTGTTTGCTGGACCTCGAGATGATATTTGCTAATGGGGTATCCTTAGTGATGGAATGTTTTTGTCAGGATATACCAGATTTGTATAAGATTACTTACAGTAAATGTCCCTGGAGTTTGTGGGTTTCATGGCCAGGTGGAAAATATCATTGTCATCCTTTTAATTATCAGAATATAAAATTAATAAGTTTCATGACAAAAATAGCTCCTTTTGTATAAGTGATTGCTGTTGCTCAGTCATTAAGTTGTGTCCGACTTTTCAAAACCCCATGGAAGGCAGCACGCCAGGCTTCCCCGTCCTTCACTATCTCCCAGAGTTTGCTCAAACTCATGTCCATCGAGTCGGTGATGCCATCCAACCATCTCATCCTCTGTCATTCCCTTCTCCTCCTGCCCTCAGTCTTTCCCAGCATCAGGGCCTTTTCCAATGAGTCTGCTCTTCGCATCAGGTGGCCAAAGGATTGGAGCTTCAGCTTCAGCATTAGTCCTTCCAATGTATAATCAAGGTTTATTTCCTTTAGAATTAGCTGATTTGATCTGCTTGCTGTCCAAGGGACTCTCAAGAATCTTCTCCAACACCACAGTTTGAAAGCATCAATTCTTTGGGGCTCAGCCTTCTTTATGGTCCAATTATCATGTCCGTACATAATTACTGATACCCTGTATGTTAAATCTGGGCCAGGGCCACCCCATCCCAAGGCTGTGATTTCCTGAGAATAGAAATCATTTCTTATTCTTCTTTGTAAGACCATGCCCAGCACACTACCAGTACCTAGAGAACACTCATTAGATGTTTAACTTTAAATATGGAACATAACCCACTTATAAATGGCCACAAACTATTTAAATAGCAAAATCTGTAAGAAGAGTATAAAGTGAAGTGTTGCTCAGTCGTACCCGACTCTTTGTGACCCCATGGACTATAGAGTCCATGGGATTCTCCAGGCCAGAATACTGGAGTGGGTAGCCTTTCCCTTATCCAGGGGATCTTCCCAATCCAGGGATCAAACCCAGGTCTCCCTCATTGCAGGTGGATTCTTTACCAGCTGAGCCACAAGAAGAGCATAACATCTCAGTAAAACTGTTGCAATCAAGGGAGTGATGAAAAGTCAAATAAAATGGAAAGGGCCTTAGGTAGAAGGACTTTGGAATGAAGGTAGAAGTTGTTTTGATAGGTGCTTTTTAAACTTTAATGTGCTTGTGAACTACTTGGGATCCTGTCTATATGTAGCTTCTTCTTTTTTCATGTCTTTTTTTTTAAACTTTTTGGCTGTGCCACACATGATATGGGATCTTAGTCCCTGACGAGGATCGAGCCTATGTTTCCTGCAGTGGAAGTGGGGAGTCTTCACCACCGAGCCCCCAGAAAAGTCCCTCTATGCATCTTCTAATGCAAGAGGTCTGCAATGGACTCTGAGATGGTCTTTCCTAACATTTCTAAAGCCTTATTAGTCAACTTGTGGTCAGGAGCTGCAGTATCAGCCTGACCTAGGTGCCTGTTAGAAATGCAGAATCTTTGGCCTTTCTTAATCAGATTCTGGCTCTGTTTTGCATAGGTTCTTGATTCCCCTGAATTCACTCTTTGAAAAGGGCCAAGAACTCTTTATTGTGCACGCTCTTTCTCTCTCTTTCTCAGGTCACCAGGTCCTTCTTGAGAAGTGATATTTTCTTCTTATATCACTATATATAATGATATATCCTCTATGGCTGCTTTATAATTGATTGGCTTTTCCAAGCTTATGGTTGAGGGGCAACAAAGCAGATTTCTCTCTCTTGTAACTTTCTGAAACCATAAAACTTTGAACTTGCAATCCATTTGAAGCCATGTGTTGTTTAGGGGCTGCCTGGCAAATAGTCTAATAGTGTTTTTAAATAAAAGCAAACTGGTTCAAAACTGTGAAAGGTGTAGAAGAAGCACAAGTAGTACAATCAAGCAGTCTAATGCGTGCTGTTTACACGGGCAGGAAAATCTGATATTGAATAATGAGCCCTGTGGGCAGGAAAAGGCATGTGGAAATTTCACCTATAATTGAGTCAAAGAACATTAGATTCAATAACTGGAGAAGGATATACCTGAGGTAAATAAAATGCATTTGTATTTAGGTACCTCACAGAGTCAGTCACTTTTTTCCCCCTCCCCTGAACCTTTAACAAAAAAATGTATATGGTTTTTTAAAAAATGTTGTTTATTGATTTATTTGGCTGCACCAGGTCTTAGTTATGGCATGCAGACTCTTAGTTGTGGCATGTGGGCTTCAGCTCCTCGACCAGGGACCGAACCCAGACCCCTTGCATTGGCAGCACAGTCCCAACCTCTGGGCCACCAGGGAAGTCCCTGGATTTTTTTTAATTCAATTTTTAAATTTTTTGGCAGCACTGTGTGGCATGCGGCATCTTTTTTCCCCCAACCAGGGATGGAATCTGCCACCTCTGCAGTGGAAGCATGGAGTCTTAATCACTGGACCAGCAGGGAATTCCTAAAAACTGTATACTGATTTTTAAACCATGAAATGGAAGGGTTAATAGGTACAAGTAGCCAAAGATCAGAGCCAGAAACATTGAAATCCATGGATGTAAGTGAAGAAGAAAATACAACTGGCATGAAGTGGAGCTCTCAGCAGAATTTCAGTCTTCAGAGAAACATCAAGATGGGAAAGAAAGCTCAAAAAGGAAATGCCATTAACGCAGAGGGAGAGGCAGGGTGAGGTGAAAGCATTATATGCAGTTATATCCAAGTCAGCCAGTACTTAGAAAATGCAATTAACTTGAAACATACTTACATTTAGTGGCTATAATGAAATCCCCTAAGTTAAGATTCTAATAAAGCCCTTGAGGTCTGTTTGGATTTTCCCTTAATGAAGGAAAGCCAACAAAATTAGGGATGTTTCCTGGAAGTAATATCTGCCTGTGGGCTATGAGCTGGGGTCCAAAGTCATATACGGGCTGGCTGAAATCCTGCCAAAGGAGAGCAATGATGGCTGGCTTTCATGATAAGCTTCTATCTAAGGGAGTCACAAATACATTTCACATGTTTGATCCACAGAAAGATAACAGACAAATATTGGTCCAGATAGGGATAGGAAGGAAGGGAGAGTTAGACATCTGTACTCTGGCAACGACTGAAATATAAACTAGCTATAGGGAGGAAATCGGATGTGGAAAAGGAAATCCATGGAAAGACTTGGAGAGTGCAGGATGCTTTGAGTTAAAATACTCTTTCTGCCATATTCAGTTAATTTTGCAAATGAAATTTAAAGAATGAGAGTCGAAAGAGCTGTAGCAGGCTGAACAATACAGAGCTTTATGTTTACAAGTGTCATGGCATTTTAACTTTGAAGCATCACTTTGGCCTTAACATACTTTTTTACAGGCATACAGGATCCTTCAAGTGTTAATACTCCTAACACAATGTTTTCCCAAGTGTACGCTCAGGATCCTTGGCCCCAAAATATATTGTTTTAAAAGGGGATTCCATGGTTATAAAAATTGGGGAAATAATATTCTCATAGATTTGTCATGCACATTAGTACACTAAAATTCTGAGAAAGTCTATGGGGGAAAACTACAATTTCATTTAATATTGGGTTTCTCAAAATTGTATGACAATGGAAACCTTTTGGCCGAGAGTCAACTATAGAATTGGAGAAGGCAATGGCACCCCACTCCAGGACTCTTGCCTGGAAAATCCCATGGGCGGAGGAGCCTGGTGGGCTGCAATCCGTGGGGTTGCAAAGAGTCGGACATGACTGAGTGACTTCACTTTCACTTTTCACTTTCATGCATTGGAAAAGGAAATGGCAAGCCACTCCAGCGTTCTTGCCTGGAGAATCCCAGGGACAGGGGAGCCTGGTGGGCTGCTGTCTATGGGGTCGCACAGAGTCGGACATGACTGAAGCGACTTAGCAGCAGCAGCAAGTTACATGCTTTGTGTAAAGCTGGGCTTGGTAAATGTTAGTTAATTGACGTACTTGGGGGGAAAAGGTTAGAAAAGAGGAAGGGGAAGGCTAGCCTTGAACTTCTGGATAGTCTGTTTTTGTTATTTTAAATTGATTGATGATTGCTTTACAGTATCGGTTTGATTTCTGTCATACATCAACATGAATTAACCCTAAGTATACATATGTCCCCTCTCTCTTGAGTCTCCCTCCCACCTCCCGTCCATCTAGGTTATTACAGAGCCCCAGTTTGAGTTCCCTGAGTCATACAGCAAATTTCCATTGGCTATCTATTTGCATATGTTAGTCTGTTTTTTAAAACCTAGGAATTAATTCCTTCATCAAGTCGGCTATACCCATGTGGTATGTATGTACTTGGTGCTAGGGATTCGATGGTGACTGTCATGTCTTCCCATGCGGAGTTTATAGTCTAACAGGGAGAAAGGCATTAATAAATATCACACAAGCAGCAACACGGATGGACCTAGAGACTGTCGTAATAAGTGAAGTATATCAGACAGAGAAAGATAAATATCATATGATATCACTTATGTGTGGAGTCTAAAAAATGATACAAATGAACTTGTTTATAAAATGAAGCAGACTCACAGACATAGAAAACAAACTTATGGTTACCAAAAGCAGGAGGAGATAAATTAGGAGTTTGAAATTCACATATACACACTATTATATATAAAATAGATAATCAACAAGGATTTACTTACAACAAGGATTACTTACTATAGTGCAGGGAACTCTATTCAGTATTCTGTAATAACCTAAATGGGAAAAGAATCTGAAAAAGAATAGATAATGTAAATGCATGTGGGCTTCCCTGGTGGCTCAGTGGTGAAGAACCTGCTTATCAATGCAGGAGATATGGGTTCGATCCCTGGGTTGGGAAGATCTCCTGGAGGAGGAAATGGCAACCCACTCCAGTATTCTTGCCTGGGAAATCCCATGGACAGAGGAGCCTGGCAGGCTACAGTCCATGGGGTTACAAATGCGACTGAGCAACTAAACAACAATAACAACAGCATAACTGAATCACTTTGCTGTACATTTGAAACTAACACAGCATTGTAAATGAACTAGACTTCAGTTGTATTTGTGTGACAAACGTATAAGCAGCAATGAGTGCTGTGAAGAAAATATGGTGCTATCAGAGAACATCTGATAGGGGAAATTGACCAGTCACAATCACATCCTTGGAAAGAGAGGCTTTTTCTTTTTGCGCTATCACTGACATAGAACGTTGTATTAGTTTCAGTTGTAAACATAAAGATTCAGAATAGGTATATATTGCAAAACGATCACCACAACAAATCTAGTTAATGTCTATCACCACATGTAGTTAACAGAATTCTTTTCTTGTGTTGAAAACTTTTAAGATCTACTCTCTTAGCAACTTTCAAATATCTAATACAGTATTATTGACTGTAGTCACCATCCTGTACATTACGTCCCCAGAACTTGTTTATTTTATAACTAGTACTTTGTACCATTTAGGCCACTACCCCCCTCCACGTCCATGCTCTGTAGCTGAGTTAATTTTTTTCAGTGATTATGTTTTGAGCCCACAAATAAGTGAGATCATATGGTATTTGGCTCTCTCTGTCTGCTTTATTTCACTTAGCATAATGTCCTCAAGATCCATCCATGTTGTCATTAATAGCAACATTTCTTGTTTTGTATGACTAATACTGTGTTGTGTATATATTGTGTATTTATCCATTCATCACTGGGCACAGGTTGTTTCCGTGTCTAGGCTATTGTAAGTAATGCTGCAGTGAACATGGTGGTGCATGTATCTTTTTGAATTAGTATTTTTGTTTTCTTGGGATATATACCTAGGAGAGGAATTGCTGGATCATACGGTAGTTTTGTTTTTGGTTTTCTCAGTAACTTCCATTCTGTTTTCCATAGTGGTTGCAACAATTTATATTCCCATCAACAGTGCACAAGTGTTCTGTTTTCTCTGAATCCTCATGAATGCTTGTTATTTCTTGTCGTTTTGATGATAACCATTCTGACTGACAGATGTGAGGTGAGATCTCATTGTGGTTTTGATTTGCATGTCCCTGATGATTAGTAATGTTGAACATCTTTTCATGTGCTTTATATCCTTTACCTTGCTTACCAACCATCTATATGTCATTTAAAAAAAATGTCTTCAGATTTTTTGCCAATTTTTTAAATTGTATTTTTGGTGTTGTTGCCATTTGGCTATATGAGTTCTTTATGGATTTTGGACATTAGCCCATCATCAGGTATATGATCTGAAAACATTTTCTCCCATTCTGCTGGTTGTCCTTTCTTTCTTTCTTTCTTTCTTTCTTTTTTGTTGTTGTGCTTTTTAGCTTGATATTGTCCCTCTTGCTTATTTTTACTTTTATTGCCTTTGAATTGGGAGTTAAATCCAAAAAATCATAGCCTAGAAGGAGCTTACTTACCCGCATGTGTTCTAGGAGTTTTATAACTTCAGGTCTTACATTCAAGTCTTTAATCCATTTTGAGTTAGTTTTTGTGCATGGTGTATGATAGTGGTCCAGTTCCCTTCTTTTGTATGTGCCTATCTGATTTTCCCGACACAATCTACTGAAGAGATTATCCTTTTCCCATTGTACATTTTTAGCTTGTCATAAATGAATTGACCATATATGTGCATGGGTTTCTTTCTGGGCTCTCTATTCTGTTCTTTTGATCTGTATGTCTGTTTTTATGCTATTTACCATACTGTTTTGATTACTATAGCTTTATGGTAGAGTTTGAAATCAGGAAGCATGATGCCTCCAGCTTTGTTCTTATTTCTCAGTATTGCTTTGGCTACTCAAGGCCTTTGTTGCTGCTGCTACTGCTAAGTTGCTTCAGTCGTGTCCGACTCTGTGCAACCCCATAGATGGCAGCCCACCAGGCTCCCCTGTCTCTGGGATTCTCCAGGCAAGAACACTGGAGTGGGTTGCCATTTCCTTCTCCAATGCATGAAAGTGAAAAAATAAAGTGAAGTTGCTCAGTCGTATCTGACTCCCAGCGACCCCATGGACTGCAGCCTACTAGGCTCCTCCATCCATGGGATTTTCCAGGCAAGAGTACTGGAGTGGGGTGCTGTTGCAAGGCCTTTGTGGTTCCATACAAATTTTAAGATTGTTTGTTCAATTTCTGTGAAAAATGGCAGTGGAATTTTGGTAGGGATTATATTGAATATGTAGGTTGCTTTGGGCCATTGGGCCATTTTAACAGTATTAATTCTTCTAATCCATGAGCACAGAATATCTTTCCATTTATTTGTGTCTTCTTCAGTTTCTTTCACTAATGACTTATTGCTTCACTGTACGTGTCTTTCAGCTCCTTGGTTGAACTTATTCCTAGGTATTTTAGTCTTGTTGATGTATATGAGATTATCTCCTTAATTTCTCTGATAGTTCATTATTAGTGTGTAGAAATGCAACAGGTTTTTGTATATTGGTTTTTGTGTCCTGTCACTTTATTGAATTTATATAGTCTACATCTATTGGTGAGGTCTTTAGGATTTTCTGTATATAATATGTCATCTGCAAGTTTTATTCTTCATTTACAATTTGGATGCCTTTTATTTTATTTATCTTTGCTCAGTTGCTCTGGCTAGGACTTTCAGTGCCGTGTTGAAGAAAAGTGGTGAGAGTGGGCAGAGAGGTGCCTTTTATGAACAAGTGAGAAGCTGAGAACCACCTTGAAGAAGTGAGAATGGGAAGTTGGGATGGGAGGAAGTTCCAGGCAGAGAGATGAAACTAGACTTTTTAGAGCAAGAGAGAGGGGGAAATGAGGCTGGGAAGATAGCCAAGGCCAGCTCATTCAGCAGCTTGTAGGCCAAGTTAAGAAATTTAATCATGGGCTCAGAGCCATGGAAGCCAGGTAAAGTTTTAACCAGGGTATAATAAGATGTTCATTTTTGAGGGTCCTCAATGTCCCTGACTACGGAAATGACTGCTGAGAGTCAGAAGGAAAGCCCAGACACTGCCTGAGATTGTTGCAGAAGTCACGTGAGAGACATTGTGGATTGAAGGAGGGAGTTTGCAGTGGGGAGGGGAGGGGCCCTGTAGGGTCAAGGATGAAGGTCAGGTTTCTAGCTGGTGTAAATGTGTTACTAAACCAAACTGGGTTTTCCCCGCTCACATCCAGTGAAGCCAGTCTATTGATACGAGGTTGTGGTGAAGGAAAGTGCAGGCAACAAGCAGGGAGTATGAGTGGTTAATGCTCAGAAGACCTATTGGCTTTCAGGGAAAGGTCTCTAAAGATAGGGCTCTAGGGTGCGTGATCAGCTTGTGGGCCTTCTGATTTGTTGGTGGTAAAGTAACCTGGCCTTAGCATCATCAATCTTCTGGTTCCAACCGATCTAGGGTCTATGTGCTTGTGGGTAACATACAGTTAACTTCTTCCAGCTGATGGGAGTTTCAGTATTTGCAAAATAGCTCAAGGATATGGCTCAGAATATTATCTATAGTCCTGAGGGGGAACTAAAGGTCCTTGACATTCTTCAGTGACTAAACTATTGTCATTTTGTCTTGCTTGCTTGTTTTCCTTTGTTTTT
Organism: Bos indicus; assembly: GCF_029378745.1. Lineage (NCBI taxonomy): Eukaryota > Metazoa > Chordata > Mammalia > Artiodactyla > Bovidae > Bos > Bos indicus. The sequence continues at coordinate 138,538,912 of NC_091789.1, forward strand.
GCATTTTCTCACCCCTCTGATTGAATTTGCTTGTTGGAATTCCGGGAAGGCCTAAAAGGCTCAAGTTTTTCTATAAACAAGAGGCAGGCAGAGGACATGGTGGGGAGAGGGTCTCTCTTGGGAGGGTCCCACAGGGTCCTGCTTGGTTATGACCCTCCATTTCCCTTGATATTCCTCAATCTTGAGGGGGAATGGGTGCAGAACAAGAAAGGGAATAAGGTTTTGGACAGAGAGGTTAATCATAAACTCAGTTTTAGGGGTACTTGGTTTTACATGGATGGAAGGTGGTACCATCCACTGAGATAGGACCTGGAAGACTGGGTATGGGGGAGGATCATGAGTTGTTTTTGACATTTTCTTATGGACACCTGGAACTGCTGAGTTGGGGCGACGGGGTCGGAGGTTGCCCCCCTCATTCCTCCATGCCGCATGCATCACCCTGGGCCCAGCTCCCAGCAGCCTGGCTCCTTGTGCTCGCTTGGGCTTCCCTGATAGCTCAGTTGGTAAAGAATCTGCCTGCAATGTGGGAGACCCTGGTTTGATTCCGAGGTTGGGAAGATCCCCTGGAGAAGGGAAAGGCTACCCACTGCAGTATTCTGGCCTGGAGAATTCCATGAACAGTCCATGGGGTCACAGAGAGTCAGACACGACTGAGCGACTTTCACTCACATATGTCTAAGACCTAGTGGGGGAGGTATGGTTAGACCATCAGAGGGTTAATGGTTGGCTGATGCTAACTGCAGGTCTGGGTATAGAGGAGGTCACCTTTGGAGAGAAAGGAAAGAGAGCCCACTTCTAACTTGAATGCCTTAAAGACATGGTGGAGGAAGAGGAGGCAGGGAGAAAAGAAAAGCAGGAGTTTGTTGTGTCAGAAACCTCGTGGTTGATACAGTCAAATGCTGCTGCATGGATTCATTTCTGATTCAGACTGAAGCACGTGCAATGGGCGACCCAATAAGGAGGTCATTGCTCGACCTTAGCAAGTATTGCTTTGCTGGAGTGATGGTAATAGACACTAGGATGGAGTGAGACAACACGGAGCAAGATGCAAGTGGAGATATGGTGAGGGCCCTTCCTAAAGAGGCTTGTCCAAGAGGAAGACCATATTTCATTTCTGACTTTGGCCCTAACTATGTAAGCAACCTCACTTATATCTGGCTCTCAACCCTTAGGATCAAGACGATCGTACCCCACTGTGTATAGAGTGGTCAGTATGTTTTCCTTTCAGTCATTTGCAACTTTCTTGTGTCTCTCGAGAGAATCTTGTTGATAGTGATTCTAGCTTTAAGACTCATTGCATGTGTTTATTGTACTACATGACCTCCACCACTACCACCAAATGAAGCAAACCAAATGCTTTATCTGCTGTTAAAAAGGTTTAGACTCACCAGGATATGGTTACTATATCATCTCTATTTTGGCATCTTCCTAATGAATTTTGAGGGAAAATTCTGACTATACTCAATTCTACCCTAAGCACTGACTTTATAATTTGAGTCTCTATAAGACACACCCCCACCTCTGATGACTAAGATCTCAAGTGATTTAAGAGATCTCAGAGCAGTAAATACTGGTTTGCAAGGAAGCTTTGCTTTTTATGTCAGTTTCCTTTTAAGCAACTTATTAGTTCAGTTGCGTGAAAAAAAAATTAAGTTTGGGTAGACTGCGTCATATGATTGTTATTCCCCCTAATTATAACTTTCTCCCTCTCCACCTCCTTAAAAAGAAGTCGCTGGAGTTAGAGTTGGAAAAGTACCTAAAACACATTTCTGACATTTATTTTATGACCGAGAACAGTGATTTGGTATTTGACTCAAGCACACTTGCCTGTTAGTGGGCGAAAGCGGTTCAGGGAAAATTGAACTGCAAATAGGAAGTTCTACTGAATGAATCTCTGTGACAGTATTAGGGTGAGGTTTGCTGCAGAAAAGAGAGGAGTGTTGGCGTGAGAAAGACAAACGATTCACTTCTTTGTTGTAGTCCGAGATTCTGCAAAAGGGGATCGTCATAATATTAGTGGTTTTAAAGTTTCTTGCAGTCAGAAAGAAACAAGACTACATACTTACATAGAGGGGAACATCAAGTTAGAATTTATGGGGCAGTTGCAAATCCACGTAGGAGTTTAGAGAGGCTTCCAGAAACTACTGAGATTTTTTGACATGCACATGTACATACACAGCTCTAGGAGGACCTGCAAATTTGCAGAGGACTTTCTGGCATAATAGAATTCAAGGCACTGGACTTTGATCCAAAGTAGATTAGACAGTAACTATTCTGGGAGTCACAAAGCAAGTCTCCATAAGGAAAGGAGATTTTTTTCCTTCCTTTGTTTTAACCTTTTCTTGTAGCTACCTTAATAGAGTATATATAGGTCTAAGAAAACTAACTTAAATAAACTAACTGAAATGGATTATTCTGAAAGAAAAGGGAAAGTTAAAAAAACAGACAAACTGATTTTCACTGGAGCTTTTTTGACAAAAGCACACAATTACCGGAAGTCCTCTTTGCCCCAGCACATGAACTCATTGTGAGAATGTTTCTTGGGTGTTTTTTTTTTTTTTTTTTTAATGACTGAATCAACATTTGACATAGTGGTGGAATTCTTTCCCTTAACAGGTTATTTGCAAAACTTTGAATTCTTGTGTGCACTGAAGTTATGAGACTGGAGGAAACCAGCTGGGATAGAGATATACTGTCCTCCACACCTGTCATCCGGTGCCTAACAGAGAGGTTCTAGCCTGTTTCCTTTCACGTGCAGGACGTCTGTGAATTCAGATTGGGTCAGCTTTCTGATCCTCTGTTTCCTGATCTGTAAAAGGAGGGGACCATATTGGTTGAGCTTGCTGATTCCACCCAACACACACCCTGGATAACCCTTTCCCCTTGAGAGGGGCCTGGGGCTCGTGAATGTGATGGAATAACACTTATCCCGAGCTTACACAGAGGAAGGGATTTTGCATATGTGATGTTTCTTTCTTTTTTAAAAGAATATTAATTTGGCTGCGCCAGGTCTTAGTTGTGGCACTCAGAATCTTCACCCTTCATTGCAGTATATGGGATCTAGTTCCTTCCCTGACCAGGAATCGAACCCAGGACCCCTGCACTGGGAGCACAGAGTCTTAACCACTGGACTACCAGAGAAGTCCCCAGATGTGATGTTTCTAATCAGTTACCTTTGAGTTCATCAGAAGGGAGATTGTCCTGGGTGGGTCTGATCTAATCGGGTGAGCCCTTGGAAGTGGACCTTTATCCAGCTGAACCTCCACGGAGGACTCAGATGACTTGACAGTTTGATTTTAGTCTTGTGAGATGTTATCCAGAGAACCTAGCCATGGTGTACCAGACTCAGCCATGTGAACTAGGAAATAATTTGGGTTGCTTTAAGATGCTGAGTTTATCGTAATTTGTTACATGGCCATAGCTCAGATGGTAAAGAATCTGCCTGCAATGTGGGAGACCCAGTTTCGATTCCTGGGTTGGGAAGATCCTCTGGAGAATGGAATGGCTACCCACTCCAGTACTCTTGCCTGGAGAATCCCAAGGACAGAGGAGCCTGGTGGGCTACTACAGTTGCAGAGTTGGACACGACTGAGTGACTAACACTTTCACTTTACTTTTAATAGAAAACTTACATGATTTTATTTCATTAAATACAACTCCTTGAGGTGACTAGACTATGGCTGAGACAACTACTAGCTGCACCCTGCTGGATGCCCTTCTATAGACTGATGGATAAACCTCTCTGAAAGTTGATGAGGCACAACACGGCCCTCCATCAAAGTAAACAGGACATTAACCTGTACCTTTCAAACCTTTTTCAATGAGGTCTGTCTGTAGCTTAGAATACCAAGAAACTTTTCCAGCCAAAGGTCTTGAGTGGTTATTTGTGTTTTGTCAACTTTGCTTCTCAAGTATGCTATCTTCTCTCCTCCTCCCCTCTTGCTGTTTAGGGAATGTGGAGTTATCAGACCTGTCCTTCAGTATGGTCACCTGATGCTCAGTCGAGGCAGTTTTGAGTGGTTGTAACAAGCAGTGGACTTGGGAGACTAGTTCAACTCTTGGCTCTGAAACCAACTGGCCTGTGACCTTGGGAAAAAGGATGAGTTCTCAGGCTTTTGGTTTCCATATCTGTAAAACACAAGATCTTATCATGTCTTCTCACACTGTTCAAACAAAGGAACACAAACAACTGATAGTTGCAAGCATCACTCAAATTCTCAAGTCTGCAAAGACTTGGAAGCGTGCATGGTCTCATTTCTGTGGGTCAGGGAGATGCTCCTTTATATTCTTGCCAGCTGAACCAGTTGTCTCAAATATTGTTAACATGTGCCAGAGATTAGTCTTAGTGTGGCAGGGGACCTGAGAGGGGTAGAAGAGGCTCTTTGGACATCACAGGGAAGTAATTATAGTCAGTGTTAAAGATGGTATTGTCATGAAGGTATTTTCATGAAGATATAAAGGATCCTATGTGATATTTTAATGGAATTGTTACAAATATAGGGGGAAACTGTTCTGGGTGGAATATTGTGGTATCAGTTTAGGGTGTGGGTGCAGTGTTTTGAGGGGTCTGGGTGCCATGGTGGAAGGAAGCATCAAAACAAGCCTTCCTCTGACTGGTGGGGGATACTCCTTCACAGGGTTCAAGGCAGCTGATCTTCACTGGCTTTCTCCATGTGTCCCTTCACCTGGAAATCAGAATTCAGTGATGGACCAAGAAAGGGCTAGAACAAAGTGGAAAAGTCTGGGGCACTGATGTGTGGCTTTGAGTGAGATGGGATGTTCAGGAAGACCAACCCCAGTGTGAAAAGCTCTAGAGGCTGGGAAGGAAGGTGGTGGAGGCAACATCAGCAGAGCCAGGTGAGCCTCTCCAGGGCGGCTTTAAATGCAAGATCTCCTCCCTCTCACACTCCTCTTGGGAAGTAGTCCTTTGATGATCACAGGCACTTGGGGATGAGGAAACTGAGGTGGAAAGGTTAATGAACATTCCCGAGTCACGCAGGAATCAAATGTCAGTGAGGGGACTGGCACCCAGAACCCTCACTCCGGACTACCCCTGCCCCAGTTGAGACAGATGGGAGGATTTCCGTTCTGTGCTCACGGTCCAGGGAGAAAAAGGGGAGCCCTGTGCTTCTGAAGACCCATGTGGTGCTGACATCAAGAAACCTCAAGTTGCTAGTAAAAATCTAGAGGAAGAGCTGGGGTTGCTGTAAAGTAACTGATCCTTTTCTAGCTCTTCTGCTCCCTAGAATTGGAGAAGGAAATGGCAACCCACTCCAGTGTTCTTGCCTGGAGAACAGAGGTCGCACAGAGTCGGACATGACTGAAGCGACTTAGCAGTAGCAGCTGCTCCCTAGAAAACTGTCTTTGGGAAAGGTCACACCCTCACTGTCCCAGGTAGGTATGGCGCTCCCTCATAGTTACTGGTCTTAGTGGCTCTATTTTTAATTCCTCAGGTGGTTTTCTCTCTCTCTCTTTTGCAGTTTAGAAGATGGACCTGTCCTTTCGGTTCTGTTTTATGGAACTGCACCTGGGAGTTGTGTTTTCCAATGGTGAGGAGCCCACACACTCCCCAGGGCCTTTGCGGTCCCCGTCCAGGGCTGTCCCCACCCCCAGCCGCTCCGATGCCCTCTCTCAGGGACTTCCTGCCACGTGCCTGGCAGCCAGGCAGGCGTGTGGGTACTAGGATGGGGGATGTGGGGCAATTGTGACTTGGGTGGCCACTCTAGTGGTAGGTTCAATGATGGAGCCCCAGCTGTGACAGTGAGGCCAACGCTGAGTCAGGAAAATGGAGCGCAGCCCCGAGGAGCAGACCCTGACCCTGGGCGACAAGAAACAGGATACAATGAGGTCGGGTTCTCCTGAAAACACAATTGTCTTTGGAATTCTGCAGTGCCCTCCTTATAAAAAGGTAAGCAGGATAAATTAATGTGATCTTTGAAAGGTCAGTGTGAACCTGAGCATTGATTTTTTAAGATGCTTTATGAATTAGAGACCAGAGGTTTTTCCTGATGATATTTATTGCATAAATGTAATTATTTTTCTAAAACATATTAAAATAGAAAGCATGTTCTTTTGATCAATTTATACAAAGAAAATACCAATATAGTAATAAAAATACTGAAAATATATGAAAAGCACCAGAACATTAGAGAAATTACACTGGCAACAATTCTAGGAATATATTTTTTTTTTTTCGCAATTGTACAATAAAGTGCTATTAAATCCAGTCAAAATTAGTGGCAAGATATAAAAACAGTTATGGTATATTATGAAATTTGAGGCTAGGTTTACCAGCAATTGTATTTTTAGGCTCTTGCCTATAATGATACTTCATTAATGTTTTCATGGAAACTCTATGAATTTCCATTCCCAAGTGAAAACAATCTAAATCTAAATGTTGGTCCTTGGTAATCTGGTCATAAACAGGTAATGACATATTAAAAAATAATTATAGAGTACTCAAAATAATCATACAAATGTGATTAAATAAAATCAAAGGAAGACAGAATAAAATCAAATATAAATATATGTAACCAATCAAGACAAGTACAAAAGTTTAGATGCCTTTGATTTTATGGTTAATTTTCAGTACAGTTTGCTTAGTCACATTTAATAGACACACAAATGTTAACAAGATACGTTATTAAATTCACCTGGCCAGACATCAGGGAAAAACATTTTAGTGAGTTTATGTAATTTTCACGTGAATTATTACACATTTCCAATTCTGACTATTTCCACATTTATTTGCCAAAGAACAAAACACATAGACAATTTGGGATTCGATTATAGTAAAAGCCAGTGATCTACCATATAAGGGGAAAGCGCTGCACACACAGGGAGAAACTATGAACAGTACTTAGGGTGGATTGCAGTCACTTTCACGTCTGGAGGTGGCAAACTGAAACAGAAAAACCCAAATTAAGACAAAGTATCAGACCAGTATCCATTTAAGGTTTTATTTCCTAGGCCAATTTTCAAGGAAGTCTCTCTCTTCATTCTTCATAATGCCATTTTAGGTTCATCAAGTTCTCAAGATGAAAGCCGCCAACACTACAACCTCAGAATAAAACATTCTCCAAACATGGCTCAATCACAACTCAAAATTTATTTTACAGACTATTTTTTGTCTTTCATATAAAGTAGATTTACATGTGAAGCAACAGGGACCCAAACTGGTTATATTGATGAGAAAAGAAACTACTGTTATTAGGCTCTGCTCCTGCGAGGTGTTTCATGTTAGGAATTGAGGAACTGTCCTCAGTATTGCTGTTGACAAAGGTGGAAGATCAAGTCAGTTAACCTTGGTCTGAAGGTTGGACAGTCGATCACCAAGTAATATTTTTCACTTTTAAAACAGAGAACTGACAACCTAAGTTTCAATTTTTTTTCCACCCTCTTAAATACTCCAGTGTTTTGTCAAGTTCCCCTCTCATGCCTGATTTTAACAAGAAACTGAAATGTAAATGAATTATACTGCTAGGCATCTTTTTCAAAAATTAACTTTTCAAAACTCCTTTCATTTAGAAAAGAAGGTGAAGATGATCCAATGGAGGATCAGGCCTTTATAACAGGTGAAGCAAAAAGGTATGTGTCCAGCCAGAGAGCAACATGGAACTGCATAAAAAAGACTGGAGAGGTTCTCCTTCCAGATGTTATTGACAGATTTCAGAGAAAATCCAACCAGACTTAGTTCCCCAGTCCTACCTCAATGAGAATGTGATTGTTCAATACAAAGTCCGCCAACTCTTTGCAACCCTATGGACTGTAGCCCACCAGGCTCCTCCGTCCATGGGATTCTCCAGGCAAGAATACTGGAGTGGGTTGCCATTTCCTTCTCCAGGGAATCTTCCCGACCCAGGGATCGAACCCAAGGATAGAACCCAGGTCTCCCGCATTGCAGGCAGACGCTTTAACCTCTGAGCCACCAGGGAAGCCCTAATAAAAGGCAGGCAGGCCTTTAAGGAAGACGGATAGGAAACAAAGGCTAAAGGTGGTTTGGCATTAAGTAGTTGTACATTCCAAAAGAACATCAACTAGCATGTGTTAGTAGTCCTCAAAATGACAAAGTCCTGGTTACAGAAATGACTCTGTATAAGTACGTCTTTTTTTTTTTTCAATATACATTGTTCTATATACACAGTATAGAAAAACTAAGTTGGCTCAGCTATAATAACTGTGTTAAAAAAAAAAAAGCAGATGATGTTTTTTGGCTGCAACAAAGCAAGTTACTTTTCTGTTCAGCTAACATGTACATATATATATATATAAATACATACATATATATATATACACACACACACGATAAAACAAGCTTTAAAAGTATTCAGGAGGGGAAAATAAATTATCTCTAAACTATTAAGTCACACAACAGATATGCCTTTACTTACTTGACTAACTACCTATAGACTCTCATAATCAATCTCTTCAGTGTTTGCTTATTCTACTAGTTTATTTCAAGAATGTTTCAGTTCTGCCCCTAAATGCTGTACATCTCCTTGGTGGAAGCATAGATGTGCGACACTTGGAGCTTGGTGGTGAAGTTCGGAGTCTTACACTCCTACTAAGGCCCACTTCTTTAACTGTACAACAGATAGAATAAAGAAACCATAAAGCTAAGCGAGAGCATAGTTAGGGCAAGCAGCAGCTGCTGGAACCAGATACATCGTTCGACTTGGTCTTCAAGCTTCCTAGTGCTCGCTACCAAACGACTGAGCTGAAGAGGGAAAAGAGGATGAAAGGTTTGCATCAGTACATTAATCATGTGCGTGACAAACGAATATTAGAAACCCCACAAACAAGTACGGGAGAGAGTGCGTGCACTCTGAGAGGCTGGGTGGAAAGGCAATGAGGAATTAGACTTGGCTGGTGAGGGGATGTGCCTCTCTCTATTCTTGTTTTGAAAAGATCTAATTTTCAAGTTGCAAAAGGAGCGAAGCTATCGTTTCCTGGAGGTACTGAAACCAACTCTTCAGAAAGAGGCCTTACCCCTTTTTCAAATGTAAATGCACTACATCGATGAGCTTTCAGAAAGAAACGGCTCTCTGAAAGTAACTCACCGCTTACCATTTCTGATCTGGCTTCCCTTCACAAAGAGGAGAGCATTTCTGTCATGTCTATGCCAAAAGGTTTCCTTATGTCAGTGGGGAAAAATGGATTTCTAATACTGATTAACATTAAGGACTTTGTTTTAGTTCGGAAGAAAGAACACTTACCTGATGGCAGAGGTCTCCGCTGGTTTTATCTGACATGTTAAAGGCATGATCTTTCCATGTAAGACTAGATGGTTTACAGCTCTCAACAATATGGCATCTTAACCTACGAAAATCCAAGGGAAACGTAACTTCTTGAAGCTGTTAATGAATTTTTTAAAAAGTAAAATATAAGGTGAAAAAAAGTAAACACAGAAGTGTGTGTCACAGAGGGGAAAGCATTCACTTCTCTGCCCAGAGATACCTAAGGGAGCCGCTCACTGTGTATTTATCTTCGAAGGGCAGCAGAATTTGTCACCCCCTCAAAATATGCCTCTGTGGTACAAGGTTTATCTTGAGCTGGTTATTCTCTAAGAAAAAGCAGACACAGGAAAAGTTCTGGAAACTGAATCAGTTCAGCTCAGTCGTGTTTGACTCTCTACGACCCCAGGGACTGCAGCAATGTAGTCCATGAGCCCATGGACTGAATAGCAGTTACCTTTTTGTGAGAGACATTTACAGTTACACAAGAAGTCGCCTTCTCTATAGCAGAAAGAGCAGGATGACTCTAAACCTCTGGAAACTCTTATCAGTGGAGAAGGTGGGGACTTAAGTATGTGGGACAACCTTACCCGTGTATACCATGCTTGTCCTGCTCACCTCCCAGTCCCTCACCCCTAACATCATCTTTTATCTTTAGTTGGAGATGATATTTAAGGTGATGTCATGGGCCACTTCAGGGAGTTTCACGGTTTTCCCGGGTATCCCTCCAGTATACAGGAGTTACACATGCTATTAAACTTCTGTTTTTCTCCTGTTTTCTTCTATTCATCTGTCTATGATTATGCAGGCTGGGGGATGTCTCAGTCAAGAACCTAGAAAAGTAAAGGGTGAACTCTTTTTCCTCTCCTACAGGTTGGCAATCTCCCATGGGACCTGCCAGGACACCATCCTCGCTTGGGACCCTGGAAATACAGAAGAAGCCAGAGAGGGTAAAGATTCTTTCCACAGTCCTGTCTCCCGGATTTCACTCTGGTGGCAGCTGAGAGACAAAGGTAAACATTTCACCTTGTCCCTTCTTTTCCAAATAGAGATTAGCAGGAGAAAATATGTGTCAGCTAGTTCCTTAGGTGTCATGACTCTGGTAGAGACTTGTTTTCAGGACTTCTGTTTTCTACTGGTCCTCTTTCCTCCCAGAGATGGTCGTTATTTTATCTCTGTCTTTTGTGGTATTTGGCATAAGGAGAACCACAGGACAGGTGAGACTTTGCTTTTGTTTCATTCTGTCCTGAAAGCTTGGCTTTATGACCAATGAGAGTATGCTCTCTGGTCGTTGCCAGCTAGATGATGCTCGTATCTATACGCATCTCATGACCAACTGCATAGGCTGGGGAGCCAAGACACAAAGTGATAAGCAGCCTTCTCTGATCCTTCCAGCTGTTGTGTGAGTTTGGCATAAAGGGCCCTTGTCCTTGCAACCTTTCCTCCTTTAGTGCAGGAAAAGTCCTGTTCCTACAGCGCCCACCTGGTGTCACAGATGAGGAGGTTTGTAACTGAAAGCATTATCACATTCTTGTGGGAAACTGGAGACACTTCTCATGCCACTGTCCTCAGCACCTGTGACAGTGAAGGTCTTGGCTTCCTGAGGCTAACTCTGGAAGTGAGCTTTCTGAATTTTGTGAGGGCTGCATCTTTGCACCCCGTTTTGGGATGCCTCTTGCATCCATGGTTAAGCCGTCAAAAGGCTTATTGGTGTGGGTTGCTATTGAAAGTAAATAAGATGTTACTTGTCAATGGTCAAATGATGGATCTTTCGAATTGGAGAAACTTTTGTGTTTAACATGTTTCAGAGCTCTCATCCTAAACAGTTACCTTCTTTGCTATCTAGGGAAAGACTAACTTGAAAGGAGGACATGAAGGAGTATGGCAGTCAGCTTTAGGGACATCCTTAGCAAGATGAAATGACAAACTTCTTTGTACCTCCACTTTTAGAACATATCTATCAAATTTAGAGAAGAGTTAAAAAGATCAGTTCCCTGCTCCCAGGGACCTTGATTGGCTGTGCAGGGGTGTTCTTAACATCCATAATTATACTGTAATTATCAGATACATCAGATGGCCCCCTGGGAAAACAGGCACACTCACACAGGAAATATGACCACAATTCCTCCCAAATTATCAGGAAATGGATAAACCAATATTCAGAGGCTGATAGAAGCAATAGTAAGGGCTTCCCCTACTCCCTCCCTGAAGGTGAATTGGTCCAAGGCGGAATTGTGCACTCAGAAAAAGGAGAGCATTGAAAGGCCTTGTTGAATGCTTTATCTGAACTGTGTAAAGCTTGCTGCATTAAGCCCTGAAACTCCAGAACACACAAATCATTTGATTTCCATCTTAATTGGAAATCTTCTCCCTGATATAAAGCAAATTGAAGAAAATGTAGTTGGATGGGCAGGTCAGTCCCTTGATATCATTCAGGCTGCAATCCAATTTTTTGAGGCATTAAAAGCAACTGTCTTTGTCCTGCAAATCTTTACAAAGCCAGAAATTCAGCTCTAGAAGCAATTCGGTGTTCACCTATCCTAACCACTTCGAAAACCTGCCCTATTTATTAATATCTCAAAATACCTGTAGGCATTGTAAAAGACCAGGACACTGGAAATAGAACTGTTCTGCACTTGGAAAAACTTATATGGTAATTACTCTAAACCTCTGATATTAGGCAAAGTACCCCCGAACTCCAGGCAAAAAACTTAAGACACTTTCGCAGTGCCTCTGTGATGTAAATTTTCTGTCCCCACCTTCTTTAGGACATGATAGCCAGCTCTTAGAAATGCAAATTCTCGGAAAATGATTCTCATCAGAAGGCAAAAAAGGAGCTATTTTGAAGCTGGACAAATGAAAAAACATATATATATATATATATATATATATAGATTAAAAAAATATATCTTAGCACCCTGAGAAGGTTAACTTACTCCAGCTGCCAGAAACACAATTTGGATTCACCTGTTCTTTTATAAGCTAGTGAGTTTTGTGTTACTGTACCAAAAATCAGGGCTAAAATTTTAGAACCAAAGCTTTAAGATCTCTTGTTTGCATCTGTATGTTTACATGTGTTTATATATGTGTTAACAAATGTGTGGTATTTTTCTATCTCTGCATGCTACTCTAAAAACTAATTCATAAAAGTTCTATTTAATTGGCATAAAGAAAAATAAGTGCTTTTCAAATTAAAAATTCCTAGAACTCTCAAATATAGAAACTAACTCCAATTTTTTTTCCAAGTTCACGTGATCTGGGATAATTTTTGGTAAATAAAAAGCTGGGTTAAGTTTGTTGGTTTAATTCAACAGGCAAATCTTCAGAGTTATCAAGATGAATACAATGAGAGATGCAACTTTTATTCTACCTGGACTTACTACTCAAATAGGCTCATGTCAGCTCTGTTACAAAATCTGTCAGCAAGAAAAACACCTTGGGATGATGGCTGACACCGTGCCTCGATGTTTTTATGAGTAGACTGAACAATTCTATCTAAATCACTTGACTTAACAAGTCACAGGGATAAAAGTTTGTAGGTGAGCTTTTCAGCACTGAGGATGTTTTATATCTCTTAAAAATAGTTTTCTAAATATCTTGGATTACTTGAGAGTTTAGAGTTTTGCTAAGTTAAATGATAGGGAATTAATTGAATATCTAGGTCATTTCCAAATAAGATAAAATACTGAAACATTACTAAACGTAGGTTTATCTACTTAGGGCTTCTTAGTACAGAATGAAAGATATTTGGATATGTAAGACATAGTCATATCTTGTGCCATGTTAAAAAACTATACTAGGAGGAAACATCTGTTTTTAGAAATGATGAACTATATTCATAAATTTGCCAGTTTAAAGAATGCTGGTGTAACAGACTGCAAATGCTTGTTTGTTTTCACTAGAAATTAGTTTCTAAGAGTTATGAAAATTATAATACTAGAAATAAGTGTATAACTCCATATGCAAGAGTTAGGATATTTTTGACCAAGAGAAGTGAAAGTAATTATATCCTAAAGTAAAGCTAGTTATTTCAGAATAGAAAGTAGGAGAATAAAGGACAAACTAAAGGCATATAGAAAGCTGGGAAGAGAGAGGAAGAGAAAATGTTACCTTGTGTAGTCAAGAGGGCTAAAATTGAATAAATTTGTTTTAAGGGTTTTAAAAATAAGCTTAATAGTGTAATTACATAAACTTTTCTTTCATTTATTGGTTAAAGGACAGTTTTATTAGACTACTGGTCTGCCCCCACTAGGAGATTGTGAAAGGTTTTTCTTTACCCTTTCTAAGTAATCTGCCTAGAAATCAAAGATTTTAGATGGTATTAAAATGATTTCCTGTGTTTCTAGTTATCTTTATCATCAGGTCTTTGATTACTTTAGCAAACAGTCTTTTAAAGATTAAGAGCTAAGTTCTGGTCACAACTATGTGACCATCTGTATTTACCTTTGAAATTTAACTGTCACTTTGGTTAATTGGATATGTAAGTATTGTTCCATAATAATTTATGATTCTATTTAGTCAAATGTCCAAACCTTTTGATATTTTTGACAAACTTCCCCACATCAAATTCTTTGTGATCCCATGGATTGTAGCCCGCCAGGCCCCTCTCTCCATGGGATTTCCCAGGCAAGAATACCTGCCTGGAGTGGGTTACCCTTTCCTTCTCCAGGGACTCTTTCTGACCCAGGAATCAAACCCATGTCTTCCGCATTGCAGACAGATTCTTTACCATTCAAGCCACCAGGGACACCCCAAATTACGTGAGACACATTGTCAAATAAGAATACTAAACCTTCTTGATTGTATTTGTAGAGATACATGTTTCATCTTCAAAGAGACTCACAAAAAGGACTCTGACAAATACTGTAGGATTCAGGTTTCTGATAACTTCAAGATTATAAAACTGAACTGGATAGGAATTTCCAGAACTAATGGAAAAACTGGACTCAAGCAGAACAAAAATTAATAACATGGAATTGAATGAAGCTGAATTGATGCTTTTGAACTGTGGTGTTGGAGAAGACTCTTGAGAGTCCCTTGGACTGCAAGGAGATCCAACCAGTCCATTCTGAAGATCAGCCCTGGGATTTCTTTGGAAGGAATGATGCTAAAGCTGAAACTCCAGTACTTTGGCCACCTCATGCGAAGAGTTGCCTCATTGGAAAAGACTCTGATGCTGGGAGGGATTGGGGGCAGGAGGAGAAGGGGACGACAGAGGATGAGATGGCTGGATGGCATCACTGACTCGATGGACGTGAGTCTCAGTGAACTCTGGGAGTTGGCGATGGACAGGGAGGCCTGGTGTGCTGCAATTCATGGGGTCGCAAAGAGTCGGACACGACTGAGCGACTGATCTGATGAAAATGATTGTAATTTTTATGACTTTTGGTTAGAAATACAATGTTTTGTTTCTCCAGATTTAAGGAAAACTTTTTCTCTTAAGGTATCTGTGATTTACTGCAATTTGGTGAATTATACCTTTGTAAGCAGAATTAAGACAATGTTTTTCCATACCTGATCCCTCCAAAATCTGGAAACACTTAGTGATATTCTCATTTTCATGGTGATACAGTTATTTGCATAAGTTCAATGAGAATCTGTTCCCCTTGTAACAGGACACAATTGGAAACATGGTTGTATTATCAAGGTTTATGACTCAAATGTCATATTGAAAATGAAATGCATAAAGACACGTATGAGCAGATGGCTGTAAGGAACTAGAGACACTTGGGGAAAAAACTCACCTGGGACCTTGTTTTCGGACAGCCTTACTAGGGGAGTAAGGAAAGTCACTTCCTGGCAAGCTTAGGAACCTCAGGATACTTTGGGGACCTCAAGCAGAGAGGAATTTGCCTCAATTGGCACAATAACCTTACTTACCCATGTTTATTGTGCTTTCCCTGACAGCATCTCAGAACTGGCTTTCTTTGGTCTTCAGCTGGAGGTGGTGATGGCCTGCACCATTTGGGTGAGGTACTTAGTTTTCCTCGGTTTCTCCCGCATTTACAGGAGGTGTCCATGTTATGAAACTTCAGTTTCTCTGTTTCTCTCCTGTTCATCTGTCTTTTATACAGTGGGTCTTAGCCAAGAACTTAGAAGGGTAGAGGGGAAATTATTTTTCCTTTCCTACATCTTCTAGCTTAGAACACAATTACACACAGTCCTCAATAACCTATGAGAAGTTTTCTTTTACATAAGGGACTCAATAGAATTCACCCAATCTTAGGATCTGAAGGAAACCACCCTTTCTACTGGGAAGCAGTGCTCTCACCGGGCCTTCAGTACTAAACCACCAAGTCTCCCGGTTTCTGTAAGTAATGGATTCTCTTTTGACAGTTATAGAACAGCAAGCCATTAGGAACTGATTTACAAAATAAGACAACAAAACAACTCATATGTAACAAGACTAGGAAAAAAACCTGGTAATTTTAAGGTATGGTTTCATAAGCACTTCAAAAGTAGGCCCTCTTGTAATATAACTTGAGATTTAAATATCTAAATACTCCATTTAAAAACACATCACAACCAGCAGGAGCCTTATCTAGGATCTATGTTCCTTTCTCCCTCTTGACTTAAGGCTGACCTCTACCTGGGTTTTAGGTTTTGTTCCTTCTTTCTCAGGAATTTCATGGTCAGTGATTTACCTTGTAAAGTCAGCTTCTCCTTCTGAAATTGTTCTTACCGTGGTTTTAAACAGTGCTCAAACAGCTCCCACTAAAAACGCCAAACATAACACATTCTTCCTTCTAAAGATGACCCTGGTCCTGCCTAAATAAGCCAAACCTTCAGCAGACCCAAACCTTCAGGAGACTCATCACCTGTGTTTCTTTGGCAGTTGACTCCTGCCAACTAAACTGATGATCCTCGTGAGGTCATCAATGACCTCTATGATGTCATCAGCAGTGGCCACCAGTCACATGTCATCTTTGGCAGACACTGGTAGCAGTTTGCTCCTTCATGAAACATACTCTAACCTGGGTTTTGAGGGCGCAGCTCACTTACTGGTTTCCCTCCTGACTCCCTGTATTGTCCTCCTTTGTTTGGCCACTAAATATTCCTCTAGGCTAGGTCTAACTATAACTTTTATCCTCTTTTACTGGGGAAAAGTTAGACCTAGCCTAGTGGAAATACAGCTTGTCTTTCTAGACCCTTTCTTATTTTTCTTGCTCTCTTACCTATGAATGACCTGAAAATGGTAATCTCGTCCAAGGCATTTCACATCAGGTCTGTGTTCTCCCTGTGATTTTACAATGGTGACCAAGCTCCTCCTCTGGGCCCTACTTCCTCTCCAACATTCTTTCTTAGTATGGGCCCTCTCACATTCTGTTCCAGCCATATGTGTTATATAACCTCTTTTTTTGTAGATTTAAATCAACCACAGCCATTAATAGACTTCCCAGCTTCTCATCTATACAGTGAGAAAAATAATTACCTATACCTAACTTTCCCAGGTGGTGCTAGTGGTTAAGAACCCACCTGCCAGTGTAGGAGACATTAAGAGACACGGGTTCGATCCTGGGTCAGGAAGACCCTCTGGAGAAGGAAATGGCAACCCCCTCCAGTATTCTTGCCTGGAGAATCCCATGGACAGAGGAGCCTGGTGTGCTACAGTCTATAGGGGTCACAGAGTTGGACACGACAGAAGTGACCAAGCATGCACGCAGAGTTGTCCTAGTGACTAATGAATAAATATGAGTAACACACTTTTATACCAGTACTAGCATATAGGAGGTTCTATTTAAGTGTTAATATTCTGTCTGCCCACAGTCTATTTTCTACACAGCCTCCCAGAGTAACCCTTTATGTAAGTCATTCACCTCATGGCTCTGCTCAGCACCAGGTAATGGTTTCTCCTCTTAGAATCAGCAATTCTCACTATGAGAATGATTTGGCTCCCTGCTACCCCCCTTACTTGATTTAGGCTCCAATGACTTTACTGTTCCTCACACAGGCCAGGAACACAGCTTTTTCATTTGTGGTTCTCTCTACCTGGAAAGCTCTTGTCCCAGTTATCTATGTGGCTTTCTCTCATTTCTTCATGTCCTACTCAAATGCCATCAGAGTAGCCATCTTAACTATCCTCAACTGAGCTTCCTCAATACATTCTGGGCTGCACCATTCTTCAGCGGTGGGGGGGAGGTGTATCCTGTGCAGAGGGGTACACTGAGTAGCGCCCCTGGTGTCTACCTGTTAGATGCCCACAGCACCCCACTGTCCAGTTAAGACCAACAACTGTCCCTTGGGGGGCAAAACTGGGCACACTAGGGGAAAAAAAGACCCATAACCAACCTTCTCTTACCTATACATCTTTTTAAGATGTAAAAGGCTTGTATGCATGCACAGATGTACATGTGTAATATGCCTATACAGTCATAGGGTTTTCTCCTCTTAAATAGGATAACTGTCATACATATTTTTCTGTGAGTAGGTTCTTTTCTTTTCCTAGTACTATATCAGATGTCGTCTTCCTGTATCAGAGCAAATAGACATAGTACATTCTTTTGAATAACTGCAGAGTATTCCTTCGGAGAAGGCAATGGCAACCCACTCCAGTGTTCTTGCCTGGAGAATCCCAGGGACGGGGGAGCCTGGTGGGCTGCCGTCTATGGGGTCACATAGAGTCAGACACGACTGAAGCGACTTAGCAGCAGCAGCAGAGTACTCCTTAGTGTGGCTGTTCTCGAATGTATTTCACTGTTACTTTCCTGATGATCATTTAGGCCCTTTTTCATTTCCCACTAGTACAAACAATGCTGCAGCAAACATTCTGGTACATAAGGTGCGCATTCCTAACAGAGGTTTACTGCTGGAAGAGAAATACCTGTGCTTGTACTTTTGACACATCCAGAATCTTGCACTGGCCTGCCAGCAAGTCTCTGCTATTAGCAATCCTAGAGCCACTCCAGGGCCCATGCACCTGGGCACCCTAGAGCCTTTCAGCAGTCGGGGCCCACAGTGTAAGCCTAGTGTCTGCCAAGTGCAACAAGGAAGGAATGCCTGCCTAGCCCAGGTAGGCACATCCCTCTTTGGGATTTTTTCCCATTGCAGTTTGAGAGCTTATGAGTCAAAAAGCATACCTGTGCTCCATCACTTTGTTTCTAGGAACTTCCTTCCAGAACTGAGTTAATTCTGCTGGACCCGTGCCAGATGTCTGTTCCATTTCTGCAGCCATTACCAGAAAACGGTCTTGGGCAGAGACTGTTAAACCTGCATTCCAAAAGGGCAAGTTAATACATAAACAGGGACCTTTACAAAGGGTTGGGCATGTGGCTTAGGCATTGTTCTAGAAAACAACACTAAGGAAAAAGAATAATATGGAACTATTGTAAAACAGGCAGCTCTCCTATAAAGATGAGGACTTTTGTGGTTTGAAATTCAATTTCAGCTGGCATTAGTGTCAACAAGTTTAGTTGTTCAATTTTTTTAATGAGACTCATTCAACCATCTCGTTTTACAGTTGGCCAAGGTGACTTGCTGACAGTCCAGTTTCGAGATTCCAGTTGAGCTCTGCTGACTCATCACCCAGCCCTAAGTCCCCCATAAAGAGGCTGTTGCAGCCACTCAGGTGACAACTCACCGCCATGGGGGGACACAACTATATCAACTGATGCACCAGGGTCACAACTGCTGTTGCTGGGCTTGACTCTGTACTTTTCTGGAGCAGTTGTTCTCACCTGTTTAGAAAGACAGTAGTCACAATAACTTTCATGCTCTTTGGGGGGAAATGGTTTAAAATGACTTTAAAAAATCAGTTAATAAAGTCTATAAAACCACCTTGGTTAAAATGTATCTTTTCCCATCAACAGGTAAAAAGCACCTCAATTTATTGGGAAGAAACATTCATCAGTCCAACTGTCACTGAGCCTTCCTCTTAAATTAAAAAAATGAGCCCAACTGTTAATTATTAAATTCAGGTGGTTAACAGGATAAATATTTCATATTCAGAAACACAACATACATTAGAATACATGTTACAACAGTGTTTAGATAATCAAAGGACATCCAGAAAGTAGATAATTTAAGGAAGTAAAACCTACAATATGGGCAATAGTGGGCTCAGTCCTGTTATACTTACTGCTCAGCATCAGGTTAGTATCCAATATAAACTACACTCCAGAATATACCACACTTGGGGGGAAATGCACTTTTGATTTTATAGCTTTATTTTTCATTCTTTCTTATTATTCATATACTGAAAAAAGGATTTTTTTTTTAAATAAAAAACATTAAACCCTGGGACTAATTTGGACAGTACCCTATTACTGCATATTATAGACAGATACAGACCTCAAGGGAACATTTTAGATAAGCTCAGAGCTAAAAGGCAGTTTAACAAGCCTAAAAATATCATAAAAACATGCAAGCTCAAAATGATCAATCTTTCAATTTCCACACACAACTTATAAATTATCTCTCAGATATTTACCTTAAATGCCACTATGTTTTTTGTTACATTTGTCAACACTATCAAAGCTTTCTTCTCTCCTGAGTCTGTACTTCCAAAATACAGTTCTTCCGCTGGGCTACATGGTAATAAAAGCATAAGGCATTGGTACTGCTCAGAAGAAATGACAAACCTAATCATCAGCTTGAAGAAAAATATCTGGTTATGCCCATTTGTATAAAGAGATTTCATCAAAGAAGATTACAAAACGATTACCTAATACATTTTGTATTTTAATCTTTCTTACTGACTGAATGAATGCATGCTATTTGAAAAGTCCTATGGTTCCCCCCAAGATCTAAAAGAAAAATAGGCAGGAACAGAAGGGAGAATTAGGAGGATTCTGAATTAGTCCCATAACCAGCACCGTCTTAAGGTTTATTTACTGAAACTCTTTGGCAGGTGACAGATAAGAACCAGAGAAGAAATTGCCACTTCAACTTTACCTAATTACAAACATTAGAATGGGGCACATATCTATACACCAACTTAAAAAAGTCAGAGATATATTTAAGTAACAAAATAATTCCTGACTATATATAGTTTTTTCTAAGTAACATGGAAGGAGAATAACATAAGATTTGCTGTGGGAACTACAGGAAAATTGGTCAGAAAATCAGTAAGCTTCAAAATGCAATTTTTACTGTTATTAGCCACTGTAATGCCCACGATCTAAAATAAAAATGAAAAGACTCAAGCAAAGATT
Source organism: Bos indicus (assembly GCF_029378745.1). Lineage (NCBI taxonomy): Eukaryota > Metazoa > Chordata > Mammalia > Artiodactyla > Bovidae > Bos > Bos indicus. The sequence goes on from NC_091789.1 coordinate 138,559,295, forward strand.
GTGTAATTTAATTACATGAGCTAAATTTAAATTGCATGAGGTGCCTCTCCAAACAGTACAAAGGACTATGATTTTTAAGTAAAAAGGTGAATTCGCCAGATAGCCCTTGACTTTGAGCTCCATCTTTATAAACAGACTCATTTTATATCAGGAATGTCTGCATATCAGATATTTATTCATGTAGAGAACACACATTGTTAAAAGCTCTCCCTGGAGAGCTGTGCCTAGCTTTGGACAAGACATAAAGTGGCATGACTGCTGGCTTCCTTTAAAAACCCAAGTGAAATATACCACGGAAAAGATAGGAAGTTTCTGTCTTCAACTGTTCTCAGTACCCAGCACAAAAACCATGAAAAGGTCTGGGGAGACAGAGGCTGGTTAGGTCCCCGGGTCTGTGGAGGAGAAGCACTGTGATTTTCTGGTGGGCAGTGCAGAGCTGGCTTTCTCCCTAGCTGGCTCTTCCAGCCATATCTTGATGAGGTTGTGACAGGCCTCCAGAGGAAAAAAAAAACTAGTTTGCAAACTAGTACAGGGGAAAATGGGGAAAAAAATTCTGAAGCAGGGAAAACGACCAAGCAAAACCATGGAAAGGAGAACAGGCACGTGTGTTTCCCTCCCTGCACCCACCACACACACACTCATGCAGATGAAGATAAATCCAAATATAACAGTAATCAAAATGTGTGTCAACAAATCAATCTTGTCAATTAGAGAATTTCAAATTCGATCTTTAGAATGTCTGGCTCTACTGTTAATGAGTCTTTAACAGTTATATAGAAAGGTTTCAAGTAAAGGGATAGAAAATGATACAGTAGGCCGTTACCAAAGACAGTTGATAAAGCACTGTTAAATAAGGCTATATAGATTTACCAACCAAAAGCATCATTAGTGAGAAAGATCTCTACCTAATGATAAAGAAACGATACTAAATTTTGTGGACTGAACACCCTGGAGAGAAAAAATAGAGATGTGCTGAAATTTGGCTTTGGTAGAAATCCTATTTTTCTGGTTCAGCTTTAGTTTTGGAAGGTTAAATCAATAAAGGGCTACTTCAGTGTCATTTCTGGCAACCTCAAACTTACGCAAGTCAAACACTACCAATAAAATGAGAAAAATGTATGTCATTCAGATTTGTTGTTAATACGGGAGTATTCATGATTACCTAATGTGGGATAAGGGCCTTTTAAACAAACTCAACAGAATAAATAATAAAAAGGTAGCTACAAATATCCACTATGTTTGAAAACCAACGTGAGTCTTCAGATACCCCTTAATTTTATATTTCCACAGTTTCAAAAACAGTCCAGAAATTTCAACTTTGCAGTTCTCTCAAAACAATCAAGATATGTTACAAAAGCATAGCTATATGCTCAGCTAAATCCTCAGCCATTACCTGATGTGTAATAAGGGCCCTTTAAACACACTCAGTGGTTTCTTGAAAGTTTTCATTTTGGAATCAACTTTTTCATTCTCATCTGCTTTGGAAGTAGGTTCCATTATGTTACCCTAAGGACAAATTATATACATATATGAAGAAAGATAAAAAAATTGAGTTTCACACAGGTAGTTCATTAGGTCACAAAGTAAGCATTATAGTGACTCGATCCAAATTATAATCTTTAAGCTAGGTTTACTATATATTAAATATATAATTTAGATATAATAATCAGATCATTAACCTATATTTGAGTGCCTACTATATAAAGAAGCCCCTTTAGAAAATGTAACATGGTCTTTCTCTTAAGAGTCTTTTTATTTTTAGTTTTTTTGGCCACACTGCACGGCTTGTGGGATCTTAATTCCCCAACCAGGGATTAAACCTGGGCCCTGGGCAGTGAGAACACTGCATCCTAATCACTGGACCACCAGGGAATTCCCCTCACTTATGTATTTTAAAATCTTTTCTACATAGAATATATTTATATCTCTATCAAGTTCCTGATATAAAAACATAACAACTCAGTGTTCTTTAAAAGTGACAAAGAGGGGGTAGATCAAGGGTACGTTTTAAGTTACTTTTATTTTAGATAAAACATTTTTTGGATAAAAGGATTCTTTCAAGGTGTGTTTTGCCAATTTTTATACAAAGCATGGAATCAGCCTTTTATATAATGTAGTGGTACTAACAGTCAGCTAGTGCCATCCTTGCTCTTTTTACATTTCAAGATATAGAAGGGCAGCAGGTTTAGTGAATTATCTAAATTCACATAGCCAGCTGGTGGGACGAGATCACATCTTTTGTCTCTCTTAAATTTTTTTGTTAAAATTACCTTTTTAGGAAGAGTTGTTTGTTCTTCATTAGAAATTGTTTCCAAGGTATCTTTGCCATCACTTTCTATATCTTCTTTACTTGAAGCTTCATCCTCACTGGCAATAGGCCCATTTTCACACAATGGTGTTTGGAAATCATCATCTACAAGTGGTGGGTAGCTATACTTGAAAGGATCCTGAGGAAAAAGAATTTTGTATCAGCTTGCTGAGAGGTGGGTGGAGAAATAATTATCTTAGTAAAGTTAAAATCCATTCCTCTGGCCAAGGAAACAGAGTTAATTAGATAGTGAAATTTAAAACAAAGCAAGCATTTTAAAACAGCATGGGAAAATGCAGTAAGTGGTGTGGGACAACTGGCCAGCCATCTGTAAAAGAACCAAGTTGGATCTTCAGCTCATTCTTTATACAAAAAAGAATTTCAGACGGGTAAGAGCTTTAAATGTGTGTAGTTTTTAAAAACCATGTAAGTTTCAGGAATAGGGGGATTAAAAACAACAAAACGAAGAAACACAAAACCTAAGTAAGGAAAGGCCTTTTTAAGTATAACACGAAACCTAGAAGGCATAAAAATATTTACAAAAAATGAAACATTTCTGATTGAGGGCTGAGACAAGATGGCAGAGTAGAAGGATGTGAGCTCATCTCTTCTCATGAAAACACCAAAATCACAACTAATTGCTGAATAACCACTGAGAATAAAACACCAGAACCGACCAAAAAAGATACTCTATATCCAAAGACAAACAAGAAGTCATAAGGAGACAGTAGGATGAGCACAAGCATGGTAAAAATCAATTCCCATACCTGCCAGGTGGGTGACCCACAAATGAAAATAACTGTATCACAGAGGTTCTCTCACAGGAGTGAAAGTTTGGAGGCCTACACCAGGCTCCCCGGCCTGGGGGTCTGGCATTGGGAGTAGGAGCCGCCAGAGCATCTGGCTATGAAGGCCAATGGGATTTGACTGCAAGGATTCCACAATACTGGGGCAAACAGAAACTCCACTCTCAGTAGGGACACACAAAATCCTGTGACCACCAGGACCCAGGGGAAAAGCGGTGACCTCGAGGAGCCTGGGCTAGACCTACCTGCTAATACTGGAGGATCTTCTGCTGAGACAAGGGGTGTTATGGCTCACTGTGGGGACAAAGACACTGGTGGTGGTAGTTCTGGAGAGTATGCATGGGTGTGAGCGCTCCTGCAGGCCACCATTTCCTCACTAAAACCTGGTCCCTCCCAACAGCCTACAGGTTCCAATGCTGGGATGCCTCAAACCAAACAACTAATGGGGTGGCAACACAGTCCTGCCCATCAGCAGACAGTCTGCATGAAGTCTTCCTGAGCCCACAGGTGCCCACTAAACACACCCCTTCACATGATCTTGCTCACTAGAGGTCTTACAGGAAAGAACTGACTCCATGTCTGATCTTTTTTTTACTTTTAACCGTTGCCTGATTATTGCAACTGGATTACAATTAGTTACATGAATCATTGTTTTGTTTCTTGTCTCCAAAATGTTTGTGCTTTGTGTCTCCCTGCTGCATTAGGTCTTTGTAAATGTTGCTCCCTGCATTATTTATATCCTGTCTCATTTATAAGATGAGTTGTCTATCACAGTACCAAGTGTGCAAACAGGCCTCCAAAGAAACACACTCCAAAGGAAATATATCACATTGATAACATAATTGTAATAGTGTGATTCTAGGTATGGGAAGAGGCAATAAGTGAAAATGTCTCCTGGATCATAATTAGACAGATCTAGAGAATCATTAATTATTGATGGGGGTCTACCGACTTGATAGATGTTGAGTTTGAGCAAGCTCTGGGAGTTGGTGATGGACAGGGAAGCCTGGTGTGCTGCAGTCCAAGGGGTCACAAATTAAGTATTTTTGCCTGATCTGGGAGGGGCCACCCAGTGTCATGGGACAAAATTTCATCATAAAATGTCTCCTAAATATTGGTTAAATTCCTGACCAAGAGGGGAGGATCTGAGAAATGGAATATTTCCTGCCATATCAGCCATCAGCGATTGCAGCCCCCTGCTCAACACGAGCTGGTGAGCCCTAGGACACTCAGGAAGGAGAATATCTCCTATCTAGCAGCCATTAGACTTCAGCCACTTGCTATGGTGAGTCCTGAGGAAACTCGGGATATGAGAATACAGGATTCTAGGCCCCAGATACCTGAGGTACATGTCAAGGAAATGGTTTCAATGAGCCCTGACTCTTGCATCTTCACATACACAGAAAAGTTGCTAAATTCTTTACCTGAGTGGCTGCCTATCAGGCCTTAAGTCCTCAAAATTCCCACTGAAGAGAACATAACTCTTAACTTTTAGGTTGTGAGTATTTTTTAAGTGTACAGGTGTAAAGTAGACACTTCCCATATAGGAACAAAAGAAGCAACATTTGGAACACTGGCACTGATGGCAGACATTCCCAGAGACATCTATCTGACAAGACGCAACAGGAAGCGATTAGAATGGTCATGGCCCCCTTTTCTACAAGATGTGGAATGGACACTGACAGTGCGCAACTGTTACTGGGAAGAACTGACTCCACGTTGGCTCTGTTTCTTCTACTTTAACCTTTGCTTCCCATTGCTTTTGTTCACTAAAAGGATACTGTCCATACACAGTGGCCTGCCTTGGGGAACCCTGCCCCACTGCCTGAGTGTTAAACCAAAATGCCTTTGTTCCAGGCCCTGTGGATGGCTACAGGAAGGAATTAATGGATCCTCTCCACGAGGCTGTCTATTCCAGGAGATATTTGCAAGATTAATGGAACTTTTACTTGACTTCCTCGCCTTCTCCCATCCCTGTTCTATAAAAAGAACCTGGCATCCAGACCCTGATATGATGGCTTTTTGGAGACACTAGTCTGTCATCTCAGTCTGCCAGCTTTCCAAAGAAACTCATATTCCTTGCCTCAACACCTCATCTCTCGGTTAATTGGCCTGTCATAGCAACCAGAGCAAACTTGGATTCAGTAGAAGAGACACAATACTCAGCTCTGCCCACAAGTTGGCAGGAACCAGTCCCTCCTAACAGGAAGCCTGCACAAGCCTGTTAAATAATTTTTCTTTTTTAACCATGCTGTATGGCTTGTGGAATCTGTTTCCTAACCAGGAACTGAACACGTGCACTCAACAGTAAAAGTGTGGACTCCTAACCACTGGACCACCAGGGAATTCCCTACACAAGCCTTAGACTGGCCTCATCCACAAGGGAACAGAGGGCAGAAGCAAAAACGAACTACAACCCTACAGCTTGCAGAATGGAAATCGCAATCACAGGAAGTAAGACAAAATGAGACCAGCAGAGGAATAAGTCCCAGATGAAGGAACAAGATAAAATCTCAGAACAACAACTATGTTTAGTGGAGACAGGCAATCTACCTAAAAAAGAATGCAGAGTACGGACAGTAAAGATGATCCAAGATCTTAGAAAAAGAATGGAGGCAAAGACTGAGAAGAAAGAAAAAATGTTTAATAAACACCTAAAATATCTAAAGAACAAATAGAGACAAACTACAATGAGTGAAATAAAAAACACACTAGATTAAACCAATAGCAGAAAAAATGAGAGAACAGATGAGTAAGTGGCAAGACAGAATGGTGGAAATCACTGCCACAGAATAGAGAAAAAAGAAATGAAATGAGGACAATCTAAGACACCTCTGAGATTACATTTAAAGCACCAACATTCACATTAAAGGGGTGTCAGGAGAAGCGATAAAGGACCTGGGAAAATGTTTGAAGAGATAATAGCTGAAAACATCCATAACATGGGAAAGGAAATAGTTACCCAGGTCCAGAAGTGCAGAGAGTGCCAGGCAGGATAAATACAAGGAGGAACATGCCAAGACACATGTTAATCAAACTGACAAAAATTAAAGAGAAAATATTAAAAGCAAAAAATAACATACAAGGGAATTCCTGAAAGATTATCAGCTGATTTTACAGCAGAAACTCTGCAGACCAGAAAGGAATGGCACGATATATTTACAGCGATGAGAGGAAAGAACCCATAACCAAGATACCTTCCCAGCAAGGCTCTAATTCATAGTTCGTGGAGGAATCAAAAGCTGTCGTGCAAAAGTTAAGAGAATACAACACCATACAAACTATGCAACAAATGCTAAACAAATTTTTCTAGGTGGAAGGCAAAAAAAAAAAAAAAAAGGCCATAACTAGAAACAAAAAAACAATGAATGGAAAAGCTCACTAGTAAAGAATGCATATAGTAAAAGTAAGACATCATCCACATAGAAATAGGATATGAAAACCAGCAATCATGAGAAGAGATGTGTACAAACTCAAGATATTAGAAAGGCATTTGAAATTAAGAGGCCAGCATCTGAAAACAATCTCATTTATAGACTACTATATCAAAACACAGTAACTGCAAACTGAAAATCAACAATAAATACATACACACAAAAGGAAAAATGAAATTAAACACAACACTAAAGTTAGGCATCAAATCATGAGAGAGAAAAAGAGGACGCAGGGAAAAAGACCTACAAAATCAAATTTAAAAATTAATAAACTGGCAATGACAAGGGAGTTTCCTGGCAGTAGAGTGGGTAGGATTTGGTGCTTTTACTGCCACGGCCTGGATTCTATCCCTGGTCAGGGAACTAAGATCTGTAAGCCATGCAGCAAGGCCAAAAAAGAAAAGACAGTAAAACAAAAACATATCAATAATTACCTTAAATGTAAATTGATTTAATGCTCTATTCAAAAGACAGACTGGTTGAATGGATGCAAACATAAGCTGTCTACAAAATACCCACTTCAAATCTAGGGACACAGACTGAAAGTCAGGGGACTGAAAGGGTATTCCATGTAAATAGAAATCAAAAGAAAGCTGCAATGTCAATACTCATATCAAACAAAATAGATCTTAAAATACATACAGAGTGTTTTAAGAGAGAAAGAAGGACACTATACAATGATCAGGGGATCAATCCAAGAAGATAAAATAACTGTAAATATACTTGTACCCAATATAGGAACAGCTCAATATATAAAACTGGTACTAAGAGCCATAAAATGAAAAATCTACAGTAACAAACTATTAGTGTGGGACATTAACACCCCACTTTCATCAATGGAAATATCCAGACCAAAAGTCAATCAGGAAAAACAGACCTTACATGACACATTAAAATAGATCAACTTAATATTTATAGAGCATTCCATCTGAAAGCAGCAGAATACACTTTCTTCTCAAGTGTACATGGAACATTTTCTAGGATTGATTACAAGTAAGGCCACAAAGTCAGGCTTGGTACATTTACGAAAACTGAAATCACATCAACTATCTTTTCTGACCACAATGCTATGAGATAGAAATCAACTAAAAGGAAAAAAAGTAAGAAACACAAACTTGTAAAAGCTAAACAATATGCTAAGAAACACCCGGTGAGTCACTGAAGAAATCAAAGAGTAAATTAAAAAATACCTAGTGACAAATGACAATGAAAACATAAAGATCCAAAACCTACGGGAAACAGCAAAAGCAATTCTAAGAAGGAAGTGTACAGCAATACAATCTTACTTTGGGAAACAAGAAAAATCTCCAATAAAAAACCTAAACTGAGTTCTGACAAAACATGGTCCACTGGAGAAGGAATGGGAAACCACTTTAGTATTCTTGCCTTGAGAACCCCACGAACAGTATGAAAAAGCAAAAAGATATGACACAGAAAGATGAACTCCCCAGGTTGGTAGGTGCCCAATATGCTACTGCAGAAGAGTGGAGAAATAACTCCAGAAATAATGAAGAGATGCCATGAAAGCGAAAACAGTTCCCAATTGTGAGTGTGACTGGTGATGGAAGTAAAGTCTGATGCTATAAAGAACAATACTGCATAGGAACCTGGAATGTTATGTCCATGAATCAAGGTAAATTGGAAGTGGTCAAACAGGAGATGGCAAAAGTGAACATCAACATTTTAGGAATCAGTGAACTAAAATGGACTGGAATGGGTGAATTTAATTCAGATGACCATTATATCCACTACTGTGGCCAAGAGTCCCTTAGAAATTGGTGTAGCCCTCATAGTCAACAATAGACTCTGAAATGCAGTACTTGGGCACAATCTCAACACTGACAGAATGATCTTGGTTCATTTCCAAGGGAAACCATTCAACATCACAGTAATCCAAGTCTAAGCCCCAACCACTAATATGGAAGAAGCTGAACGGTTCTATGGTGACCTATAATACCTTCTAGAACTAACACCAAAAAAGATGTCCTTTTCATCATAGGGGATTGAAATGCAAAAGTAGAAAGTCAAGAGATACCTGGAGTAACAGGCACGTTTGGCCTTGGAATACAAAATGAAGCAGGGCAAAGGCTAACAGAATTTTGCCAAGAGAATGCACTAGTCATAGGAAATACCCTCTTCCAACAACACAGGAGACGACTCTACACACGGACATCACCAGATGGTCAATACAAAAATCAGACTGATTAGATTCTTTGCAGCCAAAGATGGAGAAGCTCTATACAGTCAGCAAAAACAAGACTGGGAGGTGACTGTGGCTCAGATCATGAACTCCTTACTAAAAATTTCAGGCTTAAATTGAAGAAACTAGGGAAAACCACTAGGCCATTCAGGTATGGCCTAAATCAAATCCCTTATGATTATATAGTGGAAATGACAAACAGATTCAAGGGATTAGATCTGATAGAGTTCTTGAAGAACTATGGATGGAGATTCATAACATTATGGTACAGGAGTTGGTGACCAAAACCATCCCCAAGAAAAAGAAATGCAACAAGGCAAAATGGTTGTCGAAGGAGGCCTTACAAATAGCTGAAAAAAGAAGAGAAGCAAAAGGCAGAGCAGGAAAGGAAAGATATACCCAAATGAATGTGGAGTTCCAAAGAAAAGCAAAGAGCAATAAGAAAGCCTTCTTATGAGAACAATGCAAAGAAATAGAGGAAAACAACTGAATGTGAAAGACTAGAGATTTCTTCAAGAAAATTAGAGATACCAAGGGAACATTCCATACAAAGATGGGCACAATAAAGTATACAAATGGCAAGGACCTAACAGAAGCAGGGGAGATTTAGAAGAGGTGACACAGAAGAACCGTACAAAAAAGGTCTTAATGACTCAGATAACCATGACAGTGTGGTCAACAACATAGAGCCAGACATCCTGGAGTGTGAAATCAAGTGAGTGTGGGCCTTAAGAAGCATTACTATGAACAAAGCTGGTGGAGGTGATGGAATTCCATCTGAGCTTTCAAATCCTAAAAGATAACACTGTTAAAGTGTTGCACTCAATATGCCGGCAAATATGGAAAACTCAGCAGTGGCCACAGGACTGGAAAAGGTCCATTTTTATTCCAGTCCCAAAGAAGGGCAATGCCAAATGATGTTCAAACTACTGCACAACTGTGCTCATCTCACATGCTAGAAAAACCAAGAGAATTCCAGAAAAACATCTGCTTCATTGACCATGCCCAAGCCTTTGACTGTGCAAGTCACAACAAACTGTGGAAAATTCTTTAAAAGATGGGAGTCTGAACCACCTTACCTGTCTCCTGAGAAAGCTGTATGAAGGTCAAGAAGCACCAGTTAGAACTGGACATGGAACAATGGACTGGTTCCAAAGTGGGAAACGTGTACGTCAAGGCTGTATATTGTCACCCTGCTTAATACATGAAGATTACATAATGTGAAATGCCAGGCTGGATGAATCACAAGCTGAAATCAAGACTTCCAGGGAAAATATCAACAACCTCAGATATGTAGGTGATACCACCCTAATGGCAGAAACTAAAAAGTAACTAAAGAACCTCTTGATAAAGGTGAAAGAGGAAAGTGAAAAAGCTGGCTTAAAACTCAACATTCAAAAAACTAAGGTCATGGCATCTGGTCCCATCATCTCATGGGAAATAGATGGGGAAAAAATGGAAACAGTGACAGACTTTATTTTCATGGGCTCCAAAATCACTGCAGATGGTGACTCCTGCCATGAAATTAAAAGGCACATGCTCTTTTGAAGAAAAGCTATGACAATCCTAGAGAGTGTATTAAAAAGCAGAGACATCACTTTGCCAACAAAGGTATGGTTTTTCCAGTGGTCAAGTACAGATATGAGAGTTGTACCATAAAGAAGGCTGAGCACCAAAGAATTGATGCTTTCGAACTGTGGTGTTGGAGAAGACTCTTGAGAGTCCCTTGGCCTGCAAGATCAAACTAGTCAATCCTAAAGGAAATCAACCCTGAATATTCACTGGAAGGACTGATGCTGAAGCTCCAAAACTCTGGCAACCTGACGTGAAGAGCTGACTCACTGGAAAAGGCCCTGATGCTGGCAAAGATTGAGGGCAGGAGGAGACAGAAGATGAGATGGTTTGATGGCATCACTGAGTCAATGGACATGAGTTTGAGCAAACTCTGGGAGATACTGAAGGACATGGAAGCCTGGCGTGCTGCAGTCCATGAGGTTGCAAAGAGTCGGACATGACTTAAGAACTGAACAACACCACCTAAAGCAAATAGAGAAAGAAGAAGAAGCAAACCTCAAAGTGAATAGAAGGAAACAAATCATAAATATCAGAGCAGAAATAAATGAAATAGACATGAAGCAAACAATAGAAACAATCAATGAAACTAAAAGCTGGTTCCTTTAGATGATAAACAAAACTGATAAATCTTGTAGCAACACTCATCAGTAAAAAGGAGAAGGCAATGGCACCCAACTCCAGTACTCTTGCCTGGAAAATCCATGGATGGAGGAGTCTGGTAGGCTGCAGTCCATGGGGTCGCGAAGAGTCGGACACAACTGAGCGACTTCACTTTCACTTTTCACTTTTATGCACTGGAGAAGGAAATGGCAACCCACTCCAGTGTTCTTGCCTGGAGAATCCCAGGGACGGCGGAGCCTGGTGGGCTGCCATCTATGGGGTCTCACAGAGTCAGACACAACTGAAACGACTTAGCAGCAGCAGCATCAGTAAAAATAAAATAAAATAAAGTGAGGACTTCCCTGATGGTCCAATCTTTAAGAATCTGCCTGATAATGCAGGGGATACAGCTTTGATCCCTGGGCCAGGAAGATACAACAAGCTGCAGGGCAACTGAGCCCATGTACCACAACTATTGATGCCTGAATGCTCTAGAGCCCATACTCCACACATAAGAGAAGCCACCACAATAAGAAGCTGGCACACCACAACTACAGAGTAGTCCCTGCTCACAGTAACTAGAGAAAGCCTTAACAGCAACAAATACCTACTGCTGCCAAAAATAAATAAGAAAAAAAGGTGGAGGGTTCCAGTCAATAAAATTACAAATAAAAAAGAGAAATTATAATAAATACCACAGAAATACAAAGGATCAGAGGAGACAATTATAAACTATACACCAATAAAATGAACAATGTAGAAGAAACAAATTCTTAGAAAGTTACAATCTCCCAAAAATGAACCAGTAAGAAACAGAAAAAATGAACCAACCAATCACAAGTACTAAAATTGAAACTATGTTAGAAAAATTCATAACAAACAAAACTCTAGGATCCGATGGCTCCACAGGCAAATCCTTCTGAAAATCTTCAAAAAATCCACTGAGGAAAAAACACTCCTAAACTCATTCTACGAGGACAACATCATCCTGATACCAAAACCAGACACATATCACACACCCCCCAAACAATCACAGGCCAGTATCACTGATAAACACTGATGTAAAAATGCTCAACAAAATACTAGCAGACAATATTCAACAGTACATTAGAAGGATCATACACCAAGATCAAGTAGCATTTATCCTTAAGGACACAAGGATTTTTCAATATTTGCAAATCAGTGTGATATACCACACTGACAAATTAAGAATAAAAATCATATGATGATCTCAATACATGCAAAGAAGGTTTTGACAAAATACCCATGAAAACAGTATGTAGATTCATTGAAAAACCAGGAATAAAACTACCATATGATCCAGCACTCTTACGGCAGAAAGTGAAGAGGAATAAAGAGCCTCTTGATAAAGGTAAAAGAGGAGAGTGAAAAAGCTGACTTAAAACTTAACATTTAAAAAATTAAGATCATGGCATCCAATCCAATCACTTCATGGCAAATAGATTGGGAAACAATGGAAACAGTGACAGACTTTATTTTCTTGGGCTCCAAAATCACTGCAGATGGTTACTGCAGCCATGAAATTAAGACACTTGATCCTTGGAAGAAAAGCTATGACAAACCTAGACAGCATATTAAAAACCAGAGACATTACTTTGCTGACAAAGGTCTGTCTAGTCAAAGCTATGGTCTTTCCCTTATGATTATACAGTGGAAGTGAGAAATAGATTTAAGGGACTAGATCTGATAGATACAGTGCCTGATGAACTATGGACGGAGGTTTGTGACATTGTACAGGAGGCAGGGAGCAAGACCATCCCCCAAAAAAAGAAACTCAAAAAGGCAAAATGGCTGTCTGAGGAGGCCTTACAAATAGCTGTGAAAAGAAGAGAAGTGAAAAGCAAAGGAGAAAAGGGAAGATATAAGCATATGAATGCAGAGTTCCAAAGAATAGCAAGGAGAGATAAGAAAGCCTTCCTCAGTGATCAATGCAAAGAAATAGAGGAAAACAACAGAATGGGAAAGACTAGAGATCTCTTCAAGAAAATTAAAGATACCAAGGAAACATTTCATGCAAAGATGGGCACTATAAAGGACAGAAATGGTATGGACTTAACAGAAGCAGAAGATATTAAGAAGAGGTGGCACGAATTCACAGAAGAACTGTACAAAAAAGATCTTCATGACACAGATAACCACGGTAGTGTGATCACTCACCTAGAGCCAGACATCCTGGAATGTGAAGTCAAGTGGGCCTTAGAAAGCATCACTACAAACAAAGCTAGTGAAGGTGATGGAATTCCAGTTGAGCTATTTCAAATCCTGAAAGATGATGCTGTTAAAGTGCTGCACTCAATATGCCAGCAAGGCAAGAACACTGGAGTGGGTTGCGATTTCCTTCTCCAATGCATGAAAGTGAAAAGTGAAAGTGAAGTCACTCAGTCGTGTCCGACTCCTAGCGACCCCATGGACTGCAGCTCACCAGGCTCCTCTGTCCATGGGATTTTCCAGGGAAGAGTACTGGAGTGGGGTGCCATTGCCTTCTCTGATACCTAGGTATAAACCTACCTAAAGAGACAAAAGATGTATATGCAGAAAACTAAAACACCGATGAAAGAAATCAAAGGTGACACAGATGGGGAGATACACCATGTTCTTGGAAGAATCTATATTGTGAAAATGACTATACTACTCAAAACAATCCACTATCAAATTACCAATGCAAATTACCAAATTATCAAGATTCAGTGCAATCCCTATCAAACTACCAATGGCATTTTTTACAGAACTAGAAGAAAAAATTTTACAGTTCGTATGGAAACACAAAAGACCCCTAATAGCCAAAGCAATCTTGAGAAAGAAAAACAGAGCTGGAAAAATAATCCTTTCTGACTTCAGACTATTCTACAAAGCTACAGTCATTAAGACAGTATGGTACTGGCACAAAAACAGAAATAGAGACAAATGGAATAAGCAGAAATCACAGATATAAAGTGCCCATAGGTGCATGGGTTTATCTTTGACAAAGGAGGCAAGAATATACAATGGAGAAAAAACAGCCTCTTCAATAAATGGTGATGGGAAAACTGGACAGCCACATGTAAAAGAATGGAATTAGAACACCTCATAACACTATACAAAAAACAAACTCAAAATGGATTAAAGACTTAAACGTAAGGCCAGAAGCTATAAAACTCTTTAAGAGGAAAACATAGGCAGAACACTCTGACATAAATCACAGCAAGATCCTCTTTGACCCACCTTCTAGAGTAATGGATAGGAAAACAAAATCAACAAATGGGATGTAATTAAACCAAAAAGCTTTTACACAGCAAAGGAAACTATAAAAAAAATGAAAAGACAACTCTCAGAAGGGGAGAAAATAATTGCAAATGAGGCAACTGTTAATCTCCAAGATATAAAGGCTGCTCGTGCAGCTCATTATTAAAAAAAAAAAAATGACCCAATCAAAAAAAGGGCAGAAGACCTAGACATTTCTCCAAAGAAGGCAGACACATGATCAGTAAACACATTAAAAGATGTTCAAGATCATCAAATATTAAAGAAATGCAAATCAAAACTATAATGAGGTATTACCTCACACTGGTCAGAATGGCTAACATCAAAAAGCCTACAACAACAACAACAAATTCTACAACAAATGTTGGAGAGGGTGTGGAGCAAAAGGAATCCTCCTACACTGTTGGTGGGAATGTAAACTGATGAAGCTACTATGGAGACCAATATGGAGATTCCTTTAAAATAAACAAACTAGGAATAAAAGTACCATATGACCCAGCAACCCCAATACTGAGCATATACCCTGAGAAAACTACAATTCAAAAAGACACACACATCCCAATGTTCACTGCAGCACTATTTACAAAAGCTAGGACATGGAAGCAACCTAGATGTCCATCAACAGATGAATGGCTAAAGAAGTTGCAGTACATATATACAAAGGAATATTACTCAGCCAGAATAAGGAACAAATGTGAATCAGTTGAACTGAAGTGGATGAACCTGAAGCCTGTATACAGAGTGAAGTAAGTCAGACAGTGAAAGACAAATACCATATATTAACACACATATATGGAATTTAGAAAAATGCTACTATTGAACCTATTTGCAGGGAAGGAATGGAGATGTAGATGAAGAGAACGCACTTGTGGACACACGGGGGGAAGGAGAGGGTGGAATGAATTCAGAAAATAGCACTGACATATATACACTACCATGTGTAACACAGAGAGCTAGTGGGAAACTGCTATATAACACAGGGAGCCCAGCCTGGTGCTCTGTGACAACCTAGAGGGGTGGGATGAAGGGGTGGGAGGGAGGCTCAAGAGGGAGGGGATATGTGTATATGTGTGTGTGTGCATGCATAGTTATGACTTATTTGCAGTGTTGTATGGCAGAAATCAGCAGAACTCTGAAAGAAATTATCCTCCAATTAAAAAATAAATTAACAAAAAAACTATGAACTATCACCTCACATCAATCAAAATGGCCATCATCGAAAGGTCTGCAAACAATAAATGCTGGAGTGGGTTTGAAGAAAAGGGAATCCTCATGAATTGTTGGTGGGAATGGAAATTGGGATAGCCACTATGGAGAACAGTATGGAGGTTCCTTATAAAAAAAGAACAGAGCTACCATATGATTCAGCAATCCCACTCCTGTGCACATATTAGGAGAAAACCATGTTCAAAAGGTTACATGCACCCCAATATTCACCAAAGCACTGTTTGCAATAGCCAAGACCTAGAAGCAACATAAATGTCCAGACAGAGAAATAAATAAAGATGATGTGGTACAAATATTCAATAGAATATTCAGTCAGTTCAGTTGCTGGGTCGTGTACAACTCTTTGCAACCCCATGGACTGCAGCACGCCAGGCTTCCCTGTCCATCACCAACTCCCAGAGCTTGCTCAAACTCGTGTCCATTGAGTTGGTGATGCCACCCAACCATCTCATCTTCTGTCGTCCCCTTCTCCTCCTGCCTTCAATCTCTCCCAGCATCAGGGTCTTTTCCAAAGAGTCAGCTCTTCGCATCAGGTGACCAAAGCATTGGAGTTTCAGCTTCAGCATCAGTCCTTCCAATGAATATTCAGGACTGATTTCCTTTAGGATGGACTGGTTGGATCTCCTTGCAGTCCAAGGGACTCTCAAGAGTCTTCTCCAACACCACAATTCAAAAGCATCAATTCTCTGGTGCTCAGCTTTCTTTATAGTCCAATTCTCACATCCATACATGACTACTGGAAAAACCATAGCTTTGACTAGACGGACTAGATGGACCTTTGTTGATAAAGTAATGTTTCTGCTTTTGAATATGCTGTCTAGGTCAGTTGCTGCTGCTGCTAAGGCGCTTCAGTTGTGTCCGACTCTGTGTGACCCCATAGACGGCAGCCCACCAGGCTCCCCTGTCCCTGGGATTCTCCAGGCAAGAACACTGGAGTGGGTTGCCATTTCCTTCTCCAATGCATGAAAGTGAAAAGTGAAAGTGAAGTTGCTCAGTTGTGTCCGACTCTTCGCGACCCCATGGACTGCAGCCCACCAGGCTCCTCCGTCTGTGGGACTTTCCAGGCAAGAGTACTGGAGTGAGGTGCCATCACCTTAGGTTCTGATAATAATGCCACAGGAGGGTAGGCTCTGGTTAACTGGTTTCCCCTGATGGCAGAACTGAGTCCTCTGGTGTATTTATTTCAAAATGGCTCTTCTTCCAGTTCCCCCTGCAGGAAGTTTTAGGAGATTTTTCCCTAGTATTTACTGAAGAAATCCGGTGGAGCTCCTGGAGGTAAATGTCATAGTGTTGTGGAGGCCCTCCTGTTACTGGATCCCTTGGAGTTGTTAACTCTGAGAATTTTCCAGTGAGCCTCCAGCAATCGATCAATTGCCATTTAGGTTTTTAACTCCTGCAGTGAGTCTCCACTCTGGAAAACCTAGACTCCCTACATAGACTTGACTGTCTCTCTAAGTAGTCTGCCTTGTGTCTACCCCTGTCTCATGAATTCAAGAAGAGCTGTTGCTGTCATCACTCTCTTCAGCTTTTTACTTTTAGGACAGGTAGCAACTTCCAAGCATCTAATGTGCAAAACCAGAAACTGGAACTCTCTGTCCACTTTCTAAAAGGAAAGTATTCTGGATTTCTATGTCACCTTTCATGCTCTTTGTCATACTGAAATTTGGATAGCAGGCTATTTCTCCAGATAATCAATGAGAGGCAGAGCAGCAATTTTACTCCTCAACACCTAGGCTCAGAGGAGCAGAAAAAGGAAAACTGTGAGATAGTAAGTTGAGAGTTGAGTCCAGTTGCTCAGTATTACTCAGCCATTAAAAATAAGGAAATTATGCCATTTGCAGAAGTATGGATGGACCTGGGATGATCATACTAAGTGAAGTCAGTCAGAGAAAGATAAATATCATATGATATCATTTATATGCAAAATCTAAAAAAAAAAGATACAATTGAATTTATTTACAAAACAGAAACAAGCTCATAGACTTAGAAATCAAACTTATAGTAACAAAAGGGAAAAGATGGGAGGGGAAGAATAAATTGGAAGTTTGGGACTGACATATACACACTGCTGTATTTAAAATAAATAAAGGGGAGGGGACATATGTACACCTAGGCTGATTCATGTTGATGTTTGACAGAAAACAACAAAATTCTGTAAAGCAATTATCCTTTAATTAAATAATAAATAAATTTAATAAAATAAAATAAATAATGAACAAAGATCTACTGTATAGCACAGGGAACTCTACTCAATATTCTGTAATAATCTAAATAGGAAAATAACTTGAAGAATCAGTTCAGTTCAGTCGCTCAGTCGTGTCCGACTCTTTGTGACCCCATGAATCGCAGCACGCCAGGCCTCCCTGTCCATCACCAGCTCCTGGAGTTCACCCAGACTCACGTCCATCGAGTCAGTGATGCCATCCAGCCATCTCATCCTCTGTCATCCCCTTCTCCTCCTGCCCCCAATCCCTCCCAGCATCAGAGTCTTTTCCAATGAGTCAACTCTTCGCATGAGGTGGCCAAAATACTGGAGTTTCAGCTTTAGCATCATTCCTTCCAAAGAAATCCCAGGGCTGATCTCCTTCAGAATGGACTGGTTGGATCTCCTTGCAGTCCAAGGGACTCTCAAGAGTCTTCTCCAACACCACAGTTCAAAAGCATCAATTCTTCGGCACTCAGCTTTCTTCACAGTCCAACTCTCACATCCATACATGACCACTGGAAAAACCATAGCCTTGACTAGATGGACTTTTGTTGGCAAAGTAATGTCTCTGCTTTTGAATATGCTATCTAGGTTGGTCATAACTTTCCTTCCAAGGAGTAAACGTCTTTTAATTTCATGGCTACAGTCACCATCTGCAGTCATTTTGGAGCCCCCAAAAATAAAGTCTGACACTGTTTCCACTGTTTACCCATCTATTTCCCATGAAGTAATGGGACCAGATGCCATGATCTTCGTTTTCTGAATGTTGAGCTTTAAGCCAACTTTTTCACTCTCCTCTTTTGAATAGATGTATGTATCTGTATAATTGAATCACTTTGTTGTATACCTGAACTGTGGCTCAGTGGAAGAGAATCCGCCTCTAATGCAGGAGATCCAGGTTTGATCCCTGGGTTGGGAAGATCCCCTGGAGAAGGGAATGGCAACCCACTCCAGTATTCTTGCCTGGAGAATCCCATGGACAGAGAAGCCTGGTGGGCTACAGTCCATGGGGTCGCAAAAGAGTCAGATATGACTTAGCTACTAAACAACAAGAACTACTCTCTAATTTGCAGGACGTGGTGGGGGGCAGTAGTTTAGGGCTTCCCTGGTAGCTCAGCTGGTTAAGAATCTGCCTGCAATGCAGGAGACCCCAGTTTGATTCCTGGGTCAGGAAAATCCATTGGAGAAGGGATAGGCTACCCACTCTAGTATTCTTTGGCTTCCCTTGTGGCTCAGCTGGTAAAGAATCCGCTTTCAATGAGAGAGACCTGGGTTCAATCCCTGGGTTGGGAAGATCTCCTGGAGAAGGGAAAGGCTACCCACTCCAGTATTCTGGCCTGGAGAATTCCATGGACTGTATAGTCCATGGGGTCGCAAAGAGTCAGACACAACTGAGCAACTTTCATTTTCACTCTCAATAAGCACTGTAAATCAACTATACGCCAATAGAAAATAAACAATAAAGGGAAACATTTCTGAATGGCAACATAAACAAAACCCAACCAATAAATCAACCAACCACAAATTAAAAAAAAAAAAACTTAAAAAACAAAGCATGTTTTAAAAGTCCGTAACTGTGAAAATATGTATTACATATAATAGAAACAAAAACCACTTTTTCTTAATACAGAAAAATCAACAAGAGTAACATCTCAACAAAATAAGGAATAAAGGAATGATGGAGAGTTCATAGAAAAAATAGATTGTGTTTTAAACCATTAAAAAATGCTCAACATCACTTACAATAAAAAAATGCAAATTCAAACCATAGTTAAGTATTTTTCACCTGAGACTGACAAAGATTAAAATAAGGAAAATAGGTGGTGTTGGCAAGGATGTGATTCAAGCATTCTCACACATTAAATAGGCACAATCTCTTTACAGGGAAATTGGTAACAGGTATCACAAATGAGCTATTGAAGTTTAAACTAAATGTAACGACTGACCTAATGATTTCAACTCAAGGAGTTTATCTTCTACAGATACTGCTGCTTCCATGTATTAAGAACTCGTTATAAGAATATTCACTGAATCAGTGTTAGTAATGGTAAAAGATTAGAAAATTAATGGTATTTAAAAGAGAACATAATAATAATACATCATTAGATCCACACAATGGAATATTCTGCAATGGATTAAAGAATCTATTAGATCTCTAGCAATCAACATGGTATGACCTAAAAATAAATGATATAAAAAAAACCACAACAGAATAATATACTACATAGCATATAATGACTACATTAAAAAACAACAACAATGGACTGAGTATTTCTAGAAGAAGAAAAAACTCTGAAACAGTGATTGCTTGGGGGAATTGGAGTGGCAGTGATTTGGAAAAGGAGACATACTTTTAATTTTCATTGTGCTGTTGTAATTTTCAGTCTTTCATATTATTTCCTTTATTTAAGGAAGTGTGTATGTATTTAGGGGAAAAGTGTACTTTAATGAACAGTAGTCCTATTACTTTTATAACTGCAATTCTGAGGAAATAAATCTCCAACAACAGAGAAGGGAAATAAAATATCTTTTTCTACCCATAAAAATAAAATTAATCGCATGTAGTAAAAACTAGTTTTAAGAAACAACTGTATTGGCAAATTATTTAACAGAACAAACCAATCAAATAGTTATTTTAACCAAGGGTAGTATCTGAAATGAAACATACTTTTTGAAATGAACCATACTTTGTTTTTCTAGGTTTAAAAGTGAAATATAAAGCCTCAGTACAGGAAAGCAGGAAACATGAAGTTTAAAATAGTGCTTCGGGGGGAGGAGTCAAGATGGCAGAGTAGGAGGACATGGAGCTCACCTCTTCCCACAAATACATCAAGAATACACCTACAATTGGAACAATTTTCAGAGTACATGCTGAACACTAGAAGAGGACTTTGGGCAGCTGAAAGGACAACAAAGATCTCTGCATAACCAGGGAGAATGAAAGAAAGAAAGAACAGGAAGCTGAATGGGATCTTGCACCCCAAGGAGGGAGGTGCAAGAGAAGAGAGGGTCCTGTACCTGGGGAAGCCCCCTCATTGGCAGGGCTATTACCTGGGACAGAAGAGGAGTTAGAGAACACAGCAACCAGTCTGTGGCAGGCAGGACAGAGTGAGACCTCCACGGGTGGTCCATGCCACAACCCTGTGCACCCCAGCCTGAGATGTGTTTGCAGATGCAAACAGGCTGGATGCTGGAACGTTGGGTCTGGAGAGAGCAGGCCTGGGGAAAGCCTGCTGCCCGTGGTGACGAGAAAGCCTGAAGGGATAGGAGGGTGGAGCTCTACAACCAGGAATATTTGTGGAAGAAGCCTGGGATGCCATAGAAGCAAAGTGCCATTGTTCAGAGGCATGTAAAGGGTGAGGCTGTCACTGCAGGCTCTTTCAACATGTGTTGATCTTTGCCTTGGTGGACTCCAGGAGGGGCTACCTCCCTGGTGGTCCACATACCCTGACCACTGCCCCAGCAGTCTACTGCCTGAGCAGGCTCCACAGGGCTGGGGGAAGACAGATCCTTCGCTCTTGGAGAGTACACACAGGTCTCAAAAACTGGGCCCCAGGGCAAAGCAATGATTCCATAAGAGTCTAGACCTACTTATGGGTCTT
This sequence comes from Bos indicus, assembly GCF_029378745.1. Lineage (NCBI taxonomy): Eukaryota > Metazoa > Chordata > Mammalia > Artiodactyla > Bovidae > Bos > Bos indicus. The sequence continues at coordinate 138,580,514 of NC_091789.1, forward strand.
GGATAGTCTCCTGGTGAGGTGCAAGTTGGCTGTGGCTCCCTATGGAGACAAGAATACTGGTGGCAGAGGCCTCAGGGAATATTGATGGGTATGAGCTTTCCCAGAGGGAGGTCTCCATTTTGGCACCAAGACCTGGCCTTATCCAACAGTCTGCAGGTTCCAGAGTTGAAATACTTCAGGCCAAACAATCAACAAGACAGGAACACAGCGCCACCCAGCATCAGACAGGCTGCCTCAAGTCATACTGAGCTCAAGTGAAGTTAAGTGAAAGTCGCTCAGTCATGTCCAACTCTTTGTGACCCCATGGACTATACAGTCCATGGAATTCTCCAGGCCAGAATACTGGAGTGGGTAGCCATTCCCTTCTCCAGGGGATCTTCCCAACCCAGGGATTGAACCCAGGTCTCCCACATTGAAAGCAGATTCTTTACCAGCTGAGCCACACAGGAAGCCAAAGAATACTAGAGTGGGTAGCCTATCCCTTCTCCAATGGATCTTCCCGACCCAAGAATCAAACTGGGGTCTCCTGCACTGCAGGCAGATTCTTAACCAGCTGAGCTACCAGGGAAGCCCTTACTGAGCTCAAAGACGCCTCTAAACACACCCCTTGACATGGCCCCACCCACTGAGGGCAGGCACCAGAAACAAGAAGAACTAGGATCCTGCAGCCCGCACAAACACGACAAGCACAGAAGGTTAGACAAAGTAAGATGACACAGAAATATGTTTCAGATGAAGGAACAATGTAAAAACCCACAAGAACAACTAAATGAAGAGGAAATAGGCAATCAAGCTGAAAAAGAATTCAGAGTAATGATAGTAAAGATGATCCAAAATCTTGGGAAAAGAATGGAGGCACAGACCGAGAGGATATAAGAAATGTTTAACAAAGAGATAAAAGATTAAGAGAATGAAGAATTAGAGATAAAGAATTCAATAACTGGGACCTCCCTAATGGTGCAGTGGATAGGAATCCACCTGCCAATGGAGACAATATGAGTTCAATCCCTGGTTGGGGAAGATTCCACATGCCAGGGAGCAGCTAAGCCCATGTGCCAAAACTACTGAAGCTGGTGCACTCTAGAGGCTGCGAGCAACAAGTACTGAGCCTATGTGCCACAACTACCGAAGCCTGTGTGCCTAGAGCCTGTGTTTTGTAACAAGAGAAGCCACCATGATGAGAAGCCCATGTACTGCAATTAAGAGTAGCTCCCCCTTACTGCAACTAGAGAAATCCCACACAGAGCAACAAAGATTCAGTGCAGCCAAAAATAAATCATAATTTTAAAAAATCTAAAAATCAAAAAACACAATACAAATTAAAAATATACTAGAAGGAATTAATAGCAGAATAACTAAGGCAGAGAATGAATAAATGAACTGGAAGACAGAGTGGTGGAAATCACAGCTGCAGAACAAACAAAAATAGAATGAAAACGATAAGAAATGAGAAAGAAAGAGGGAAGGGCCTGAGGAACTATTTGAAGAGATTACAGCCGAAATTTCCCTTGAAAAAGGAATCAGTCACCCAAGAGCACGAAGTGTAGACAGTCCCTGGCAGGATAAATCCAAGGAGGAACACCCTGAGATACATATTAATCAAACTGACAAAAATTAAAATACAGAGGAAAAAACATTGAAAGCAACAAGGGAAAAGCAATAAATAACATACAAGGGAATTCCCATAAAGTTATCCACTGATTTTTCAGCAGAAACTCTGCAGGCCAGAAGAGACTAGCATGATATATTCAAACTGACAAAAGGGAGAAAATCTCCAACCAAAAACATTCTAACCAGCAAGGCTCTTGTTCAGACTCCACAAAGAAATGAAAAGCATTACAGACAAGCAAAAGCTAAGTGAATTCAGCATCACCAGACCAGCTTTGCAACAAATGCTAAAGATACTTCTTTAGGTGTTAAAAAAAAAAAAAAGGCCACACCTAGAAATATGAAAATCTACATGGGAAAGCTTACCAGTAAACATACAGTAAAAGTAGGAAATCATCCACACACAAATATGGTATCAAAACCGGCAATTGTGAGGAGAGTACAAATGCAGAAAATGGGCAATGCATTTGAAATTAAGTGAACAGCAACTTAAAACAATGTTGTGTATATATATATATATATATATATACACACACACACATATAGATAGATAGCTATATCAAAACCTTATGGGAAGAATTCCCTGGTGGTGTGGTAGATAAAAATCTGCATGCCAATGCAGGAAACACAGGTTCAATCCCCAGCCCAGGAAGATTCCATATGCCTCTGGCAACTAATGCCCATGTTCCACAACCACTCTGTGCTCTAGAGCCCATGAGCTGTAACTATTGAGCCCACAAGCCTCAACTACTGAAGCCTGTGCACTCTAGAGCCCATGCTCTGCAATGAGAAGCCACGGCAATGAGAAGCCTGCACACTGAAACTACAGAGTAGCCCACACTCTCTGCAACTAGAGAAAGCCTGTGCACAGCAATGAAGACCCAGAGCAATCAAAATTAAATAATATTAAAGAAATGTTATGGGAAATGTGAACCAGAAAACTATAACAGATACACAAACAAAATAAAAAGCAATACAAACACTAAATCATGAGAAGAGAACAAAAAAGGAAGGAAAAAGACTTACAAAAACAACTTCAAAAGAATTTTAAAAAGTGGCAATAAGAATATACATATCAATAATTACCTTAAATGTAAATAGGTTAAATGCTCCAACTAAAAAACACAAACTGTCTGAATGGATACAAAAATAAGACTCATATATATGCTGTCTATAAGAGACCCATTTCAGACCTAGGAACACATACAGACTGAAAGTGAGAGGATGGAAAAAGATATTCTATGCAAATAGAAATGAAAAGAAAGCTGGAGTGGCAATACTCATATCAGACAAAACAGACTTTAAAGACTGTTATAAAAGACAAAGACACTACATAATGATCAAGGGATCAATCCAAGAAGATATAACAGTATAAATATATATGCACTCAACACAGAGACCCTCAATATACAAGGCAAATGCTAAGGGAAATCAACAGTAACACAATAGTGGGAGACTTTACCCTTCACTGTTCACCTGAACTATCACAATATTGTTAGTTGGCTGCTGCTGCTGCTAAGTTGCTTCAGCCGTGTCCGACTCTGTGCGACCCCATAGACAGCAGCCCACCAGGCTCCCCTGTCCCTGGGATTCTCCAGGCAAGAACACTGGAGTGGGTTGCCATTTCCTTCTCCATTAGTTGGCTATATCCCAGTAAAAAATAAAAAGTTTAACAAAAAATAGAGAATAAACAAATAAACAGAAAATAATGGGGGACTTTACATCCCACTTCCACCAATGGACAAATAATCTAGACAGAAATTCAATAAGGAACATAGGCCTTAAATGACTCATTAGACCAGATAAACCCAACTGATACTTACATAACACTCTATCTAAAAGCAGCAGAATACACTTTCTTCTCGAGTGTACATGAAACATTCTCTAGAATACATCACATCTTGGGCCACAAATCAAGCCTTGGTAAATTTAAGAAATCTGAAATCATATGAAGCATCTTTTCTGACCACAACACTGTAAGATTAGAATTAAATTACATGTAATAACTGTAAAGAAAAAAAAACACACACAATCACGTGAAGGCTAAACAATATGTTACTAAACCAATGGATCACTGAAGAAATCAAAGAGCGAATTAAAAAATACCTAGAGACTAATGACTCAGACACGACTGAGCGCCTTCACTTTCACTTTTCACTTTCACGCACTGGAGAAGGAAATGGCAACCCACTCCAGTGTTCTTGCCTGGAGAATCCCAGGGACAGGGGAGCCTGGTGGGCTGCCGTCCATGGGGTCACACAGGGTCGGACACAACTGAAGCGACGCAGCAGAAGCAGCAGCAGAGACTAATGACAATGAAAACATGACAATCTAAAACCTGTGCAAACCAACAAAAGCAATTCTAAGAGGGAAGTTTATAGCAATATGATGTTACCACAGAAAACAAGAAAAATTTCAAATAAACAACCTAAACTTACACCTAAAGCAACTAGAGAAAGAGGAACAAACAAAACCCAAAGTTAGCATAAGGAAAGAAATCATAAAGATCAGAGTTGAAATAAATGAAATGGAGACAAAACAATAGAAAAGATGAATGAAACTAAAAGCAAAAGAGACACTGATGTATAGAACAGTCTTTTGGACTCTGCTGGAGAGGGAGAGGGTGGGAAGATTTGGGAGAATGGCATTGAAACATGTATAATATCATGTATGAAACGAGTTGCCAGTCCAGGTTCGATGCACGATACTGGATGCTTGGGGCTGGTGCACTGGGACGACCCAGAGGGATGGTATGGGAGGGAGGAGGGAGGAGGGTTCAGGATGGGGAACACATGTATACCTGTGGCGGATTCATTTCGATATTTGGCAAAACTAATACAATACTGTAAAGTTTAAAAATAAAATAAAATTAAAAAAAATAAAAAATAAAAAAAAAAAGAAATAAAAGCTGGGTCTTTGAAAAGATACACAAAATTGATAAACTTTTAGCCAGACTCATCATGAAAAAAAGGGAGGGCTCAAATCAGTACAATTACAAATGAAAAAGAAATTACTATAAGCACCACAGAAATACAAAGGATCATGAGAGACTACTACTACACTACTACAAGTGCCAATAAAACAGACAATCTAGAAGAAATGGACAAATTCTTAGAAAGGCACAACCTTCCAAGACTGAACCAGGACAAACTAGAAAATGTGAACAGACCAATAACAAGTGATATTGAAACTGTGATTTTAAAAACGCTCAACAAAGTCCAGGACCACATGACTTCAAAGGTGAATTATATCTCACATTTAGAGAAGAGTTATCACCTATTTTTCTGAAACTGCTGCAGAGGAAGGAAAACTCTCAAACACCTTCTAAAAGGTTTTCATCACTCTGGTATCAAAATCAGACAAAGCACAAAAAAAGAAAATTATAGGTCAATATCACAGATAAACAGACGCAAAAATCCTCAACAAAATACTAGCAAACTAAATCCAACAATACATCATGATCAAGTGGGATTTATCCCAGGGATGCAAGGATTCTTCAATGCAAGCCAATTAATTAGTGTTATATGCCATATTAACAAACAGAAGAATAAAAACCAAATAATTATCTTTGTAGATGCAGAAAAGGTTTTTGACAACATCATGCATATTGATATTACTTTAAATGTAAATAGATTAAATGCACCAACCAAAAGACATAGACTGGCTGGGTGGATGAAAACATGTGCATGTACGCACTTCTACTTACCACATCACTCTGCTTGACCACCCCCCCCAAATTGTATGTAATTATTTTATATTGTTAAGTTAATCATGTTCCCATTATGGCTTGCAATTGTAATTAACTTTTATTTTTTGTCTGGCTATTGACTGTGAAAACTGATAAACATCTTTTACTTTTGTGATTGTATTAGTCACTTAATACCACTATATCATGATTGGTACAGAAAAATAATAGACCTCTATATCACCAAAACTCAGGAGCAGTTCTCCTGGGTTCCTTTACCCTACTGCTCTCCACCTGGGTGCCCTTTCCCAATAAAATCTCTTGCTTTGTCAGCACATGTGTCTCCTTGGACAATTCATTTCTGAGTGTTAGACAAGAGCCCAGTTTTGGGCCCTGGAAGGGGTCCGCCTTCCTGCAACAAATGGCGACTCTGGTGGGATTCTTCTTCGCTGAGACTGACATCCTGACCACTCGGGGTACTCAGGGGCCAGCTTGCCTGCCAATGGACCAGACCTAGCGGCCGCAACTGGAACCCTTTTGTCCCTGGTCTCCTCCTGACATGGACAACTGGCCAGAGTGCCCCGACCAGGTAAGGAACAAGAGACTTTACTGACTTCTCTCCCCTTCCCTCTCTTTTTCCTTTCCTTAACCCTTCCTATCCTTCCCCGTTTTTCTAATCCCCCGGTCCTGGATGCAGGAATCTGGTCGAAGGGCCCTCAGCCTGAACTGAGGATAGGAGACTGATCACCTCCTCTTGGCAGAGAACTCGAATTCTGGTTCTGATTTCTGGTAGGGCCGAGTTCCAGTCCTCCCTTCTCTAGAGGCCCTGGGAAAAGTCCCATAATGCCTGGGTATCTGTAGGTGGCAGGAGACGTCTGTAAGGCCACCCCTTTCGCCCCCGTCTTCCGCCTCCTCCCCCTTCTTCTTTCAACCTGGCTTCCTTTCCTCCCTTTGAAATCTTTGATGTTAGTATTCTTGTATTTAAGGGCTTCCCTGGTGGCGCAGAGGTTAAAGCATCTGCCTGCAATGTGGGAGACCTGGGTTCCATCCCTGGGTCAGGAAGATCCCCTGGAGAAGGAAATGGCAACCCACTCCAGTATTCTTGCCTGGAGAATCCCATGGACAGAGGAGCTTGGTGGGCTACTGTCCATGGGTCGCAAGGAGTCAGACACGACTGAGCGACTTTCACTTCACCTTCACTTCACATATCACCAAAACTAGGATCTAACAGAAAAAACTTGTAATCACTTTTTAAAATCCAGATGCATATCAGAATTATCTTGAAACTTTTTGAAAAATACAAATGCTCAGGTATTTCTTTTTCTCTCCAGAGCTCCAGATATGTTTCTAATGAGCAGTCATGTTTAAGAACAACTTGACTATATGATCTTTTAGTTTTATCTAGTATATTTCACTTTTTCTATTTCATATTCAGGGCTCCCATTTCATTTAGTATATGTTCTCTAATTTTTTGATCTCTTTTTTTTATATACTCTTTCTCAAGCCTTTATCAAGTGTAGTAGAAAAACTTTAGTATACACATATGTAAATGTATAATATATATATATATATATTTTAGAAAACTTATGAATTTTTGCCTAAAATATTATGATATTTTGGTTAATCAATGAATATAGTAAAGTTGCAGGATATAAAATCAACACACAGAAATCCCTTGCATTCCTATACACTAATAATGAGAAAATAGAAAGAGAAATTAAGAAAACAATTCCATTCACCATTGCAATGAAAAGAATAAAATACTTAGGAATATATCTACCTAAAGAAACAAAAGACCTATATATATAAAACTATAAAACACTGGTGAAAGAAATCAAAGAGGACACTAATAGATGGAGAAATATACTGTGTTCATGGATTGGAAGAATCAATATAGTGAAAATGAATATACTACCCAGAGCAATCTATAGATTCAATGCAATTCCTATCAAGCTACCAACAGTATTTTTCACAGAGCTAGAACAAATAATTTCACAATTTGTATGGAAATACAAAAAACCTCGAATAGCCAAAGCAATCTTGGGAAAGAAGAATGGAACTAGAGGGATCAACCTGCCTGACTTCAGGCTCTATTACAAAGCCACAGTCATCAAGACAGTATGGTACTGGCACAAAGACAGAAATATAGATCAATGGAACAAAACAGAAAGCCCAGAGATAAATCCATGCACCTATGGACACCTTATCTTTGACAAAGGAGGCAAGAATATACAATGGATTAAAGACAATCTCTTTAACAAGTGGTGCTGGGAAATCTGGTCAACCACTTGTAAAAGAACGAAACTAGAACACTTTCTAACACCATACACAAAAATAAACTCAAAATGGATTAAAGATCTAAACGTAAGACCAGAAACTATAAAACTCCTAGAGGAGAACATAGGCAAAACACTCTCTGACATACATCACAGCAGGATCCTCTATGACACACCTCCCAGAATATTGGAAATAAAAGCAAAAGTAAACAAATGGGACCTAATTAAACTTAAAAGCTTTTGCACAACAATGGAAACTATAAGCAAGGTGAAAAGACAGCCTTCAGAATGGGAGAAAATAATAGCAAATGAAGCAACTGACAAAGAATTAATCTCAAAAATATACAGGCAACTCCTGCAGCTCAATTCCAGAAAAATAAACGACCCAAACAAAAAATGGGCCAAAGAACTAAACAGACATTTCTCCAAAGAAGCCATACAACAAACATGAAAAGATGCTCAACATCACTCATTATCAGAGAAATGCAAATCTAAACCACAATGAGGTACCATTTCATGCCAGTCAGAATGGCTGCTATCCAAAAGTCTACAAGCAAAAAATGCTGGAGAGGGTGTGGAGAAAAGGGAACCCTCTTACACTGTTGGTGGGAATGCAAACTAGTACAGCCACTATGGAGAACAGTGTGGAGATTCCTTAAAAAACTGGAAATAGAACTGCCTTGTGACCCAGAAATCCCACTGCTGGGCATACACACTGAAGAAACCAGAATTGAAAGAGACATGTGTACCCCAATGTTCATCGCAGCACTGTTTATAATAGCCAGGACATGGAAGCAACCTAGATGTCCATCAGCAGACGAATGGATAAGAATGCTGTGGTACATATACATAATGGAGTATTACTCAGCCATTAAAAAGAATACATTTGAATCAGTTCTAATGAGGTAGATGAAACTGGAGCCTATTATACAGAGTGAAGTAAGCCAGAAAGAAAAACACCAATACAGTATACTAATGCATATATATGGAATTTAGAAAGATGGTAACGATAACCCTGTATGTGAGACAGCAAAAGAGACACAGATGTACAGAACAGTCTTCTGGACTCTGTGGGAGAGGGTAAGGGTGGGATCATTTGGGAGAATGGCATTGAAACATGTATATTATCATATGTGAAACCAATCACCGGTCCAGGTTCGATGCATGATATAGGATGCTTGGGGCTGGTGCACTGGGATGACCCAGAGGGATGGGATGGGGAGAGAGGTGGGAGGGGGGTTCATGATGTGGAACACATGTACACCCATGGCGGATTCATGTCAATGTATGGCAAAACCAATACAATATTGTAAAGCAATTAGCCTCCAATTAAAAGACATAAATTTATATTAAAAAATTATGACATTTTGATTCCACCTGTTTGACTTAGTATGACTAGAATGCTAGATTTCTAATTAAAAAATAGATATGCAATAAGCAACAAAGTTTTACTGTATAGCATATGGAACTATAGTCAATATCTTCTAATAACCTATGATAGAAAATAATTTCAAAAATAATATATGTGTATTTGTATAACTGAATCACCTTGCTGTGCACCCAAAATACTATAAGTCAACTATTTAAAATGGCAAAGTTCAACAATGCAAAACTGCAATTACTTTTGCACCAACCTAATAACAACAACCTACTATATAGAACAGGGAACTCAACACTCTGCAATAACCTATATGGGAAAAGAATCTGAAACAGGGTGGATATATGTACAACTGATTCATTCATTTTGATGTACATCTGAAACTGACAATAAAAGTTAAAAAAAAATACAGAAATCAATATTTAGGGGAAGAAAAAGAAACATCTTTGAAACCATCTTTAATGACCATCATTCAGTAACAAGAGACTTTTCATTTGGTTTTTCAGATGTCTAGGAATCAAGATACTCATTACCAGTTTAAAGTTCAGTTTGCCTGAAGAAATAATTGTGCATGTCTCTATATGAAAAAATTTCTATTTTTGTTACCCTCATCCCACCCAATTTCCTTTGCAGTGAGTTGAAGTGTTGTGGAGTTCTCTGTAGGACTACGTCCAGTTGTGACAGTCTGGAAACAGTCTCAGACATAAGGATATAAATATTTTATATCTTTTGAAATAAATTTGAGTCTCAGTTCATAAGTATTATCTAGGGACCTCATACTATTCTTCCTTTCTTTTCTTAAAATCATCCTTAGCTGGTTGCCAAAAGCTGCTGAGAACCTTCTGTATAATATACCACTCTCGTGGAGAGTCAATTTTGATTCAGATACTTTATCCAGTCTTTCATAGGTTCCATATGTATTGTACAAACAAAAGGTTGATAAGTTCCCCCCAAAATTACCAATTCAAGGTTTTTTTCTAATGAAAGAAAACATAGAAAAGGATACACAAAAACTTTTCATTTTGCTACTCCTTTGATTCTAGTTGAATGTAGTTTTGCCAGTGCAAAGCAGATTGCAAAAATCAAATAACTGAAGTATTATCAATCAAATTAACCTAAAGCATACAAAATCCATAGGTTTCACAGTTTATTAAAAAAAAGTCATTATCCAATTATGTTTCATTGCCATGGAGTACTAAAAATTTAACACATAGCTACTTACTTCTGGTCTCTTATTTGTAAGTAGCAAGATCATTTCCAAAAAATATTATAGTATATATTAACTTTTAAATTAAAAACTGTTCAACAGTAAATAACTGAAATCAAACTAAAGAGACAACAAAAGGCAATTAAGTGATTTAGTGTCATCCATTATACAATTTATGGGTCATCTCTAGACAGTAGAATACTATGCAGCCACGAATAAGAATAAGACAGCTTATCACATAATGATTTTGAGTGATTTCTAAGAGATTTTATGAAGCAAAAAGCAGCACACACAACAGTGTATAAATACACTACTTGGTTAAAACCACATTGGGAGGGAAAAAGAATTATATATATATGAATACTATAGTTGTTTATATATTACATATTTAGTATAGTTTTTTTATATAGGTAACACAGATCCCTGGAAATTAAAAAAAAAAAAGAAATTAAACTAGAGAGGAGAACAGGATGGTAGCCACATCAGTACAAAGACTTTTTACTGAATACTTGTTTCTGAATACTTTACTGAGTTATCTTTCAGTTTAAAATCATATAAAAACTTGACCTATTCAAAAATAATTTAACAACTCAAAATTTTTAATTAAAAAATGTCTATAACTCTGGTTGCTGTTTTAGAGTATTTATAATTTTTCTTAGGATGTTTAGATATTGCTTTTCTGTTTCTGTTGAGGAAAGAATACAGCCTCATGCATGTGTCATGACCCAGTCTTATTTTAAAAACAGGTTTTAGGTACTGTACTTACAGTTCCACCCATGTGAGGAGGCAGGTATTCTACACTGACATAGTCTTGGATGTCATTTTTACTCGTAAACTTCAACAAACTCACTGCTTCTGGACCAAGCCAGGTTTTCACAATTTTGAAAGCAGCTGAAGAAAAAGACAATCACTGTATTAAATTCCTTTCATTCTTTCTCGATTTACTTACCGTATGTGCTAATGTAGGTCCTCTGAGATTAATTTGGGCTAAAATATGTTAATATGTATTTTTCCATGGCATGATAGTTATATTCACATTCTCTAACCCCTTACGGCAGAAAGTGAAAAAGAACTAAAGAGTCTCCTGATGAAAGTGAAAGAGGAGAGTGAAAAAGTTGGCTTAAAATTCAACATTCCAAAAACTAAGATCATGACATCTGGTCCCATCACTTTATGGCAGATAGATGGGGAAACAATGCAAACAGTGAGAGACTATTTTTTTGAGCTCCAAAATCACTGCAGATGGTGACTGCAGTCATGAAATTAAAAGATGCTTGCTCCTTGGAAGAAAAGCGATGACCAACTTAGACAGCATATTAAAAAGCAGAGACATTACTTGCTAACAAAGGTCTCTAGTCAAAGCTGTGGTTTTTCCAGTGGTCATGTATGGATGTGAGAATTGGACTATAAAGAAAGCTGAATGCCAAAGAATTGATGTTTTGAACTGTGGTGTTGGAGAAGGCTCTTGAGAGTCCTTTGGACTGCAAGGAGATCCAACCAGTCCATCCTGAAGGAAATCAGTCCTGAATATTCATTGGAAGGACCGATGCTGAAGCTGAAACCCCAATACTTTGGCCACCTGATGCGAAGAACTGACTCATTGGAAAAGACCCTGATGCTGGGAAAGATTGAAGGTGTGAGGAGAAGGGGATGACAGAGGATGAGATGGTTGGATGGAATCACTGACTCAATGGACATGAGTTTGAGCAAGCTCCAGGAGTTGGTGATGGACAGGCAAGCCTGGCATGCTGCAGTCCATGGGGCCGCAAAGTCGGACACGACTGAGCAACTGAACTGAACTGAATCCCTGTAGGCATTTATACTTTAACTGTGCCTTATGGGTTTCAAATGTTCCAGGAAGATTCTGGAGGATTAAATTATCTTGATGTTCATTAACAAACTTTTGGTTTTGGCCTCTGAACAAATCCATCAATGATCCCAACTTCTAAGATTTCCAGACAATGAATCAAACTGCATTGTGATTCACTACTTGTACAATAATATGGGAAGAGTCATTTGCCTTATGCTTCTCTGATAAATCCCCAATCTGAAAAATCTTCTAAAATGGGAAGTCAGGAAGAGAAAGAAAAAGCCCTTCTCTTATGTGTGTGAGCCAGACCCAGACTTTCCACCCTAGACTTTCCACCCTAATCTTAAACTTCTGTGCCTTTCTCCTAAGCCCTGCAGCTTAAGAGTTATGACGATATTATAGAATCTCCAAGAATAAAATTATCAAACACAGCCATTCAGTAACTACAGTTTTGTTCTATCATGCCATTTGGATAAACTTTTTAACCTTCTTTCCATCATGAGTTCCTAAGCACATTTTAATGGAATTAAAAGAGAAATCCTGAATTACATTTGCAAAAGCGTCAATGAAAAAGTCAGGAAATAAAACAGCATGATAATGAACATTAAACAGTAGTTCAAAAAACTGCATTTTTACTTTGGCTAATTATGTTTAAAATTTTCTACATAACATTTACATTTTCATTAATTTCAATTAAAAAAGTCTGAGTTGGCATGTTTGAAGCTAGTACTTGAAAGTAACTGAAGTGCTAAAGCTGATTTTTATAACAGCTTTTATTGAGATAAAATTTACATACCATAAAATTCACTTTTTAAACGTATACTCATCAATGATTTTTCTTTAGTATACTCACAGAGTTGTGGAACTCATCACCACTATCTAATTTTGGAACATTTTCATCACCCAAAAAGAAATCACCACCCATGGGCAATCTCTCATCTTCCTTTCTCCCTGACAACCATTAATCTAGTTTCTGTCTTTATGGATTTGCCCATTTTTATAACTGTGTTTTTATAAATATGAGTTTTTATTTCCTACTAGCTTTGTTCACTCAGCATGTTTTTAAGGATCATCTGTAATGGAGCATGTATCATATTTAATTCCTTTTTATGGCTGAATAATTTTTCATTTTATGGTTATATAACATCTGTTTATTTGCTGTTTATTAGCATTTGTTATTATCAATAACCTCAGATACACAGATGATACCAAGGCAGAAAGTGAAGAAGAACTAAAGAGCCTCTTGATGAAAGTGAAAGAGGAGAGTGAAAAAGTTGGCTTAAAACTCAATATTCAAAAACAAAGATCATGGCATCTGGTCCTGTCACTCCATGGCAAATAGCTGGGAAAACAATGGAAACAGTGACAAACTTTATTTTCTTGGGCTCCAAAATCACTGCAGATGGTGACTGCAGCCATGAAAGTAAAAGCTGCTTGGTCCTTGGAAGAAAAGGTGTAACCAACCTAGACAGCATATTAAAAAGCAGAGAAACATTACTTGCTGACAAAGATTTCTAGTCAAAGCTGTGGTTTTTCCAGTAGTCAAGTATGGATGTGAGAATTGGACTATAAGGAAAGCTGAATGCCGAAGAATTGATGCTTTTGAACTGTGGTGTTGGAGAAGACCCTTGAGTCCCTTGGACTGCAAGGAGATCCAACCAGTCCATCCTGAAGGAAATCAGTCCTGAATATTCATTGGAAGAACTAATGCTGAAGCTGAAACTCAAGTACTTTGGCCACTTGATGTAAAGAATGACTCACTGGAAAAGACCCTGAAGCTGGGAAAGACTGAAGGTGGGAGGAGAAGGCGATGATAGAGGATGAGATGGTTGGATGGCATCACCGACTCGATGGACATGAATGTGAGCAAGATCCAGAAGTTGGTGATGGACAGGGAAGCCTGGCGTGCTGCAGTCCATGGGGTTGCAAAGAGTAAGACACGACTAAGCCACTGAACTGAACATTTGTTTATCCATTCATCAACTGATGAACTTTGGATTATTTCCACTTTTCACTATTATGAATAATGCTACTATGAACCTTTGTGTAGAACTCTTTGTGTAGACACACGTTTTCAATTCTCTGGGACATATACCTAGGAGTGAAATTGCTAGGTCACATGATAACTCTGTATTTAATTTTTTGAGGAATGGCCAACTGTTTTTCCAGTGGCTGTGCTATTTAACATTCTCACTCACAATGTATGAGGGTTCAAAATTCTCCACATCATTATGGACACCTGTTACTTTATTCTGTCTTTTTGATTACAGCCATCCTAGTAAGTGTGAAGTAGTATCTCATTTGGTCTTAATTTGCATTTCTCTAATGATGTTGAGCAGCTTTTATGGGTTTATCACCCATTTGCATATTTTCTTTGGCAAAATAATTAAAATCTTTTGTCCTTTTCACCTGGGCCACTTGTCATTTTATTGTTACATTATAAAAGTTATTTATATATTCTACTCACAAGTCCCTTTTCTGATGTCTGATTTGTAAATATTTTCTTCCATTGTGAGAATTGTCTTTTTACCTTCTTGATGTGTCCTTTAAGGTACAAAAGTTTTCAATATTAACAAAGTACAATATATCTATTCCTTTGTTGCTTGTGCTTTTTTGGGGTTTACCTAAGAAACCACTGTCTACTCCAAGGTCACATTGATTACCCCTATGGTTTTTCTAACAGGTTTATAGTTTTAACTCTGATCCATTTAGAGTTCATTTTGTTAGATAATGGAAGGTAGAGGTCCAACTTCATTCTTTTGAATGCGGATATTCAGTTGTCCCAGTATAATTTGTTTAGAAGGCTAATCTTTCTCCACTTAATTGTCTTGGCACCATTGTTAAGAAATCAATTATAAATGTTAGGATTTATTTCTAGACTCTGAATTCTATTTTACTGATCTTTATTTCTATTATGTTGACACCACAATGTCTTAATGCTTTATAGTGAATTTTAAAATCAAGAGATGGACTTTCCTGGTGGTGCAGTGGATAAGAATCCACCTGCTAATGAAGGGGACACAGGTTCAACTTCTGGCCTGGGAGGATTCCATATGCCATGGAGCAACTGGGCCCGTGTACCGCAGCAACTGAGCCAGTGCTCTAGAGTCTGCAAGCTGAAACTACTGAGCCTGTGCGCCATGATTACTGAAGGCCACTTATCTAGAGCCAGTGTTCCGCAACAAGAGGGGTCACCACAGTGAGAGGCTCATGCACTGCAACTGAAGGGTATCCCGCATTCTCCGCAACTAGAGAAAAGCCCAGACAGCAGTGAAGACCCAGCATAGCCAAAAATTTTAAAAATAAAATTATTTTTAAAAATCATCAGTTAAAAATAGTTTAAAAATTAATAAAATCAAGAGGTGTGAGTTCCTCAATTTCACTGTTCTTACTCAAGACTATTTTTATTACTCTGGGTCTCTTGCATCTCCATATGAATTTAAGGACAAACTTGTCTGAATCTGTTTAAAAAAAAAAAAAAGTGGGGGCAGCAGTTGGGATTCTGACAGAAACTGCACTGAATCTGTAAATCAACTTTGAAGCACTGCCATCTTAGTAATTAATAGGTCTTTTAATCCATGAACAAGACATGAATATTTACCTAGATCTTGAATTCAGTGGTGTTTTATAGTTTTCAGTGTATGAGTCTTCAACTTTTTATTTTAATTTCTAAGTATTTTATTCTTTGTGATGCTATTACAACTGGAGTGATTATATAATATCATTTTGGGTTATTCATTGCTAATGCATAGAAACACAATTGATTTCATGTTTTGACTTTGCATCAGGTCACCTTGCTGAACTTGTTTACTGGTTCTAACAGGCTTCTGTGTATATATGGTTTGTATTTCTTAAAAATTTCCATATAGATATCAGCTGCAAATATGAATAGTATGACTTCTTTTCCAATCTGGATGGTTTTCCTTTTTCTTGCCTAAGTGCCCTGACAATCTAAGTGTTAAGAGCTGACAACTTTATCTGGCTCCTGATCTAAGGGAGCCTGATCTATTCCTTCTTTTACTAAGCATGATGCTAACTGGGGGTTTTCAAAGATGAAGTTTTGCACAGATGTTCTTTATCAGGGTTAGGAAATTCTCTTCTGTGAAGAATTAACTTTACCCAAAGAAAGGTCTGGCCTTTATCCTCAGCTTTCAGAAGTAATCTTCATGTCTGCTGGAGTGTCTTTGTTTGCATATATGCCTTGAGTCACACTGGAACAATATGATTTAGTTTGGGGGCTTTGGGTCACACAGTATCTGTAGACCTCTGGAGAGACTAGAGAGTGAGATGAACCATGTGATAAACTGGTCAGGCCTAAGTAATGGAGCTCCAATAAAAAACTTTGAACGTCAGTGTTTGGGTGAGCTTTCCTGGTTGGCAATACTCTACGAGCATTGTCATGTACTGAGAGTGGGAAAGTAATGCACTTCACATTTGGTACTTTCCTGGATTCTGCCATATGTTTTTCTTCATTGGCTGATTTTAATCTGAATCCTTTCTCAGTAATAAATCATAGCTGAGTATAACACTTTTCAGTGACTTCTGTGAGTGACCGTAATAAACCTAAGGGTGATTTTGGAAACCCCTTTACATTACAGTTGGCATGAGAAGTAAGAGTAGTCTTGTGTGATCTACTGTGATCCCCACTAACTTTTCAGACATTCCAACTCTTTCTGCCTTCTATTCCTAGTTCTTGGGTACTGTTATCAAGAGAGTATAGTGGATTTTCTCAAATGTTTCTTGTGTCTATTAAAATTATCATGTGTTTTTTTTCCCTTTATTAATATGCTGAATACCTGGTTTATTTTCATATGTTGAACCAACTTTGCATTCCTGAAATGAATCCCACTTGATCATAGCATACAATACCTTTCACATGCTTGCTAGATTCAGTTTGTTAATATTTTCTTGAGGGTTGGTTCATTTATATTCATAAGGAATATTAGTCTCTAGTTTTCTTTTCCTGTGATGTGTGATATTAGGGATATAATTGCCTCATAAAATGAGTTGGGACATGTTTTACATTTTCTGGAAGAGTTTCGGAAGAGTTGGTATTGATTCTTCTATATAGGTCTAGTAGAATTTACTAGTGAAGCAAATACCTTGTTCTAACAACCCAAGAGACAACTCTACACAAGGACATCACCAAATGGTCAATACTGAAATCACACTGATTTATATTCTTTTCAGCCAAAGAGGAGAAGCTCTATATAGTCAAGTGAAACAAGACCTGGAACTGCCTGTGGCTCAGATTATGAGCTCCTTATTGCAAAATTCAGACTTCAATTTGAGGAAAGTTGGAGAAGGTGATGGCGCCCCACTCCAGTACTCTTGCCTGTAAAATCCCATGGATGGAGGAGCCTGGTAGGCTGCAGTCCATAGGGTAGCAAAGAGTCAGACACAACTGAGTGACTTCACTTTCACTTTTCACTTTCCTGCATTGGAGAAGGAAATGGCAACCCACTCCAGTGTTCTTGCCTGGAGAATCCCAGGGATGGGGGAGCCTGGTGGGGGCGTCGCACAGAGTCGGGCACGACTGAAGTGACTTAGCAGCAGCAGCAGCAGGGAAAACCACTAGGCCATTCAGGTATGACCTAAGTCAAATTCCTTATGATTATGCAGTGGAGGTAATGAACAGATTTAAGGGATTAGATCTGGTAGCGAGTGCCTGAAGAACTATGGATGGAGGTTAATAACATTGTACAGAAGGCAGTGACCAAAACCATCCCAAAGAAAAAGAAATGCAAGAAGGCCAAATGATCATATGAGGAGGCTTTACAAATAGCTGAGGAAAGAAGAGATGAAGAAGGCAAGGGAGAAAGGGAAAGGTATACCCAACTGAATGCAGAATTCCAGAGAATAGCAAGGAGAAATAAGAAGGCCTTCTTAAATAGACAATACAAAGAAACAGAAGAAAACAATCAACTGGGAAAGACTAGAGACTTTTTCAATAAAACTGGGGATATTAAGGGAACATTTCACGCAAGGATGGACATGGTAAAGGACAGAAACAGTAAGGACCTGACAGAAGCAGAAGAGATTAAGAAGATGTGGCAAGAATACACAGAAGAACTGTACAAAAAAGGTGTTAAAGACCAAGATAACCATGATAGTGTGGTCACTCACCTAGACTCAGACATTCCCACAGTGTGAAGTCAAGTGGGTCTCAGGAAGCACTACTAAGAATAAAGCTAGTGGTGGTGATGGAATTACAGCTTAGCTATCTAAAACAGTAAAAGATGATGCTGTTAAACTGCTGCACTCAATATGTCAAAATCGGGCAAACTCACTGGTGGCCACAGGACTAGAAAAGGTCAGTTTTCATTCCAATCCCAAAGAAAGGCAACACCAAAGAATGTTCAAACTACCATACAACTGTGCTCATTTCATATGCTAGTAAGGTTATGCTCAAAACCCTTCAAGCTAGGATTCAGCAGTACGTGAACCTAGAACTTCCAGATGCACAAGCTGGGTTTAGAAATGGCAACGGAACCAGAGATCAAATTGCCAACATCCACTGATCATAGACAAAGCAAGAAAATTCCAGGAAAACATCTACTTCTGCTTCACCGACTATGCTTTAGCATAGTCACACAATTGTGTGGATCAAAACAAATTGTGGTAAATTCTTAAAGAGATGAGAATATCAGATCACCTCACCTGCCTTCTGAGAAACCTGTAAGCGGGTTAAGAAGTAATAGTTAGAACCAGACATGAAAACAACAGACTGCTTCAAATTGGGAAAGGAGTATAACAAGAATGTATATTGTCACTCTACTTATTTAACTTATATGCAGAGTATATCATGTGAAATGCTGGGCTGGATGAATCACAAGTTGGAATCAAGATTACTGGGAGAAATAGCAACAACCTCAGATATACAGATGATACCACCTTTATGGCAGAAAGCAAAGAGGAACTAAAGAGCCTCTTGATGAGGGTGAAAGAAGAGAGTGAAAAAGCTGGCTTAAAACTCAACATTCAAATGGTTATATTTGACTAATTTAAAATTAAATACTCTGCCAAATAAAAGACTTGTTTTCTAAGTACACAAACAAAAACATTGAACATTTTAAAAGCTAAGACCATGGAATCTGTCCCATCACTTTATGGCAAAAAGAAAGAGAGAAAGTGGAAGCAGTGACAGATTTTATTTTCTTGGGCTCCAAAATCACTGTGGATGGTGACTGCAACCATGAAATTAAAATACACTTGCTCCTTGGAAATAAAGCTATGAGAAACCTATTCAGCATATTGAAAAGGAGAGATATCACTTTGCCAACAGAGGTCCATAGAGTCAGAGATATGGTTTTTCCAGTAGTCATGTATGGATGTGAGAGTTGGACTGTAAAGAAGGCTGAGCGCTGAAGAATTGATGCTTCTGAATTGTGATGCAGGAGAAGACTCTTGAGAGTCCCTTGGACAGCAAGGAGATCAACCCTGAATATTCACTGGAAGGACTGATGCTGAAACTGAAGCTCCAATATTTTGGCCATCTGATGGGAAAAGTCAACTCACTGGAAAAGACCTCGATGGTGGGAAAGATTGAGGGCAGGAGAAAGGGGTGACAGAGGATGAGATGGTTGGATGGCATCAACTCAATGGACATGAGTTTGAGCAAACTCTGGGAGATAGTCAAAGGACAGGGAAGGCTGGCATGCTGCAGTCTATGGGGTCACAAAGAGTTGGACACGACTTAGTGGCTGAAGAACAACAACTAGGGAAGCCATTTTGGGTCTTGGCTATTTTTTATGATCTTTTAAATTAATAATTCAAGTTCTTTTGTTTTAATTATTCAGAATCTTGAGTCCATTTTCATAGTTTGTGTCTTTCTAGGAATTTGTCCATTTCATCAAGGTTACCTAATTTCTTGGCATGCAATTATTCACAATATTCCCTTACAATCCTTTAAATTTCTCTAAGGTCTACAGTGATGTCTCTTCTTTTATTCCTGGCTTTAATAATTTGAGTGGTTTTCTTTTCATTCATCAGTTTAACTAAAGTTTTGTTAATTTTGTTGAACTTTTCAAAGAACCACGTTTTGATTTCATTGCTTTTCTGTACTGCTTTCTATGTAACAACTGACTTTGGCAAACACAAATGAAAATGCACATTCTAAAAATAACATTAAATTTATAACGACACTGAAGCTGGTAAAGAATGTTTTTCAATGGTTTAACTTTGTTTTGTCAAAGAACGTATCATGACTGTTATAAGGATCATGTGACAATAGAGATTTGGATAAGTATTCAGTTCAGTTCAGTCATTCAGTCGTGTCCGACTCTTTGCGACCCCATGAATCGCAGCACGCCAGGCCTCCCTGTCCATCACCAACTCCTGGAGTTCCCTCAGACTCACGGCCATCGAGTCAGTGATGCCATCCAGCCATCTCATCCTCTGTCGTCCCCTTCTCCTCCTGCCCCCAATCCCTCCTAGCATCAGAGTCTTTTCCAATGAGTCAATTCTTCGCACGAGGTGGCCAAAGTACTGGAGTTTCAGCTTTAGCATCATTCCTTCCAAAGAAATCCCAGGGCTGATCTCCTTCAGAATGGACTGGTTGGATTTCTTGCTCAACTCTTGAAGCCCAGAAGAAAACCTAGCCAAGACCTGCATTCTGTGATATAGCTCATGTGAAGGTGACAAACTGAGGCTTCTGGCTACAGTTTTACCTGAATGGTTCAGTATTTAAAAACTGTTTTTAGGCATGACTAAAGGGTGTCCCCTGGAGAAGGCAATGGCACCCCACTCCAGTAATCTTGCCTGGAAAATCCCATGGATGGAGGAGCCTGGTGGGCTGCAGTCCATGAGGTCGCTAAGAGTCGGACACGACTGAGCGACTTCACTTTCACTTTTCACTTTCATGCATTGGAGAAGGAAATGGCAACCCACTCCAGTGTTCTTGCCTGGAGAATCCCAGGGACCGTGGAGCCTGGTGGGCTGCCGTCTATGGGGTCGCACAGAGTCGGACACGACTGAAGCGACTTAGCAAAGGGTGTCCCCAGAGCCTGGGAACAGAATGTTAGCCCAGTTTGCCTAGGAGTAGCCTTTGACTATTCTAGCTCCAGCCTGTTAAAAAGTACACACCAAGCACAATACAAACATTTTTTAAAAAAACAAGTATAGAAATATTGCTAAACTGGGAAGAAAAAAAAAGGAATCAGATATTTTGTATTAGGAAAGTATAAGTAATATACTCACCGTTCATTATCCAAGGCATATCGAAGATCACTATTTTTGCTGAAAGATGGGGAAAAAAAAAAACATCGACTGTAACTCAGTCCTGCAATTGTAGTATCACTTATACCTGACCAAGAAAAAACTAGTGACGTAAATGGAACTAAAAGCTGAGATATATGACTCAGTTTGAATCCCATCAAGTGTGAGTAGTGCTAGAAGTAAACTAACTTCTCACAATGGTGAGGGGTTCGCCTAGGAGGACGGCTTATGTGTAATGAAAAATGCACTATCACTGCCCGCTGGCAAGTACTCTGTTCCTTTATTCATTTATAGCTTTTGTTTTTTGCAGAAAAGTACAAAAAATAGTTAAGTGGGTAAGTGGAGACTATGGATGTGGCATGTGGTATTAGTGCTAAAGTCCACTGAGCCTTAAAATGATTTCAATGTCTAATTTATGGTTTCAATTATAATTTTATAGAGATTATATTGTTAAACCCACTCTTGACAGTTGTCCTCCTCATTTTTAGTAAGTCATGTTTTAAGAAACCAAACTTGTTTCAACTTTTCTTAATATTATCAGCCCTAGGAAGCCTATAATTCCAAAGTACACAGAAATATTAGTTGTATACTTAGATGAAGATATTAAACAGCTCTATTAACAATTGTGACAAAGAATCAGAACTCACAAAGGGGACTTTTGATATAAAATTCATTCTATTTCAGATCAAAAGACAATTTCATTCTTCTCTGAACAGGGAACCTCCTAGAATAATTAATGTAGGACAAGTAAAGTACATGTAGGGAAGAAGGCACATGGAAAGAGGTACCCTGGTGCTCAATACCTCAGTCTTCATCTGAGATATGCCTCAAAAGATCTGGATTCAATAGTTTAAGAAATAATAGTTACATTTCATGACAAATTTCAAAGTATAACCTAAGATTCTATAAAATTCAATGTCTGCAAAGCATTATGAAACTAGAATATATACATTATATAGTTATTTGGAATGATAATGTTCAACTCATCTTCATATAGACCCATGAATTTATTAACAGTTTCCTCAAAAGAATCTTAGATGTATTTTATAAAGCAGTAATGATATCTGTGCTCTTCAAAATGGCTCTTCACAAACTGCTTTGGATATTTCAATAAACAAGTGGAGATTTTTCTTTCATTTTGTACATAAAAAAAAGAAAACCTAATAATACGGGGTAGTATTTCCCTACTGACCAATGACTGGCACCACTCAGCAAGTCTTAATGAATCAGGGTACATGCCATATCAAGCAAGAATGCAGAAGGAACAGCAGATCCTACAGGTTCCCCAAACCAAACATTCCTTTTGCCTAAAAATCTTCATGAATACTCTCTCTGAAGACATGAGAGCACAGGGCTATGAGTGGCACTGATCCTTGATATGCTCTTCACTTCACATTAACTCTTCACTTCACATTAACACTAACGTGAAAGCATGCTAGCAAAAACCATCAAAATATTGTAAAGTTATCAGCCTCCAATTAAAATAAACAATTTAATTTAAAAAACCCACCAAGAAAAAAAGCTTGATCTAAAAAAAAAAAAAAAATACAATGACTTAGGGATTCCATGCTTTAGTGTCACCTGAGTTACAAGTCCCAAAAGACCCCAACTGTGGAATTTGCCAGGGGTGTGTCCAACCAGACCTCAGTTTCCATTTTCTGATATCCCTGTTGCATCTATCCTGTCTCTTTACTTTCATCCCACACGGGTCACAAGTTTTTGGCTTTCTATGTGGGATGGCATCTTGATTCTCCAGGGGGAAACCATCATATAAATCTAATCAATCAAACATGAATACATAACACATAGCAGTGCTTCATTTAGGTAATTAACAAAGACTCACAATTAAAAAACAAAATCTAAATGCCAACTAGTCAAATGTTTTCTTAGTAACAATTTAAAAATATCAAATTGATAGAAAACAGCGCATTTTATGTTTGAGTTGCTTATCACACAATATGCTTATCAATACTGCTCATCTGTGTCTTGCATGTAAGAAGCTCCAAATAATACTTAAAAGTAATTTCTCAGTTGAAAACATTAGTCAAAATGGTACAATCTTAGAAATATATATATGTTTTTATGTCTCTGTATGTGTGTGTATGTGTGTGTTACAGGATGATAAACACACAGATTATAACATACTCTTACAACTATAAAGAACAGTGATTATTTATGAAAAATTTCTCCTGCACCTATTAGGATATGCATTTAAACTTCTACTAACACATTTAAAGCTCTTCACCAAAATGTAATGTCTCAGGTTTTAAAGGCTATAATAATATAAAGCTCACAACTGTCATTGTCTATGGTTTCACTATATTTTTATAAACAAGAAAGTTACTTACAGAGGTATTTAGGGTAATAAACCTTAAAGCAGTTGATGATAAAGCGTACAAAGTCCATGTCCTGAAATAAAGAATATACATTTAAATCTTTCAGACTGTCCACATTAGAAAATTTTAAATTGCATATTTCTAAGGGTGCTCAATTAAATAAAAATGAGGTAATTATTAAATTCTTTAAAAATAGCTCATAAAATAAGTATCTATATTCCCAGAATTTGGTTTTAAGTCATTAAGATACTTAAAATAATCAATCTTAAAACTGAATTAAATATATGGCTGAGTCCCTTTGCTGTTCACTTGAAACAATCACAACATTGTTTGTTAATCGGCTATACCCTAATACAAAATAAAAAGTTAAAAACATTGAGTTAAAGAATTTAAATGCTTATACATCATTCATGTTACCTCAAACTAGTTAGATACTTCAGGCTTCTAAGGTAATGTGGCATTATAAAATGGATCTAAAAAGGAGCTCTCATAGAAAAATTCTAAAAATCTGTTGAACAATTAAAGAATTATTAGAACAAATATACAGGCTATAGCCTGACTACTGGGAATGGCAATATATATGTATATAAATTCTGATATGTCTCTTTTTTAAGCCTAATTTCTATACCTCATAATAGTCAATAAAATATATTTTATTAATCTTTCACACAACAGTTAATCTGATCATACCAGTTCACTGAATCTACTTCTACCTTTGTTCCTCTTATGTAGGAATCAAGAATTTTTTTTAGTTTATATTTAAATACTGTTCATTGACTTCAATTTCTGGGAGATACAGCTGACTGTTGGTTCTACTGCACTCAACACAGCAACATGAAATTAGATTATCAGGGATACTATCTACATGGATCATTTCATTTCATTTTGTATGTTTCCACTAGCCATGGGATGACTTACTCATCAACTATCTTGTAAGGACTGTAGGATGAAAAATACAACCAGGTAAACTTAAAGGCGTCAATTACTAAAAGGTAAGCTGTCCTGGAGATCTGAGTCTATAAAGTTATTCCTAGCATGTGAGTTATAGCATCTTTTAACTCCAATAAACTGAAAATAAGCATCCTTAAGTATTTATTATGGAATAAACCCTAGCATATAATAATACTTTTATAACTAGTCATTATATCTACTGTACACAGGGTTTAATAATCTGTAGTAAAGTAAGAATCAAGAGAATACCTCAAAATTTATATATTTAATTACCTAGTACATGATCTGTGGCCCCCAGACTTTGCCTAAAAAGTCCTTGTCCAATATTCTTGTTGGAAATACCTTTTATTTCCAAGGTATTAAATAAAATAAATAAAAGGTATTAAATTAAATAAATACCTTTTATTTAACTGAATCACCTGGCTTATAAAATCCATAATTACTGCTAATTCAAGTCGAATTTTATAGGATGCCACTGGTGTACGTATATTGGCAGGTACTACATAAAAAAGTTCCATGAAACCCACTGCTCCACATTCTGTGAGGATATTTTCAAGGATGCTAGTCATTATCCTGTAAAACGTCTTCCCTTTGAAGAGTCATGAAAGACTTTTCTTCTAGTTCAAGTATCAGGAATGGATGAACTTCTCTTAAGACACAGATTTTAAAGTATGTCCACTGAGTAATTTTAAATGTTTCCATTTCTTTCAGGCAAGGTTAAAGCCAAATTGGTGGCCTAACTCAAATAATTGTAAAAAACCTTTTGACTTACAATTCTGTATACACCTTAAAGGCCAACTTAAATCTTCTGTGAATTGTGAGGATTATATATAATTATATATATATAAACATTGTTATGTATAAATATAAAAATATATAAACATTATATAAATATAATTCAGTAAGATTCTAGTACTTGGAAATATTAATGATTTAAATACTAAGTAATGCAAATAAATCTTATTTATAAATTAAAGATAATGAAATAAAATATAAGTAGCTTGAAAAATTATCAGACAGCTCAACTCTCTGCCCCTGTATTTGTTAATAAAAAACATTAACATTTTTTTTTATGATTCTGGGTTAATTCAAATACTAATTATTAGAATAGTATCATACATAAAGAATAACAGAATCATAATTTATTTTCATGGAATATTTATTTATCTAGGCATTTTGGTTTAGATTTGAGATATAAAATGATTTACTCTGTAATCTAGAACTCACTGACATGGAAACTAGATTGAAAAATGAATCAAGGGCAAATGACTCAGAGATACAGAAAGATTAAAGAAAATGTGGGCCTACTGCCTAAAAAAACTCTATCTAGCTTTTTTTTTAATGTCTAAAGTTTCCCTTTTTGGGGTGAGGGTATCACTATGATACAATTTCATTGCCTTTATCATCTAAAAAACAGCTATTTTCCAGTATTACTGCGAATTCTTTATAAACACCATTGTACATAGCTACACATATGCCATCAATTAGATATACTAATAATTCACCACTTCACTGTGTTGACATTTACATCTTTTCTAATTTTTCACCATTTTAAATGACACTCTGAAAAAAAATTGTGACGCACAAAGGTTTATTTTTTGTACCAAGGTTTATTTCTTTAGAATAGGTTTCCAGAAGTTAATTACCAGGCAAAGAGTATGAATACGAACACTTGAAAGATATTAACATACTTTGCCAACTGGATTTTCAAAAAGATTTCAACACTGATGCAGGCGGGTCCCCAAACGCCACTTCACTGCCACCAGCATTAGCCCAGGTTTGAGTGTTAGAGACAACAGCTCTAATAAACAGACAACAAATCCCCATCACTGCTAAAGGGTTTGCAGTCAGCACTAAGGGCTCAAATGAAAGACTGGTAAGTTTTATTTATTTTTTTAAGATTGTCAAGAATCACCTGAAGAAAAGTGGGTTTGAAAACTAACCAAATCAAACAGAAAGCGAGTTTAAAGGAGCAAACAAGAACCCCAAGAAAATCACAAAGTGCTGGATATGCAAAAATGCAAGTGAACATCCTGCCACTGCAAAACAGGTAACGGTATGCTGGAGAGCTCCACATTTTCAGAGTGCATTCCTCTGTGACAGGCGCAGGGGAGGTGCTACAGAGGATACTGGCTCTGATAGAAAAGTTCACTGTTACCACATCTACTCATTACCCTGCCAGCTTGACACCCAATATCCTCATATCGGGCAAGGAACATTTCTAGGAAATATACAGTTTCAACGCCAAATATGTTTAGTTTTTTGCAAATCCTATTCCATGTTTGACTTCAATCACAATTCTGGGCAGGGGAAATAAATTCCAAACATGACTTGATTAGCTCAATTTTATAGGATTCTTTGGTTGAGTGGCTGGTGATGGGAAGGACAGGAGAGGAGGATGACATCATGATAAACAATGATTCAGAATTAATGAAAAATTCTTACTATGTTATTTAGTCCAGTCTCTGACAGGTCAAACATCACTGTAACAGGCTTCCCATTTTCTCTCTTAGCATACCGTTCCAACCAGAATGCAATAAGCTTCTTTTTGTCCAACATGGTCTTATGGTCTTTTATATGGTACTTCACCCTGATCCAGACTTTAAGCAGAACATAAGATAAAAAGAAGAAAAAATATTAATAGCATTTTAATATTATTTTATGCATATTTCATTTCCCTTGATATTTTTAAATTTATATTTCATTTTGTTTTTCAGATTAAAAACATCTCTTCCTTCTTTTAAATGAGAAACAGTGTATACTTGTGAATCTTAAAGAGTCAAAAAAAGGTGTCCACCCCCCCTAGAAAATACACTTTCCCCCTTAGTAAGCAAGGGAAGAAAGAAAATACAGGTGAACAAGTAATATTTGCTAATAAC
Organism: Bos indicus; assembly: GCF_029378745.1. Classification (NCBI taxonomy): domain Eukaryota; kingdom Metazoa; phylum Chordata; class Mammalia; order Artiodactyla; family Bovidae; genus Bos; species Bos indicus. Next base: position 138,607,860 of record NC_091789.1, read on the forward strand.
CTACAAGTACTCTACCATGTGCTTAACAATAAAGAAAGCACTAGAAAAACATTTTATCCAGAAGAAAAGCCCAGACAGAAGCACAGTGGTGGCAAAAGCGGGTGTCGTGCGTGGGGGCGAGTGTTCAGAGTGGCGGCAGCTAGGACAAAATGTGACGAGCAGTGGGAGGAGTAGCTGAACAGAGAGAGAGCTGGGCTTGAAGGACTCTGCGTTAAATGCTAAGGTGTTTTGATTTTCCTATTTCAAACACCTCTGGGCAGCAGCACAGAGGGAAGACTGCAAGAGGCAGAGAGGGAGGCCCAGCAGGCTGCATCCTGGGAAGGGCCTGGGGTGGGGATGGGTTGGGACTGAAGTGAGGAAGTGCTGCTGAAATCAGAGGAGGGGCTCAAGTGAAGCTCTGTCCGGGGAAGAGCCAATGGCTTGTGGACCAGAGCTGGGCAGTACAGGGAAGGCAGGGGCAGGATGTGTGTGGTGCACTGAGTTGTGTTGAAGGCGGCCAACCACCGATCCGGGGCACAGCTGGCCATGTATGTGCATGTGGCCTGGGGGACAGCCTGGCATCACCACTGTTTGGGGGATAGGGGCTGAAGGAGCCCAGGTACTTGACATCACCAAAGAGGCTGCATCAGCTGGAAAGGAAAAGAGGCCAGGAAAGGAACAAAGCCTGGGAAATACATGTGAGGCACCAAGTGGAAGAAGAGAAATGGGAAAGGAAACTTAAGCAGGAGGAGCCGGCACTGGGAGGAAAACGCTCCGAGAGGGCGTTGACACGGAGCTGATCACAGGCCGCCGACCGGGCGTGCGAGGTGGGCATGGAGCCTGCAGCACACTGCTTTGGCAGGCCGACTGCTCAGGATGGGGGCTCCGACGCGGCCACTGAGTGCCAGCCTTGGTGCCAACCAAGCTGCATTTTGGGCAAAGGGGAGAGAGGACTGACGAGGGAGACCCTGCAACAGCAGGCTGATGATCGCCTCACTCTCACACCGACTTAGGAAGAAACAAGGGGAGAAGACTGTGGGTAACTTGAGAAGGAAAAAAGTCCATTTAGCCATCCTCAGTGACTGTCAAAAACATTCTCCATCAAGATATCGGGTTGAATTTTAATATCAGTAAATTAGAAAGAAGAAAATGACTCTGGGTTACATCATTTTGGCTGTGTGATGGGATGTGGCATTTGGGCCTTTACAGCCTGCTTTATTATAATGCAAATGGTACATTCAACTACTAAGTACCTGATGCTTGGTCCACCTGGCCCTAACGACTCCCACCGTAGGAAACCTGACGTGTGGTTCATACACAGAAAGTTCTGCCTATTATCAGTTCAGTTGAGATGGATGACATCTCAAAATCCCGAAAAGCTAGTACATATTTTAAATATACTCACATAACTTGTTGCCTTCTTTGTCATAACCGTGGAGATAAATGCCACCAATTTCCAATAGCCACCTGGGAATGGAGGCTTCAGTCAGGTCTAAAAGGTGACAAACTTTAATGAGTAATTCTAACTCAGAGGTCTTTTAAAGAGAATACTTACAACATACAGATTACTATTATATAGTAGATCTGGTACAGAAAACGATAAGGTTATTTTTTAAAAAAGATACAGCTTTTGCAAACATCTGGAAAGTACCTCTGATGATTAAAAAAAATATAGTGTTTCTTACTAAGTAGGAAAAAACTACATAAAGACAGAGATGAGAAAAATGGAAAAAATCCATTTCCTTTTACATGTTAGCCATTATGATGTGGACACATTTTCATGTTTTGATTTTATTTCTCATAATGATTTGCAAACAAATATCACTATTGGACAACTTCGGAAGAACATGGCAGTAAATATCCACATCATAGTCTCAGAGGTGATGTAAGAAATCACTATGGTTTCGCTAGTAAAATGTTTTAGTCTATTTTTCTACAAAGTCTGATAACCAGCAGAGGCTAACACATTTATAATCTTGGTACAGGTGGGAAATACTTCAAGAAAAATGCTAGATCCTTTAGCAGGAGGCCTGCTCTCTAGCAAGGTCAAGAACCAACACAGCAAGGCAGCAAATGCCAAGGCTTTTGTGGCATTCATCAGTACTGCCCTAAGAACTCTCAGAGATGTCTTTATCTTTCCTCAGCCCTCTCTCATCATATCTCTGCTACTGGCCACTAGAAACTAGCAATTCTACGTAAGAGAAAACTATTGTTGAGCTTAAGCTTTACCCCCGTACTTAAACGACAGGAATATCAGGTTTACATTTCTTGCTTGGTTAATGAATGCTCACTGTTCAAATTTCCTACAGTTTTTATATTTCCAATCAAATGATTTTTTAAATACCCTCCTTCTGATAGATTCCTTCTCCAAATATATGACTGGAAAGAGTATCTGTTCTGGATTTATTTGTTGACTATTTTGTATTAAATCTCCAGACTCAGTCACTCCCGAGTTTATAATCCTTACGGTCAGGAAACCCTTCTTTAAACCTCATTGAAACCAGTAGTTTCAATGACTTATTTGAAACTACTTTTGCTGGGAAAGATTGAAGGCAGGAGGAGAAGGGGATGACAGAGGATGAGATGGTTGGATGGCATCGCCAACTCGATGGACATGAGTTTGAATAAACTACAGGAGTTGGTGATGGACAGGGAGGCCTGGCGTGCTGCAGTACGTGGGGTCACAAAAAGTTGGACACAACTGAGTGACTGAACTGAAACCAGTAGTTATGCCAGTTTCTTCCTGTTAAATTTTTTAGGAGGAGAGAGATAATGGGTAACCTTTTCTGAAAAGAGGTCTTCATTACTACATAATCCCCTCTAAGATTTAAAACTCTTTTTTTTTTTCAGGGAAGGGGGTGCAATTTCAATCTAGAATTGGACCTTGAAATCAAAATGTTAAAAGGAGGTGGCTACAGGCATCCTTGGGGATAAGCTTGCATTTTGGGGATTCCCATTTATCTAGTAATTCCACATGGAGCACCTATTAACACAAGCAACCCTGGGAATAGAGGCAGACACCAGGCAACAAGTGAGAAAAACAGGCAAATAGTACCTCTTTTACTCCAGGCTTGGCGGTAAAGATGCTGAGCTGCTAGTTTAATTAAGGTTCTAAACCAAAAAACTACAGAATAGGAGACTGTGCTGTTAGTGAAGAACGTGAGTGTGATTTGGCTCCTTGGCAATCTGATTTCCTTGTGAATAATCCTACTTTTAAGACTTATTTATAAGATGCTTCTCTCAAAGCGTTACTGGGTCTTTATAAAACCTCGTACCCTGATATTTATGATGACTGCCAAGAATATTTCCAAATATGCTATTCGATACATGTAAAATAGTAACATTTATGCAGGGGAGGGATACAGTACACAGTCAAGGTTAAATTGAACAGCTTACCATTGACAGCCATTTCTTTCCTCCACTGAAAACTCTCATCAAGCATCTTCAGTGTTTCATCTATGACATTATGCCTCCAAGCCAAGTAACTCTCAACCCAGTTATCATCTTGCTGTAGTCTTTCAACATCACGTGAATCATACTTATCTGACTTATCTAGGGGAAAAACAGTAATAAATATCCATGTCAGATAAATTCTGCAGTGAATGATAACCAATACTAATACCAAAGGAGAAGAAAGACCCGAAGGATAAAGCTAAGCTATTTGAAGATAGACACAGGGATGCAGTTCAGATGAAAATGCAATTTAAAGGATTGATGGAATTTCTAAGTGTGACTAAAAGTTATCTAAAAATTGCAGCTTTATTTCAAGACAAGCCACCAGAGGTGTAAAAAAAAATAAGAACATAGTAAAATATTTTGCATAACCCTCTCTAAAACCATAAACGAAGATCTGGGAAAAGCAATTATGTTATCGGAACTTGAAGTCCTCACCCTAGTCAATGAAAAATGAACTTTTGTGTAAAGAAATAACTAAGTCGTACTTAAAAAGACGACCCAGAGGGATGGTACAGGGAGGGGGGAGGGAGGAAGGAGGAGGGAGGAGGGTTCAGGATGGGTAACACATGTATACCTGTGGCAGATTCATGTTGATATATGGCAAAACCAAAACAATATTGTAAAGTTAAAAAATAAAATTAAATTAAAAAAATAAAGAATGAAAGATTAAAAAAAAGAATATATTCGTAAGAAAAATGAATAAATAATTTTATTCTTGAACAAAAAAAAAAAAAGACATGTTTGTCAAATGTCTTTTTGAAAAGGAACTAAATCCAAAATGGAAATGATGTATGTAGCAGTCAACATTTCCCATAGTTCATTGGAATGTGTATGTGTGCTTGTGTTAGTTGCCCAGTCATATCTGACTCTTTGGACCCTCTGGACTGTAGCCCGCCAGGCTACATTCATGGACAGAGGTCCATGCAATTCTCCAAGCAAGAATACCAGAGTGGGTTGCCATTTCCTTCTCCAGGGATCTTCCCAACCCAGGGACTGAACCCAGGTCTCCCACATTGCAGGCAGATTCTTTACCACCTGAGCCACCAGGGAAGCCGTAGTTGGAGTAATTGTTGCCAATGATGTCTCATTATCCACCTACACACAAGCTGTGTTCTCATCAACCTCTACATACCTCTATACCCTCCTTCCACGCCCCCCTCTATTTTCCTGTAACTGAAGTTTCCTTGTCTCCTTACAACCACCTCTGCACATCCAAATTCTACCATTCTGTAAGACTCGTTTCAAATGCTTCCTCTTCCATAAAATTTTCCCTAGGCCCACAAGTAATTCCTTCTCTGTGAATAGCTAGTGGACCTGAACTATGCCTTTCTTAAGGCACTTAGTCCATTTCCCCTTGACAGAGTTACTGGCATTTATGCCATATCTTCCTGTACAGAGATCTTAACAGCACAGTCTATACATCCTAAGAAGCCCCCAGAGCGGATTACAGCAGAGCCAATGAAAAGACTTTTAGGGAATATTTGTGGACTGAATCTTTTCCTTCCTTATTTTTATTTTCTCAGGCAATGATACCCTCCCAGGGGCCCAAGGAAGATATTTCAGAAAACTGCCTTCATCTCCAAATGTTTTGGCCCCTAGTTAATTGCAAAATTGTATAGATTCTATCTCCTCTCCATTTGTTCTGACTTATTTCAGGCCCTCATGGATAATAGATGAAAGGGCAGGGGAATATAAAGTGCATTCATGGAATTATCTTCTTTGAGACCCAATTTCCATATCTTTAAATTGCATTAGATACTCACAGGGTTGTGTGAGGATTGGATAAAAATGTATATATATATAAAAGTACTTGAAAGTTTAAAGCACTATAAAATATAACATGAGGCCACAAATCATGTATTGTAGAGTGTTAGCTTGGATATGGCTTTCAATATCTGGTCTCCACTTTTCTAATGCATATTCTGTTGTAGATAAACCTTAGAAAATGGTATTTTAGCTCTGCTATTCAAACATTCATCAATATTCAAAGCAAAAAGGCCCCTGGGAACACCTGCCCCTCCAGAAGGACCATCCAGTTTGGCCACTGGACAACTTTCTCCAATGGACCAATATGGTGTTTTTCTTGAAATTACTGTCTGCCTTCAAGAAAATTTCTCCCCCAAACCCAAGTCTGAATAACCACAATTTACTTAACAGTTGTTCTTTCAAATAAAAAGGGTGGTCTATGAAAAATATGACTAATTTAGTTGGTAACTCAAATGCACAAAAGTATTTTATGAGTACTTCTCAATTTTGTTACCCAGAACACTTAAAGAACATGCACTCAAGGGTCAAGATTTAATAAAACTTATTGCTTCATCAGGGACTTTCTAAAATAACACTGACTTAAAAAAAAAGTTTTAACTGAGTGTGCTGACAATGAAGACTATATTGGCCTTTCACCTTGATTCAGGCTGAGGAGGCAACAGCTTTGCCTACCAATGCTTCCATGTAATCAGAGAAAATGAAAAATGCAATAGGCTTCTTAGCATCACTGTGAAAACAGCTCTGACCTCATGGGTTCCTGAAGAGCCCTTGGCATCTCCAAGGATCCAGAGACTAAACTCTGAGAACCACTTCCCCAGGAAAACATGTGGTAAGTGGTGAAAACTCAGAAAATTATTAGCTATACGCAGAAGAATCAAATATACTTGCCGTTATTATCATTATTCCTACCCCTGTTGGTATTATCACTACAGTGTCCCTTACCAAGAAATGCAAAGCTTACTGCTCCCAGAGAGCTTTTAGGAATGAAGATTTTTGCAACCAGAAATCTCCATTTAGATTAAGATGACTGTTATTAATAAAACATGTACTTAAACATATGAGATGCCTGCTGTTAGACATTATCCCTAGATAGAAAGAAATGGAAATAAGAGCGCTAGGAAAGAGAGAGCAAGAGAGGACTAGGGAGAAGGTTATGTAGGTGGAGGGAGAGAAGCAAGAGACAAGTGGGGGCAGAAGAGGACCAAGAAGGGGGCTAAGGTAAGGAGAGGGAGAGAAGGAAGGAGACAGAGAAACAGAAAACTGAGCATTCGAGGTAAGGAACACTTGACCTGGACCACAAGACCAGGTGCGACATTGTTTACGACATCAGAGTTTGCTGCAACACAGCCCCCAGACAACTGAGCTGACGGAAGGCGAAGTACACAGCCCAAAACATGCTTCTCGGTATACTGATTATTTTGAGCTATTTTTAATAAACAGCAAATATAGGAAAAGCTCTAAAAGGTGAGCAGAAGTCATCCTTTTATATGAAAAAGTTATCCTTTTATAAGAAGTCATCCTTTTATAAGGGAAGTCTCCATTTGTAAGGATGCCGCCCTCTCTGTCATGGGAAGAGAAGAATGATGGGCAATCTCCTGAAACTCTTATCAACACAGAAGGTAAGGACTTAAATCTGCACAACCACACCCTTATTTACTGAGCTCTTCCTGGTCATCTCTAATAACTGGCTCCCCACCCCAACATTTTCTGTCTTTAGCTGGAGATGGTAGTGAAGGTGGTGGCTTGGGCCACTTTGGAGAGTGACTCAGTTCTCCTGGGTCCCTCTCAACGTATACAGGAGGTATACATGTTATTAAACGTGTTTGTTTTTCTCCTGTTCATCTGTCTTTTATCAACTTATGAGATCAGGTAAAGAACCTACAAGGGTAGAAGGAACTTCCACAGAACCCTCAAGTGTTAGGGAGTTTTCTGAAAACCTGTCCCTTGATAAATCCAGATGTTACAGGGAAAAGCTAAAGATGTACACCCAGAAGGTATCTGAAGATATCAAAACACACAGGAAGATATCAAAACCTTCCCCACTCCCCACCTAAGACATCACTTTACCTCTCAGTAATTAAAGCACAGAGATAAAGAAGAGATCAGTCTCATACAGAGATATATGTGTACACTGTCTAATACCTTGTCCTTATTACTTTCATCTTGCTGAGGACCAGGGAAAACTGCATCACAAACCAATGCAAATCTCAAGTAGCAGACTTTTAAGCCTCATCCTTGCACTTGTTCAAAACAGCTCAAAGCTCATTTCTGGCCACTCCTCTGTTAGGAAACATTAATGAACTATTGCCACACTTACTACAGTTTACTGTCTTTTTCTACTATTTCTCCTTATATGAATTTTGCTCTATAAATTGGTCTTATATTTATACAGTATATCACCAAGCCAACTGGACACTCCTAATTTGTGGCTATGGTGATTAACCTCTGAGTCAGACAGGACTAACTGTTCCAGAGAAAAGATGACTCCTCTCAACTCTCTTTCTTCCCCCGCGTGCACATGCACACTTCCTTCGAGCTCTCTCACATACACACTTTTAAATGTCGCAAGATAAAGAGAATACAGTGCTTACTCATAAAATAGCAAATTCCATTATTAACTTTTCTCTCTCTTGCATTTGTTGGCTGGTAAATTACAAACCAGCCAGAAACTATGTTTTAAGGTTAACAAATATGAAAAAAAATTCATAGCCAGATTCAGGATATGGGACAGTGATGGAATCAGAAGACCCCTGATATTAACTATGTTCAGGGAGACTGAGCAAGTCACTCCAGGCCTGACGTTTTTTCTCTGTAAAATGGAGATAAGGTCTGCCTTTTCAGTCTTATGAAGATCAAGGACACTTTGAAAACTTTTAACACAATACCAATGAATTTTTATTAACATAAGGTAGAATGCTACCCATGAACAGAAACCTAAATTCTAATTGACATATCAGTCAGTTGAGAAAATCTTGAAATTATATTGTAGTTATTATAAATGTGCCTAGAATTCATATAAAAGGTTAAAAAAATGCAACAGTATTTTGATAATGAAAAACAGAGAACAGTTATCAACTGGGTGTCATAATGTCAAAAAGCAGCAAATATACAACTCAAACATTTCAGTAGTGTGAAATCTCATGTGTGTGGGTGTGTGTGTGTATTTGGTCACTAAGTCACATCCAACTCTTTGTGACCCCCATGGACTGTAGCCCACCAGGCTCCAATGTCCATGGGATTCTCCAGTTAAGAATACTGGAGTGGGTTGCCATTTCCTTCTCCAGCAGATCTTCCTGACCCATCAAACCCGAGCCTCCTAAATTAGCAGGCAGATTCTTTACCACTGAGCCACCAGGGAAGCCCTTAAAACCTCTTAGCATCTGTTATTTCTCCAAGACTCTAAGCACTGATCCACTTAAAGTCCTGGTGGGGCCCTGGAAGAGCATTTGTACTAGATGGGCGATTTCTACTGGCTGGAGCCTGAATATGTCAACAATGGGAGTGATCAGGCTGAAATAACAAATATTCCCTTAAGGGCATCCTCTGCTGATTGGCCACAACCTACCCTGACAAGCAGGTGACTGTCTATGGTGGGATTAAGCCACTGGCCCTCCGGCAGCGATTCTCAAACTTTAGCAGCTATCACAGTCACCAGGAAGGCGTGTTAAAACAGGGTTGACTGGGGCCCTACCTCTAAATTCATGGGGCCCAGTAATTTGTGGGTGAGATCTCAGAATCTGCACTTGTAGCAAGTCCCTACAAAATGCTGCTGCTTCAGAGACCACACTTTGAAAACTCTGGGGCTACTACAGGGGTTGGCAAAATTGGTAAAGGGCCAGAGGATAAACATCTAAGGATCTTAGCCTCTGACGGCCACATATGGCCTCTGTTGCTGATTCTTTTTCTTTTTTCTTTTTTTTTTTTTAGCAACGCTTTACCAATAGAAAAACCATTCTGAGCTCAAGGGCTATTAAAAACACACACGGGGACTTCCCTGGTGGTCCAGTGGATAAGAATCCACTTGGCAATGCAGGGCACACGGGTTCAGTCTCTCGCCTGGGAAAATTCCACATGCTGCAGAGCCAACTAAGCCCAAAAGCCACAACCACTGAAGTCTGCGCACCCTAGAGCCCACATGCTGGAACTCCTGAGCCTAAGCGCTGCAACTACTAAAGTCCGTGCACCCTACAGCCTGTGCTCTGCAAGACGAGAAGCCACCACAATGAGAAGCCTGCACACCACAACCAAGAGTAGCTTCCACTTGCTGCAACTAGAGAAAGCCTGGACACAGGAAAGAGAGCCAGCGCAACCAAAAATAAATTAATAAGACACAACAGAACTTTGCTGACTTCTGGTCTGTTGTAGAGAGGGGAGGGGCTTTCTGCTTCAGCTCCTATTCTTCAAGAACTGAGTTCATATGCTCAATATGTACAAGACATTATATCTTGGTGACTTACTTCTCTAGTTGGAGTCTTCTTTCAATGTTCTTTAATAACAATTCATTAGAAAGTTTAGAGATTTTTGTGTTGCTATCATGAGCCAATAATGACAAGACTTGAAAACCTTACACCTCTTATTTTCCTTGCCACATTGATAACTAGGTTGTTTTATATCCTGTAGAATTATATAAATAATATTGAAGATCATTGTCTTTTGCCTGACTTTCTGGGAATCATTTTGAAGTTTCACAATTAACCATGACTTTTGCTGCAGGATTTTTAGAAGAGTTAAGAAAACAAGTTACCTTGTTTGGTAAAAGTTTTGTTTGCTTTTCATAAAGGTGAATTACAGCCACTGTGGTTTCTGTCTTTATTGACATACACATTTTCCCCCATTTAATCTTGTTACTGCAAATATGTTTGTATTTGTTTCAACAAATATAGAAAAAAGAAAGAGAAAACAGATATGGCTAGCTAAAAAGGCAAGGAGAAAAGGGAGCGAAGAGGCACAAGAGATGAAAGACACTTCTCAATACTTGCCTTTCTAAATAGTTTTGGTGGTTGAACTGTGCCCATTAAAATTTCGCTGAGAAGCATGTTGTGAACGTAGTAAGTTCCTCCCCTGCATTTTCTAATTATGAATTATCTTTACATTGCTGGGGCTAACAAAAGTGCTTCCATGGGCCTTATGCGTCTGTGTGTGTGTCTTTGTGGTGGTAGGACAGGGAGAGTGTAGAGGACTACGGCTACCAATCCAATTTCCTTTCACAGTCATTGATATATTCAGGCTTTTTACTTTTTATTGAGACAATTTTAGATGATTTTTCTTTTCTCTGGAAAGTTTTCCATGTAATCTAAGTTTTCTAACTTACTGTGCCAAAGCTTGCCATTATATCCTCTTTTATGGTGTTTAAAATCTCTGCCACAGCTATAATTCCATCTGCTTTTTGTTCCTAGTGGATGTTTTTGCCGTCTCCTTTTCCTCCCACTCAGTCATCCTAGGTTTGTCTCTTTTACTAGTCCTTTCAAAAAGTCAGCTTAGGTTTATTACATCAACGATCTTTTTTCCTATACCATAATTATCTGCTCTTATTCCCTTCTACTTTCTCTATATTTACTCATGTTCATTTTTTAGTTTCTTGAATTCAATCTTTTTAGTTGATTTTTATTTGGGCCTTGATTCCTAAGAAATAAATGTAAAGACCACAGGCATCCTCTTGGTCAGCTTTAAGTATTTTGTAATTTCCACTGTGATATCCTCTTTACTCTCTGGGTTATTCAGCAGAAGAATTATGTGCATTGCTAGGAAGTTGTTAATCCATGGTTATTTAGAGGTGTTATTTTAATTTCCTAACATTCAATTTACTTTTAAGTACCTTTTGATTATGACTTCCCATACAGTTGCTTCCTGGGGTGAGACCATGGTCTGATCTAGTTGCTTTGGAATTTCTGAGACTTCCTTTGTGACTTAATATGTGGGGACTGTTTACAAAAGTTCTCAAAGCACAACTATATATTCTACATACAAAGTTACTAAATCATATTACATGGTCTGTAGATATGCAATAAGGACAAAAACTGATAAACTCTTAACATCTTTTCCTCTTACTGTGACCATGACAACTTTAAAAAGTTGACCTGGAAAATGTCAGAGCACAATTTAAGGAAATCGAAGTGTCTGTCTACCTACCTATTTTCTAAAGGCTTCCTCTCTTGGGGATAAAACATAATTCAGTAGTTATGAGGACTAATTTAAGATCACTCATCATATGTTAGCTCAAAAGAGAGCTAGGAACTGCAGATGCAAAGATGAACAAAGCCTGGGTCGATTCCTTGGATGGTTCATAATCGAGAGAGTTTATGTAAACTACCCAGGAGTGTAATTACACTTTAAAAGTGTAATTCCACCCTCCCTTTCCAGAGAGGGCAGTTGATAAGAAAAATTACAGTTTTATGTACTTTTACCCACAGAGGTTCCTTCTATTCACTACTTATCTTTCTGTCCCTGAAATTCTCCTCTCAGAGATCATCTATGATACTAAAGTTTCCTGGTTCTTCTACTTCTCTAACCACTTCCTCTCCCTCAGCCTAGTAAGGTGAAGACATTCCTCAAGGTTAACTGTGTAATTAAAAAGGCAGTAAAAATAAAGACACTTTCAAAATTAAATTTACCACCAAGATCCCACCAAGAGAAAATCTAAAGATTATACTCAAGATGAAACAATAATGATACCAGATAAAAGATCTGAAACTTAAAAGAAATGATAAAGATATTGGCAAATATAAGGTATAAAAGCAAACACATAATATAAAACAACAGCAACAAATTGGAAGAGCAGTAATTTATGAGGAACCAAGTTAGAACTACACAATGACCATTTCTTTCAGGGAAGAGAAAAGAAGAAACACTCCTAACTGATTTTATGAAGCCTGAATAATTCTGACATCAAAGTCACACAGGAAAAATACAAGAAAGGAAATTTACAGACCAATTTTTGAATACAGATGCAAAATTTCCAAAGAAAGTATCAGCTACTGAAAATGTCAACTGACTACAGCAAAATAAATATTTTTAAAACCGATTAATACAATAAACTATATTAACAGATTAAAAGAGAAAAACCAAGTGAACATTTCAGATACAATGTATTCAACAGATGAAGAAAATGCATTTAGTAAAATTCACCCCTTAATTGTGATGGGAACAAAACAATGAACAAAAACCAAACCTAGCAAAGGAGGAACAGAAGGAAACCTATTCATTCTGATAAAAGACATCTACAGAGATCTTGTTTGGGGCTATCTAGATCAGAAATAAGACAAGTAGGCTTTTATCACTGATTCAACAGTGTTCTTAAAGGTTGCAGCCAGTATAAAGCAAAAGTACTTAAGAGTTGTAAAAATCGTTAATGACAATTAGTTTTCTTTCTAAAAAGTTAGAAAGAAAACTGAAAGAAAACTATCATTATTTCAAGGTGATACTATAATCTACAAAGAAATTGCCAACTTATCTAGAGATAAATTCATTGAAATGAATAAGGTTCTTGAGTCCAATATTAATGTAAACTTTTAGTCAAACATACTTTCTATAAACCAGCAACAATCACGTAGAGAATACATTCTGAAGAGATACTCTTTAAAGCACCACAAAAATAAAACATATAAAGTATGTGGAAATAAACTGAATAAAAGTGGGTTAACCCTTATGGAGAAAATTATAAATCTTTCCATAAGGAAGAGTTTGGCTGATATGTATACCAAGTTCTCCAAAGATTTAACCATTGTTATGTCAAGTTTCCCAAAATTGATCTTCTGATTTAACACAATTCCACTCAAAATCCCCAAAGAGGTTCTTTTTTTTTGCGGGGGGTGGGGGGGCGGATTGCAAAACCATAATAAACTGATTCTAAAATTTATACATAAGAACAAAGGGCCATCTGAAGAAGTTATTTTCATAAGCAGAAACCAAATGGCCCATAAAAATATGAAGAGATGCTCAATCTCACTTGTACTCAAAGAAATGCAAATTAAAACCACAATAAGATATTCTACCAATGGCATCAGATGGGAAAAAATAAAAAACAAAACACTAACAATGCCAGTTTTTAAGGTGTGGAAAAACAAGGACATTCAAAAACTGCTGGTTAAAATAAAAGCAGGTGAAATCACCTTGGAAACTAGATTATCTAGTAAAGTGGACTGAGAATCTATTCTACCACTCACACCCAGTTCACAGCTGGCTACAGAAGTTTTCAAACTTCTTGGTCTCTGGACCCCTTTTACACTGAGGGCTCTACATTCCATCCAAGGCAACAGAATAGGACTTCCCTGGTGGTCCAGTGGTTAACAATCCTCCTGCCAATGCGGGAGACATGGGTTCAATCCTGCTCTGGGAAGACCGCACATGCAGTGGTGCAACAAAGCCTGTGCACCACAACTACTGAAGCCCACGCGCCCCAGAGCCTGTGCTCTGCAATAAGAACCCCATTGCATGGCGACAAACAGTAGCTCCACTCACCGCAACTAGAGAAAGCCTGCATGCAGTGGCCAAGGCCCAGCACAGTTTAAATTAAGCAATAATTTTTTTTTTACAGCAGCAGCAGGAGATTGTGGGGAGAATGGATACATGTATATGAATACCTGAGACCCTTTGCTGTTCACCTGAAACTATCACATTGTTTGTTAATCATATCACGTTCATGGACTGGAAGAATCAGTACCATGCAACTGACTATACTACCGAAGGCAATCTACCGATTGCAATCCCCATCAAGTTACCAATGGCATTTTTCACAGAACTTCTAGTTCTGTGAAAAATTTGTATGGAGACACAGAAGACACCAAACGGCCAAAGCAATCTTGAGAAAGAAAAATGGAATTGGAGGAATCAGGCTCTGACTTCAGACTGTGCTACAAAGCTATAGTCATCAAAACACTATCGTACTGACACAAAAACAGAAACACAGATCAATGGAGTAGGACACAAAGCCTAGAAATAAACCCATGCACCTATGGCCAATTAACCTATGACAAAGGAGGCAAGACTTCAATGTTGGAAAGACGATCTCTTCAACAAATGGTGCTGGGAAATCAGACAGCCACACGTAAGAAAATGAAATCTGATCATTCTTAAACACAATACACAAAAATAAGCTCAAAATGTATTAAAGACCTAAATGTGAGAGCAGACACTATAAAACTCCTAGAGGAAAACATAGGCAGAACACACTGTGTCATAAATCCCAGAAATACTTTTTTTCAATCTGTCTCCCAGAATAATGAAAATAAAAATAAACAAATGGGACCTACTTAAACTCCAAAGCTTTTGCACAGTGAAGGAAACAATTAATAAAACAAAAAGATAACCCAGTTCAGTCACTAAGTCATGTCCGACTCTCTGCGACCCCATGGACTGCAGCACGCCAGGCCTCCCTGTCCATCACCAACTCCTGGAATTCACTCAAACTCAGATCCACTGAGTCGGTGATGCCATCCAACCATCTCATCCTGTCGTCCCCTTCTCCTCCCATCTTCAATCTTTTCCAGCATCAGGGTCTTTTCCAATGAGTCTGTTCTTCGAATCGGGTAGCCAAAGTTTTGGAGCTTCAGCATCAGTCCTTCCAATGAATATTCAGGACTGATCTCCTTTAGGATGGACTGGTTGGATCTCCTTGCAGTCCAAGGGACTCTCAAGAGTCTTCTCCAACACCACAGTTCAAAAGCATCAATTCTTCTAACCCAGAGATTAGGAGAAAATATTTGCAAATGATGTGACTGACAAGGGATTAGTCTCCAAAATTTACAAACAGCTCATGACGTTTAATATAATCAAAACAATCCAATCAAAAAATGAGCATAAGACCTAAAGAGACATTTCCCCAAAGAAGATACACAGATGGCCAAGAGGCACATGAAAAGATGTTCAACATCGCTAATTTTTAGAGAAATGGGAATAAAAACTACAATGAGATATCATCTCACACCACTCAAGATGGCTATCATCAAAAAATCCAAACAACAAATGTGAGAGGGGATATGGAGAGAAGGGAACCTTCCTACATTGTTGGTAGGAACGTTAAGTTTCTACAAGCGTTATGGAGAACAGTATGGAAGTTCCTTAAAAAACTAAGAATGGAGCTACCATATCACCCTGCAATCCCATTCCTGGGCATATTCAGAGAAAAACATGATCTGAAAGGATACATGCACCACAGTGTTCAGCGCAGCACTGTTTACAATAGCCAAGACACGGAAGGAACCTAAGTGTCCACTGACAGAGGAATACGTAAGGAAGATGCAGCACATATACACAATGGAATATTACCCAGCCATAAAAGAGAGTGAAATGACACCATTTGTAGCAACATGAATAGACCCAGAGTCACACTGAGTCACCTCACACAAGAAGAAAAACCCCATGACATCCCTTAATATGTGGAATTTAAAAAGAAATGATACAAATGAACTTATTGACAAAACAGAAACAGACTCACAGACTTAGAGAATGAACTTATGGTTGCCGGGGGGAAAGATGAGGTTAAGGGATGGCTAGGAGTTTGGGAATGACAAGTACAAACTGTTATATTTAAAACGGACAACCAATAAGGTCCAACTGTATAGCACAGGGAACTCTGCTCAGTGTTATGCAGCAGCTGGGATGAAAGGGGAGTTTGGGGGAAAATGGATACATGTATATGTATGGCTGAGTCCCTTTGCTGTACATCTGAAACTATTACAACATTGTAAATCAACTATACTTCAATATAAAATAATGAGTTTTAAAAAATAACTGAGGCCTCTAAAGACTTTTTTGTTTCTATGGGTTATATTTACTGGTAGTTACTACATTAGGTATCGTAACTGAGAAAAATTTAAATATAACCACACATAAGCACTTTATTCTATCATCTGTTAGAGTAATATCATCACATGCCATGTAACCTCTGGGAAACCCCACTGTGTGCTTGTGAGAGAATGTCAGTGAAAAAGGAAAATGATGTCTTAGTGTTATTATGGAAATAGTTTGGACTCTGAAGCTCTTTGAAATCATCTCAAGAAACTCTAGTTCCTAGACCAATTTTGAGAACCACTGCTCTAGACAAAGTCTAGGCATCAGATACATTTAGGAATGTTTATAGCAGCATTGTACATAGTAGTAAAATCTAGAAAGAACCCCAAATTCATCAGTTGGTATTTCCATTCTGTGAACTGTTGATACACCACGACTGTAAAAAGGAATCAGCTACAGTAAGAATGACTCTTGAGCAAAGAGATGAGCACAGATGCAAATCATGGAGAAATATATTCAGCTTTTATTTCAAGCTCAAAAAAGAGGCAAACTTAATAAAGCAGTGGTGAGGAATACATCACAGGTGGCAAAGCTAATGAAAAGCAAGAGATTGCTGCTGCTGCTAAGTCACTTCAGTCGTGTCCAACTCTGTGCGACCCCACAGACGGCAGCCCACCAGGCTCCCCCGTCCCTGGGATTCTCCAGGCAAGAACACTGGAGTGGGTTGCCATTTCCTTCTCCAATGCATGAAAGTGAAAAGTGAAAGTGAAGTCGCTCAGTCCCTCAGCGACCCCTTGGACCGCAGCCTTCCAGGCTCCTCCATCCATGGGATTTTCCAGGTAAGAGTACTGGAGTGGGGTGCCATTGCCTTCTCTAAAGCAAGAGGCTGGGTAACAGCAAATGCAGGATAGGCAACTACCGTGTGAATGGCAGAGTTGGGGGATACACAGAAAGTTCTGAGTAGTGAGTATATGGGTGTTTATGTTTTATACATTTTATATGTAAAATATATTTCAAAATTAAGAAATAAGAGACCAACACAAAACAACAGCACTAGAAAAAGTTACTGAATAAGAGACAATTATTTAACGTAACAGCAATGGAAGAAACCACAGAGGAATGGGTAATTTTGAATACATTCATTCAAAAAATGAAAAAAAGTCAGCGTGACAAACAAGAAAAGGCCAAACCAATCTTAAAAAACACACACTATTGAAAAAAAGAATTTTAAACTACAAATGGATATAAATACATGAAGTTTATTCTCACTAGTAATCAAATGCAAATTAAAACCAAGAAAAAAGCATTAAGAAACGATCCTAATCTGGGTAAGGCTATAGTGACCTTAACACTTTCCTATGTAATAGTGGGAATTAAGCTTGGTGCAATTTATATGGAGGAGAATTAAGCACACATGTCAAGTATCCTAAACTATTCACTCTTCAATAATTCTACTTCTAGACATGACTCTTCCGGAAACAATCTGAACTACTGCACAAAATATTAACAAACAAAAAAAAAGGGGAAAGAATCTAAATGTCCAAAAGAGGCTATTTCAGATAAAAGAAAATTCTCTTTTATTTACATAAGTGAATATTAAGTAATGTTAAATGTTGGTTACTTCCTAATATGGGGAAATAAAATCATGGCAATAAAAAATAGAACACAGAAAACTACATACAGAATGATCTTTTAAGTGTTTGTTTTAATGTATAGAAAAAAGTTTGTTCACTGTTAGAAGAGCTGTATCTCTGTATGATAAGTTTATGGGAGATCCTCTGGACTGTTTTTGGTATAACACAAATTTATTTAAATAAATTCACATACTTGTAGAATCAGATAACAAGCCTAAAATAATAAAACCCACAAACCTCAGTTGCGTACAAATGTATTGCTTCAGTGGCCATGGATCTCCACGCTATACGCCCACTGTTTTTGGTCAGGTGTGCTCCTTAAGGATCATCAAAGTGGACTTCCTCTGGCTTCTGAAACATGCCCCATACCTTCTCACTTAAGCAGCTCAACCTGGACTATCTGATCCACCTGGATCACATTCGCTATCTGGCTGGCCGAGTTCTAACATCTCCCAAAGTTCTTGAGAAATACCGCCTTTTCTGAGAAGGTTTTTCCAACTCTGTGCTAACTCAGCCACCCAAATTAGATGTGATTTTTCCTGGTCTTGGACTCCTACAGAAATGATTTTAGCATTCCTATTCCTCTGGACAGCATTTGCCTTTAACATTTCTGTCTTAACACCTTTACTAGATTGTAGTAGTTCAGGAAGGGGCTCTATCTCTAATATTGGCAAACTGCTTCCCAGAATGAAACAGGAACTGAATAAATTTTTGTCACAAGAGACTAGTCTCTTGCCCTGGCCACAAGAAGGAGGAAGAGAGAGTGGGACTCAGCATGAAATTTCTCAGAGAAACAATGAGGGATAAAAAGGACAATTAGCAGTGCTACAACAATTACGACCTTCAAATTTGTTCTTTTAGCAGCCAGAAATCTATCCATAATTGGTAATAATTTCTGTGGAAACAAAAACATGCTTGGAATTTCCAAGAACCCACCCCCAAAAGAGCTGTTGGAGTTCAGCCAGTGTATAAACTGATACACTGCAGATAATATTTTCCTTTAGGAAAAACATGTTTGCTTAAGTCTGCCTAAAGCCACTTCTGAAACAAAATATTGTTAATGGTGAGAGAAAAGGGAGAATCAAAGAGGAAGGAGGAAAGTGGTTGTTCTCAACATCTCGCTAACTTCTAAAAAGTAAACTTGAAAGGGAGAACACGGACAAATCATAAAACCCTTTGTGCCAGTTTCCCACTCTACCTTTACCCAACGCTCTATTTCACAAAACAACTGAAACTTTAAGGGGAGAAAGTCTCAAGAATTTTTCTTTTCCTTACTAATGCAAGTCTTTAAATTAATTAAATCAGTATTTGCCATGGCTGTGCAGATAACTCATTCACACATACCCAGGTGTGACAAAACCCTCCTTATACTTAATGCCAGACAGTGCTTTACTTTGAAATAACACTGGTCTTTATGAGACATTTTGTGAAGACTGCTCTTTGCCAGATTTTTGTGGGGGAGAGGAGACAGGACAGCCCTTCATACAGACTTGGACTCATCTTCATATGTATATGTATATTTATATTTAAGTGTTGCTATATTCAGTCAATGACTATGTATTGAGAACTGTGCTAAGTATACAGAGGGGAATCAGACCCTGCCCTCATGGCCCACAGGTTGCCCCAGACCCACATTTTACTGAAGGAAATGAACAATAATAAGTCAACAAATAAACGAGGGAGGTTACAGGTGATGATAACCATAAAGGAGACAAGACAGGGAGGCCATTTAATAACCAGAGTTATAGGTTATGATAAGAACTGTAATGGAGACAAGACAGGGAGGCCATTTAATAAACAGCAAAGGTCTCTCAGATACATTTAAACCAAGATGGAAAAGCAGAACCTAGCTATGCTTGGTGGAGTCTTCCAGACAGAGAAATGGAAAGGTCCCGAGATGGAAACAGACTCAAGTCAGTTTGAAGGGCATAAAAGAAGCTGGTCACACTATTTTGTGGGTCACATCTGTAGGTTATGATGTTAATTTTGTGCATCAGTGTACCAGGGAGTCATAGGTTTTCAACGTAAGTATTCTTTAATGAACTGTCGCTTCAGTGATGTGTATGAGTGTGTACTAGACTGCAATATATAATACATTTCTTATTGTGGGCAGTGGTGAAATCTGCACTGAGCAAGAAAAGTAGTAACATGAGGATGGTGTTGCAGGCCACCAAAAATAACTGAGATTTTTTTTTTTTTCCTAAACACAGTAGAACGGTACTAGAGGGTTTTAAGCTGAGGAGGGCCATGATCTAATTAGATATGCCAGCGTTGCCAAAAGATTACTACAGTGAATTCAGAAGACCTATTTGAGCAAATTATTTACTCTCTCCAGAGTTCACTTTCTTCATTGTAAAAATGAGAAGGTTGGACGGAGATGACCTTTAAGATTTTATCTATTACTAAATTCTCCTGGCTGTATCCTGCTTCCTCCCTTGGGCCTAAGTAAACAACTATTGGTGAGTACTAGCACATTAGGTCAAGTTCTGGGTTACTTCACAATATTATAAACTATACAGCTAAGAATTATGTTTCCCTAGAAATCAATTTTAGAATTATCTCTTTACTGGAACCAGTTATCTCATTGGGCTGAAAGTGAATTAAATGCTTTTGCAACTCTCCGGTACAAGATTTGGGGTGTGAGGAAAATTGACAGGGAGGGATGAAAAGATTTACTGATCAGGTTATTCAGAACACATTTCTTTATTTGTTCTAGGTTATTACTGACATACAAGCTAGTGCCATCTAAAGTTGCAGGGAACCCTCAGCACTGAAGTCAAGATGTAGAAGCTGAACTTCTTCCATGTAACCAAAAAGGCTACTGCGGAAAACTACTTACTGAGAGCCTACTATATGCTAACCCCATGCTACACAGTTTGCTATACATATTTTCATTTAATCCTCCTAGTTAGTCAAACTTCACAAATATGGAATCAGGGGCTCAGAAAAGACAAGCAAGCTATTAAGAGGCAGGGTCAGGACTGGTCTTTAGTCTGTACTTAAATTATCCTGAAGGATTTTGAAAATTACTGTACAGGTATTAAATCATCAGTTAAATATTGGACAACTCCAGTTATCTGTGACATATGGACAGAGAGGTTCACCCAATAAATCAATTTGGGACGCACAGGTACTTTGCTAGGTACAGTGTGAGATGAAAAGAACCTGCTCCAGCACAGGGGGGCCTACTTCGCGGGCACCTGCTGGGTTGTATAAAGTGGAATTAGGCAAACTAACCTAGGGATTCAGATACCCAATTAAGCACACGTGAATAGTATTTCGGCAATTTCCAGGTTCATTTTCTCGGTTGTTGTTCCTGACAGGTCACCAGAGGAACGGCGTCACCTGAGCTGAGGGCCTAACAAGTGTCCTGAAAGTTCCATAAACTCGAGATACTCGAAACACGAATTTCTAACTCACATTAACCCTTTAGGAAGCAAGAGACACGTCACTTGCCCAACTGGAGCAGTATCCTTGCCATATTAAGGAGAGAAAACCTAGAAAACGTAGAAGGCATGGTCCTCGTGAGGATCGAAATGGTACCTATCGGCTTCCACAGAGACCAAGCAAACATCTCAGCAAAGTTGGGGCCGCTCATGGCATACCTGCCTCAACACCAAGATCGCGGTACCCACCTGTCACATACTCAGCTTCAAACCTCCGTCGAACCTCAGAGATGAGCCTGGCTTTATTCTGGGCTTGATACTAGAAGAGAGAAACGAAGGGACGCTTAGACGTTACAGGCACCATCTCACTTCCCCTCAGCCCAGCCCACCTGCACCTGGGCGTGCGGCCCCCTCGCCTCAGAGGCGGCTTCGGGGTCCGGCAGTGATCTGGTCAGCTCCTCACCTCGGCGATAGTCGCGGTCGTGGACATGATCAGAGTTGGCGTCGCTCCTTTCCACAGCTGCGGTCCGAATATCTCAGCACTGGGCAAGCTGGCCAGAAGGTAAAGAGGGAAGGGCGGGAGGTGGAGGCGGTCGCGTGACAACGGAAGGAAGGCGGAAGCGTCGCCACGCCGCCCAATCTGGTGTGTCCGCTCGGGTCTGGAGGCGGGACCAGGCCCTCAACCTGGCTTTCCATTCGCTTCGCGTTCGGGCCCCGCCCCCGACGTCCTGAACTGCGGACCCTCCCCCGCCAGCCCGCGAATCTCGGGCTCTTCCCTTGCAGAGATCCGCCCCTGCGAGCTCCGCCTGCCATTCACTTTTACAATATTCCCCGGAGGCCCCGCCTCCTCAGGCTCCCATGGCAACCGAGTTCTGGCCGGATGGGCAGGCTCCGCCTCCTCTGCGCTGGACGCAGCCTCCGGCCTGGACCTCCCAAGATGCAGCGCGAAGGCGGGAGGTTTGGAGCTGCAGGACACTGTACGTATTTTTGGCGTTGCTGCTGCTGGGTTGTTGCTATTGTGCTGAGCAAGGGTCTCACGCGTAGAGGTAGGGCTGGCGGCTTGTTCCCTGACCCGACCTTCGCCGAGAGGTAGCGGGGCTGGGCTTGGCTCCCCTAGTCCCATTATTGCGGAAGACCGGTTAGGAAGTAGGCATCCCCAGGCCTGTGCACCTCTTTCTCTGGAATGACAACTAGATTATTCCTAGTGCTTTCTCTGTTTGAGAATTACTTCACTTGCAACTTTCTTCACTTCTGCAGCATCTTTCTCACTTGGAGTGTGAGGTACTTAACAAAGGATTTAACTTTGAAATTTTTGAAACAGTTATGTAAAGTTTAAAGATACAAAGCGTCTTCAGTTCAGTTCAGTCGCTCGGTTGGTCGTGTTCGACTCCTTGCGACCCATGGACTGCAGCACGCCAGGCCTCCCTGTCCATCACCAACTCCCGGAGTTCACTCAAACTCAGATCCACTGAGTTGGTGATGCCATCCAACCATCTCATGCTCTGTCGTCCCCTTCTTCTCTCGCCTTCAATCTTTGCTAGCATCAGGGTCTTTTCCAGTGAGTCAGTTCTTTGCATCAGGAGGCCAAAGTATTGGAGTTTCAGCTTCAGCATCAGTCCTTCCAATGAATATTCAGGACTGATTTCCTTTAGGATTGACAGGTTGGATCTCCTTGTAGTCCAAGGGACTCTCAAGTCTTCTCCAACACCACAGTGCAAAAGCATCAATTCTTTGGCGCTCAACTTTCTTTATAGTCCAACTCTCACATCCATATATGACTACTGGAAAAACCGTAGCTTTGACTGGACCTTTGTTGGCAAAGTAATGTCTCTGCTTTTTAATATGCTGTCTAGGTTGGTCATAGCTTTTCTTCCAAGGAGCAATTGTCTTTTAATTTCATGGCTGCAGCCACCATCTGCAGTGATTTTGGAGCCCAAGAAAATAAAGTGTCTTGCTGTTTCCATTGTTTCCCCATCTGTTTGCCATGAAGTGATGGGACCAGACGCTTACTCCTTCGAAGGAAAGTTATGACCAACCTAGATAGCATATTCAAAAGCAGAGACATTACCTTGCCAACAAAGGTTCGTCTAGTCAAGGCTGTGGTTTTTCCTGTGGTCATGTATGGATGTGAGAGTTGGACTGTGAAGAAGGCTGAGCACCGGAGAATTGATGCTTTTGAACTGTGGTGTTGGAGAAGACTCTTGAGAGTCCCTTGGACTGCAAGGAGATCCAACCAGTCCATTCTGAAGGAGATCAGCCCTGGGATTTCTTTGGAAGGAATGATGCTAAAGCTGAAACTCCAGTACTTTGGCCACCTCATGCGAAGAGTTGACTCATTGGAAAAGACTCTGATGCTGGGAGGGATTGGGGGCAGGAGGCGAAGGGGACGACAGAGAATGAGATGGCTGGATGGCATCACTGACTAGATGGACATGAGTCTGAGTGAACTCCGGGAGTTGGTGATGGACAGGGAGGCCTGGCGTGCTACGATTCATGAGGTCACAAAGAGTTGGACACGACTGAGCGACTGATCTGATCTGATGGGACCGGATGCCATGATCTTAGTTTTCTGAATGTTGTTTTAAGCCAACTTTTTCACTCTCCCCTTTCACTTTCATCAAGAGGCTCTTTAGTTCTTCTTCACTTTCTGCCATAAGGGTGGTGTCATCTGTGTATCTGAGGTTATTGATATTTCTCCCGGCAATCTTGATTCCAGCTTGTGCTTCATCCAGCCTGGTATTGTGCGTGATGATGTCTAAATTAAGATAGTTCTCACTTGGGGCGGTTTTGCCCCCGGGGGGACTTTTTGACTGTGTCTGGAGACATTTTTGCTTGTTGCAACAGAAAACTGCAAAGAAATTATAAGAAGAAAAGAACAGTCCCTATACTCCCACCAGCCATAGTCAAACAGGATGGACACTTGAGCATGATTTCCCCCAAACTTTCTTATCTTTATTATGGGGGAAAATGAACATTGTGTTCATTTTATTTGTAATATTGTATTTGAATATATCCTTGAAACAGTATCTCAAGCATGGCTAAAGTGTCTGTCTGGCTCCACTCCCCTACTCTGATATCCTTCTTCTCCAGAATAGACAGTCACCAGGATTTGTCATGAATCCTGACACCTTTGCTTTTTAATTTTGGACCAGGCTGCCTATGTTGGAGGGAGAAGGCAATGGCAACCCATTCTAGTACTCTTGCCTGGAAAATCCCATGGACGGAGGAGTCTGGTAGGCTGCAGTCCATGGGGTTGCTGAGTCAGACACGACTGAGCGACTTCACTTTCACTTTTCACTTTCATGCATTGGAGAAGGAAATGGCAACCCACTCCAGAATTCTTGCCTGGAGAATCCCAGGGACAGGGGAGCCTGGTGGGCTGCCGTCTATGGGGTTGCACAGAGTCGGACACGACTGATGCGACTTAGCAACAGCAGCAGCCTATGTTTGAATCCTGTCTCTGTCATTTCCAATCTGCAGGCCTTTGTGAAGATCCTTAAATTCCATGTCTCAGTTTCCCCATCTGAGGATAATAGTACCTATAGCATAAGGATGTTCTGGGGAATAAGTACATTAGTCCAAAGTGCTTAGAACAGTGCCTGGCACAGAAAATGCAGTCAGGGAATGTAGCCATTGGAGGTAAACAAAGCATATTATGCTATTTTATCTGTTTTGATTTTTATGCATAATATACTACAGTATACATATTTCTGCAACTTAATATTTTTTCATTTGATTTTTGAAATCAAGCCACAGTGTTGCTGTTCAGTCTAAGTCCTGTCTGACTCTTTGCAGCCCCTTGGACTGCAGCACACCAGGCTTCCCTGTCCTGAGTTTGCTGTCTCCCTGAATTTGCTCAAATTTATGTCCATTGAGTAGATGGTGCTATCTAACCATTTCATCCTCTGCCTCCCCCTTCTCCTTTTGCCTTCAGTCTTTCCCAGATTAGGATCTTTTCCAATGAGTCATCTGCATCAGGTGGCCAAAGTATTGTGGCTTTAGCGTCAGTCTTTCCAATGAATGTTCAGGGTTGATTTCCTTTAGGATGGACTGGTTGGATCTCCTTGCTGTCCAAGGGTCTGCTCCAACACCACAATTCGAAAGCATCAGTTCTTTGGCGCTCAGCCTTCTTTATGGTCCAACTCTCATATCCGTGCACGACTACTGAAAAAACCATAGCTTTGACTAGATGGACCTTTATCAGCAAAGTAATGTCCCTGCTTTTTAATATGCTGTCTAGGTTTGTCACAGATTTTCTTCCAAAGAGCAAGCGTCTTTTAATTTCATGGCAGCAGTCACCATCCACAGTGATTTTGGAGCTCAAGAAAATAAAATCTGTCACTGCTTTCATTTTTTTTCCCCATCTATTTGCCATGAAGTGATGGGACCAGATGCCATGATCTTAGTTTTCTGAATAGTCTGAGTTTTAAGCCAGCTTTTTTGCTCTCCTCTTTCACCTTCATCAAGAGGCTCAATGATACACATCTAATTCATTCCTCTTAGCTATAATATGATATTCCATCCATATCTATTCATTCCCCTATTGGTGGTCATTGAAGTTTTTGCTTTTTTTTAAAAAAATAGCACAGTGAACATTCCAGAAAAAAGTCTTCATTATTATGTAGGATTATTTCTCTGGGTTAATATCTAGAAATGAAATTTCTAAGTGTATGCATTTCTGTTCACTGCCAGGTTGTCTTCCAAAGTCTCCCTTTAATTAAGTACTTGTAACTATTTCCTAATTTATGACTTCACCTCCAGTGTCACTTCACTCCCCCATCTTCAACACTGTCACCAGGATCTTTATTACTCAAAAGTACAATCCTGTGGTTTCTATTTTTGAAATCTTTCAGTGGTTTAACATTCCTTAGAGAAAGTTAGAAGTCCTTAGTATGGCATCAAGAACCTTTAATCTTTCCTGATTTTCTCAGTGGATCACATTCATTCAAATTTCAGATACACTAAGTGTTGCTGGGAAAGGCAAAGGGGAGATTTGACTCTGGGCAGGCCTCAACAAATGACTTCTAGTTATATAGGTAGAAGAAGTTTTAACAGTGAACCTATTCTGTAGCCAAGTTAATTTACTAGGTAAACAATGTCCTGTATGTTGGAAAAATGATTATCTCTGTGTATTATGCTCATAAGATTATGTTTACTATTATGAGGTGAAGTTTACAGTTGAGTGTCGTAATTCTACCTTTTTCCCAAAGGTAGAATTCCAAAGACACTTCCCACTGGTTGCAGTCTATCGATTGGTTTCTTAGAGAATTTTATAGCTTTCATATGTAGATAATATAGTGCTCTTTTAGGATCTTCCTGTACCAGACCTGGTTCTGAAATTTATAATGCCAAATGTATTTATTAGCATTTAACAGAAACATTGTTTATTTGTTGGCAGACTGGGAGAGAAGGATGGATAAGGGTGATAATTTGTTGCCTATATTTAGGTTAGCATGTATCATTTTTCTAATATACTCACACATCTGTTTTCATTTTATGTGTAAAATATACAGTCAACTTTGATGTGTGGCGATACAGAACAGGAAAAGCTCAAATTAACTGCCTAGTATTTTATAAATAATCTGCATCCAAATCTTCCTTCCTGCTGCTTTCTTTCCCCCAGCCTCCTCCAGAGCTGCGACTGGAGGTAAAACTTAACTGGTTTGAGTTACCTGTTTTTTTCTGCAGCCACTGTTGTAAGAGTACTAAGTAAAAAGTCAAATGACTAATAGGCTAGAATACTAAGCCTGGTGTCCTGATTTGATTAATCAAGACTTGTTTATATTGGTTTAAGAACCTCTACATTGAACCTTAGTTTTACTTGTTTCCAGATTATTTCTATCTTAAAAATGAATATTACCACTTATTCCATAGCTTTAAAGTTTTGTCTTGTGAACATATGCTCAGAACTTTTACCTTTAATGTAGATGTTGCATTAGTATAAAATAAAACAGATATTCACAGATATGTGAATTCAGTAAGCATAGAGATTATTATAGAAAGTTTGAAGGAAAAAAGTTATTTTTATAAATTAATAGTTTAGCTTCTGATTTTTAGCTCTGAAGATGATCCATGTAAAATAACTTATCTTGAAAATGTGCATGTTTTTGCAGTAGTACTTAAAAATAAAAAATAGCCTTTCATATAACAGCTGTGTTTTTAAATCTATTTGAATCTAAGTCCATGAGAATAAGTTTGCTTTTTGCCTAGAGCTCATGCTCAAAGCTTGTAGCAGTGGTTTGCAACTTTTTATCTCTATTATCACTCAGCGTCTATCTTTCCAGGTCATAGTTCAGGGATACAAATCATAGACTTGGGGGCTGGTGGGGGTGGGGGTGGGGGAGTACAGCAGTAGGTGCATGCAAAACTTTTGAATTAGGGGCCAGTTACCAGATAAGTTTATGTTTTAGAACAATAACTGAGGTAGCATAAATGAATGGACATATTGGAGGAGAGAGAGACTAGAGTAAGGAAGGCTGATAAAGGGCGTTCACTGCAGCCTAAATGAGGGATGAAAGCCTGAACCATCACAGACACAACTGGGACAGAAAATTGTAAGAAAGAAGTTTCTAAGTTAAGGAACTTAGTGATAGCATTAAAAGATACAATGTAAGGTGCCTGATTTTCCTAACTCTTCACATTTTGAAGGGGCAACAGTACATACTCTAAAGTTTATTGAAGGGGATGATTCTACTGACCTTTTAGCACTGAGATCCTGCTTACTCCTGCCACACTTGTGGGTAAACCAGAGCATTGTGTTGATGACCCATTAGTTGTGACATTTAATATTAAAATTAACAAAATCCTTTTCTGGATGTAAGTTATTTTTGTTTATTTTCAGTATTAGGAAGTCAAGACCTTTTGAAGTGAGTAGGTAGTAAAAGACGATGAGTTCTTAGATCTTTACCTCCGAATATATAATGTTAAAAAAAATATCATTTAGTGCCAAAAAAGCAAATTCTGTTAGAAGTCTCCTAAGAGGTCTGAGATGTCTGTGGGAAATTTGAAATCAAGAAGTTATTAGTCATACATTTTCATGTAATGTAACTAATTTCATGTAAAACAGTTTCACAAGTAAAAGCTGTGCCTTTGGTTTCACTACCTATCTGCTTTACTGATAAAGCTGAAGCTGCTCTGAGATACCTGTTTTCCCAGATCTTTGCATGAGTTGCCTAACAAGCCAGGAAGTCATTTGGCTTTTGCTAGTTTGTATTATCCAGTATCTCCAGTTGCTTCAGTAATTCTTCTAGAAATTCTCAAAAACGATATCATAAATTTGATTTGAAAAGAAATGTGTAACAGATTACTCCCAAATTTAGCAATGTAAAACAACAAACATTCATTATCTTAAAATATCTGAGGACCAGGTTTTTGGGAACAGTTTAGGGGTGGTTCTGGCTCAGAAAGGCTTGACTGGAGCTGGGAGATGTGATCCCAGGAAGGCTCACTCACATGGCTCTTGGCAAAAGGCCCCCGTCCCTTGCTGGCTGTTGGCAGGAAGCCACAGTTCTTTGCTGTGTGTGCATCTCCACAGGGCTGCCCAAGTGTCTTAATGATATGGCAGGTGATTTTCCCTAGTGCAAATGATCCAAGGAAGAGGTCACTGAGGAAGCCACCATGCTCTGTGACCCACTCTTCTTCTGTATTCTGTGCCTGGAAATGAGTCATGATGACCAGGCCTCATTCAAGGAGAGGAGATTTAAGTGCCACTTCTTAATGACAGGAGTTTCAAAGAAATTTGTGAGGGTCTTTAAAACCACAAGTGATGTATTTTCAGAAGTTCGACAATAAGGTGCAGCGTCTCCAACTTGAATGATCTAATATGCTTTTAAGTAGAGTTGCCTGTAAATCAAGTCATTTTAATAAAATGCAGGCAACATTAAGTTAAATTAATAGATTATGCTTCAGTGATACTTTTTTTCTAATTGGATTGTTGGTAGATTTTTATAATAAAAGAACAAAACCTAAGCCTTTGGAGTTTGCTTCTCATTCAAAAGAGGAAAACTATATTACTTACTTGTACATGACCTCGTTTTCATTTATTTCTAAAGTACTTGATTTTCTTGGTGTAAATAATCCACAAATAAGAGAAAAGAGAGTATGAGTTAGAGTTATTTAAAGTGACAAGAGACCTTTCAGCATTCACAAACTATTAAGTATACAGTTGCTCTGATGTTTCTAAGATTAGGTACTGTATGAACCAGAGCTAGCCATGATGATGAGAATGATAGTAGCTAACCTTTTCTAGCACTTTCTATGGGCCAGGTTCTATTTCAAGTGAGTTCTATTCGTTAATTCTAATACCTTGTAGGTTTGGTGCTGTTATTGCACCCTCTTACATAGATGTGGATGTGAGGTGGCATAAAGAGACTAAATAACTTGCTGTAAATCATACATCTAAGGAAAAGCAGGCCCACCATTCAGAGGGTGCTCTGATGGTTCTTAGCATATGCTAAGCATTTGGTAACTGTTACAGGAGTGACTCCTGGGGCCAAACTATGGTGGAGGTAATGAAGATAATGGCCACCTCCTTCCAAAAGTCCCATGCATGCACTGCTACACTCAGTGCCCCCGACCCTGCAACAGGCCACCGCTGACCCATGCCTCTGCTGGAGACTCCTGGACACTCACGGGCAAGTCTGGGTCAGTCTCTTGTGGGGTCTCTGCTCCTTTGTCCTGGGTCCTGGTGCACACAAGGTTCTGTTTGTGCCCTCCAAGAGTCTGTTCCCCAGTCTTTTGTAAGTTCTGGCAGCTCTATGGTGGGGTTAATGGCAACCTCCTCCAAGTGGGCTTATGCCATACCCAGGGCTCCTGCACCCAGAGCCCCTGCCCATGTGGTAGTCCACTGCTGACCCGTACCCCTGCAGGAGACACTCAAACACAGTTCTGGCTCAGTCTCTGTGGGGTCTCTGGTCCTGGTGCACACAAAGTTTGTTTGAGCCCTCTGAGTGTTTCTGGTGGGTATGGGGTTTAATTCTAAACACGATTTTGCCACCCCTACCATCTTGCTGGGGCTTCTTCCTTTGTTCTTGGGCCTGGGGTATCTCCTCACAGTTGATCGAGCACCGCACAGCTGCTACTCCATCTGGTCCTATCACTTCATGGCAAACAGATGGCCAAACAGTGGAAATAGCAGCAGACTTTATTTTTGGGGGGCTCCAAAATCACTGCAGATGGTGACTGCAGCCATGAAATTAAAAGACGGTTGCTCCTTGGAAGAAAAGCTATGACCAACCTAGACAGCATATTAAATAGCAGAGACGTTACTTTGCCAACAAAGGTCCATCTAGTCAAAGCTATGGTTTTTCTGGTAGTCATGTATAGATGTGAGAGTTGGACTATAAAGAAAGCTGAGTGCTGAAGAATTGATGCTTTTGAACTGTGGTGTTGGAGAAGACTCTTGAGAGTCCCTTGGACTGCAAGGAGACCCAACCAGTCCATCCTAAAGGAAATCAGTCCTGGGTGTTCATTGGAAGGACTGATGCTGAAGCTGAAACTCCATTACTTCGGCCACCTGATGGGAAGAGCTGACTCATTGGAATAAGACCTTGATCCTGGGAAAGATTGAGGGCAGGAGGAGAATGGGACGACAGAGGATGAGATGGTTGGATGGCATCACTGACTCACTGGACCTGAGTTTGGGTGGACTCCGGGAGTTGGTAATGGACAGGGAGGCCTGGCATGCTGTGGTCCATGGGGTCGCAAAGAGTTGGACACGACTGAGCGACTGAACTGAACTGACTGGAGTGATTCAGCATACATAGCCAGTGAATGAAGAGACTTCACCATCTTTTTCTTACATGTTTTCTCACATGGGTTCAATGGAGGGGGTGTTCTTTGTTCTTTATTCTGCCTTACTTATTGTCTCAAGTTGCCTTTCTTATACCCAGTCTTCAGAGCAAGGGAATACGTGCCAGGACAATGTAGTGGTTAGAAATATAGGGTCAGGAGCCAGAGGGCCCCTCTTCTAAATCTAGTGCCATTGCTGATTAGCTTTGTAACCTTGGGAAATTTTCTGACCTTCATTAAAATACAGTTTTCTCATTTAAGAAGCAGGGCACCTAAAGCCAGTGCTCTGGGACAACCCAGAGGGATAGGGTGGGGAGGGAAGTGCGAGGGGGGTTCAGGATGGGGGGGACACATGTATACCTGTGGCCGATTCATGTTGATGTAAGGCAGGAACCATCACAATATTGTAAAGTAATTATCCTCCAATTAAAATAAATTAAAAAATTAAAAGATGGGATATTAAGAATACTTACTTTATTTTTTTTTTTTTTTTTTTTTTCTGGTTTTAATTTTATTTTATTTTTAAACTTTACATAATTGTATTAGTTTTAAGAATACTTACTTTAAAAGAATGTTTGTGAGTATTAAATAATGCATGTATTGTACCTGGCATATAATAAGCATGAACAATTTATGGCTATTTTTTAATTCTTGTGTTCATTACAATATCTAATCCTCTGTTTTTTTTCTACTTTGAATAAGAGTAGTGACTTCCTTAGGATGTAAAACTGCATTGCTTTTGCAAAATAAGATTTAAATTTTATTTCTATTACTCCTATGAAGATTTTTTTTTAAGTCATGCTACAGCATTTCCTGGTTTCCACCACTCCCCCCGCCCCCGTCCCCCACCTCACCGGGCTTTCATTTTGGCTGTCAAGTCTGTAGAAACTCCTTTCTCAGGGAGGCAGAAACCCAAGGGCCTGGGCTATGGAAGCAATCCTAATATGAATCCTTGACTGACTGAGATGTCATTGTAGAGGGGCTAAGACGTAGAGGGAGAAACCAGGTTAGGACTATATGTTTGAGAGACAGAGGTAGAACCCTTAAGAAATTCTCTGAGCCGGAAAGTTTGTGGTTCTTTATAATGGAGCACATGTACCTTTTAAGAGATGCTGTTAACATTCATTTATCTTCTGTGATGTGCTTGTTTGCCTTCTTTGCAAACTGTGTTTTTTAAGGGCTCTACAGAAATGATATTTGGGATACAGACTTTAGTCAGACACGACTAAGCGACTTCACTTTCACTTTTCACTTTCAAGCATTGGAGAAGGAAATGGCAACCCACTCCAGTATTCTTGCCCGGAGAATCCCAGGGATGGGGGAGCCTGTTGGGCTGCCGTCTATGGGGTCGCACAGAGTCGGACACGACTGAAGCGACTTAGCAGCAGTAGTAGCAGATGCAAGAATGAATATGAATTGCAGGACACATTGGGCTTCCCCCGTGGCTCAGCCGGTAAAGAATCCCCCTGTAATGCAAGAGACACGGGTTTGATCTCTGGGCGGGGCAGGTCCCTTGAAGGAGTGCATGGCAACCCACTCCGGTATTCCTGCTTGGAGAATCCCATGGACAGAGGAGCCTGGTGGGCTACAGTCCCTAGGGTTGCAAAGAGTCAGACAGGACTGAAGCAACTGAGCGCATAGTCGATTAACAATGCGGTTTCAGCTGAACAACTGAGGGACTCAGCTCCGCATACACATGTATCCGCTTCATTCTTTCTGGGGCTATTAGTTGTTCTCCACTCTTCTCGAGTAGCATATCGGACACCTTCCAACCTGGGAGACTCATCTTTCAGTGTCAAATCTTTTTGCCTTTTATACAGTTCATGGTGTTCCTCATGGTAAGTATACTAGGGTGGTTTGCTATTCCCTCCTCCAGTGGATCATGTTTTGCCAGAACTCTCAAAACTCTCTGGTCTGACCTGTTGGTCTTGGGTGACCCTGCACGACATGGCTCATAGCTTCATTGAATTATGTAAGCCCCGTTGCCACAACAAGGCAGTGATCCATGAAGGGGATACATATATCCATTCTCCCCTAAGCCCCGCTCCCATCCAGGCTGCCACATAACACTCAGCGGAGTTCCCTGTGCTATACAGTCGTTTCTTGCTGGTTATCCATTTTAAATATAGCAGGGTCTACATATCTATCCCCAACCCCCCAACTATCCCTTCTCCCCATCCTTTCCCTGCCCCGCAACCATAAGTTCATTCTCTAAGTCTGTGAGTTTGATTCTGTTTCATAAATAAGTTCGTTTGTATAATTTCTTTTTTGATTCCGTATATAAGGGATGTCATATGGTATTTCTCCTTTTCCGTCTGGCTTCACTCAGTGTGACAATCTCTAGGTCCATCCATGTTGCTGCGAATCGTGTTATTGAGATACAGTTTTTGATAAATGTGGCATTGTTAAGATAGCATAAAAAGCTAAAAAATGTTAATAATGTTTACAGTTACCTGTGTAATAGTTCTCTAACAAAAACATGTGTTTTCTTTTCAGCTCTGCCTACTCAGTGGCAGTTTCCCTCATTTCATTTTTAGGTTTAAAAGCATCAACTGGAATTGACTTGCTTTCAAAAACTGGACCAACACAAATTGGACTTGATACTGTAGATTCACTAGCAAACAAGCAATGTCATCTACTGAACAAGAAAGGTTCTGCTGTTATAATGGAGAAGTCCTTATTTTTCATTTGTCTGAAGGAAATTTTGTAGATGAAGGGCCTAAAAAAACACCTGTGTTACATGTCAGAAGAATGGTATTTGGCAGAGGACCAGAGGGATTTGTTCAGAAATCCACTGGATTCTTTAGCATGAAAGAAGAATACTCTCATTTAAAAATTATGTGTTGCGACTGTGTTTCAGATTTCAGAACTGGAATCAATCTGCCTTATGTTATGATACAGTGCATTAAAGAAGAGAACATTTTCAAATATTTTCTACTGTTGCTTCATGGTACCAATAAATTTGAAAAGTGTTTGAGTTTTAGACTAGGCTATGAGATGAAGGACAGTATAAGGGTCCTTAATGGCCCTTTAGTTTTATGGAGACATGGTCAGACATTCTTTTATATCTCTTCTCAAACTGGCAAAGTTGTCACTGTGCCCATGAACTTTTCCTCTGTTGAGTGGGCAGGGGAGATTGAAAATCTAGGTATGGTTTTGTTAGGACCAAAGAGATGTTATTTATCTGCAGAAGGATGCACTCCAAAGCCTTCAAAATCAGATTATGCAACTTGGAATACCCACTTTTGTGCGTACTCTCTTGAAAGGGCAGAAATAATAAGTGATACATACATTATCCCTCCTGCTTATACCAGCATGATAACGTTTGTGCATGTCTATTCAACTGAGATTGTCAATGACCAGTTAAGAATGTCTCTGATTGCCCTTACTCAAAAAAATCAGCTGATTTCATTCCTAAATGGGACTCCTACAAGTGTGTGCCAGCTTCCATTTGGAGATCCTTGTGCAGTTCAACTTGTGGATTCAGGTGAAGAAGAACTCCTTTTCATCATATCCTTTAAGTCCAGTCATGCTTGTGCTGTTTGGGAAAAGAGCTTTCAGGTATGGTACTTATAATCATTCAGTTGGCATCATCTTAGACCTACTAAGCATCCCTACGCTTCATAGGATTCATCCTAGAGTCTTATTGTCCAAATTGATTTTTAGTCCTGCACTTAAAAGGAAATCATGTATATTACAGCATTCCTTTTTCTTAAAATGATTATCTGAATGTTATTTAATAAGTTTTGCCTTGCCATTTTGAGTCATAAAATCCTTGAGTTTTTGGAAATACATGAATACATAACTACAATTATTATCTATCTATTTGTCTTTTACCATAACTGTTTCTAATTTTCATTAATGCAATAATAATTGGATTTGTATTTTTACTTAGAACAAGACCATAAGCCTTTTTGGGAAACTCAAATCAGTTATTGAACTTTGAAAAAGTTGGTAGTTGTTGTTTTAAACTTGAAATCTAGAGGAGTTGCTTGAAACCTGTCATCGTCCCTTTAGAGACAAATGATGGTTCTCCAGAGAAAAGCAACATGTTAATTTTTCTAGAAATTGTTGCTTAGAGAATTACATTATGTTACATTTTGAAACTCAGTTGTCCTCTGAAAAAGCATTCACATTTTATCTATATGTAGTCATATGTCTTTTAATGTAAGGTTTGAAATTGCTTTAAAATACTCACTGGTATTGAACGTTCAATAACAAGTAAAAAGGTGTAGAAAATGAGAAGGAAATTGGTGGACTGGAATTATGTATCTCCAATATCTCTCTGACCCTGATGTTTTGTTAACATTGCATCCCCCTGGCATAAGGCGTTTATCAGCATATTCAGTTATGTGTGCTGAAGTGTTAATAGTTTGGTATCTTCCAAAGCAGTTTTTAGTACTTTTTACAGCTTTTTAAGTTCTTGTGCTACTTGGGAAAACAAAAAGCAGATACTGCCTAACTTGATGTGCCCTGTCCATTTCATTAGAAGCTCAGTTAAAATGTCTCTCATTGGATTATCACCTTGATATGAAATATTGATAAATGTTTCAGAAAGCTTGAAAGGCTTTTTTTTTTTTATTTGAATGTGTATACGTGTATTTGTGTGTGTGGAAATAGGTTGAAATTATGTTTTATGAGACTTTTCCTTGTAGATTACCTTGATGCTAGTAGGAATTATGTGACCATGTGCAACCTCCGCAACACACAGAGGACTTAAATTCTCAAAAGGAAAATAATTTGAAAACTGTCCTGTTTTTATTTTGAGAGCAATCTTTAAAAGCTCATCACACTTTTATTTCAAGGTTTTGTGGGAAGGTAGCATTTTCTGTTTGAAGAAGTGGTGTGAGGAAAAGCATCTGTTAATAGTAAAGCCTATACTCCTTATTGGGGTCAGAGTAGTGGGAAGAACACTGTTAACCTTGGGTTTCAATCCCAGATGAACACCATACTAGTGTTACCTTAAGGGATGTATTTACATTTTGTGAACTCATTTTCTGTCTGTTTGAATTTGCCATCATCCTGCCTCGGAGAGGGGAGAATTCAATAAAATGACATTGTAAAGTGACTTGGACAGCACCTGGTGCTCAAGACAAGCCCAGAAAGTGGCAGCTACTATCATGTTGGACGAGGGCTGGGGCTGTCATCAGCAATGGTGCTTACCTAAGGTTCCCTCTTCACCTGGCTAAGGAGTAGTAACTTCCTGTCTCATTCATTCAGTGGAATAGTCCTCTCTTACTTGAAATGGATTCCCTGCTCAGACACCATAGAGCTCTGCCACCAACACGTTACCCAAGGCAGAAGACTGTATCACTGTTTGTACATGGGCCTGTAACTGGTGGGCTCCCTGCTTTGAAATCATATCCTAGGGTTCTTTTTCTACACTAGACCACCAGCCTTTCCACAGGTTATTTACCTCCATCTCTACTGGCAATCGCTATGCTACCTCTTTAGGGATTCTGTACTTCTAAGCTATTCTCAAGTGCCCAGTACTGAATGCTCGGGAGCTACATCCTGATACCTACAAGTTAAGCGCTTCTAGATTGTCTCTGATACCTTTCCACTCTGGGAGTTTCACAGCTCCTGTCCCTGTCATGGTGTTTATTTATACACCCCTACTTAAAAAGAAAACTTGATGTAGCTTACGGTAAAATACTTGATTACTTTAGCAACAAGAATAAAGTTTAAGAATCTACAGATAAAAGGGAGAATAACCATGTCAGAAAACCTGAGTTAAGGGAAGTAATTGCATTTGAGCAATACACTTCGTTTAGCAGTTAAGAGAAATATAAAGTAAATACAGGAGGTTTTGTAATTGAATGGAACATACTATTAAGGGGAAAAATATTTTTCTCGTTGCCTAGTGAAAGGAATTTCCTGTTTGTGGTATCAAGAGGTTTTAAATAGTAAAATGAATACATTATTGAGTAATAGAATGGTGCCTTTGATGGTTTTGCCCCCAAATGGGAGAAAACATCAGATGCAGTCTTCCTTTGCGTTGGCTATGGATTTCATCCATCCATCCTTTTGCTACTTCATTACAAACAGGAATTAAGGCAACTTACAAAGATAGGTGAACTACAAATAAGCATAAATTAGAATAAATAATGAAAATCAAGGTTACTGTGTTCTGAGATCAATGCTTCATAAAGGCCCTGGTCCTCAATCCAGTAATAGGGCTTGAAAGAGAGAGCTGAGTGTGGAGAAAAACATAATTAGCTTTTCTCCTAGGCTTTTTCTTTTGAGTAGAAGTTACCTCTGCAAGTTGTGACAAGTATCTTTGTAGCAGGCATTTCAAAATTGAGATCATTGTCAAGTATGTGTGAAACAGATAGTGGTGTGTTGTCAGGTAGAAAGAGGCCAGTATGTTTAGAGGTGTGCTGTCTGATATGGTCAGTAGTAACTGGCTGCAGGTGGTGATCCAGCATTTGCAGTGTGGCTGGTCAGATTTAGGATGTGTTGTCCATGTCAAATACACAGCAGATTTCAAAGGCTTAGTAGAAAGTGGGAGTAAAATATTAATAATTTTTCTTGATTCTGTTGAATTGAAGTGATAATATTTTAGCTAGACTAAAATGCCTTTCAAAAGTAAAATCACCTTTTTACTGCTACTAGATAATTTTCTTTTATTGGCTACTGGAAAATTGAAAGTCATGTATGTGCCCTGCCTTTGTGGTTCACCTATATTTCTTTTGATCAGCCCTCTTCTAGAGCTAGAGATTGCAGGTGTGTGTACATGCATGCATGCATAGCTCTGTGGTGGTTGCGTGCTGAGCACATTCTTTTTGCCAGTGTCTCTTGACATGGTTCATTATAATGCATGCTACTCATGGTGGGGTGGTGGGAGAAAGGGAGGCTATGGGCTTACAAATAAGCTTTCTCCTTGCATGAGTGAAAACTCACTGTTTTGAGTGAAACATCACTGCTTTGGAATTAGCCTTATAGGGGAAAGATCGATATTTGATTACGTAGCTTGAAGAGTCTTATGTATTCTTGCTTGAATGCAAGCTCCCCTCTACCTGGAAGATGATGTATCCATTCTTCTGGGGTTCTGCATGGGGGTTTCAGCTTTTCTGCCTGAGGGAGAAGGATCTGATCCTTCTGTTAGTTTTCCAGGGGATCAATCTGGAAGCCTTCAGCTTTATGGATCTTTAAGAAGTTGTCTTCTATTTTAAACTTGGGATTTCACGTTCTGGTATAAATTTAACAAATCATTCCAATAGGCTATGATGATTCTAGGTGCCCCACTATTAGGATCTCTTCCCTTCTGTGCCCCACATAATCACTATGTTCTCTCCTACCAGAATTCAGGATATATTAATTAATTATAATTTCATATGGACTCTTACTCTGCTTTGAGAGCTCTTAAAAGTGTTTGCTAGTACCTTCTAGTTACCTAATGCAACTGAATTCCTTGTGTAATTGGTTTGATCATAAATACATATCCACTAAGGCTCATGGAGTGAGGGTTATCCTTAAATTAACCAGTTAGAGAAAGAATCTTCACTAGAGTTAGTCATGAGAAGTGTTAACATTTATAAATTATAATAAAAATTTTATATAGGAATCAGGAATGTGACAGCCCCTGGACAAATGTTGATAAAATATTAAATAGAAGTATCTTGCTATCTACAAATTTATGACTCCTTGTGTCTTCTGATCTCCCAACATCTTTATTTTAGTTTGGTTCTTGGTGTTTGCACTACCATTTTCATGACTTACTTGTAAGGTCGAAGATGACAAAGTAGAACTACGTGCAGCAAAAGGATTTAGCTCACTTTATATGTATTCATGTGTTCCTTCTTTGTTCCTTCTTTACCACTCTCTTTCAGGTCGCTGCCAAATGGGAGAAAATTCGTTCAGTACTGATAGATGACTTCTTTGGAACTGGAACGGAACAAGTACTGCTACTTTTTAAGGACTCCTGGAATTCAGATTGCCGGAGTTCCTTTGAAATAATGGGCCATGACGCCTTTAACTGTTCGGTAGGTTCTGTTTACTTTTTATACATTACTTTAAGAACATTTTGGAAAATTTGAGTACTTTAAAGCTTTTGACTTACCTTTAAATATTTGTTTCATGCTTTTGACCCACCTTTTAAATATTTTGATTTCATACGTAAAACTTTGAGAACTTAAAAATACATACATTGAATCTTTTAAATAGTATATTGACTCTCCTTTCAACAGATGTTATACAATTGTATACCAAGTGTTATACAAACAGTATACCATTACTGTTTTTGGTGTAAATTTGAAATATAGTGTATCTGGTATTTGCTCGTGACAATACTGTAAATTAACTTCATCATTGCTTCTGAAGAGCACATTTTATGCCAATAAAGCATGGTGATATTAGATTTATTAAGGAATAAAATCAAGTGAAAGTGCTTTATTAAAAGAAGTAACAGTTCACAATGTGTTAAGATCTTGAACATAAGAGAAATAATACCCCGAAAGTTTCAGGCCTATCTTAAATACCTCTGAGCCTCGGTTTTTTTTTTTTGTAAAATGACAATAATTCTTATTTTCTCTAGTTAGGACATTTTATAAAAACCTAGTAAGCTAGAAAAAGAAAAAAAAAACAACCTAGTAAGCTGATACTTTTTGAGGCAGTATACAAATGTTCCGTGGGTGGTAATAGTGGTATTCATTTTTTTCCTAGTTAGGAGAAAATGGTGTATTTTGTGGCACACTGCTTTTTGGATAAACTTTAATTGTATTTAATTGTAGGAATTTTCAGTTTATTTCAAAATTTCAGTTTTAATGTGCTGTTTTGTTTACTAGGGTGAAACGTTGGATTGCAATGAAGATGACCTATTTGACGACAAACATGGGAATTGTTATTTGGTGGTTCTACCTCTGGAAAGAAGATTGAAAGTTAGTGTCTGTTTCCTTTTGCTTTTTTTGGATTAGTGATGTTCTAAATGAAGGAAAGAACATTGAACAAAAGGTCCTTAAAGTATAAGCAATGTAGTGATTGGGGAAAAAAGAAATGGTACAGGTTATCTCCTGCTTTTCAAAAGTTTGCTTTATGCTACTTTGCTTAATGCCATTTTGCTTTACGCCACTTTGCTTTTAAGAAAGACCTCCATTAGCAAAAACTGTTTTTGCTAGCCAAAAGAAATCTGAAGAGGAATTTTGCTTTTATGAAAAAAGGGGAAAGCGAAAAATAGTGTTCAGCGTTTGTTTTGCAACAAGCCATTGCAGCACACATCCCAAGCAGCGAGAGTGGTCCTGCCACGCTCCTTTTCTGCACCTTATCTCAGCCTCTCAGCAGCCAGCCGCCATGGCTTTTGCCCGGGTCTCTGAGCACCTGGGCTCTATCTTGATTATTTGGTGCATCCCTTACCAAGATGTGCCCTAAGGTAATTGCTTCTTTGCTTTACACCCTTTTCTCATGGCTTACCGAAGGTTTCACAGGCATGCACTGCTTTTGGTTAGTGGGGAAGCTTGTATTTCAAAGGATCTATTTCCTTTTTTGGTCCCTCTGTAAAAGCTATTAAGACATTACTTTTAAATGTCTCATCTAAAATGATAGTTTTTTGTAGTAAAATTGTGTGAATTTGATAAGACTTATAAGATAAAACATAAACATCTGTCTTTTGGAAAACACGTATTTTGTAGTTTTAGGGTCAGTATACCATTACTCTTTTAAAAGAGCAGTAAATAAGATGAATGATGACATGTTCCAAACATGAATAGTTTACCTTCATGTTTTCCATACAAAACTCTCTAAAAAAGATTTCGATATTTTCCCAAGTGTACAAAGTTACTGCATATTCCCTGTAAAATACTCAGACTTTAATGCCAAGAAATATTAAAAAGAGACTAACAATTATCTTTAATTCTACTACTGTGATATAACCAGTGTTAAAACTCTGACTTGCATATTCTTATTGATGTTTTT
This sequence comes from Bos indicus, assembly GCF_029378745.1. Classification (NCBI taxonomy): domain Eukaryota; kingdom Metazoa; phylum Chordata; class Mammalia; order Artiodactyla; family Bovidae; genus Bos; species Bos indicus. The sequence continues at coordinate 138,648,508 of NC_091789.1, forward strand.
AATGAATATATACAAGTTTACATGGAAATGTGATTATAAGATGCCTGTTCTCACATAACCTGCCTTTTTTTTTTCTTTTTTTTCTTTTTATTTTTTTAATTTAAATTTATTTTAATTGGAGGCTAATTACTTTACAATATTGTATTGGTTTTGCCATACATCATCATGAATTCGCCATGGGTATACACGTGCTCCCCATCCTGAACCCCCCTCCCACCTCCCTCCCCATACCATCCCTCTGGGTTATCCCAGTGCACCAGCCCCAAGCTTCCTATGTATACAGAAAATTCATAGAATAATACAGTGATCATCTCTAGTCCCCATGTAGATTCCCCTATTATTACTTTATAAAAATCATATTTGCCTTATCTGTTTCTGCTTGTGTGTAAGTACATGTATTTGAAAGTTGCAAATATTCAGTATCTCACTCTTATGTGTTTTAGCAGGCGTCTCCTAAAATAAGGACATTCTCCTGTGTGACCCCAATACCGTTATTCACTTAGAAAGTTAATATAATCTCTCAGTTTTATTTACTATTCAGTCCATATTCAGAGGGCTTCAGTTGCCACAAAAATGTTTCATATGGCTGCTTTCTTCAGGATCCAGTCAGTGTTTGCACTTGATTATTATATGTCTCATTGGTCATCTTCTCTAGAATAAGCCCTCCCCACCTTTTGAAAAAAATGACACTGCTGAGGCCAAGCCAGTTGTCCCTCCTTTTGGATTTGTCTGACTGTTTCCTTGTGTTGACCTCTATGGTTTTCTGTATCCCTGGCAAAGTTTTTTGGTGAAGGGCCAGATAGTAAATATTTATACTTTGCAGGCCCTTAAAAAGTTTTTTTGCAAGTATTTTAATATTAAAGTGAATTCACTAAATACTTAGTGAACACATATTAGATGTAAATGTGAACAGTAGATAAATAAAGCATCATAATGGACAAAGAACCATAAAGGAAAAAGTGGATTACATTAAAAACTTTTGTGCTCCAAACAAAGTAAAATAAAAAGACAAATTTTATAAAAGGAAATTATAAGATTTGACAGAGGATTAATTTACTTAATATAAAATGCATTCTAAAACAGTATTGTTGAGTATATAAAGTGGCCCAGTCTCTTGAAAGGAAGTTTGTTATAGCTATTAAAATGTGAATTGCATGTCTTTTTACTCTTGCAATTTTACTTCTAGAAATCTGTTCTAAGGTTGTACTTATATATGTAAGCAAAACTGATTTTACAGGAATATTTAAATAGTATTTATAAACACAATTCAGTCAAAATCTAAATATCCATCATTAGTATGGTAAATAAATTATGATTTAACTGAACCATGGAATACTATGTAGCTGTCAAAAAGGATAAGGTACCTTTTTATACAATCTTTAAGTGATGACAAATAATTTAATTTATGAAAGCATGGCTTTTAGAAATTCCACTTCTGATAATGTCACTTGATTTTTTTTAATCAACTCTGATAATAAAAAACAACTTAAAATGATAGTTGAAATATATATTTTTTAAGCTTCAAAAGCTGAAAATATTAATATAAGAATAGATTAGCAGACCACACTCTAAAGGCTGGAACCCAGAGAGACAAGCAGAGCACAATTGCCCTGGGAGCATTCTGTATTTACTAAAGCAGTAGTACCCTCGTCACCCAGCCAAACCAACATAAAGTCCTCTGCAGGAACACACATTTATCCTAGGCCTCTTCTGAATCTCACAAATAATTTTTTAAAGAAAATGAGCCACCCACATAAGTGGATGAGTGAGCACATGAAGAAACAAGGCATCCTAATTAATTATTCACAGAAAATAACCAAATACCATTTCTGTAAACAAGTATCCACATGTTACCACTAGCTCTCATTGTGGCTAAAAACAGTTCTAAGTGCTGGAAGACCTTTTAGAGATGAATAGATCTACCCTCTCCACCATTGTGCATACAGGGAAGCTGATGGAGAGCCAGAACTGTGAGGTGGTTTGTGGAGCTGGAACTGGAGTTCAGCCCACTGTCTTTCCCCTCTATAGTTTATTTTCCAGCCACTCATTGAAGGGGATAAGGCAAGGCCAGGACCTTGGAAACACTTGTACACGTGTCCAAGAAGGTTCACAGTGTTGGTGGTAATGCTCCACAACTGCGCCCAGATGTCCACTAGCGGGAGGAGGAGAGGGCAGCTGGGTAGCGAGCTGATGGGATGCTGCAGAGCAGTGACAGGCACGAGCTACAGCTACTAGTGAGAAATGGGTGAGTTGAAAAGTGAGTGCATACAGAATGACTCCACCTACAAAAGTTCAGAAGCAAAAGACACACACAAATGAAACATATTCTTAGGAGTTGATATGATGATGGTAAAATGATGAAGAAGTTATCTTGAAAGGGGAGAGTAGTGTTGCCTCCAGTGGAGAGAGGTTCTCGATTGGGGAAGGCCCATGGGTTGCTCTGAAAGTGCTGCTTTTTTGACCTGAGTGTGATTCCAGTGGTTTCTACTTCATCCTTAGTCTGTGAATTTTTTTTTTTTTTTTTTATCTTGTGCACTTTTCTGCATGTATGAGAGTGGTCACAATAAGAACAGGAAAGCAAGATTCAGCGTCACACAGTACAGTGTGCTCCTGTATTTGGTTTGGGGTGGGTTTTATTTGTTTTGGGGGAGAAGAATGAAAACATACCTTAACATACACATGGGAAAGTTCTGGAAAGGTAAACAATCTTTTGTCTTTACCAGTGGGATTGAGGGTCTAGGAAGGGGAAGTGAGATGTCTTTGTATGTTGTTTCAATACATTGTCATGGGCTTATTTCATAGTTTTATAACACAACTTGTAACAACATAGAACATTTCAGTAGTCTAATGACTCATGATTTATTCTTGGAGAATTGGGATCATGTTGACAAGAGTCAGGAAGCGAGAACACGGAAAATTTCTGAGGGGGTCCTCATTGTCAACCTGCCCGTGTGTCCCTCTTCTTCCGCCCCCTACCCCTCCAGCATTTTCAGACTTGGTTCTCCACCTTGGACAGGTACATCTCACGTCCCGTCAGTCATGAATTACTCAACCAGTGAGTGATGGAGTGTGAGTGATGTGGAACCCTCAGAACTAGGCCAACATAGGAAGTTTTAAAATATTAGCTAGACACTTGACATATTTTGTGCAATGAGGTAAGATAGGGTTCAGTCTTCATTCTCCAACTTCTATTCATTGATAAAAGGAAAAAAAAATCTGTCTTAAAATGTAATTTAAAAGAAAGGCAAAAAAAAATAAATAAAAGAAAGGCAAATACAGGATATATCTTGTTTTTTTTCAGTTTAGAAAAACATATTAAAAGCTAAATTAATACTTGAACAGTCTCAGATCACCATCTGCAATGAAACAGCTTCTGAAAGTTCAATGGCGCAACTCTTTAAATTTTCAGAAGTAAAATATATTTCATGAATGTTTTATCCTTAGTGCTGATATCTATTTATCTGGTATAATAACAGGAACAGTTTGCTCTTTGCCCATTGAGAGCCATTTTATCCCCCTGGTAGTTAAGAGTTAACCCCAACATTGAGTTTATTTGCACAAAAATAAAAATGTGACAGTTTGGAATCTGTTATGTGTTACCTTTAAAATTTTGCTGTAAAAGTCATGTAAACAGAAGATTTCAAACAATATTAAATCAAAAGTAAGCATTTCTATTCATAATGAGACATCTTGTTCTTGCAGAAATTATTTCAATAAGAAAAGGTTTTCTTGTTGGGGTAGTCCTTATTTTTATGCATATTTATTAAATTTATTCATATTCATATCGATACTTAACTTAGTTGTGAAACATGTGAATACACTGACATTGTCTCAATTTGATATGTAAGCTATTGCATTTATTTGCTGTATTACTTTCCTTTGTAATTAGAGATTTTATTTTTTTAATAAAATTGCTTTGCTCTGAGTATTCATTGCTATCTATAGGAAAATGAATTAATAAGCAAATTTGGAGAAGATACCTACTGAATTATTAGTATATTTGGTTTCATTTGAAATTATATCTCTGACAATGGTTTTTCTTTATGCTTTATAGGTTGGTTTCATTTCTATTTGGGAATTACAGCAGCATCTCTTGCTTAAGGAAAAAATTATATCAAAATCTTACAAGGCTTTAATGAACCTGTTTCAAAGAAAAGATGATAGTACATTAAGTGCAGAGGAGGTAAAGTTAAACATGTGACCATTTTATCATTTTATGAATTGAAAATCTAAAAGCTATTTAAGAGTTATTTAAATTGGAATATTGGAATGTATTAGAAAGTGTTGTTCAATGAATCAAGAAGCACAGTGGCAGGGATCATGTAATGGTGGGCTTTTATGACATTGAAAACTGGTTAAAAAACCAATCTTTTAACCAGTTTGCAAATTATTCTATATTAAAATCTCAGTTGTCAGCCACCTTGAGGAACAAGTTGTTTTTTTTTTTAAGATGTAACTATTAAACTGTTTTATTTGTATAGTTTGAATAGAAATTACTCTTAAGTGAATTACAGTTGACCCTTGAACAACGTGGGTTGGGGCTCCAGCCCAATGTGCAGTTGACAGTTCACAAGTAGCATTGCTGTGGACCCTCTGTACTGCGGCTCCCCATCTGCAGGTTCACCCAACCGGGGAGCGTGTGGTGCTGTAGTGTTTATTATTGAAAAAAATTCACGTGTAAGTGAAAAGTGTAGTCACTCAGTCACGTCCGACTCTTTGCAACCCCATGGACTTTAGCCCACCAGGTTCTTCTGTCCATGGGATTCTGCAGACAAGAATCCTGGAGTGGGTTGCCATTCCCTTCTCCAGGGGATCTTCCCGATCCAGGGATTGAATCTGCGTCTTCCGCTTTGCAGGCAGATTCTTTACCATCTGAGCCACCAGGGAAGTCCTCACATGTAAGTAAGTGGACCTGCATGTTCAAACCCTTTTTGTTCAAGGGACAACTGTATATGTTTTCTGACTTCTTCAACAGAATATATTAATTATTATTTTATTTTGTGTTAATGGTGACATAGTTTCATCTTTAATATAATGATTGTTCTTTTAGTCTGTTGCGTGATTCATTTCTAAGAATATTTATTCCTCTAGTTAATGTCCCTAAATTGCTATGCCTTTTCAGTCCTATTTGCTTTTTATAATTTTATTCTCATTTTCCTTGTGGTTTACCATTGTAAGAACCTCTTCAGGTACCTTGCAGTTACTTATGCCAGTGTGGTTATGTAGAATATTAGCAAAAACTGCTTTGACATAAAAAATAGTGTTTATACATATTTGTTTCATACAGAGAAAGACAGTATAGTTGAATTACAGATAAATCAAGACAAGCTGGACATAGACACACTTGAAGTTGCCTATTTTCTTTCCTCAGGTGACTTTAACATCTTACTCTGACTTCCTCTAAAATTTACCATTCTTATAATGGTCTTTGCCTTTTGTCTGTATTTCAGTCTTAGCAACATGAGGATTTTGGCCCAAAATGATTCCATTAATGTAAGAACAGAAGCACATCATGTTGCATTTCTGTATTACTATTCTCATCTCCTGGGGACCCTCATGCAAGTCCTGTTGAAAGCCATTGTTCGGTCTCCCCATTTCCCTTTCCTACTTGAGCCCAGTGATTTTACAGGTATTAGAAAAGGGGAAGAAAGGTTAGAAAGTAATGCATTGAAATCACTGTCTGCAAGGCACTGCTTTGAGCCCTTTACATTGCTATCTTTAAAAGCAATTCTGGCAGGTAATAAAAATTTCTGTTTCAGGTGAATACCCTGCCTCAAATCTCATAGCTAGTGGCAGAAGTATCAAATTCCTAGGAACACATTTAGTTCACTAGAATGTGGATGCCCATATCTTTTTTCAGTAATTACCATGCAGAGGGGCAGTGTAGAGTAATAGTTAATATGCACCATGGGCTCTGGAAGCAGTTGGCTCCGGTTCAGATCCCAGCTCTGCCTCTTGTCAACTGTGTGACCTGGGACAAGGTACTTAACCTTCCTCTGCCTCAACTTTTCCTCATCTGGGAAATGTAGATAATAATACTACCAACGTAGGGTACTAGAGTTATTGTGATGGTTAAACATATTTATACGTGAATGGCATTTAGAACAGTGCCTGACACATAGTAAGCATTCAGTAAGTGTTGTGTATTTTTTTTATTATCATTACTCCTCCTCCTATTTACATTTGTATTATAAGTCCATATGTGTGTGGAAATGAGTGAGTGTGGCCTGGACTTTTAAGAAGAAAACTTTACCATCAACTGTACTTGAATTAAAGAAAAAGAAAAAGAAGAAAATTTTAGCAATAACTACACTTGAATGAAAAAAAATGAAAATTTTCACAAATATAATCAATGTTATTCATACAAAAATTTCCAGTTCTAAGTATAGAGTTAGTCACTGATAAAATAAAGATTGCATTGTCTTCAGCATGCCTTGGGCACATTTTGTCAGATTATTTTTCAAAATGGACTCAAGGTTATATCCCTGCTGGCTCTATGTTGGGTATCCAGAGCCTTATTTACAGTTAGGCCATGCTTCTTGATCCAAGGGTTGTTGTTGTTCAGTAGGTCAGTCATGTCCAACTCTTTGCAGCCCCATGAACTGCAGCATGCCAGGCTTCCCTGCGCATCACTATCTCCTGGGGTTTGCTCAAACTCATGTGCATTGAATCGGTGATGCCATCCAACCATCTCATCCACTCTCACCCTTCTCTTCCTGTCTTCAATCTTTCCCAGCATCAGGGTCTTTTCTAGTGAGTCAGCTCTTCACATCAGGGGCAAAGGATTGGAACTTCAGCTTCAGAGTCAGTCCTTCTAATGAATATTCAGGGTAATTCCAAGTAGATAGTTAATTGTATGTTTTATAAATTTTATTTTAGTGAATTATGTATTATCTGTATCATTGATAATAATTTACTTTAAAATATATAAGCCATAAGGCCCAGCCAAAAACTGGTTTACATTGTATTTTTTGTTTTGCTACATTTGGTATATTTTTGTAATCAGTTATTTAAACATATTTTTCCATAAGGAATGTCTTGTTACTCTTTGTGGTGAAGAAGAAAATCCTGTCTGTACCTTCAACGAAAAGTTATCAGACAATTTTCAAGATTTAGAACAGCTAGTAGAGAAGATATGGTATCGGGTAATAGAAGATAGCTTGGTTATTGGAGTGAAAGCCACATCTTCTTTGAAGGTGTAAGTAAATTCTAACATGATAATGTCATCTTGATCTATGGAATAGCACTGTCCGACAGAAGTATAATGCATGCCACATAGTAATCTAAATGTTCTAGTCGTCATATGAAATACAAATAGAGGGCTTTCCTTGTGGCTCAGTGGTAAAGAATACATCTGCCAGTGAAGACACAGGTTTGATCCCTGATCTGGGAAGATCCCACAAGCCGGGAAGCAACTAAGCCTGTGTGCCACAGCTATTTTGGGCCTGCGCCGTACAGCCTGTGTTCCGCAGCAAGAGAAGCCGCTGCCATGAGAAGCTTGTGCACCACCGCAACTAGAGAGTAGCCCCTGCTCACCTAAACTAGAGCAAAGCCCGCACACAGCAACGAAGACCCAGCACAGCCAAAAATAAATAAATAATATTTTAAGTGAGTAGGGTTTTTTTTTCTCTTATTTAAGAGGAAAGGTGAAAAATCTACCCTAGAAAGAAAATACTGGCATTATTCTACCTTTCCTTTCTCTTAAAAAAAAATTCCCTTTGTGAAGTCCAGCGTATTTACAATGTTTTTGCTTTCTGGTTTCAAGAAAAGTGCTATTACAGGATCTTTGGAACTATGTTTGCTTTTATACTTAATTTTAAAATCTATTTTACATTTGAAATGATGTTTCCTAGGAAAAGAGAGAATAAACAATTTTTTTTTTTTTTTACTGTTTAAAGGCATTTAATCATGTGGTTGATGACCTTTTAGACTTAACTGAGCTCTGTATTTTTTACAGGTCCCTGAATCATGTGACTTTATTGCTGTCAGTGGATCAAGGCTCTAACTCCACCTTTCCACTTATTAAGTGTCAAAATAAGATATTTAAATTGACTCGGAATTCATCACCAGTACTAAGCTCAGTGCCATATGAAGTAGGATCAGAGGTAAAAAGAATCAAGTTGAGTGTTGATAGTAAAGAAGAGAAAGAGGAAAGTGTTGTTTGTGAACAACCATTGAAGAAAGAGTATGTACAGATGATTACTGCTGTAACAGCTCTTCCACCACTTTTAACATTCAGTAATTTTTGTTGTATTGTGCTGCTACAAATGAGAGAGAATGGTAACTCTTCTGAAGCTCATTATGTCCAATGTGGCAGAATTGTTTTAAGTGTAGAAGATCTTTCAAGTGGGAAATGCGTGCTGACATTTCCAGAGAGGAAACCTATAGGTAATTTTTGTGGATCCTTTTTAATCATACACCTAATTGAATCAGAAAATTTTAAGAACTCCTTTTATGTGATCCTGGACAGAGTTTAATGACAGCGCTTGTGATGTTTTTGCCGTAGAACATATGGAAGATCTCTTTACACTTCTTGCAGCATGGCACAGAGCTTGTTTTCAAATCACATCACCCATGTTTGCTCTGACTTCAGTGAGGGTGTGGCTCTTAGAACACATGAAGTGTGAAGTCCTCAAAGAATTTCCAGAAATTTGGTTTTGCAAAAGGCCAGGAAGTTTCTATGGGACACTCTTCAATTGGAAACAAAGAACACCATTTGAAGGAATTTTAGTAGTCTATTCCAGGTATTTCACGTCAAATTGGAATCGATCCAGAGAAGTGTGTGTGTGTGTGTGTGTATTCAACAGGGATCCCTCCCGTAGTGTTCTGTGCCATTGTAGGACGTGTCCAGGTCATCACCTGGTACAAGGTGAATAAACAGGTGGTCTCACTTGGAAACTGAAGCCGTTTTAATTATGTTTGTTTTTGTGTTTTTTTTGGTGGGGTTGATTAGGTAGGGCGTAATAATTTTAGGATTTCCCTTTGCTCTCCCACAATGAAAGTTTACAAATATAATTTTGATTTTATGACTCAGAGAAAAACTTTAATCAGGAAGCAGCCTAATCAGGTTATTAGTCAGTACTAACTGAATTGGCTAGGATATATATACAGTTGTTCCTCTGTATCCACAGAGGATTGGTTCCAGGACCGTGATGGACACCAAAATATGGATGCTGAAGTTCCTTTTATAAGCTGGCTTAGTACAGTCTGCCCTCCATATCCATGAGTTCCATATCCACAGATTCAACCAACCACGGGGCTGACTGTATCTGATTACTACTGTCTGAATCGTATCAGTGACCACCTGCATGCATTATAGGTTCTATTCATTACTAGAGGATGTAGAAATGAATGGTAACTGATTATTACAATATGTTGTACATGACCATTTTGCACTAAGTTTTGTAATATTGTGTTTGATTTTTTTTTTATTCCAGGAATCAAACAGTTTTGTTCCAGTGCCTTCATGATCTCAGCACAGTTCTCCCTATAAACAGTTTCTTCAAATATCTAGAGTTAGAAAGTGAGGATTTTCTAATTGGTCACTTGGCAGTAGCTTTGGAGAAGGAATTGGTCACCCTTGGTTCTCCTCCTTCTGCCTTAGTGAAGGTTGAAACGAGCTTGGTGCAGAATTGTGAAGTAAGCAAAGAAAAGAGTAGTGATGATGGGGCTGCTCTATCAGACATAGAGAAAAGCATCCATCTCTACAGAAAAGAACTTCAGAGAGAAAAGGAGCAAATGTTGGGGACGAACTTAAAAGTGAGTGGTGCTCTTTACAGAGAAATGACTTTAAAATTAGCTGAAGTTCAGCTGAATTCAGACCTTGCTGCCAAGCAACTGACAGATTTATAATTATATTCTCAGTCTGATTATATTTTAGAATATTTTTCCCTGCCATAGTGCTTTGGTCCTACTTTTTCATTTTACATTATATGCCTCCTCTGTAAAATGAAGATTGAGGCTTACTGTAGAATCTTTGGTTTTGAAGATGCATAAAATAGCCTGCCTTAGAGCAACACTTCTCACCTGGGCTCATTTTGCCTCCCAAAATGGGCAAAGGGACATTTGGCTATAATTGGAGATACTGTTTGGTTGTCAAAAGTAGTAGTGGTGGGTGGGGAGAGCAAGAGGTGGATGCTATTCGAATCTATTGGGTTGAGGCCAAGGATGCTGCTAAACTTCATACTCTGCACAGGACAGCTCCACAGCAAGGAATGATCCAGCCCGAATGTGAGTACTGCTGGGGTGGAGAAATCCTGCCTTAGCGTTTCCACTTAACACACAAGTGATGGAACAATATTTTGTTTTACATCTTCTAGAGAACTTAAATAGTCCTTTTATTATTTTCTGCTTACTGAAATCTTGTTGTTGTTATTGTTTAGTTGCTAAGTTGTGTCCTACTCTTTGCAACCCTGAAGACTGTAGCCCACCAGGCTCCTCTGTCCATGGGATTTCCCAGGGGAGAATACTGGAGTGGGTTGCTATTTCCTTCTCTAGGGGATCTTCCCGACCCAGGGATCAAAGCTGCATCTCCTGCATTGGCAGGCGGATTCTTTACTGCTGAGCCACCAGAGAAGCACCCTAGTAAAACCTAGCATATAAAAATCAACTTCAAACAGATAAACAAGGTTTTCAGGATTCAGAAGATTCTGTAAACATCAAGCCCCTGTGGAAATTTAAATGGCAGAGTGCCTGGGTGATACCACTAAAATGAAAATGGTGGAAACCCTTATTAAATTCAATTTTATTAGAAAACCTCTCTGAAACTGTAAGTCTACAGGCATGTGAAAATTGTTGGGCATTTCTCTGAAAAGCATCTCTTTTAAAAGGCTAAGTGTACCTCACAGGCCACTATTTTCAAATAGTTGAAAATGCCTTTAAGCCATCTGAAATTCCAACTCTTAGCAAAGCTAAAATGTAAAATCCTAACTAAAGTAACTTAAAGAATGGGACACTTTTTAAGGACTGAGAAATTTAAGTGAAAATTCTCTTTAGTTAAGTGATTTTTAAAGGGTTAAATTAGGCGTTTTAAAGGGATAAAAATTCAACTTATTCTCTTTTCTTTTTGGAAAAAAATAAGAATTCTGAAATAATAAGAGAATGTCAGGAGAAGGGAAAAGACACAAAAAGATATGGGCCAAAAAGAATGTTTCTGATCCTTTTTGCTCTAAAATCTGTAAGTGAGAAGTTTCTGTCTCAGTTGAAAGAAAGATGATTTTAGAAAGCAGCATTTCACGCTAGCAGCAGTGAAGTGCTAATTTCCCCGCGTGCCTCAGATGTGCTTGTCCTTAATGATCAGATGATACAAGTGGGTTTTCACGAAGCTAGGTTATTACTGTCTTGGTTTTTATGGCTGTCCATATACTATGCTACTTCTTTTTTTAGTAATCCATTGCAAATTGAAGTAGAACTTTATAGCTCTATTTCTATGAAATTTCAACGAAAAATGTTTCAGACTTTCTGGAAATGGAAATGTGATAATTTCAGGATTAATTTTGGAAATCTGGAGGCAGTATATGTCCATAGATGTAATGAAGCTGCCCATGACATGTTCTGAAAGAACAACCAGGTAGAAAATATAGGAACTAAATTGTAAAATGGAGGCTGCCAAAAAGCTAAACAGAATTTAATTATAATAGTTTATGTGTAGAAAAGCTATTTTTTAAAAGCATGTTTATTTTTTATTTATAAAGCAACTAAAAGTTATTAATCTGTATGTATCAAATAATCTCTTTACAAGTGAGCTTTGTAGTCCAGTATAATTTTTCTACTTACTACAGACTAGAAAAGCCAGAGTTTGAGGAAATGACGCCCTTGGCTATGCTCTCATGATTCAGTTGTGTTTGCCTCTGTAATAATCATATTCCTTTGACCGCTTCATCAGGAATCTGAGAGTCCCCTCAGAAACCTGTCCTCCCAAAAGGAAACCCTCCTACACTGTTGGTGGGAATGTAAATTGGTGCAGCCATTATGGAGAATAGTATGGAGGTTCCTTACAAAAAACAATATACAATTACCGTGTGATCCAGCAATCCCTCCTGGACATATATCAGGCACCTACTGTCTCCTCCTCACCATGCAGTTTTTCATGTACTACAGATATCAGCAGCTTTACGGGACAAAAGTGCCTGTATGCATAACTGCAGGTCAACATAATCGTCCTGAGTTCAGCAAGGAAACTTCTTTAGCATCTGTAACTTCACCTTGGATTATCCATTTCCCCACAGCATCAGTCACTTACCCCCCAAAAATAAGCAGTGTTGAGTTCAGTTCAGTCGCTCAGTCGTATCCGACTCTTTGCGACCCTGTGGACTGTATCCACGCTCCTCCATCCATGGGATTCTCCAGGCAAGAGTACTGGAGTGGGTTGCCATTTCCTTCTCCAGGGGATCTTCCCAACCCAGGGATCTAACCCAGGTCTCCCACATTGCAGGCAGACGCTTTAACCTCTGAGCCACCAGGGAAGCCCAATAAAAATATAAATTTATTAATATTATTGTGATATCAGGGGAAATGTGGGGCATGTTATTTTTAATATTTTTATTGAAATATAGTTAATGTACAATATGATGTAAGTTACAGGGATATGATATAGTAATTCACAATTTTTAGAGGTTATACTTCATTTATAGTTATAAAATATAGGTCATATTCCCTGCATGTACAATATATCCTTATAACTTGTTCTATACATAATAGTTTGTACTTCTTAATTCTCTACTCCTATGTCACCCCTCCCCCGTTCCCTTGCCCCACTGGTAACCATGAGTTTGTTCTCTATATCTGTGAGTCTGTTTCTTTTGTGTTACATATATAGTTTATTGTGTTTTTTAGATTCCACTGTATAAATGATTTCATACAGTATGTGTCCTTTTCTGTGTGTCTTATTTCATTTAGGACAATGCCCTCCAGGTCCATCCATGTTGCTGCAAGTGGCATTATTTCATTCCTTTTTATGGCTGAGTAGTAGTCCATATATATATACACACACACACATACACATGCACGCATGCACACACACACACACACATACCACATCTTTATCCAGTTATCTGTTGATGGACACTTGGGTTGCTTCCATATCTTAGCAGTTATAAATAATGCTGCTCTGAATAATCATGCATGTATCTTTTAGAACCAATGTTTGTTTTGGTTTTTTCCCAGATATACCCAGGAGTGAAATTTCTGGCTCATATGGTAGTTCTATGAATATTTTTAATTTTTTAAGAAGCCTCCATAATGTTTTCCACAGTGGCTGTACCAATTTACATTCTCAGCAACAGTGTACAAGGGTTCCCTTTTCTCTACATCCTCACCAACATTATTTTTATTCTTTATGATGGTAGACGTGAGGTAATGGTAGAAGTGATGACAGATGTGAGGTGATATCTCATTGTGGTTTTGATTTGCATTTCTCTAATGATTAGTGATTTTGAGCATCTTTTCAGGTGTCTGTTGGCCATCTGCATGTCCTCTTTGGAAAAATGTATAATCAGGTCTTCTGCCTACTTTTTAACTAGATGGTTTGTTTTCTTGATATTGAGTTGTATGAGCTGTTTATTTATTTTGGATATTAACCCCTTAACAATTATATCATTTGCAAATATTTTCTTCTATTCAATAGGTTGTCTTTTCATTTTATCATGGTTTCCTTTGTTGTGGGCCATGTTATCTTAAATCCTATAATAGGTGAGTTCTTAGAGGTGATTGCTGGCTCCAGCCAAGTTTTCTCTCTTGACTTGCCTTCAGCTCTATCTAAATACTTGACTCTCTATTTTTTATTTCATTTCAGTTGTCTTTGTTAGAACCATAACTATGCAGAATTATTGTATAATAATTTATATTTGGGAATTTCTTAAATGAAAGTGTCAATTCTTTAAACAATCCTTAAATAACTTCTCTTTGAGACCTCTCTAGAAAGTCTTGAGATTCTCTGAAGTGTTTGTCATTGGCTGGTAGTCACTGCCGTAGAGCTTGGAATTCCAGGAAAACTTAGCTCTTTTAGAAAACGTAATGTCTTTATTCCACATTAGTACATCACTTGAGAAGAAAAGGAGTGGGATTCTATTTTCTTTTTTCATCCTTTGTGTGCACTAATCCTTCCCAATGATGTGCCTATAGAAAACATTTTGTCTCTTTGAAAATATCAGTGGTATATGAAGTGGAAGAGGATGTGGAGCTCTTTCATCTAGTCATGTGGGTTTATTGATATTTCATTGAATACATGTCTTGCTCAAGTGTATAAGTAGCTGCTAGGGATCTAAAGATAAATATGACTCTTTGCAGCTTGGAAAAAACTTGCAGTCTTAATGGGAGAGACAGTGGCACAGAGCTCTATGCTATACTAATTCATAAAAGTATTCCTGGGGTCTTATGGGAATACCCTTCTGGGGCACTGTACCCAATAGGGACAGTGTTTGAAAGCATGAGTTCTTCATTTTGCATGACAAGACTCTTTAGGGATCTGATAAACTAAGGATATTCTTGTTGGGGTGGTTGTGGACTAAAGTGGTATTATCATATACTGGTATTGTGCCTGATGATTCAGGGATCATCCACCAGACATGTTGCTGTCCCATTAAGAAAGGGCCAGAGAGGGACTTCCCTTGTGGCCCAATGGCCACAACTCTGCCCTCCCAATGCAGGGGGCCCAGCTTTCATCCTTGGTCAGGGAACTACATCCCATACACCACAACTAAGAGTTCCCATGCTTCAGGGAAGCTAGAGGATCCCTCGTGCCACAGCTAAGACCTGGTGCGGCTGAATAAACAAACTCAAGAGTAGCCCCCACTCACCGCAACTAGAGAAAGCCCATGTGCAGCAACGAAGACGCAGCACAGCCAAAAATAAATATAATAATTTTTCAAAACCACTTTATTTTAAAAAATATGAAAAAGAAAATGTTCAGAGAGTTACATATACACAAAGAAAGAAGTTCAAACCAGAGCATTTGGCACAGTAAGAAGGGATCTAAAACATGTAAATCATGCAATTTTGAAATACTGATTAATTGAAATTGATTATCTGAATTATTTACCTATGTGGTAAGTGCATAATATTAAATTTGCCGTCATAATCATTTCTAAGTGTACAGTTCAGTCATGTTAAATATATTCATGCTGTTGCACAATAGATCGCTAGAACTTTTTCATCTTGTGACGCTAAAACTGTATTCATTAAGCATGAATTCTCAGTCCTCCTTTTCCTAGCCCTTGCTTTACACTAATAATTCTCAGTCATGTTGTTAAGAACCACCTAAGGACTTCTTAGGGCTATGCTGACCCTAAGCCTCACTCCAAAGATTCTGATGCAGTTGGTCTGGGTTCTGCCTTGGGCCTTAGCATCAGTTTAAAATCTCGCCCAGTGATTCCAATATACAGCCAGAGCTGGTGCCTTAAAACAAGCAGAAAGTCAGCTTGACTGTTTCAGGGGGCACGGCTTCACAGATTTCTCTTTGTCATCTTTCTCTTCGTAATGTAACGTGCTGTTGTTTCTCATGCTTTCATGTACGTACAAATCATCTGAGGATCTTGTTCAACTCTACATTCTAACTTGGCAGGTCTTGGGTGGGGCCTGAGACTGCATGTCTAACAAGCCCAAGGCTGATAGTGATGCTGCTGGTTCATGGACCATACTCTGAAAGGCAAGGTGATAAGCAACTTTATGGTATTGTTAAAGTCAGGACTTTTGTGTTGGGGGAAATTCAAGTTTTCAGATATCTTATTGTCCTTCCATAAAATCCTCACAGTCTACTGTGTTTTTTGGTTAGCTAACTACAAAGTTATCTATCTCTGGTATTGTGCTTCCACTGGTACAGATTCTACACAAAAGTATTGCTGTGCGTTATCTATGTCTCAACAGCTTTGGTGATGAAAGGAAAGCCAAAGAATACATTAGCTTACTCTTACTTTCTTCTTTGACATTTCCCAATTTAGATTATCTTCCATGCCTTATATCCAGAATCATTGTGGAAGGGTATCTTCTCTTTCATTCCAAAGAATGAAAAATTATGCCAAATACTGAAACAATGGAAAGACAATGATTGTACAATTCCACGTGACACCTTTTATCCGTTAGGTCTTCTATTAAAGGAACATCCAACACAAAACAAACTTAGCAGTGGAGGAGATGTCATGGTTACTGTAACTGGCTTGAGATAGCTTGATTCAGCAGCTCAGCAGTATATTAAGGTGTACATCTTCACACACCAGTCCATCCAGAAGGAGGAAGCTTATAGAAGAGTGAGGAACCTTCTTTTCCAAAGCATAATCTCTCCTCATGTCTTGCTGCCCACATTCAGCCCTGAAATGGCCTGTGGTCATTTGAATATCCTGTATTGATTGGCCCAGACCTGGATTATAAAAGGGAGATTTACCTGCTTCCTGTTTAAATGATTTTAAACTACTATTTAAATGATTTTATGTAGGCATTTGTTATGGATTGAATTGTGTCCTCCCTTCACATCCCCCGCCCTTCCCAAGATAGATTGAGGTCCTAATCCTTAGTATCTCAGAATGTGACTTAGTTTGGAAGTAGAGTTGTTACAGATGTGACTAGTTGTTATTGTTCAATTGCTCAGTCATGTCAACTCTTTGCGACCCCATGGACTGGAGCACTCCAGGCTTCCCTGTCCATCACCATCTTCCAGAGCTTGCTCAAACTCATGTCCATTGAATCAGTGATTCCATCCAACCATCTCATTCTCTGTTGTCCCTTTCTCCTCCCACCTTCAATCTTTCCCAGCATTAGGGTCTTTTCCAATGAGTTGGCTTTTCACATCAGGTGGCCAAAGTATTGGAACTTCAGCTTCAGCATCAGTCCTCCCAATAAACATTCAGGACTGATTTTCTTTAGAATTGACTGGTTTGATCTTGCAGTCCAAGGGACTCTCAAAAGAGTCTTTTCCAACACCACAGTTCAAAAGCATCAATTCTTCAGTGCTCAGCTTTCTTTATGAAGTCCAACTCTCACATCCAAACATGACTACTGGAAAAACCATAGCTTTGACTAAACAGACCTTTGATAGCAAAGTAACGTCTCTGCTTTTTAATACGTTGTCTAGGTTGGTCATAGCTTTTCTTCCAAGGAGCAAGGGTCTTTTAATTATATGTCTTCAGTCACCATCTGCAGTGATTTTGGAGCCCAAGAAAATAAAGTCTTATCACTGTTTCCATTGTCTCCCCATCTGTTTGCCATGAAGTGATGGGACTGGATGCCATGATCTTAGTTTTCTAATGTTGAGGTTTAAACCAGCTTTTTAACTCTTCTCTTACACTTTCATCAAGAGGCTTTTTAGTTCCTCTTTGCTTTCTACCATAAGGATGGTGTCATCTGCATATCTGAGGTTATTGATATTTCTCCTGGCAGTCTTGATTCCAGCTTGTGCTCATCCAGCCTGGCATTTTGCATGATGTACTCTGCATATAAGTTCAATAAGCAGTGTGACAATATATAGCCTTAACATACTCCTTTCCCAGTTTTGAACTAGTCCCTTGTTCCATGTGAGTGGGTGTAATTTTCAAAACTGTGGAGACTAGCATGGAATTGATATCTTTTTGTTTTACCATGTAAAAATGAATGTTTTTAAAAATGGCTCCCACACCTGTGTCATTTTGTAGAACAGAATATACTGATGCTAAAAATATAATCATGGAATGCACATTATTTAAACTGAATAAATTTAGTTTCATAAAACAAATCACCATGTTGTCTTAATTGTTTTCAATCTCATTGTGCAACATACCAATGGAAACTTAGGGACTGGCACTTGTCAATGGATCAGTGTTTAGGAATCATAGATGGGAAGTTTTGAAGGAATTTATGTGAGCATGTGGCACAGTCTGCTTTTTCTTTTACATATATGGCCCTGTTAGCTGTTTAGAGGCTGGATTATAAGAGACAAAGAGTAGATTGAAGAGTAGCAATGAGGAGATTGCTAGAGTGGTCTAGGCAGGAGATGATGAAGTATTGGTTTAAATTGGGATAAGTAGAACTGAACCGGGCTGGGCTGGGCTGGGCCAGGCAGCAGGAGTTGCTGCTTCCTGCTTGGCTGGAGCCCACCAGGCTGTCCGTGTTGGGGAGCCGGTGGCAGGGGACTCACTGGGGATGCTCACATGCCCGTGAACCTTGCTCTGGCGCCACCCCCACCCAGCCCTCATGTGCATAGAAAACCCAGGGCCTGGCCTCTCCATCTAGAAAACCTGTGATCTCACCTGCTACCTGGACACCAGCTCCACAGCTTGGCCGGCACCCCTCTGAACTACCTGAGTCCCCCCTTTCAACGAGCCTGACTTCAACACACCTCAGCTGGGGGCAGAGACTCTGCTCAGGCCCTCTGTCATCCTGGAGGTACGGTGAAACCGCAAGGACAAATGGCTGCTGACCCAGAACTGTGAAGCCTGCAGCCAGCACCTGTGCTACTTGAGTGGCCTCCCCCTCAAGGCCATCACTCTCAAGCAGTGCCACAGCCGGGCCCACCTCTGCACCAGCCTCTAGGGTGTGCTGGGAGACATTGTGGGTGTCATGGCAGCTCTGGGCTACCCACTGCCCAGCCTCTGCCTGGGACTGAGCCCACCTGGGCCCCCGGCTCTTACCACAGTGACTTCTTCCAGAAGATGGACAGCTTCTGGCTGCTGAAGGGGCTGAAGACCTGCCTGTGACACTCGGCCAAGGACTTCAACTGGGTCATAAAGAAGATGCAGCTTCTGGCCACTGTAGTCACCCTGCCCCTGGAGGTCCGTGACTTGTAGCTTCTGACCTTCCTTTACCACCTTCTCTTTCCCCTCCTCCTTCAAACCCTGCTCCCACGCTGGGAACAAGAAACCTATACACCAACGCTCATTGAGCCAGGAGGCTGAAGCCATGAGCCTTTAGCCCTCCATGGACTTGGAAGAGGATGTGATTCAATAAGACCCATCCACTCCCAGCCTTCCTGACTCCTCCAGGCCTGGGGAACAGGTGCAGTAGGCCCCATCCCATTTCTACCTAATGTGATGCCCAAAGGAGCCCAAAATGATTGGTGCAAGGCTCTCATAGCTTCATGCTTCCTGCCCACTACTTGCCAGCATCCACCCAACTCCTCAAGTGGCGCTTCCAGGAAGTGTGCCTGTAGGGTTGTGAGTGGGCCACCGTCTTGTGTACCTTTCTGGCATGAAGCCCTTTGGCTGCCATCCTCTCCTTAGATGGGTGTTGCTCCGCTTACCCCCAAATAACTCAGTACATCCAATTCAGGAAACAATTCGAAACAGGAAGAGAAGGGATTAAAAAGGGAAGAGGTGGGGTCTGCATTGGAGGTAATACTGAAAGCAGAGTGGAAGGGACAGACCAGACACAGGGGTCACCAAGGCAGTCGGTGTCACAGGGTGGCAACCAAAGGACATTGCTAAGGATTTTCTTGCCAGCTTCAGGACCCTTCCCCTCCACCCTCTTTCCCAGAGTATGTGGGTTGTCAAGGCTGAGGAGGGCAACCATAGCCACAGCCACAGAATTTCCTCAAAGTTTATATTGCAATAGCATTTTGAGGTGTGGGGGCAGCTCCCCCAAGCCCTAGGCCTCAGGCCCACCCGCTCATGACTCTTCAGTTTATTTATTTATTTACTTGAAGATGTTATATATTAGATGATATTTATTGCCAAATTTCTATCCTTGTATTAACAAATAAAATGCTTGCCTCAGGAAAAAAAAAATTGGCAAAGGTAAAAATGAAGAAGTATGTGGCAGAGATATTTAGAATGTATGGTCAACAGGACTTAGTTTTTGATTTATTAATAATTCTTAAAAGGAGAGGCATCACAATCACTGGAGTTGAGTGTGTATACACACATATACACATGCCTAGACTTACCCTAGACCTGAATCAGAAGGGTCAACCTGGCTGTATGTACTTTTAAAAGCTACAAGTATGAGTCCGATGTTCACCATTGGTTAAAAACCTATGCATAGATGGTCAGCAGAAGGAGACGGGAGTAGCCAAGGAGTGCGCCCAGGTTTTTGAGTTAACGATAGAATGGACATGAATCTGAGCAAACTCCAAGAGATGGTGAAGGACTGGGAAGCCTGGCGTGCTGCAGTCTATGGGGTCGCAAAAAGTTGGACACGACTGAGTGACTGAACAACAACAATAGAAATCATGGAAAAGAATAGCTTGAACTCCTTCAGTGAAATTATTTCATTTTATGAAAACAGTGTTTTATTGAATAGGCTGAACTCAGTGTAGGCAGTCTTCTTGTTTCTGAAACATCCTTTGGTGCTTCTAATACTGAAGAGCAATCTCATTTTCAAGTATTGAAAAATTAATTCCAATCCATTATCCACAAAATGAGACTATATAAGAAAGCAAATATAGCATAATTATAGTAAGAACAAAAAAGTACCCCTAGAAAGAAAGGTGCAAGACCAGAATGAAGGAAACAAATACTGCTAAGGACCCTCCCCTCCAGAAAAATCAGTAGTGACACATCTTTTTAAATAGAAACTCAGTGTCATTAAGTTGTCAGTTCTATGTTCGTTAATGGATATAACCCAGTTCCAATAAAAATACCAATAGGTTCTCTTTGAAACAAGTCATCCTGATTCTAAAGTTTTTGTGGAAAAATCTGCAAGCCAGAAAAGCCTTGAAGATTCTGAAAAAGAAAAGCAAGTGGAGAGTCACCCTACTGCTTATTAAGATGTATAGTAAAATTTGCTGTTGTTTAGTCACTCAATTGTGTCTGACTTTTGCAACTCTATGAACTATAGCCTGTCAGTCTCCTCTGTCCATGGGATTTCCCAGGCAAGAATACTGGAGTGGATTGTCATTTCCTTCTCCAGGGAATCTTCATGGCCCATGGATCAAACCTGTGTTTCCTACATTGCAGGCAAGGTCTTTACCACTGAGCCACCAGGGAAGCCCATATAGTAAAATATCAATGAGGAAAAGTGTGTTTCTGGTGTACACATAGACACACCAGAATAGAACAGAACAGAAAATTCAGAAATAGAGCCAAATGCTTATAAGAATATTTACACTGACAACATTCCACTTCAGTGAGTAAAAGGTGATCCTAGGAAATCCAAGTAGCCATCTGGAGAAGACATGGGAGGATGTGCCCATTACCAGGATCAAAGTTTCAAGTATAAAAAAAGGAAAAAAAAAAAAAAAAACTAGATGAAAATAGGGGATAACTTCAAAGATTATCAATTTATTTCACAAAGTCCAGAAGCCATAACATTCAGTCACATACAAAGAAAAACTCAAAACGTCTTTATTAAAAAATAAAGTCAAAAGACAACATGGGAAAGATGTCATTTGTGATATGGCTTAAAATAAGGACTAACATCTACAATACAGAGAAGATATCTTGAAAATGGTAAAGGGAACATGTCAATAGGGAAAATGGTAAAGAAAAAAACTAATGGAGAAGGAGATGCAAATAAACATTTCAACAACATGTACAACTGAAAGCAAAAAGAAAGGTGCATCCATAAAACTGGACCTTGACTAACAACAGCTCCGTGATGTTGGTAAACTTTGTGGATATATGTGTTGTTTCAGCAATCCTAAACCTTAAAATGCATGCTGGAAGAAGCTTTCAGAGTGGTAGGAAGTTTTGGACATAAAATTCAAAGTCTATAAATGAAAATAAAGAGCAAACAAAAAAGACAACCCTGACTTTGATTTAACAGTGAAATGAAATACATTGCCACTCTCCCACCAGACAAAACTGGATACAGTACAAAAATCACATTTTAAAGGATTCAGAGAGCTGTGGAAACAAAGACTGGATGAACTGAAATTACAGAAAACAGAGTTGTTCCAAAATGACTCGATAATTGCCGGTCCTTTGTTTATCTCAGGGCAGGCTGTAGATCACGCTTGTTCCAGGCAAAGGGCTTCTGCTTGAAGACAGAGAAGTCAGCAGCCTTTATGGCACTGAAATATTAAGGGGCTCTAAAGGCACATAGTTTTCACCTTGGAATATTTTCATCATCGGTGGCTGTACAAGAAATGGAGGAGCTAGCACAAAAACTTTTAAAAGACAAATATCTGAAATATCTTTCAGTTGTACAGTGCTGCCAGAGAGGAGCATTGCTTCAAACACATGGTGAGTTTCCCCTTAAAGATATTTCCCAAGTTTTAAAGCTGAGTGAAGTAGGAGGCTAATGGAGGCTGAAAACCTCTGAAAGTCAGAACTATCTGTTAGCTTCTAGGGCCAAGGAGATCTGTATTTCCAGAACCTATGAACAGGAATATACCAGGAGACAGGGCCTTACAAAGTTTGCAGTATGTTCCAGATCAAGCTGAATTTCTGATTGGATTGAGATTATTAGCTACTCACCTTAATTGCATAATAAAAGGGAAACCCTCTTTTCTGTGAAACTTCTATGGTTTTTCTATTCACACTGTCTGGCACACAGTTAAGTTTCTAGATGAGCAAAAAGCAAGACTGGCAATTAAGAGGAAAAAAAAAATAGATGTGGATCCATGGATGTTGCTGATACTGAAGTTAGCTTATAAGAACTCTAAAATATGTTACAGAATATATTCTAAATAGAGAATAAAGACAAAAGAGATGAAAGAACAGAAAATTTAAAATGATTGGGATGTCTAAATAATCAAAACGAAAGTTTAGAACTGAAAAAGGCAGTATCTGAAATTTAAAGCATAATGTATGAGTTTGGCATCAGAGGCGACATGGCAGGATGTAGGATTAGTGAACTGAGATATGCGTCAATGGAAAATGCTCAAACTGAAGCAGAGAAAGAAAGAGTGGAAAAAAGATTAGTGTATAAGAGACATGTAAGTGAAAGTGAAAAGTGAAAGTGAAGTCGCTCAGTTGTGTCTGACTCTTTGCGACCCCATGGACTGTAGCCTACCAGGCTCCTCTGTCCATGATTTTCCAGGCAATAGTACTGGAGTGGATTGCCATCTCCTTCTCCAGGGGATCTTCCCGACCCAGGGATCGAACCCGGGTCTCCCACATTGTAGACAGACGCTTAACCATCTGAGCCACCAGGGAAGTCCCTAAAGAGACATGTAAGACCTACTCAAATAGTTTAACATTCATGTAACTCACATTCCATAGGAAAAGAGAATGAGGCAAAAGCAATATCTGAAGAGGTCATAGTTGAGAATTTTTTTGAAACTGATGCAAGACATCAACTCAAGGACTCAAGAAACAAGTAGAAAACTGCACTTAATGTGCATTAAGGAAAAACAGCTGATAAAAAGTGGAAAATCTGATAAAGGGTTAGAGAAGAATACATTGCCTTCAAAAGAACAAGAGTATAACCAACAGCCAGTGTCTTAAAAGAAACATTGAAACCCAGAAAGCAATGGTATTTCACCTTTAAACTGCTTATAGAAAATAACTGAGCTGAAAACTATAGATGTAGCAAAAATATGCTTCAAAAGTGAAGATAACGTATATACATTTTCAATCAAAGACTAAGGGAATTCATTGCCAGCAGACCTGCTCTAAAATATTAAGGGGATTTCTCCAGGCAAGAACAAAATGATGCTGTATGAAAACATGAAAATTGCAGGAGAGAATGAAGAGCATATTAAAAGATAAATAGTAAATAAACATGAATCAATATCATACAAAACAGTTATTGTTATGTCTTCAAATTATTTGTAGAATTAAAATACATGATGACAGAAGAGTGACATTCTGTCTCCCTCCAGAGAACAACAATCAGCAATCCACAAACAAAAATAGCTATGGGAGTACTCAGGAGTCCACTTAGGAAGCTTCAGCAACACAGTGGACCACCAACCTGAGAATAACTATATAAAAAAAGAGTAGGAAGAACAGCTCCATTTTGCCTGCATCATCCCAGTCCTAAGTGAACACTGGTCAGTGCCTGGAGGGAGCTCCCTGGCCCAAAACAGTTCCCTTTGCTGGGAAAAGAAGAAAGGAATGAATGATGAGTGACCAGCTTACCCAGCCTTTCAGGATACTGCACAAAAGACCTGCTTCATATCATGCTACCCAGAGACTGGCATAGTTGTGACATCTAGAGATGGCTAGGAATATGGAAGATGGGCAGGGGCTACTAGTATCAGCCATGCAGTGGGAGTGAATGTGGCTCCCAGTGACCTGCTCTGCAGAAGACCCCAGTAGCCTTTGCCACTGAAGACCTCCACAAGCCTTGAGGATGCTGCGGACCCCTGCAGCTTTCATCACTGAGGACCTCATCACAGGCCCCAGCAGACCGCTCCACAGAAGGTCCCAAAAGCTTTTGACACTGAGGAAACCAGTGGCCAGCACAGCCACCGTGGCCCCCTGCAGCTTCTGTTACTGAGGGCCTCATTTTGCCTTTGCAGACAGATGCCAGCTGCCTGAGTCCCTTCCTGTTTTCCCCTGTCTTTGCCCAGAACTTGCTGCAGGATGTCCAGGACCCAGGATCTGCACTGGCAATTAGCCACAAAACCCACTCCAGTAGTCCTTGCCTGGAAAATTGCATGGACAGAGGAGCCTGGTGGGCTGCAGTCCATGGGGTCGCAAAGAGTCGGGCATGACTGAGCGACTAACACCCTTGTGACTGTGTGGGTGCATAATGCCAGCTTAGGTCCATGTAGTACCACCCTGTGGCTACCTGCAGCTAGCCCCAGTAGATGCATAAGGGTGTGCCAAAAGTCCAGGCACCTCAGCTGCTTGTATGCCTGGAGCTGGCCCTGCCTCCTTTGACTGGACCTTACTGCCATGCATGTACCTGCAGCTAGCTCCTCCAGCCACATGAGGGCACATTAAATAGCATGGAACCCTGCAGATACTTCTGTGTCCACCGTTGGCCCTTGACATTGGCCCTTGTCACTATATGTGTCCCCTCAGCTGGCCTCCACCCCCACAAAGGCACCTACAGCCAGTGCCCATAGTCGAACATGTGACCACCACCAGCTCTGGCCAGAACTAATACCAGTCCCAGACCCTCACTTCTGGACCTAGAGGTATCACTAAGGACCCCAACATCCATTGTAGCCACCAGATACCCTGCAGCTCTCACCACAATGGATCCTGGAGTTGTCACCGTTGTGATCAATGACTGAGTCGATGAGACGCTTTGTACCACCCCAGACCCAGAGACACCACATGCCCCCACACTTGGCACCTCACACCACTAGACCAAATGCCACAGCATGCACCGGCATGCCGTGACTCACAGGTGAAGGTTTTTCCTTAACAAAATCAGTGCGTTAAATCTGGAAGAGATGACTACTTTGAATACACAGACAAGGTTACACAGATCACAATGAGTTGAGAAACATGACACCACCAAAGGAATACAGTAAACTTCCAGGAACTGATGGCAGAGAAATGGAGATCCACAAACTGCCTGACAGATCAGATCAGATCAGATCAGTCACTCAGTCATGTCCGACTCTTTGTGACCCCATGAATCGTAGCACACCAGGCCTCCCTGTCCGTCACCAACTTCTGAAGTTCACTCAAACTCACCTCCATCGAGTCAGTGATGCCATCCAGCCATCTCATCCTCTGTTGTCCCCTTCTCCTCCTGCCCTCAATCCCTCCCAGCATCAGAGTCTTTTCCAATGAGTCAACTCTTCGCATGAGGTGGCCAAAGTACTGGAGTTTCAGCTTTAGCATCATTCCTTCCAAAGAAATCCCAGGGCTGATCTCCTTCAGAATGGACTGGTTGGATCTCCTTGCAGTCCAAGGGACTCTCAAGAGTCTTCTCCAACACCACAGTTCAAAAGCATCAATTCTTTGGTGCTCAGCCTTCTTCACAGTCCAATTCTCACATCCATAACTTCCTGACAGGTCGTCCAAAATAATTAAAGTTCAGTGAGCTATAGACTGACAATTTAACAAAAGCAAGAAAAAGATACAAGAACAAAATGAAGTTCAACAGAAAGAGAAAAAACATTAAAGAGACCAAACACAAGTTTGGAGCTGAGGAATATAATGATTGAAATTTAAAAATGCAATAGACTGTTCCAACAGCAGACGTGATCAAGAGTAGTGAACTAGAAGGCATTTCATTTGAAATTATCCAGTCAGAGGAGAGAAAAGAATGAAAAGGAATGAAGAAAGCTTACAGGACAACTCAAGCCAAATAATACAGAAACCCTAAAAGGGAAAAAGAGAAAGGAGCAGAAAGCTTATTTAAAGAAATAATGGCCCCAAACACCCCAAATCTGGGGAAAAATATGGATGTCCTGGTACATAAAGGTCAAAGGTCCTCAATCAGGTTCAACCCAACCAAGACTTCATTGAAACACTGTAATAAAACTGTCAAAATCAAAGACAAAGAGAGCATTTTTCCAGAGAAAGCAAGATCAGCAAGAGAAAAGAAGCTCATTACATACAAGAAAAACCACATCCCAATGCCCAGCCCTCAACATAAGTAGGTTTCTCAGCAGAAATCTTGCAGGCCAGGGAAGAGAAGGATGATATATTCAAATTGGTAAAAGGGTAATCTGCCAGCCGTAAATACTTTCCCAGCAAAGTTGAGGGACTTCTCTATAGCTCAGATGCTAAACAATCTGCCTGCAATGCAGGAGACCTAGGTTCGATCCCTGGGTCAGGAAGATTCCCTGGAGAAGGAAATGGCAACCCACTCCAGTATTCTTGCCTGGAGAATCCCATGGACAGAGGAGCCTGGCAGGCTACAGTCCATGGGGTCACAAAGAGGTGGAGATAACTAAGTGACTAACACACACACACAGCAAAGTTGAACTTCAGGAATGAAGGAGAGAGAATTACATTCTTGGGCAAACAGAAGTGGAAGGAATTCATCACAACTGGGCATACTTACAAGAAATTCTAAAGGAAGTTCTTCAAGTTGAAAAGAAAGAATGCTAAGTAGTAACAGGAAATCATATGAAAGTATAAACCTTACTAGTCAAATTAAGAGTACACTAGTATTGTAATGGTGGTATCTGGCACACATAACTTTAGTGTAAAGGTTAAATAATGAAAGTATTAAGAATATAGCTGCAATAATTTGTTATTGGATATACAGTATAAAAAATGTAAATTGTCACATCAAAAACATTAGCTGGAAAAGCAGTGTACTCTTGGTGAGAATGTAAATTGATAGTCACTTTCCTCAAAAAATTCAAAATGGAAATATAATTGGAAATAAAAAATTCATATTATCCATCAATTCTCACTTATGGGTATATATCCAAAGGACATAAAATCAGTTTCTTGGAGAAACATCTGCAATCTCATGTTCATTTCAGCATTATTCACAGCAGGCAAGGTATGTCCATTGATAGATGAATGAATAAAGAAAATGTTACATATATGCAATCAAATATTATTCAGCCTTAAAAAAGAAGGGAATCCTGCCATTTGACAACATGAATAACCTGAAGGACATTATGCCAAATGAAATAAGCCTATAGAGAAAGATAAATATCACATGATCTAACTTATATGTAAAATTGTTAAAAAAAAAAAAAAAAGAAGGAAAAAGTATTGAGCTTATAGTACCAGAGAGTAGATTGGTGTGTACCAGAGGCTGAAGGGTAGAGGAAAAGGAGAAGTAATTGATCAAAGGGTACAAACTTTATGTTATGAGATGAATAAGTCCTGGGAGCCTAGGGTATAGCATGGTGACTGTAGTTAATGCATGTTTGAAATTTGCTAAAAGAGTAGATCTCAAGTGCTCTAATCATAGAAGAAAAAACTAACTACGGGGAAGTGATGGAAATGTTAGTTAGATTGTGGTAATCACTTCACAGTGTATCAAAATATGTTGTACATCTTAAAATACAATTCTCATTTGAGAAAAATAAGTATATAAATGATTAAAATAGTAATATAAAATGCATTGCAACAATTACAAAGTAGTCTAGAGGGGAAATGGATTTTAAGACTGTTAGGTTCTACTGAAACAGCAGTGTAAAGCAACTGTACTCCCAATGTTTTTAAAAAATGAATATTAGGTTCTAAACATATCAGGAAAATGAAAAAAAAAATAGTTTGTATTAGGCTATAGTAAGCCAAAAAAAAGCATTTTTTAATCTATAAGTTAAACACTAAAGATTAATAGATGTTTGGATGGCTCAGAAATTCCACGCCTAGGTACTTACTCAAAAAATATATCCCTCAAAAGTCTTGTACACCAGTGTTTATGTGGCTTCATTATAATAACCCCTGAAGGAAAGAACCCACATGTCCTTCAATAGGAAAACAGGTAAACAAATTGTGGTATTGTATCCCTACCATGAAATACTATTCAGGAATAAAAAGAACAATGATATAGATTAAGTTCATAAACATACTATTGCATTGAACAAAAATATAAATGAGTAAATAATTTATGATCTTATCTATGTGAAGTTCTAGAACAGACAAAATTAATCTATGACTGTGGAAAATGTTAACTAGAAAGGGGCATGAACTTTTTGCAACGATAGAAAAGTTGTAAATCTTGATTAGAATGACGGTTACATAAGTGTATAATATACATTTGTTAGAAATCATCAAACTATACCTTTAAAATCTGTGCATTTTATTTTATGCAAATTTACCTTGATAAAAAATTATTGCTAAAACAGCTAGGGAAAGAGTAGTCAAAATGTTATTAATTAAAAAGAAGGCAAGTGAAAAGGGAAGAAGGAACATAAACCAGATGGGCCAGATAAAAGCAAATACAATAGTAAGATTTTGTTGTTATTCAGTTGCTCATTTGTGTCCAACTCTTTGCAACCCCATGGACTGCAGCTTACCATGCTTCCTGTCCTTCACTATCTCCTGGAGTTTGCTCACACTCATGTACATTGAGTCAATGATGCCATCCAACCATCTCATCTTCTGTCTCCCCCTTCTTCTGCCCTAATCTTTTCCAGCATCAGAGTCTTTTTCAATGAGTCAGCACTTCATGTCAGGTGGCCAAAATATTGTAGATAGTACAGTAAGATAGTAGATATAAATCTAACAATATCAGTAATTGCGTTTAATGTAAATGGATTGAATATTCCAGATAAAAGACACAAGTTGTTATCATTATTTGTATATTTCTTAGTTTAGGTTTGTCTGTCTTATATATAAGAGATACACTTTAAATAGTAAGATACAGAAAGGTGAAAAGTAAAAGTATGGACAAAGATATACCATGCCAACATTAAGCCAAAGCAGGCTAGCATAGTGATGTTAATCTGCAGACATTAAGAATAGAATCATTTTTCAAGTTACACGTTGTCTAGAAACTGTAGAATATACCCACATATAAAGTTAACACCGAATATCATGTGATCCCCATTTTCACAGTGAAAAACTACCATGGTTCAGGTTTATGAGAGAGCATTGTGAAAAGAGCAAGCAATGTTTTGTAGAGTCATTAGAGGGAAACAAACTTAGAAATATAGTTAATGTGAATTTTCTAGAGTTTGTAGAACTGGGAGAGTCATTTCTCTCAACCACACACCTGGCTTTAGGAGGGCTCAGATCAAAACTTAATACTGCCAGAACCCTGTGAATTATTTGCAATGAGTATCAAGTCTTAGGGTTGTTGCTGTTCAGTCACTAAATCATGTCCGACTCTTCGTGACCCCATGACTGCAGCCCACCAGGCTTCTCTGTCCTTGTGGTGAAGTTTACTATTTTTGTGAACCCTGCGTGGCTCATTGTGGCTTTATTTACTCTCAGCTAATCATGTATGTTATTCTGATTTTAGAAGACATTCCAAGTTCAAACCTGGGACCCACCACTTTATAGCCAGGTACATTAGGCTAGTTATTCAGCCTCCAGGGGCCCAGGTTTCTGTCTGAAGCTCAGCTGAGCTAGGAAGAGCTGAGCTGCCAGGTGTCAGAGTGGCTGATGAAAACAGCCAGCCAAAGAAAAGTAGCGTTCAAGCATTTACTAACCTACTGTGATAGTATAAGCAAGAGCAGAGAGAGCACCAGCGACCTACACTTCCATTTTCCACCGAGGAAGGGCCCACTAGGTGGATCAGCACAGGCAGAAGGGTCATCTGCCTGCTGAGGGAGGCCCACACAAGGGGCTGCTGCTGCTCTCTGGACCTGGGAGTAGGGGAAGGGAGAGGGGAAAGGCTAGGAGTGGAAGAGGACTGAGGCTGAGTGAAGGAAATTGTGTTCAAGGATCTCGTCTTCTTCCCCTGATGAAGAGGTCTCAGGGGAGGCACCAGAGGAAGGCCCCAGATAAGAAGGAGGCCTTTCAATCAAGGTGCCTGGATTAGGAAGTCAGATACACATCAGGATGCCTGCCACGGAAAGCATTTGTAACTGCCTCTGCTTGGGTCTGAAAAATCACACGTAGGTTTTTGGCCAGAAGTTGGACTCCTCAGTTTCGACTGTAAAGTGGGGGATCATAAATGGAATGATGGAGACTTCCCTAGCTCTCCAATGGTTGGAACTCCACAATTCCAATGCAAGGGGCATGGGTTCAATCCCTGGTCGGGGAGCTGGGATCCTACACGATATATGGACTGGCAAAAAAAAAAAAAAAAAGAAAAGAAAAAAAATGGCATGATATATAAAATGTTTAGGAGAACTCCTGGCACCACATGATAAATTCCCAAGTGTCTATTATTTTAGTGTCGTTAGCATTACCCTTGAGTTAAAACTCCTTACTTGTGATGTTGTGATATATAATAAGAAATGTATATATATATATGTGTGTGTGTTTGTGTGTGTATATATGTACAGTTGGCCTTTGAACAACATGGGTTTGAACCTCAAGGGTCCACTTACACTGGGATTTTTTTCAGTAGTAAACACTGCAGTATTATGCGATCCTTGGTTGCTTGAATCCAAGAATCCAGAAACAAGGATATGGAAGAATAACTATGTTACACTCTGAGTTTTGACTTTGAAGAGAGTAGGCACCCCTAACCCTTGTATTGTTCAAGGGTCAACTGTATTTAGTCTTCATCCTCATTTCTGGTGGGCTTCCCAGGTGGTGCTAATGGTAAAGAACCCACCTGCCAGTGCAGGAAACAAAGTGAAATGTGGGTTTGCTCCCTGGGTCGGGAAGATGGATTGGAAAAGGAAATGGCAGCCCATTCTAGTATTCTTGCTTGGAGAATGTCATGGACAGAGGAGCCTGGCTGGACACTGTCCATTGAGTCGCAATGAGTTGAACGGGAATGAAGTGATTTAACATGAACATAAGCCTCATTTCTGGCACAGAACTCCTAAAATCCTTGGAATTTCCTGTAAGTTCAGTTCAGTTGTTCACTTATATCCAACTCTTTGTGACCCCATGGACTGCAGCACACGAGGCTTCCCTGTCCATCACCAACTCCTGAAGCTTGCTCAAGCTCATGTCCATTGAGCCAGTGATGCCATCCAAGCATCTCATCCTCAGTCTACCCCTTCTTCTGTCTTCCATCTTTCCCACCATCAGAGTCTTTTCCAATGAGTCAGTTCTTCACATCAGGTGGCCAAAGTACTGGAGTTCCAGCTTCAGCATCAGTCCTTCCAATGAATATTCAGGACTGATTTCCTTTACGATTGACTGGTTGGATCTCCTTGCAGTCCAAGGAACTCTCAAGAGTCTTCTCCAACACCACAGTTCAAAAGCATCAGTTCTTCAGCACTCAGCTTTCTTTATACTCTAACTCTCACATTCATACATGGCTACTGGAAAAATGATAGCTTTGACTAGATGGACCTTTGTTGGCAAAGCCATGTCTCTGCTTTTTAATATGCTGTCTGGGATGGTCATAGCTTTTCTTCCAAGCAGCAAGTGTCTTTTAATTTCATGGCTGCAGTCACCATCTGCAGGACTTTGGAGCCTCCCAAAATAAAGTCTCTCATTGTTTCCCCATCTATTTGCTATGAAGTAATGAGAAAAGGCAGATGAACCAAAGATCAAATTGCCAACATCCGCTGGATCATCGAAGAAGCAAGAGAGTTCCAGAAAAACATCTATTTCTGCTTTATTGACCATGCAACAGTTAGAACTGGACATAGAACAACATACTGGTTCCAAATAGGAAAAGGAGTACATCAAGGCTGTATATTGTCACCCTGCTTAAACTTACATGCAGAGTACATCATGAGAAATGCTGGACAGGATGAAGCACAAGCTGGAATCAAGATTGCCGGGAGAAGTATCAATAACCTCAGACATGCAGATGACACCACCCTTACGTCAGAAAGCGAAGAAGAACTAAAGAGCCTCTTGATGAAAGTGGGAGAGGAGAGTGAAAAGGTTGGCTTAAAGCACAACATTCAGAAAACTAAGATCATAGCATCCAGTCCCATCACTTCATGGCAAATAGATGGGGAAATAGTGGAAAAAGTGGCAGACTTTATTTTCTTGGGCTCCAAAATCACTGTAAATGGTGATTGCAGCCACGAAATGAAAAGAGGCTTACTCCTTGGAAGGAAAGTTATGACCAAACTAGAGATCAAATTGCCAATATCTGCTGGAGCATCGAAAAAGCAAGAGTTCCAGAAAAACATCTATTTCTGCTTTATTGACTATGCCAAAGCCTTTGACTGTGTGGATCACAATAAACTGTGGAAAATTCTGAAAGAGATGGGAATACCAGACCACCTGACCTGCCTCTTGAGAAACCTATATGCAGGTCAGGAAGCAACAGAACTGGACATGGAATAACAGACTGGTTCCAAATAGGAAAAGGAGTACATCAAGGCTGTATACTGTCACCCTGCTTATTTAACTTATATGCAAAGCACATCATGAGAAACGCTGGGCTGGAAGAAGCACAAGCTGGAACCAAGATTGTGGGGAGAAATATCAATAACCTCAGATATGCAGATGACACCACCCTTATGGCAGAAAGTAAAGAGGAACTGAAAAGCCTCGATGAAAGTGAAAGAGGAGAGTGAAAAGGTTGGCTTAAAGCTCAACATTCAGAAAATGAAGATCATGGCATCTGGTCCCATCCCTTCATGGGAAATAGATGGGTAAACAGTGGAAACAGTGTCAGACTTTATTTTTGGGGGCTCCAAAATCACTGAAGATGGTGACTGCAGCCATGAAATTAAAAGACGCTTACTCCTTGGAAGAAAAGTTATGACCAACCTAGATAGCATATTGAAAAGCAGAAACATTACTTTGCCAACAAAGGTTCGTCTAGTCAAGGCTATGGTTTTTCCTGTGGTCACGTATGGATGTGAGAGTTGGACTGTGAAGAAAGCTGAGTGCCGAAGAATTGATGCTTTTGAACTGTGGTGTTGGAGAAGACTCTTGAGAGTCCCATGGACTGCAAGGAGATCCAACCAGTCCATTCTAAAGGAGATCAGCCCTGGGTGTTCTTTGGAAGGAATGATGCTAAAGCTGAAACTCCAGTACTTTGGCCACCTCTTGTGAAGAGTTGACTCATTGGAAAAGACTCTGATGCTAGGAGGGATTGGGGGCAGGAAGAAAAGGGGATGACAGAGGATGAGATGGCTGGATGGCATCACTGACTCGATGGACATGAGTTTGAGTGAACTTCAGAAGTTGGTGACGGACAGGGAGGCCTGGTGTGCTACGATTCATGGGGTTGCTAAGAGTCGGACACGACTGAGCAACTGAACTGAACTGAACTGAACTGAGACAGCATATTAAAAAGCAGAGACACTACTTTGCCTACAAAGGTCTAGTCAAGGCTAAGGTTTTTCCAGTAGACATGTATGGACGTGAGAGTCAGACTATAAAGAAAGCTGAGTGCTGAAGAATTGATGCTTTTGAACTGTGGTGTTGGACAAGACTCTTGAGAGTCCCTTGGACTGCAAGGGGTTCCAACCTGTCCATCCTAGAGGAGATCGGTCCTGAGTGTTCATTGGAAGGACTGATGTTGAAGCTGAAACTCCAATACTTTGGCTACCTGATGTGAAGAGCTGACTCATTTGAAAAGACCCTGATGCTGGGAAAGATTGAAGGCAGGAGGAAAAGGGGACAACAGAGGATGAGATGGTTGGATGGCATCACCGACTCAATGGAAATGAGTTTGAGTAAACTCTGGGAGTTGGTGATTGACAGAGAGGCCTGGCATGCTGTGGTCTATGGGGTCCTGAAGAGTCGTACACGGCTGAGTGACTAAAGTGAACTGATGGGAACAGATGCCATGATCTTAGTTTTCTGAATGTTGAGTTTTAAGCCAATTTTTTCACTGTCCTCTTTCACTTTTATCAAGAGGCTCTTTAGTTCTTCTTCTCTTTCTGCCATAGGGTGGTATTACGTGTGTATCTGAGCTTATTGATATTTCTCCCTTGATCACAAGGGAACACTCTTGATTCCAGCTTGTGATTCATCCAGCGTGGCATTTCACATGACGTACTCTGCATATAAGTTAAATAAGCAGGATGACGATATACAGCCTTGAAATTCTCCTTTCTCAATTTGCAACCAGTCTGTTGTTCTATATCCAGTTCTAACGGTTGCTTCCTGACCTGCATACAGATTTCTCAGGAGGCAGGTCAGGTGATCTGGTATTCCCATCTCTTTAAGAATGTTCCACAGTTTGTTGTGATTCACAGGATCAAAGGCTTTGGCGTAGTCAATAAAATAGAAGGAGATTTTTTTTCTGGAATTCTCTTGCTTTTTCAATGGTCCAGTGGAAGCGGTTGGCAATTTGATCACTGGTTCCTCTGCCTTTTCTAAATCCAGCTTGAACATCTGGAAGTTCATGGTTTATGTACTGTTGAAGCCTGGCTTGGAGCATTTTGAGCATTACTTTGCTAGCATGTGAGATGAGTGCAATTGTGCGGTAGTGTGAACATTCTTTGGCATTGCCTCTCTTTGGGATTGAAATGAAAACTGACCTTTTCCAGTCCTGTGGCCACTGCTGAGTTTTCCAAATTTGCTGGCATACTGAATGCAGCACTTTCATGGCATTATCTTTTAGGATTTGCAATAGCTCAGCTGGAATTCCATCACCTCCACTATCTTTGTTCATAATGATGCCTACTAAGGCCCACTTGACTTTGCATTCCAGGATGTCTAGCTCTAGGTGGGTGATCACACCATCATGGTTATCTGGGTCAGGAACATCCATTTTGTATAGTTCTTCTGTGTGTGTTCTTGCCACCTGTTTTTAATATCTTCTCCTTCTGTTAGGTCCATACCATTTCTGTCCTTTATTGTGCCCATCTTTTCATGAAATGTTCCCTTGGTATCTCTAATTTTCTTGAAGAGATCTCTAGTCTTTCCCATTCCATTGTTTTCCTCTATTTCTTAGCTCTGATCACTGAAGAAGGCTTCCTTATCTCTCCTTGCTATTCTTATCTTGCCTTGCTATTCTTTGGAATTTCCTGTAAAGAGAGATACAATTGTTAAGGGTCTGCCCTGGTGGCTCAGAGGTTAAAGAGTCTGCTTGCAATGTGGGAGACCTGGGTGCAATCCCCGGGTCCAGAAGATCCCCTGGAGAATGAAATGGCAACCCACTCCAGAATTCTTGCCTGGAGAATCCCATGGACGGAGGAGCCTGGTGGGCTACAGTCCACGGGGCCCCAAAGAGTGGGACTGGACTGAGTGACTTCACTTTCTTTTGTTAAGTTAATGAAGTGACCTTTGGACTGCACTTAAGGATGGGGCCTGGTTGTCAGTGGAGCCAGCCTTGTGATTGGAGGGTTGGAAGGTTCAGTCCCACCTCCAACCTCCCCTCCCCTGTAGAGGAGGGGCTGGAGATTGAGTTCCCATGCCAGTAGACAGTGATGATATCAGCCATACCTAGCTAATGAAGCCTCCAGGGTTTGGGAAGCGTGCAGGTTGGTGAATATGTGGGAATGTGGGGAAGGTGGCACCTGAAGAAGGCAAAGAAGCTCTGTGCCCTTTCCCCATACCTTGCCATATGTGTTTCCTTCACCTGGCTGTTCCTGAGTTGTATCCTTTTATAATAAATTGGTAAGCTAGGGAGTATATTGGAGAAGGGAATGACAACCCACTCCAATATTCTTGTCTGTAGAATACCATGGAGAGAGGAACCTGGCGGGCTATAGTCCATGGGGTTGCAAGAGCCGGACATGACTTAGTGACTAAACCACCAGGGAGTAAGTGGGTTTCCTGAGTTCCATTAGCTGCTGTAGCAAACTGATGGAACCCAAGGAAGGGGTCATGGGAACATCTGATCTATAACTGGTTGGTAAGAGGAATAATAATTCTGTTGTTTGTTTAGTCACTAAATTGTGTCTGACTCTTGCAATCCCTGCCAGGCTCCTCTGTTCATGGGATTCTCCAGGAGAGAATACTGGAGTGGGTTGCCATTTCCTTCTCTGTACAAAAGTCTACTATCTTGGGCTTGTGACTGGCATCTGATGTGGGAGGGCACAGTGTAGGACACCCAGTAGCTGTCCAGAGAATTGTTTCTTGGAGATGTGTGGAAATCACCACCCCCACACTTTGAAATTGGGTCCAAAAATGCAAGAGCCTTGTAGTTGCTTATGGATGTGTGCTCAGTCGCTCAGTTTTGTCTGACTCTTTGTGACCCCATGGACTGTAGCCCTCCAGGCTCCTCTGTCCATGGGCTTTTCCAGGCAAGAATACTGGGGTGGGTGGCCATTTCCTTCTCCAGGGGATCTTCCCATCCCAGGGATTGAACCTGAGTCTCTTGCATTCCTGGGTTTCCCTGGTGGCTCAGTGGTAAATAATCCTCCTGTCAGTGCAGGAGATGCAGGTTCCATCCCTGGGTCAGGAAGATCCCTTGGAGTAGGAAATGGCAACCCACTCCAGTATTTTTGCCTAGGAAATCTCATGGACAGAGGAGCCTGGTGGGCTACAGTCCATAGGGTCAGAAAAGAGTCGGACAGGACTTAGCCACTAAACAATAGCAACAACAGATAGAGCTAGTTCCTAATCTCTGGAACCTGTGTCTATTTCAGTGATCGCAGACACTGAAGAGAAGACAGTGTGGCCACAAGGGCAGAGAATACAGTGGTGTAGCCGCGGTCAAAGGATGCCAGCAGCCAAGTTTATGATAGTCTGATTCAGTAGCCAGAAGAAACTCATTCAGAAACTAATAAAATTACCCGTTATGTTTAGTGATTGAAACAGAGTTCGGAATAAGATTTTTTCATCAATGGTCCTTTTATAGTATCTTTTTTGTTAAACAAGATGAATATATTTACATTTAAAATGCAAATCGTAAATCTTTCCTTTAATTCAAAGATTTCCTCTCTTCACAGCTTAGGCTGGGACCCTAGTCATGCAGACCACTGTGAGGAAGGGGAGTAGACAGTATTCTGGACTTCCACTTGCTCTGCTGTGCTGGCTGGCTCCTGACGTGGAGATTCAAGACAAAGAGCTTGGGTTTAGCACAGTCTGGCTATTGGTACCTCTGTCCAGGCAGCCGGCCTAACTACAGGCTCTTCATCTCACCACTTGTTTGCACGAGCTCTTTGGAGGCCTTCACCCTGCCGCATTCCAGGACCAAGGTGAGAAATGACTTCCTATGATTCCCCTATATCTCCTTCCCTTTGAACCTTGAGGCTGCTATGCAGTTCCCACAAGTCTTCCCAGGCTGAATACTGCTGCCTTCTCTTCTTATATTTACATCACAAAAGGAGTTCAGTAGCTTTCACACAACAATGAAAATGAGTTTCAAGAGTATATCACCCACCTTAGGCACTCCATTCAACATCTGCCTTAACTGGTGATCTATTACACAAACAGAAAGTTCTGCCCTTTTCAATGCCAAAAAAAGGCAAAATGTTTCCCAATTCCTTTCAATGCCAAAATGTTTCCCAATTCCCTTCATTTGCATTGCCACCACCTTGTTCAGGCCACATCTTTCACCTGGACTGTGGTGGTGGCTTCCTCACATTGCCTGCTGTGTAGTGCTCCGGTCCAATCTACATCCCAAACAGTAACCAGAATACTCTTTCCAAATGAAAATCAGATCTTGTCACCTCCTGGTTCAAAACAAGTCAGATGCTTCCCATTGACCTCCTAGTGAACCCCTTGACATGATTTTACAAGACCATCGTGGTCTGGTCAGTATGTATAATACTTCTTCAGCGTTATGTGGCATCCTCCTCTGCCTCCCCCACTGCTCACTAATCATCCCATTCCTTCTTTCCTAGTCCTATCCTCTTATTTATTTTCCCTTTCTGGCAGATGCTCATCAATCAATATCTCTTCCTTCCTCTCTCCCTGTCTGGGCTCCCCTCCCAGCCTTCCCCGTCTTGTTCCCTAGCCTGACGTGATCTTCCCTCCATTCCTCACTGGCATACGTCCTGCTTCTCCTTTGTATCACAATTTAAAGCCAGTTGATGGGAAAAGTCTTTGCTGATCCCTCAAGACTAGGTTAGAGTCATGTTTTATATATTCCCACAACTACTGGACTAATTTTATTGTATTGTAATGCCCACCATATGGGAATTATAATTTCCCATCTCATTTGTTCTTTCTGGTTTGTTTGTTTCCCAACTAGAAAGGAAGCTCATTGAGGGCATGGACTTTTAAGAATGTAATCAATAGGAGGTACATAATAAAAATGTGATCATTGGAGGTCACATACATGAATAAAACCTAATAGAATTTAATATCAAAAGTAACTGAACTATTCAATGCAAGAAAGTGGTAATAAATAGCATTTGTTAGGGTACAAATCCAGTTAGACCTAGAAAAGACAACTGAGAAAGGTAGATGGCAATAATCTGAGCTGTCTAAATTTTTACGTAAAAATAGTATTTTATTACTAAAATTCATTTTATTATAGTTATATAAGATGCTAACGTAAAGAGAGTTTGAAGGACTGGTATACAGGAACTCTATATAGAAACTCAGGGCTTCCCCGGTGGCTCAGGTGATAAAGAATCTGCCTGCAATGCAGGAGACGTGGGTTCAATCCCTGGGTCAGGAAGATCCCCTGGAGAAGGAAACGGCAAACCAATCCAATATTCTTGCCTGGAAAATTTCATGGATGGAGGAGCCTGGCGGGCTACAGTCCACAGGGTTGCAAAAGAGTTGGACATGACTGATCAACTAAGCACATACAGGAACTCAAATTTAAAAGTTTTAAAAATGCTTTTTTTGCATGCATTCTTTCTTTAGCTATGTAATCCCCTTCAAAAAACTGAATTCCACAAATATGTCAAGACAAAAGAGAACATTTTTCAAAGTTATTACTGATCTAGAAATTCAGATATACATATTTGAAGTACCTAAAATAGTCTGTTCATTGCTTTATTAAAGTATAATTATTTTGATCTGTTACAAATTTCTTTTATTGCTATAAAGATAAATGCATATATAGAAAATTGATATTTTTACTGTAAACAGCTTTGAGTCTCAAAATTCCATAATGCCTACAATGGCTAAAATATTATTTAGGTAAGAAACTGCCACATCAATTTAGTTGAAATATACTACAATTTTACCACAATTCAGTAGTAGGTTATATGCCTGAATTACAGAAAACCCTTTAGAGAGGAAAAAAAATCACATGAAAATGAAGCCCTATACTGAGGGTATAAGCTTGATAAAAGCCAGTAAAACAGGGAAAAAGACATCTATCTAATTTCATGTTTTCATTATATATATATATATTCAGAAAATGCTGCCCTCTAACAAATTAACCCTCTGTCATACAGCTGACAAATGATAATGACATATGACATGACATGGGACTTCCCTGGTGGCTCAGATGGTAAAGAAAATACCTGCAATGCGGGAGACCTGAGTTCAATCCCCGGGTCGAAACATCCCCTGGAGAAGGTAATGGCTACCCACTTCAGTATTCTTACGTGGAGAATCCCATGAACAGAGGAGCCTAGGGGGCCACAGTCTATGGGGTCACAAAGAGTCAGACATGACTGAGCGACTAACACTTACACTTTCATGACAATTACATAGAACATAACAGAATAAGATAAAACATTGAATGTGATATATGATATATACAACCTAATTATTTAAACATGATTATTCCAGAAGGTTCTCTTTTAGTCTGCTACAAATTTGTATAGTCACATAACCAGGCCATGTTAAACTAATGTCAAGTGATATTAAGTGGGGCTTTTCTTATTGTCTGGGGTGTCCCATAAGCCCCCAGAGCTGAGACCAACAGGTGTCAAATGTCTAGTCACTCTCTTGGCAGGTGATGACTGAATCACAGAGGTGGTTGGTTCAGTGCCCACCTCCTACCTCCCCCTTATTCAGGAGAAACCCAGAGAGACTCATTAGAAAAATTAGAGATTTCTCAAAATGAAAAGCAATGAGAACAACCTGATATTTATGAGGAAGAAAACATATTTTGTTTTCTTCTCTTCTCCTTCAAAGTTAGGTCAGGGAGGTCAAGGAGGCAACAAGAAACTCCTTTGGGGAAATGGGAGCATAGGACTAGGAAAGAAGGAATGGGATGATTAGTGAGCAGTAGGGGAGGCTGAGGAGGATGCCACATAACACTGAAGAAGCATTATACATAGTGACCAGACCACGATGGTCTTGTAAAATCTTGTCAAGGGGTTCACTAGGAGGTCAGTGGGAAGCATCTGACTTGTTTTGAACCAGGAGGTGACAAGATCTGATTTTCATTTGGAAAGAGTATTCTGGTTACTGTTTGGGATGTAGATTGGACCAGAGCACTACACAGCAGGCAATGTGAGGAAGCCACCACCACAGTCCAGGTGAAAGATGTGGCCTGAACAAGGTGGTGGCAATGCAAATGAAGGGAATTGGGAAACATTTTGGCATTGAAAGGAATTGGGAAACATTTTGCCTTTTTTTGGCATTGAAAAGGGCAGAACTTTCTGATTGCTTGTGTAATAGATTGACTGTTAAGACAGATATTGAATGGAGTGCCCAAGGTGGGTGATACCCTTGAAACTGATGTTCGTTGTTGTGTAAAAGCTACTGACTCCTTTGGTGATGTAAATATAAGAGGAGAAAGCACCACTATTCAGTGTGGGAAGACATGTGGGAACTGCATATGTGCTTCCCAAGATTCAAAGTTAGGAAGACTTATAAACTTGGGCCAGAACGACCTCTTCTGCAGACCAGTGGTAGAGACAGACAATGGGATCCTATAAATACAGTGAATGAAGAAAGGGGGCTTGTGAACAGAGACCAGGGCAGGTTTTGGAGTTTATGGAGAAGGGCTGGTTTAGGCATAGTCTATGGCTTTAGCTAGAGGCTCCTCCAGACCTAACCTCCCGAGCTATTACGGTCCATGATGTGGACCGTAGCCTGAGATGGGCTGTTGACCAGACTTTCCAGTAGAAGTCAACTGTACAGAACTTGTTTACAACTGCAAAATTGTGGAAGAACTCTGACAGAAAGCAGTTCTCTACTTGCTTCTCTAGTGAGTGTTTGTATGAAAAACTAATACCATATTTTGTGTCCTGGTCCCACCTCTGGGTAAGGCCCTTGGAGGCTGTGGTCAATTGTGGGGAGATGTGATATGGAGGGAGGAAATGGACTTGCTGTTACCAGCAGGGGTAGAGCCTTGAATGTATAATTGTTCATGTCTGTATTGTCTTCAGTGATGGTGAAACAGGTGACACTGTTTCTAATCGGGTGTTAGGAGTGAAGGAGGAGGAGGAATAAAGGATGTTTTTTAGGATTTTGCTTTGGGATCTGAGTCAACAGTGGCACCATTCCCAGACATATGGAATTTACTTTCTATCTATGTCCTGTACTTGGCTAGGTTTTTATGTCTCTATCCAGACACCAGTTAGTAACTAATATTTGCATAGTGCATTACCATTTGTCAAGAGTTTTCACACATTATCAAATGTGGTGCTTTCCACTGTCCTAGAAGTTCACTGGGCAGTCCACTATTTCTCTTTATTATGATAAGGAAATTGAAGCTCAGAGAAGTGGAGTGAGTTGCTCAAGGTGGTAAGAGTTCCAACTGAATATTACCACCTGAAGATTGAATCCAGTTCTTCTAATTCGTTTGCTTGGTCATTTATATATCCATTCTTTATTTCTTAGACAAATATTTACTGGATGCTTCCTAGACCAGTTAACAGGTACTCTCCAGAGATACAAAGATGTGCATGAAGGTCCTTCCCTGAAGGTCTGGCGCAGTCAGATGTGTTCACACATAAGAAAAACACAAGTAGATTTCTCCAAAAGAGTAGAGGTTTTGTAAGGGCGCAGAGGAGTTCACTTGAATGATTTGTAGGAGATGTC
Organism: Bos indicus; assembly: GCF_029378745.1. Taxonomy (NCBI): domain Eukaryota; kingdom Metazoa; phylum Chordata; class Mammalia; order Artiodactyla; family Bovidae; genus Bos; species Bos indicus. The sequence continues at coordinate 138,690,516 of NC_091789.1, forward strand.
AGATGAAGAGGGCTTCCCTGGTGGCTCTGAGGTTAAAGCGTCTGCCTGCAATGCAGGAGACCTGGGTTCGATCCCTGGGTCGGGAAGATCCCCTGGAGAAGGAAATGGCAACCCACTCCAGTATTCTTGCCTGGAAAATCCCATGGACAGAGGAGCCTGGTGGGCTACAGTCCACAGGGTCGCAAAGAGTCGGACACGACTGAGCGACTTCACTTTCATTCAGATGAAGAGGGAAGAAAGACACGCCAGGCAACTGCTTTGGCTTACTACATGTTCTATGGTTCTCTGATTTCAGAATCTTGAATATCACTGAGAGAAGTGTGGAGTTAATGAGACTGAATTTTACCTTTTATGAAAAATTTGGAAAGAAGGACTGAATTGAGATAAAGCATTGTTTTATGCAAATGGTTAAATTTAATGAATAAATTGTTCCTTTAAAGTTCTTTTTTTATAAGTCAGCTATGCAATAAAAGGAATTACATTTCCAAGATGGGTAATTTTCTCTATTGTATTTCACAGTTTGAACTCAGAATACTAAACATTCCTCCAAATTAAAAAGCAGAGGAAATAGAAGTTTCGTAACTAACAAATGAAAAATCACAACTGTTCACCAGGGTAGAATGGAAATCTTTTTGGAGCAAGTGAAAATATGGTGGTCCCATTGATCCTTAGTGGAAAAATATTATGACATTTCTATGGGAAGAGAAGTTATAAAGTTAGACCTTTCTATCCTAATTCAGTTTGAGCACTATTCCTCTCCAAAATTAAATGGTATAACGTGCCATCTGTTCATATTGAATTGGATGTCCTCTGGATTTTCTTGCATCATAATTTATGTCATTTCTATACCCCCACACCCATCTTTTTGTATCAGCTAATGGATGAGAGACCAACACTAACTTCTCTCTCCCAAGCTCTGTGCTGCCTCTAGCACCATCTCTACCATGAAGAAGATTTCTCCATCATCCCACCTCTCCACAACCCCATCTTCTCTTTTCCCTTTAAGATATGAATCTAATTACTTTGCTGTTGGTAGTAATAGTAAGATCTTCCTTGAAGAGCATTGTTAGAAGTGGCCATTGTTAGAAGTGGCAAATGAATCATCAAATGGAAAGAATATGATTTTAGACGGACCCATCTCTGAAGCCAGAACCTTGCCAGTGACACAGGGTGTGACTTTGCTGTGGCAGAGGGCATCTGGGCTTTAGTCCTGGCTGAGATCCTAACAGGGCTCTCTTCCAGGGTGGTCCACCTGACTTGAATCTAGAATGCAAACACTGAGGCCTTTGTCTTGGTAAATGTTGACCAAGTGAATGAGGCCCTGGAGCAGACCCCTAACCTGTCTGGTTCAGTTGCTTACCACATTGGAAACGTTCCTTTGAAGGCTTCTCTATCCCTGGAAATGAATTGATCGCTGTCATTCAGATGGTTTGATCTATCTATTTGTTGGTAAATCCTAAATTCAGAATAGCCTCTCCTTCTGTGTCTCCTCCCCTCTTTCCTCCCTTCCCTTCCTCTTTTCTCTTTCCTTCCTAACAATAGACCCTTTGCATTCCCTGGAGTTCCGTCTCAAGAATCCATGAACTCCTGGAAACTGCTCTGGACTATAATTTTTCCTGTTAATCCTCATAGAAGAGAGAATAGAGAAAAAGCAAACACAAAACAAACACCCAAACAAAACACAAAACCAGGAAACAAAACCCAGGTCCCTCTGACTTCTTCAGCTGATAGCCCTTCTTCTGTGTCCCATCTATTCTTCAGTCCTGTCAGTTCTTCTGTCTAAGAACAAACAGCCTCTCAGATCAACTCCTTCCCACTTCCAGCTCCAGTCCTCATTATTTCACATTTTACTTATTACAGTGAACTGTTCCTTGGTCTTCCTGACTTTGCTTTTTTCTCTTTTGTTTTCTCCGTTCTGTTGCAGATTAGTCTCCCTGGAGATCTATTTTTGTTTTTTTTTTTGTTTTTTAATTTTTTTTTAAATTTAATTTTATTTTTTTAAATTTTATTTTATTTTTAAACTTTACATAATTGTATTAGTTTTGCCAAATATCAAAATGAATCCGCCACAGGTATACATGTGTTCCCCATCTTGAACCCTCCTCCCTCCTCCCTCCCCATACCATCCCTCTGGGTCGTCCCAGTGCACTAGCCCCAAGCATCCAGTATCGTGCATCAAACCTGTACTGGCAACTCGTTTCTTACATGATATTTTACATATTTTTGTTTTGATATCTCCTGTCTTCTTGGCGAGTAGGAGAGGGCGGCACCCTTTGGTGTACTAACTCATATGCAGAGTCTGCCTCCGGGCACTCTGAGTCAGCCATCCAAGGGCCCCAGGTCACCTGGCTGCTCTGCTTCCCACTCCTGACACCCACATCTAGACCTGCAGAGCTTAAAGCATAGCCACTTTTAGTTTATTTAGTTTTATTTGATTCATTTTTAAATTTAAGAACTGAAGCACTTTTGTCAATGTGGATGGGAATATTAACAGGAAATGATTTTTAGTATTTGATTATGTTATGGAGAAACTTTTGTGTATATGTATTTGCAACAACTCGGGTAGGTGAATTCATCTTTTCGATTGTAAATTTTATAGAATCTAAGTGCAGATTATTTCTGATGAGTTTAACATCCAAATTGAGGTATGCTATAAGTGTGGACTGCATGTTAGATTTCAGAGACTTAGAAAAAATGTAGAATATGACATTAATAATTTTTGTATAGAGAGTACATACTGAAATAATATTTTATATGTATTGATTTAGATAAGATATATTTTAAAAGTGAATTTAATCTGCTTTTTACTTTTTTTTTAACAAGGCTGCTAGAAAATTTTAAATTATACATGTAACATGTATTATATTTCTATCAGACAGTGCTAGTCTAGAGCAATTGGGCCATTTTATTTATTCTCTCTTCAATTTAGATTTTCCAGGGCAGGTTAAATTTTTAATATTTCCTGTAACCACCCCCTCCATCTTCATAAATAATTCATAACTGTTAGATAACCTGTTCGAGTGAATGATTTAGAAAATGTGATCTAGGCTTCCAGCCCCTTCTAGTGTTTTCTAACATTGTTCTCTACATCTGGAACATCCAACTCAGATGACCTGTCCCACCCGACCTTGACCATCCTTGACCATATGCCATGGTTGATGTCTCCTATCTCTTAATTCCCAGAGCATTAAGATTTAGTTTCTATACACTCAGATTCATTGCCACCCTCCACACCACTTTGAATTGTTCTGACTTCTTACATGTAAAACTTCCTTTCTCTTCTAGAAAATTCAGTCACTGAGTCAAGCATCATGCTTTCTCTTTCATTTGACCCATCTACCAGATTTAAACTATGATTTCCTTTTGGAGCAACACAAAGGCTCAATAAAGACCAGTGCAAGAATATTCCATATAGTTGAATTGTACCCTTACCAAGTTGCCAAATATTAAACTTGGCAATTATAATAAATTAAGGAAATATATTTATAATTTTGAAGATGCACTGTAGTGGAAAAGGAGTTTTCCATGGAGACAGCAAACTAAGATTTTAGTTCTTTTCCTGCCTCTCTGGGCACCTGACCTTGGACAAGTGTACTTCACCTTTCCAGAACTTTCTTCATATAGAAAACAGATAAGCTCTAAGATACATTGCAAATTGCATGTTTTATAAGTCTGTGATGGAAATCTTTCTCAAATACCTTGCATACTACTCTGAATTTTTAAAATAGAACATGCTGAGCAGAAATTAGCATTTTTTAAAATGTCAGAGTCATTATTAGGGATGTCAATTATACACTGACAGTGTAATGTAGCTAAGGGGTTATTGTGATGTGTATGACTGCTTACTCTCCAGAGCACTGGTTTGCATTTGTTAATTAATGTCTGCCCTTTAATGTCCTCTTTTAATGTCAGACTGTCACCTGTCACTTACTGCTAACGCTGGTCTTCCCTGTCCTCATCCCATGTAATTTGCGATTCCTAACCTAAAGTGATGTTGGGAAACCCGATCATGAGGAGCTTGTTTGACTTCTGTCTGAAATTGGGAATTTAGTCCCTCAACAACCATTTATTGGGTCCCTGTACCTGTGTGCAAGGCACAAGATGGTGCAGGGGCTGAAGAAGAAATTATTTGTGAACCATCTGCACCATGAGAAAAGTGTCTGAACTTCAGTGCAGAAGGGTTGTAGGCCTTTTCTTCACTTGTTAGTTTCCAGCTCCTGTCCTGATGGCCAAGTTTCCCAGACAGGTCACCTATAGATAATAGAGGGCCTAATGATAATAATGGTTAATCAACACAGTGAGGAACTCTCACAGAAGTATGCAGAGAGACAGAACAGAACAGAAAGTCGAGATAGGTTCCATGTATGTGCTTGAATTTGACATATACAACAGTAGTTTCTTGAGACAGAGAAAAGCATGGGCTATTTAGTGTCTCATTCAATTCCTACAAAAAAACCTTGTGAACCAGGTAACACTATTCTCCCCACTTTATAGATTAGACAAAGAGAGGTTCTGAGATTCGTCTAAAGTCTCCATGGTAAATCTGGGAGAAAGTGTATCATCATTGGTCTGTTTCTCCCCTTCCTTAGTACTGAGTGAGAGTGAAGTTGCTCAGTCGTGTCCAACTCTTTGCGACCCCATAGACTGTAGCCTACCAGGCTCCTCCGTCCATGGGATTTTCCAGGCAAGAGTACTGGAGTGGGTTGCCATTTCCTTCTCCAGTCCCATTATATGTTAAATGATCTGAACGCTTCTAGAGGTCCAGAGAAGCAAATATAAAAGCAGTTCTCTACCAGTAGTAATTTTACCCCCCAGTGGCATTTAAGTGTCTAGAGACATTTTTGATTCTCCAAACTGAAGTGGGAGACATGCTATTGGTATCCAGTGGATCGAGACCAGGGATGCTGCTAAATGTTCTGCAACACAGGACAGCTCCCAAGGACGGTCCAGCTCTAAAGGTCAATAATGCCAAGGGTGAGAAACCTTACAATAGATAAAAAGAAAGCTTAGTCCTTCTCTAGTACTGTGGACTGGATTAAAATGAATAATTGTTTGAAGTCTGTTTTTATTTCTTTCTTTTCCCTTGGTCACACCATACTGAAGCAAGGAACAAATAGGAGGAAGGTGGCAAAGAGCTTCTTATGCTTGAAAATACCTGGACACATTTTTATTTTATCTTTTCTATAGAAATATGAGTAAAATCTGAAGATCTGCTACATTTCTGTAGCAAATGATACTAATATTTGCCACCGAGATTTCTCATCTTTTTGGGGGCTGCAGTAAGGGGTGGGGGGGGCGTGTTCAGCACATGCCTCTTAAAGTTAGGTGTAGTCATGTGACTGAAATGGGAATTATGGGTGGAAGCCTGTTCCTGATTTTCCATGCTCTCATCCTAGACCACAGCAACCATGGGAGTGTATATTGGTATGGAGAAACCATAATATCTAAGCGATGTGGAAAAATGTACCAATGGAGAACAGCAATCCCGCCCAGTCTCCAGAACTGCTAGACTTTGCATTAGTAAGAACCAATCTTTTATTGTGCTATATTACTGAGAATTTTGAAATTATTATTGTAGTGTATTTTAACTTATCCTGACTAATACATCCAAGTTAATTAGCAAGTACTCTGGGATTCTTGAACTCCACTCCCCAAGCCTTGCCAAATTTCTGGGGTGTTGCTTCTGCCTAGGGTTTCAGGATGTATTGATATTTTACATATGGATTCATTCACACTGCTTTCTCAAATTCCGATTAGCACTGAGGTCCTAGAAAGATGTTAGTCTTTATGAAACTCCAGTGAGTTGACAGTAAGCACCAAATGTTCTCACACATAGTTTCTGGGACGACGTGTGAAAGAGTGTATTTTTTAGACTTTGAAATATACATTTTTATGTCTGAAATGATTTTTGTTGACATTAAAATATGTCCTGAATTGTGACATCTCAAGCTTGATGGCTTTTACCTACTCATTATATAAATTCTGTTATGTAAGCTAGAATGTAAACTTTATTTCGTTTACCTGAGTTTCTAGATTAGAGATTGTGAAAATTCTAGAACAATGGTAATCAACCTCTCGTCTTCTGTTCCATACATTTCTTTCTCTCTTTCTCCTTAATTTGAATTAAAACCATGTCATTATTTCTCTCACCTGTTGGAAATGGTTTACCTTTTTTGGTAAGGTAAGTCTTCAGAAACCAAAGATCAATCTTTTTAAGTTATCATCAGTCCCCTTGTAACGTTACTTTATATCTATGATCCGACATGCTTTTTACCACCCCGCTTCTATAAGTTTATCCATTTTAACTTATACCTAACATATTTATTATTGCATTTGTTTACCTGCTCAAAAGCATTTATTTACTTCATAGCAATCCTTTAACTTTACTATGAGCTATAACTGTAACATAAGGGTCAGCTGCCTATAGGGGTTTCTTTTCCTTTTCCTTGGATGTCAAGTAAACTGCCCTGAAGTGCAGTCCCTTGGGTGGGAGAAAATCTAACATGCTGACTAAAGACATCCAGGCTCTTCTGTGCACCTGACTTTCTTGTGGTCCGTCCACACTGTGGCCTGTTCCCCTGTCACCCCTGGCCAGACAGGGCAGCACTGTCTGTGTGCGCACACCCACCAGCAGACTCTGATGGAAGGTGTTGGGGCACCGGAGGGAGTTATCAACAACTCAAGACAGTCAGGATGAGCCATGCAACATTGCATCACGGGCACGCTGCTTCTGAAGCATGCTGTGGCCATCCTCATTACTGGGAATTGCTCAGTGGGTGTCTTTCTTTTCAGACATAGGATGTCACTGTGATACTGGGCTCTCCTTCATTTTCACACTCTCCTAACACAGTCTCTACCCTCCTCCTTTCTCAGGGCTCTCCCTCCATCTCTCTCAAGCTCTCCTCACCCTACTCCTTTGAAGCCCAGAATCCCCCCTCAGTATGTCCTGCACTTTGACTTTCCTAATCTTTAACTCAACCCTAGTCCAGCTTCTTTAGTTTATTTTTTATTCTGTTTATTTTTGGCCACGCAACTTGCGGGATCTTAGTTCCCCAACCAGGGATTGAACCCCTGCTCTCAGGAGTGAAAGCATGAATCTTTTTTTTTTTTTTTTTTCAATGCTCAGTATATGGTTTTATTATCAACAACCAGGGCTGACTTGAATTGACAACTGATTCTGTTATATAATAGTTTCAGGAAGAATTGCTACAGAGCATTGTTTATCAAACTAATATTCTCAAATATGTAAACATCTCTCCATATTAAATTCCTTATGGAAAGCATCCCTATCTAGCAAGCTAATTACTTGCTTATTTAAGTGTACATTTTGTAAGTAGAATATATTGAAAGGTTATGTTACTTTCTGGGAGTCTTACTAAGATATCATGTGGATCAGATAAATATTTGGGTGTCCTGCTTTAAATTTTGTCTAAGTGAAAGTCTTTTAGGGATATTGATCTATACATTTGGCACCAACATCTTATAAATGTCTTTATGTTAACATGGCACCTAATCTCTTTCTGAGCAAAATCTTAGCTCTGGCTAGGATTTATTTCTTGGCCTGTCTCTGCAAGTATCAAAACTTATTTTCAGGAATACCCAATTTTTTGACTCCTTGTTCTAATTTGTAACCCAGCTTAGTTGAACCAAAGCATATAGCTGTGTCCTTCACTGGAGCATAGAATAGCTATTTTCCAACTGATTTCAGGAAATATAACCCCAACTTGTAGCTTCATCATAATTATCAAATCCTTATTTAAGAAGGATTGTCCAAAAACATGCAGTTTATGGATTCCTTTAGATGTCCTGAAATTCATACCTTGACTGCTGAAAGCTACATTTTTATGCCACATTATTTTGACTTTCATAAAATTGCTTTTACAAAATTGTGTTTTACTTTTATCCTCTGTTCATCTTGAAGAATAGAATACAAAGAGTTTGGTGAATCCTGCTAATAACAATGATATGTTGATAATAATCATAATACTCATTATTAATTATATGATGATAATTCATGAATTTGAAAGCATGAGTCTTAACCACTGCATGACCAGGGAATTCTCCTGCTTCTTTATTTGATAAACTTCAGCCAGAGATTCTGCCAAATAGAGGCCATCTATTCTGGGTATATACCCTTTGGAACCACAGGCTTTCAGATTAGTGTTTTCTTTTATCTAGCACATTGTTAGAAATGGAAGTTCCTAATTTCTAGAACAAGAAGAAAGCTATATGATGCCTCCAGGCATTTGAGGAGCGTGAGGAGTAGCAAGTAGTACTTTTTCTTCGTGGCAAGAAAAAGTAGCATGTGAGAGCACAAGAAGCTTGTTGATCTGTAGCCGATGGGGTCAGAGTGGTCAGAATGGCCCGTGCAGTGGAGGCTCTTGGGAAGTATCATGCGGGCAGAAGAAAGCTTTTGAAAGAAGTAAAGGAGCAGAATGCCATGCTCAAAACTACATTCTAGAAAGATCACTCTGGCTTGGGTCAGAGGGCCACAGTGTCAAGTCAGAGAGAACAGTTATAAGACTTTGATCACAAAAGGAGCTATAGCGACTCCCCTGGTGGTCCAGTGACTAAGCCTCTGTGCTCCCAATGCAGGGGGCCTGGATTCAATTCCTGGCCAGAGAACTAGGTCCCACGTTCCACAGCTAAGAGTTTGCATGCTCAGTAAAGATTCTGCATGCTGCAACGAAGATCAAAGATCGAGGATGCCAAGTACTACAACTAAGAACCAGTATAGCCAAATAAATAAGTAATTTTTTTTTTAAGAAGGAACTATAAAATGAGAGGGCTGTTGCAGGACAAGGGTAATGGTGTGAAGTGGATTTGAGAGCTATTGTTCAGTGGGATTGAAGGGGCTCCGCAACTGTGTGGGCAGATGAATCAGTGAGAGGATGAACCTGGCTTGAGCAGAGGGGGGGTGCTGGTGCCCTCTCTGAGGCGAGGTAGCACGGAAGGAGGAGCACTCTTCAGGGCGCGAGGGTGGGGAAAACCATGGATTCAGTTATGCCCATGGTGCATTTGAGGCACCAGTGCCACCCTCTCAAAGATGTTGAATCAGCAGCTGTAGACCCTCAGATACCAGTGCCCATGGACTTAGCATGAGACCCAGGTTCAATTCCTGAGTCAGGAAGATCTCCTGGAGAAGGGAATGGCAAACCACTCCAGTATTCTTGCCTGGGAAATCCCATGGACAGAGGAGCCTGGTGGGTGACAGTCCACGAGGTTGCAGAGTCAGACATGACTTAGCAATCAAACCACCACCACCACCACCACCAAGCATGACATTGTTCTACAATACAAATATATATCAGGAGGTGACGGGTGATGCTTAAGGGTGAATCATTGGTGCTTAAGGGTGAATCATGTAGTCTAGGAGTGAGACTCACACATCTACTTTTTGGGGGATCAGGAGAATTCAGAAAGGATGGGTTCAGAGATAAAAGCCAGAAGTGGTGGCTAGTACGGTGAGAAGGAGGAGACAATAAATACCATCTGAGCCTATGGAATCTGAGTGGACAGAGTGACATAGAAAAGCCACTATAAAGTCAGCACTGGAGCTTGGGTGGTATCAAGACTGGAGCTGTAGGTTAGCAAAACAGAAGTGGGATCCCTTTTGCCAAACTGCAGCCTTTGATGTCTTGATTTCTTACCTCTGCTAAACTGTGTGGAGCCAGGAAGCAGGCCCTCGCCTTTTGAGTTTGCTCACCTTTCTTCAAGGCACCCCTCACAATTGGCAGAGGCAGATAGTTATTTAACAATCTGCAGAGGGACTGGGGTAATGCATTTGGAAAGGAGGATGAAATCTAACCCGAGTCAGCAGAACTATATCTGTTATGTCTGTGTGCCAAGGATGAAAAGCAGGCATGGTGTTTGAAGCCAGAAACATACTAATTTTTTTACTTCTGACACTTTTTCTGATATCTACATGATATTGCCTATGCATTCCTCCCCTCCAGCACCCCCCCAAAAAAAAACTCTGCCTGAGTTTCTTCTCCTCTCCAACACTCTTCTGCCCCCAACTGCACCCCCCACCCTACCTACACACAGCCAAAGTTATTACTGGGTAATTTAATTTGGAAAGGCATTTCAAAATGTAATTTCTTCATTGATGAGGAAACACATGGTGATCATTTTAAAATACTGAGTGGCGAAGGAATTCCTGAGGTCTTTAAGACAACAGATTAAACTGGAGTCTTGTTCTGCAATAACATTTGCCGGGACCAGGTTTATTGCTGAAATCCAAGTGGCATGTCTGTTTTGCCTCAGCTCCGTATCTTCCCATGGCTAATCAACAGACAGGTCTCGAAATCGCTGGGTGATCTGCACATCTTGTCCCTAGGAATAAATAACACTCCCTTTGGGAGAGCTCAAGGCTGCATGAGTCATAACCCAGTCCTTTTGGTGTGTACAAAACAGTAGCTTTCTTGGAGTCAGAGACAAATTCGTGACTGACTCTTTTCCACCAGTGCAAATGTCTTGGCTCTCAAAATGAAGCTTTGTTTTCATATCCTGGAATGAAGAGAATTTATTCAAGTTTTAGCAGGACCTCGATCTGAAGATAACAGCATTGGTGCCCTAATTTTTCCATAATTTTTTGTATTCAGTGCACGCCAAATCTTTTCTTCTTCTGAAATTTATTTTCAAGGGCTATAGTAGGAACCACTGCCTGGTGACTTTAAAGGAAAATGTTCATTGATTTAAGACCCATACATTTCTTGAGTTGTTTGACTGCATTTCAGCTTAGAAAGCAAAAGAGGGTACCACATTCTATTATCTAATATCCTTATTCATTTGGATGTCCTGTAGTCACATGAATTGATTTTAGTCCAAACAGAATTTGTCATCTCTCTTGAGTGTTGCTTCTTCTCCCATAATTCCTGTCCTAATAAATAGTACCACCACCCATGCACATATCCAGTGGAAAAGAATGGGAATTATCCAAGACTCTGCTTGCTTCTTCACCAGTCTCCCAATTCTCTCATTTAAAAAAAAAAAATATTTATTTTTACTTCTGAACGTGCTGGATCTTTGTTGCTGCTAGGGGCTACTGTCTATTTGCAGTGCTTGCTTCTCATTGCGGTGGCTTCTCCTGCTGTGGAGCATGAGCTCTAAGGCACATGCGCTTCGGTGGTAGCAGCATGTGGGCTTACTTGCCCCATGGCACATGGCATCTTCCCAGACCAGGGATCCCCTGCATTGACAGGCAGAGTCCTAACCACTGAACCACCAGGGAAGTCCTCCAGATTCTCCTGATTCTCTCTCTTTAATCTCTTATTCTCTCCTCTGCTTTCCCACACCAGTGTAATTAAAGTCTCCACCATGTCTTACCTGATCTAAGGTAACAGTGTACTGTCAAACTTTTCCTGCTTCCCAAAGCTTACCATCCCTCATCTCAGCAATCAGCCTTCTGGTCCTTACAAAATGACCCTTCTGTTTTGCAAATATGATTGTTTTATTGCAACTTAAGACCCCTCGATGGTTTCCAATGACCACTGAGTAATGTCTGAACTCTAGTGTAACTGCCAAAGCTTTTCCTCTGTGACCTGGTCTCTGCCTTCGCTCCTTGCCCCATGGTCTGACAGTCTGCCATGTGACCCAATGTTTTGGCCACATCATATGATGCCATGCCATCCTATGACATGCCAGGCCCCATGGCCTCACCATTCCTTTCATGTACCCTGCATATTCCATTCTCTGCCTGGAGGGTCCTTCCTCCTCCCTTCTCATGGGGAAACTCCTAGTTATCTTTTAAGAACATCCTATCACTTTCACTTTTCACTTTCATGCATTGGAGAAGGAAATGGCAACCCACTCCAGTGTTCTTGCCTGGAGAATCCCAGGGACGGGGGAGCCTGGTGAGCTGCTATCTATGGGGTTGCACAGAGTCGGACACAACTGAAGCGACTTAGCAGCAGCAGTAGCATCCTTGGTAGCAGCTACCTTGTTTTTCTCGAAAGCACTCACATTACCTTACAGTGGTACTATCTGAAATGTCCTGCTTTGCTGTCAGTCTGGGAACACCTTCGGGCGGAGCCATGATCCATTTCTCTTTGACCCTAATGCCTAAATAGCCACAAGAAGTGACTAAGACAGGTCATGTGGCCACAGTCCAAAGGTTTCAAGGAAATCACCGAGCTCTGAAAGGAGAATAAGCCACAAAGCTCTTCTTACTGTCCATCATGCTCTTTTCTTTGTGTTTTCTAGGGACTGGAGTCTTTGCTCTTTGCACTTTATTTACCCTAGCAGGCACCAGTGGCCTGGGGACATAGTGTTAATAAAAAGAAGTGGAGATGGGGTGGCTGTGTTAACTGTGCAAGGGGCTAGTGGTCTTTTAGATGAAAGGGCATTTGGGAATCATAATTATGCTTTGAGCTCTGTTTTTCAAACGTTTGAAAACATAATCCCCCCCCAACAGAAGGATATGCAGTTTTGTTGTGATCTAATACACATAAACACATACACAAACATATGTGAAAAAAAACAAGTGAAAAAGACATGGTTACCTTTCCTATATGGCATGCATTCTGATGTTTCAGTTCTAATTAGTCTAGCCTGATCTATTCTGTTTTTCAAACATTCTGGTTAAAACCTAGCAAGTGATGTTTCAATTCTCCAGTGGGTCGGGATCCCTATTCTGAGGAATCCTGTGCCAATGCAGCCTCTCTCTGACTCAGGTACCTGCTTGTATGTAGATGAAGACAGCCACATTCCCAGAGGCCCTGCTGACAAACAGCTGTTTGTGGGAGGGAGCCATGCATGGTTGGTGGCATCAGTATCAAACTGAGGACGAGAATTCCTTGCAGTTTTAGAGAACTGAAAGAAATGTGCAGTGCAGCTGAATTCTGGCTCTCCCAAGAGCAGAATATAATTGCCTGATTAACAGCTCCTGAGCTCAGTCAGTGGAACGGCCGATGCCTGACTCTTTGGTCATAGGGATCTGGAAGCCTCCTCTATGGCTCCAGCAGTTGAGGCCGCTTCCAGCAGCCACACCGGGCGGGGATCGGTCTCATCAGTGTTGTGCCTCTGTTTTGGTAATTCCCACTGCTGTGGTTCACTGTGCATACCAGGCTGACTGACAATTAGTGTCTGAGTATGTAAACAAAGCCCAGGCAGAATTTAAATCCCTTACTAATGAGCAGTGATGTTTGTCAAGAGAACACTGTTGTTTATTCCATTGGATTTCACCTGCAGAAATCTTGTTCGGTATTTTCACAACAATGTGAGAGGGGAAAAGGAAATGAGAGATCAAGGCAGAGGCAAACAGCGCAAAATGACAAGTAGTAGAACTTTCAAGCCATGTCATAAATGAACTTAGTTAATCATTAGTTAATTTAATCTAATTATTTATTAGATCAAAACATGTATCTTATTCTGCCAAGCAGGTACAGAGTGTATATAAGTTCAGTGGAAGAGGAAATTCTAGCTAGTATCTATTTTCCGTGCTTCCTGTATTCATTTCCTAGAGCTGTTGTAACCAGAGTACTACCAACCAGGTGGCTGAAAACAATAGAAATGTGTTCTCTCGCACCGTGGAGGCGAGAAGCCTAAAATCAAGGTGTCAGCCAGGCCCTAGTGGAGGGTCCTTCCTTGCCTCTTCCTGACTTCTGGTGGTTTGCGCAGTCCTTTACTTTCCTTGGCTTGTAAATGCATTGCTCCAATATCTGCCTCTGTCTTTACGTGGCATTCCCCTGTGTATCTCTGTCTCCCCAAGGTATTCGTCTCTCTGTCCCTCTCAGCACAGGGTGACAGTGTTTTTGCTGGTATAAAATTCTCAAAAATTTGTCAGTCTTCAGGTGAAATTCTCAGGCGTTTGAGCCATTAGACATGAGAATCCTCCACAGACCTTTCCTGGATCACAACCTCTCTATTCCTGGCTTTTGCTGAGATGGTTGATTGGATCCATAAATCATATGTGCAGCCCTTTAACAAACTGTTGTCCGACCACACTCTTGGTGTTCTTACACACTTTCTCATTTTCTGCTGCTTTCTGAATTGGCTTAAAAATTTCCAAATCAGGTGCCGGTCGCTTTTTGCTGATCAGTTCTTTCTCAATTTGTCCCTTTCCTCTAGCATTTTATCATAAGCAGCAAGGAGAGCACCTTCCACACTTGCCTTAGATATCTCCTCAGCCAAATATCCAAGTTGATCACTTACAAATTCTACTTTCTATAAAACTCTAGGACACAATTCAACCAAGTTCTTTGCCTCTTTTTAACAAAGATCATCTTTCCTCCACTGTCCAATAACATTTTCTTCATTTCCATCTGTGACCACACTAGAGGCACCTTTAACGTTCATATTTCTATCACCATTCTGTTCATGATGATACTGTGTATTCTCAGAGATAATAGAAGCTTTCTCTACTGTGTTCCTCACATCCGTCTGAGCCTTCACCAGAATCACCTTTAATGTCCAGATTCCTACCAACCATCTCTTCAAGGCAGTCTAGTCAATTTCAGTCAAAATTCCCCAATTTCAAACAGTTTCCACATTTTCAGGTATTTGTTACAGCAACACCCCACTTCCACATACCAACATTTATATCTGTCAGGGATCTCCAGAGAAACAGAACTAGTAAGATGTATACAGATATGTTACGTGTTTGTCTGTGTGCTCAGTCATGCCCGACTCTTTGTGACCCCATGGACTGCAGCCCACCAGGCTCCTCTGTCTGTGGGATTTCCCAGGCAAGATACTGGAGTGAGCTGCTATTTCCTCCTCCAGGGTATCTTCCTGCCCCAGGGATTGAACCCAAGTCTCTTGCATCTCCTGCATTGGCAGGTGGATTCTTTACCACTGTACCACCTGGGAAGCCTGCAGATATGTTAATCTGTATCTAAATATCAAATATCCACATCTATATATGTATATCTATCTGTCTAGTTTCGCAGGATGGAAAATAAACAGCAGTTGATATTACAGTCTTGAGGCAGAATTTCTTCTTCAAGAAGCCTCCGTTTTTGCTCTTAAGACCTTCAATCCATTAGATGAGACTCAATCACAGTATGAAGGGTAATCTTCTTAAAGTCAAGTGATTACAGATGTTAGTCACACCTACAAATACCTTCACAGAAACATCTAAAATAGTGTTTGATTAAATAACTATAGCCTAGCCAAGTTGATAAATAAAACTAGCCATCACACCCCCAAAGTCAGACTTGGTCATATTCTGTTATGAATTATCACTAAATATCTGATCCTTTATAAACTTGAAGTATCATTTGCTAATATGTTTATTTATGGGAGAAAGCAAAGAGCCTCTTGATGAGGGTGAAAGAGGAGAGTGAAAAAACTGGCTTAAAACTCAGCATTCAAAAAACCAAGATCATGGCATCTATGGGATGCCGTCACTTCATGGCACTTCATGGTACGTTTGTCACTTCATGGCAAATGGATGGGAAAAATAGTGGAAACAGTGACAGATTTTATTTTCTTGGGCTCCAGAATCACTGCAGACAGTGACTTCAGCCACAAAATTAAAAGACACTTGCTCCTTGGAGGAAAAGCTATGACAAACCTAGACAGTTAATTAAAAAGCAGAGACATCACTTTGCTGACAAAGGTCTGTATAGTTAAAGCTATGATTTTTCCAGTAGTCATGTACAGATGTGAGAGTTGGACAGAAGGCTGAGCACTGAAGAACTGATGCTTTTGAACTGTGATGCTGGAGAAGACTCTTGAGTCCCTTGGACTGCAAAATCAAACCAGTCAATCCTAAAGGAAATCAGTCCTGAATGTTCATGGGAAGGACAGATGCTAAAGCTGAAGTTCTGATATTTTGGCCACCTGCTGTGAAGAGGCGACTCATTGGAAAAGACCCTGATGCTGGAAAAGATTGATGGCAGGAGAAGTGGGCGACAGAGGATGAGATGGTTAGATAGTATCACTGACTCTGGACATGAGTTTGAGCAAACTCCGGGAGATAATGAAGGACAGGGAAACTTTAGTGTGCTACAGTCCATGGGGTCACAAAGAGTTGGACATGACTTAGTGACTGAGTAACAACAATAAGTTTGAGGCTTCATACTTAACCAAAAGTCTCTTATATTTGTTTTACTTTATAGCCTTCTTTTGTGATACATGTGATTTTGAAAATTCTAGGTATTCAATGCTCTTCTCTTGAGTATCAGGCCTTTATGTAAAATACACTGCTTGGTTTTTCTCATTAAGAAAGTATTTTGATTATTTCAAAAAAATTTAATGAAATTGAGTTCTTTATCAGAGGGAGTTTTTGCACCCACTGGCATGGTACGATGCAACATTAGGGCTGGTGAAGTGCAAATCACGGGGCTGTGTGCTTGCTCGCTGAAGGCTTACTATTAAGAGACAGAAGAGTGGATGCATATGCTAGAGGGAACACTTGGACAGCTTAAATTAGAATTAGAATTACCTGGACAGCTTAAAAAAAAAAATCCCAGGCTGATTAAATCAGAAGGGCTAGGGGTGGTAGGTAGTCACCCCTCCTTTCTTCAAGAGGTAAAACTTAATTCCTTCAGCTCATTGAGAGTGAGCTGGACTTAGTGACTTGCTTCTACCAAGAATATTTGGCCGCAGTGACTGTATGTGACTTCCAATAATACTGTGTCATAAAACACTGTGAAGCTTCCTCCTGGCTTTTTCTTTTTCTATTTTGAATCACATACTTTTGGAGAAACCAGCTACCACGGCCATAAGGACACCTTAGCAGCCCTAGAGAGTCTCATGTTATGAGACCTCCTATCAACAGCCAGCAAGGAACTGGGGCCTTTTTCATGGTTAATTTTATGTGTCAGCTTGACTGGGACACAGGTGCTCAGACATTTGGACAAAAGTTATTCTGGGTGTGTCTGTGCGCATGTTTCAGGATGAGATTAACATTTGAATAGATAGACTGAGGAAAGGAGATTGCCTTCCCTAATGTGGATGGGCTTCATGCAATCAACTAAAGACCTGACTAGAATAAAAAGACTAAGAAGAAACTCCTCTTGCCTAAGTCCTTGAGCTGGGACATAAGTCTTCCTGCCTTCAGAATCAAACTGAAGCAGTTGTTCTTTTGCCGTCTCAAGCGTGCTGGCTTTGGGACTGTAACTGACACCATCAGCTTTCCTGGGTCTTGGGCTTTTGTACTTGAACTGGAACTACAACATTGACTCTTGTGGATCTCTGGCTTTTCGACTATAGATCTTCAGACTTCTCAGCCTCTGTAACTGTGCAAGATAATCCTCCATTTTATATATACATTATATCCTATTGGCTCCTCTCTGGAGAATCTTGTATATTGTAGCCTTCTGCCAGTAGCCATGTGAGAGAACCATTTTGGAAGCCCCAGTTAAGCCTTCAGATGACTGCAGCCTGAGCTGACATCTTGACTGTGGTCTCATGAGAGACGCTGAACCAGAACCCCCACCTAAGCTATTCCCATATTCCTGATCCACAGAAACTGCACAGGGTAGTAAATATTCTTTGTTTTAGGCTACTAAGTGTTGTGGTAATTTGTTACACAGCAATAGATGACTACCACACTAGGTGATTCCAATATGCAGCCAAGTCTAAGGAGCACTACCTTACTCTTCTGCCAGTAAAAATCATGAAATACCTGCTTTTTAGGCACTCAAAGGGATCTTGAGCACTTACTTATATTGTAAGGGGCCTGTCAAATGTCTAGGTAAAGCCACAGATCTGTAGTGCTGACTTTTCTTTGCTTCTCAGTATTTTCCAGTTTCATCCTTATGTCCAAGCAAACCCTCCCATCAGTGAGCTTCATACTTGGACCATATTACAATCCCTTGGTCCTTGTCTCTTTGTAATCAGAATTGATTTCCCACCTCCAGTAATTCTGTTACCTCATGTTTGGGTGTTGGAGAAGGCAATGGCACCCCACTCCAGTACTCTTGCCTGGAAAATCCCATGGACGGAGGAGCCTGGTAGGCTGCAGTCCATGGGGTCACTGAGGGTCGGACACGACTGAGCGACTTCACTTTCACTTTTCACTTTGACGCATTGCAGAAGGAAATGGCAACCCACTCCAGTGTTCTTGCCTGGAGAATCCCAGGGACAGGGGAGCCTGGTGGGCTGCCGTCTGTGGGGTCACACAGAGTCGGACATGACTGAAGTGACTTGGCAGGCAGCATGTTTGAGTGTAGTCATCTTTGTGTTTGGGACAGGGCAAAAGCCCTATGAAAGACATAATATTGTTCTAAAATTTTCTGCTCATTTGAAGCTTTCCTCTTGATTTTCAGAAAATTCCACAAGAAAAATAATAGATGCCACTAGACACAAATTCCCTTAATTTTCTTGTCATCAAACTGCTTTTGTACCCAATCTTTTTTCTCCTCTGGCTGTTATTCTTAAAGCGTATGTCCTCTTTTCATAGGCTAATATTTCCACCTGTGCTGTGCATCACATTGGCTCCCCGTGTTCTCAAGGGCAGGTCTGTGTCTTCACTGCTCCCTCTCTAGTAGCTTCTTCTCATTGAAACTAATTGTGATTGAAAACTGAACTCTTTCCCCAGCTGAACTGTAGTATTCTAGAAGGCAAGAGCAGTGTCTTGTTAATGAAGAGTCATTGAATGCATGAGTGAATGTATTAATTTTGAAAATACTGAAGCATTTAATAGATAGTAGCGTTACTCTTTTTCATTGTCTACCCCCCCCCCAATTTTTATTTCATTTTCTTGAGAGAAAAACCAAGATGGAAGTTACAGCCTCTTCTGCAGAGATATAGTAAAGGAAGCTACAAAGGTATTAAAATAGAGATGTGTCTGGTTGGTGGTCAGCTGCCAATTTGGCAATCTAGTGGCCACTTTACAGCATTTAAAGGATCATATTGAAACAGAAGCTGGATACCTAAGACACTCTTTATTTTATTGCTACCTAAGTGTTCTTGATTTCTCTTTACTTTGCAAAGTCTGAAAGTCACATTCACTCATAGAGCCTGATGACATTTTTCCTAGAAAGTAGAGTAACAGCCATTAATAGGTGTGAGAATCACTTTAGCAGGGTGGCTACTGTCTCTCTCTTTCAATCGCACCATTTCTTACATTCTCCTTGTGGAAAGTAAACTACAAACTGGCTGCATTTGATTTTTCCATCACACCCAATACTGTACCTATTCTCTCCTCACTCTGTAGGCTTTACATGGAAGAGTCAGTCACTGCTGTGACTTAGAGAGGGTCAGCAAGACACGAAGGAAAAAATGTAAACTTTGTATTTAATAAGAGTTAGTTGAATCCTGGTTCTACTGCTTAACTAGCTACATAGCTTTGGGGAAGTGATTTAGTCTTTTAAAATTTCAGTGTCCTCATCAGTAAAAATAATGTACAGCTCAGAGCTGTCATGGACATTAAATGAAATAATTTTGAAAACATTTATTCTGGTGGCAATCTCTTTGCCTTCTATATTCACAGATGACTTACAAATCTATATAGCCTCACTTTTCTCCTTAGATCCAAACCCATGATTGTAACTGCATATCTCAAAGGTATCTCATAAAGGCATCGTCACTACAGAAACTCAACTCATTATCTTTCCTTTCATCCTTTCTCCTCTGTTGTTTTCTAGTTTAATTAACAGAAACATCACTCAGTCATCCAATCTAAAAACCTTTGCATTATCCTCTAGCTTTAATTTTCCTCTCCCTCAGTCTTAATCCCCAGGATCTGTCAGTCAACAAGCTGTTGATTCAGCATTTAAAATGACAACATGTCCTCTTCCTCCCAACTTCTGCCTTGATTCTGACTCTGGACTCTTCAACCTGGACCATTGCCTGGCTCCATGTAAACAGAAGCATGCCTCTCATTTGATTACACACAAGACACATTTGTAACAGTGTCCTTGAGGACCCCAGCATCCCTTGTAACCTCTGTGGTCCCTTTACATTGTTCACCAAGGACCATGTATTGGTTGATGCTGTGGTCCCTGGTACCCAGGACCACCAAGTCACCACAGCCCCCCAGAGACAGAGTCTCTGCTTATGGCTGCACCTGGTACCTTTTACCCAGGCACAGGGTTGTTGCATACACCAGTATGCCCCATCCACACTGGAGGTCTTTCCTTACTAAGGGCAGCCAGTAAAGTCTGGGAGAGATGACTGCTTCTTCAAATGTGTAGACACCTGTGGAAGTATACTGGGATCAAAAAGATTCAGGGAAAGGTGACTCCACCAAAGGAATATAGGAAAGCTCTAATAACTGACCCCAAAGAGGTGAAGATACAGGAAGTGCCCAACAAATAATGAAATAATTCTTTAAATAATTAAGTAAGTATTCTAAAGATGTTCAAAGAACTATAAAGCAACACAAATAATTAATGAAATCAAGAAAATAATACAAGAATTCAATTCTTGGTCAGAAAACTGAGATTCCACAAGCCACACAGTGTGGCCAGATAAAAAAAAAATAAGAGTGAGAAAGAAAAAAGAAATGAAAAGAAGTGAAGAAAGCCTGTGGTTCTTAGAGATACCATTAAAGAAATAATCTATGCATCATTGGAGTCCTAGAAGAATAAGAGAAGGAGAAAGAGGTAGAAAGCTTATTTAAAGAAATAATGGCCAAGAACCTCCCAAACCTAGGGAGTGACTTGGAAATTCAAATTCATGAAGCTAATGTTAGTTACGCTTATTTGCTCAGTTGTGTCCGACTCTTTGAAGCTCTGTGGACTGTAGCCCACTAGGCTCCTCTGTCCATGGTATTTTTCAGGCAACAATACTGGAGTGTGTTGCCATTTCCTTCTCCAGGGGATCTTCCTGACCCAGGGGTCTAACCTGTGTCACCTGTGTCTCCTGCATTGCAGGCAGATTCTTTACCTGCTAACCCATGGGGGAAGCTCATGAAGCTAACAGGCATCCTCAAATTTCAATCCAAAGTGATCTTCTCCAACATACATTATAATAAAACTGTCTAAAGTCAAAGATGAGAGATTTTAAACAGCAGCAGAAAAAAAATTCTCTCATGTAAGTGAACCCTCATAAGGGTATCAGTGGATTATTCAGTATAAACCTTGCAGACCAAAAGAGAATGAAATGATCTATTAAAAGGATTGAAAGAAAAAAAAAAAAAAAACCTACCAGCCAAGGATAGTTTACCCAGCACAGTTGTCTTTAACAAATGAATGTGACGGCTTCCTTGGTGGCTCAGTGATAAACATTCCCCCTGCCAGTGCAGGAGACAGGGGTTCAATCCTTAATCTGGGAAGACCCCACCTGCCACAGAGCAATTAAATCTGTGCACCACAACTACTAAGATAAAGAAAGATGGCAGAGTAGAAGAATGTGTGCTCATCTTCTCTTGCGAGAACTCCAAAATTACAACTCACTGCTGAACAGCCATCGACAGGAGACTGTTGGATCCCAGCAGAAGAAGATAGCCCACATCCAAGGTCAAAGGAGAAGCCCCAGAAAGACAGTAGAAGTGGCAAAATCATGTTTAGAATCAAACCCCATAACCGCCAGAGACGCTTGGAGGGCTCAGACAAGACATTGTGCACACCAGGAGACTCCCACAAAGACTGAGCCAGGCCTGCCTGTGAGTGTTTGAGTGTCTTCTGCAGAGGTACATGTCAGCAGTGGCCTGCCACAGGGGCAGGAGCTGTGGGTGCAGCAGACCTGGGTGTGGCATAAACCCTCTTAGAGGAGGTCGCTATTAACCCCACCATAGAGCTGCCAGAACTTACACAGGACTGGGGAAACAGACTCTTAGAGTGCACAGACAAAACCTTGTGCGCACCAGGACCCAGGAGAAAGGAACAGGGACCCCACAAGAGACTGACCCAGACTTGCCTGTGAGTGTCCAGGAGTCTGGCAGAGGGTGGGTCAGCAGTCACCTGCTGCAGGGTCGGGGGCACTGAGTGCAGCAGTGAGTGCATAGGACCTTTTGGAGGAGGTCACCATTTTCTTCATTACCTCCACCATAGTTTTGTCTCAGGTCAAACAACAGGTCAAACACAGTCCCAGCCATCAACAGAAAATTGGATTAAAGATATACCGAGCATGGCCCTGCCCATTAGAACAAGACCCAGTTTTCCCCATAGTCAGTCTCTCCCATCAGGAAGCTTCCATAAGCCTCTTATCCTTTTCTGTCAGAAGGCAGACAGAATGAAGACCACAATCACAGAAAGCTAATCAAACTGATTACATGGACCACAGCCTTGTCCAACTCAATGAAACTATGAGCCATGCCCTGTAGGGCCACCCAAGATGGATGGGTCATGGTGGAGAGTTCTGCCAAAACTTGGTCCACTGGAGAAGGGAATGGCAAACCACTTCAGTTTTCTGGCCTTGAGGATCCCACGAACAGCAGGAAAAAGCAAAAATATAGGACACTAAAAGTTGAACTCCCTGGGTTGGTAGGTGCCCAGTATGCTACTGGAGATCAGTGGAGAAATAACTCCAGAAAGAATGAAGAGACAGAGCCAAAGCAAAAACAATGCCCAGTTGTGGATGTGACTGGTGAGGGAAGTAAAGTCTGATGCTATAAAGAAAAATATTGCATAGGGAACTGGAATGTTAGGTCCATGAATCAAGGAAAATTGGAAGTGATCAAACCAGAAGATGGCAAGGGTGAACGCTGACATTTTAGGAATCAGCGAACTAAAATGGACTAGAATGGGTGAATTTAACTCAGATGACCATTATATCTACTACTGTGGGCAAGAATCCCTTAGAAGAAATGGAGTATCCATCATAGTCAAAAAGAGAGTCCAAAATGCAGCTCTTGGGTGCAATCTCAAAAATGACAGAATGATCTCTGTTCATTTCCAAGACAAACCATTCAATATCACAGTAATCCAAGTCTATGCCCTGACCAGTAATGCTGAAGAAGCTGAAGTTGAATGGTTCTATGAAGACTTACAAGACCTTCTAGAACTAACATCCCCAAAAGATGTCCTTTTCATCACAGGGGATTGGAATGCAAAAGTAGGAAGTCAAGAGATACCTGGAGTAACAGGCAAATTTGACCTTGGAGTACAAAATGAAGCAGGGAAAAGGCTAACAGAGTTTTGCCAAGAGAACTCACTGGTCATAGCAAACACCCTCTTCCAACAACATAAGAGAAGTATGTACACATGGACATCACCAGATGGTGAATACCGATATAAGGTTGATTATATTCTTTGCAGCCAAAGATGGAGAAGCTCTATACAGTCAGCAAAAAGAAGACTTGGAGCTGACTGTGGCTCAGATCATGAACTCCTCAATGCCAAATTCAGACTTAAATTGAAGAAAGTAGGGAAAAACCACTAGACCATTCAGGTATGACCTAAATCAAATCTCTTACAATTATACAGTAGAAGTGGTAGATAGATTCAAGGGATTGTATCTGATAGACAGAGTGCCTGAAGAACTATGGACAGGAGGTTCATGACAATTGTACAGGAGGCAGGGATCAAGACCATCCCCAAGAAAAAGAAATGCAAAAAGGCAAAATGGTGGTCTGAGGAGGCCTTACAAATGGCTAACAAAAAAGAAAAACAAAAGGCAAAGGAGAAAAGGAAAGATATACCCATTTGAATGCAGAGTTCCAAAGAATAGCAAGGGATGACAAGAAAGCCTTCCCCATTGATCAGTGCAAAGAAATAGAGGAAAACAATAGAATGGGAAAGACTAGAGATCTCTTCAAGAAAATTAGAGATACCAAGGGAATATTTCATGCAAAGACGGGCTCATTAAAGGACAGAAATGGTATGGACTTAACAGAAGCAGAAGATATTAAGAAGAGGTGCCAAGAATACACAGAAGAACTATACAAAATAAATGTTCATGACCCAGATAACCACGATGGTGTGATCACTCACCTAGAGACAGACATCCTGGAATGTGAAGTCAAGTGGGCCTTTGGAAGCATCACTACAAACAAAAGTTAGTGGAGGTGATGGAATTCCAGTTGAGCTATTTCAAATCCTAAAAGATGATGCTGTGAAAGTGTTGCACTCAATATGCCAGCAAATTTGGGAAACTCAGCAGTGGCCACAGGACTGGAAAAGGTCAGTTTTCATTCCAGTCCCAAAGAAAGGCAATGCCAAAGAATGTTCAAACTACCACACAATTGCACTCATCTCACACACTAGCAAAGTAATGCTCAAAATTCTCCAAGCCAGGCTTCAACAGTATGTGAACTGAGAACTTCCTGATGTTCAAGCTGGTTTTAGAAAAGGCAGAGGAACCAGAGATCAAATTGCCAACATCTGTTGGATCATCTAAAAAGCACAAGAGTTCCAGGAAAAACATCTACTTCTGCTTTATTGACTATGTCAAAGCCTTTGACTGTGTGGATCACAACAAACTGTGACATTCTTGAAGACATGGGAATGCCAGACCACCTGACCTGCCTCCTGAGAAATCTGTATGCAGGTCAATAAGCAACAGTTAGAACTGGACATGGTACAACAGACTGGTTCCAAATTGGGAAAGGAGTATGTCAAGGCTGTATATTGTCATCCTGCTTATTTAACTTCTATGCAGAGTACATCATGTGAAATGCTGGGCTGGATGAAGCACAAGCTGAAATCAAGATTTCTAGGAGAAATATCAATAACCTCAAATATGCAGATGACACCACCCTTACAGCAGAAAGTGAAGAAGAACTAAAGAGCCTCTTAATGAAGGTGAAAGAGGAGAGTGAAAAAGTTGGCTTAAAAGTCAACATTCAAAAAATAAAGATCATGGCATCTGGTCCCATCACTTCATGGCAAATAGATGAGGAGACAATGAAACAGTGAGAAAGTTTATTTTTGGGGGCTGCAAAATCACTTCAGATGGTGACTGCAGCCATAAAATTAAAAGACGCTTGCTCCTTGGAAGAAAAGCTATGACCAACCTAGACAACATATTAAAAAGCAGAGACGTTACTTTGCTATCAAAGGTCTGTCTAGTCAAAGCTATGGTTTTTCCAGTAGTTGTTTATGGATGTGAGAGTTGGACTATAAAGAAAGCTGAGTGTGGAAGAATTGATGCTTTTGAAGTGTGGTGTTGGAGAAGACTCTTGAGAATCCCTTGGACTGCAAGGAGATCAAACCAGTCCATCCTAAAGGAAATCAGTTGTGAATATTCGTTGGAAAGACTGATGTTGAAGCTGAAGCTCCAATACCTTGTCCACCTGATGTAAAGAGCTGATTCATTGGAAAAGACTCTGATGGTGGGAAAGATTGAAGGCAGGAGGAAAAGGGGATGACATGGTTGGGTGGCATCACCGACTCAATGGACATGAGTTTGAGTAAGCTCCAGGAGTTGGTGAAAGACAGGGAGACCTGGAGTGCTGCAGTCCATGGGGTTGCAAAGAGTCGGACACGACTGAGTGACTGAACTGAACCACAACTATTGAACCTGTTCTCTAGAGCCCAGAAACGACAACTAATGAGCCCATATGCTGCAACTGAAGCCCATGTGCCCTAGAGCCTGTGCTCCATGCCAAGAGAAGCCACCGCAATGAGAAGCCCATGTACTGAAACTAGAGATTAGCCTGTGCACAGCAATGACCCAGCACAACCAAATATGAATAAATTAATTTTAAAAAAGAAATGATGATATAAAGACTTACCACTACAACCCCCTTATATTAATGCTTAAAGGAGGTCTTCAAGCTAAAATGATAGCTTATAAATTGACAAGATGGCAATAGTAAGTCCTCACCTATCAATAATAAAATTTAAGTGGATTCAGTTCAGTTCAGTTGCTCAGTCGTGTCCGACTCTTTGCGACCCCATGAATCACAGCACGCCAGGCCTCCCTGTCCATCACCAACTCCTGGAGCTTACTCAAACTCATGTCCACTGAGTCGGTTAAATTATCCAATTAAAAGGTGCAGAGCAGCTGAATGGATAAAAACAAAGCCAAACTATATACTGCTTACAAAAGACTCATCTTCAAGGACACAGATAAGCAGAAAGTGAGAGGATGGAAGAAGTTACTCCATGAAAATAGAAGTTAAAATTGGACAGAGTCTCTATATTTACATCAAGTGAAACAGACTTTAAATCAAATACTGTAATAAGAGATGAGGTCATTATATAGTGATAAATGGATCAATTCAGCAAGAGAATGTAACAATTGTAAATATATATCAACCTAATAGTGGAGCACCTAAATATATTGAGCAAATAGTAATATCTGAAGGGAGTAATAAGCAATGATAAATAATAATAAGAGTGTTTAATACTTACTTTCAAAACAACCTAAGTGTCCACTGACAGATGAATGGATAAACAAAATGTAGTATATATGTATACAATGGAATATTAGTCATAAAAAAGAAAATCTTGCCATTTGTGATAACACGGATAGATCTTAAGGGCATTATGCTAAGTGAAATAAGTGAAACAGAAAGACAAATACTATACAACCTCAGTATATGGAATCTACATATATATGGAATCAACAAACACTGAACTCATGGAAACAGTGTGGAATGGAAGTTATCAGGGGCTAAGGGGCGGAAGCAATTGAGAGATGTTGGTCAAAGCGTTCAAACTTCCATCTATAAAATAAATCAGTTCTGGGGATCTAATATACTGCATGGTAACTGTAGTTAAAAATAGTGTATTTTATACTTGAAAGTTGCAAAAGTATGGCTTTAATGTTCTCACTGTAAGAACAACAGCAAAATGGTAATTGAGTGAGGTGAAGGATGTGTTGACTTGCCTTATTGTGGTAAACATTTTGTAATATATATGTGTTAAATTATCACATGATACAGCATACACAGTGTTATATACCAATTATATCTCAATAAAGCTGAAAAAAGGAAGGAATGAGAATTCATGTTAGAGAGACTTTCCTGGTGGTCCACTGGTTAACACTTCATGCTCCCAGTGTAGGGGTCATGAGCTTGATCCCTGGTTGGTTGGGGAACTAAGATCCCACATGGTGAGCAGTGTGTGGCCAGAAAAGAAAAATGAATTCATGTAAGAAAAATCTGAACTTTAAGTTCCTTATCCAACAACATAGATTCTAAACGGCACATTTCCTTTTTTTAATTTACAGTATTCCAAATGGAAATATTATTTATGACAAAGTGTCCAGATTACTTCCGACTTACTTTTTGTGTTTTAAACTCTTGACAAATTAGAACTCCTTTTACAATGAGGCAGTAGGTCTAATTTTTTTGAAATGAGGCATTGATATTGAAATCCAGCCCTTGATCTCTGTTGGCCAGCAGGGTTCAATGTATATATATTCATCTCAGAAAATGGCTTAGTTTCAGGAAGGACAGGTCAGCCAGGTGGGGAGGGAGAGTCATGTTCTAACCAAAGTAGGGCATGATGACTTCCATGGAGAGCCTTGCTTTTTCTTCAGATCAAACATATTCAGTGTCATGAAAAACTCTTCTCACTAATTTGTGCACATATTTCTTTTGAGATTGATGCTTTGGAAAGGAAAGTACAAAATGACAGTGTCTGAGAACAGCAGTTTTAGCAGGATATTCCTGACCCAGTTAAAGAGACTCAAATTTTAGGCAAAAATCCATGCTCCTAATTTCCTTGGCAGTTCTATGACACATTTGAGTGGATGCATTACAATTTTTAAACCTTTCCCAATAAAAAGTATGAATATAAATGTAAGATTTTTAGGTGTAACATGGTTGTCATCCATTTTTTGTTTTTGCCATTCTTACCCTAGAAGGAATGGAGGCTGCTCTAGAAACCAGGCTATTAAAATGTCCCTTTGTCAAACGTGTTAACAAATGTAATCCATTCATATAAAAGAGGCCATGGCATCTCAATAGCTGCCTTAGGAACAAAAGTTATATTAACAACTGAGAGGATTCTAGGAGGGTTTATCACTGCTTTAAGTATAATGAACACACAGAACATATCTTTTGACAGTCTGGGTTATAGTTTTAGCCGTTGCAGGCTGTAGTTTTCTCACCCTTTCTTGAAGGGGAGCCGAGAAGCAACAGGGTTATCTCTCCACGTGCTCCAGCACGTCACCTTCTAGGAACTCTTTAGAAGATGTTTTTAGTGCCCGTGTCACTTCCCTTTTCTAACTTCAGCCGTTTCTGTGTCACACAGTTCCTTGCACATGCAGATGCGTCACAGAAGCACGTATATTAGTTTGCTAAGGCTGCAGTAACAAAATCCCGTGTGCCTTACACAACAGAAATGAATTGTCTCACAGTTTTGGAGGCTAGAAATTCCAGATCATGGTGTTGACAGGCCACGCCCCCTCCAGAGGTGCTAGGGAAGGTCTGTTCCTGGCTGCTCTCCCAGTATCTGGCAGCTCCTTGGCTTGTGGCAGCAGAACTTCCATCTTCACATGATATTCTCCTTGTGTGCTTATTGTTGTTCTCTAGTCGCTAAGTCACGTCCAACTCTTTGTGACCCCATGGACTGTAGCCCACCAGGTTCCTCTGTCCATGGAATTCTCCAGGCAAGAATCCTGGAGTGGATTGCTATTCCCTCCTCCAGGGGATCTTCCTGATCCAGGGATCAAACCTGTATCTCCTGCATTGGCAAGCAGATTCTTTACCACTGAGCCACCTGGAAAGTACTATCTATGTCCAAATTTCCTCCTTTTTCTAAGGATGCCAGTCATGTTGTATTCAGGCATATCCTAATAACCTCATTTTAATTTGATTACCTTTGTGAAGAATCTGTCTTCAAATAATGTCACCTTCTGAAGTGCTGGGAGTTAGAATTTCAGCATGCAGAGTTTGTGGGGGAACACAGTTCAGCCCAAAGCAGCGTCACACCTTAAATACACCTTGCTTTCTGTCTCATGGCCTTATCAGAGCTGAAGCTGTGGAAGCTGCTGAGCTCAGAAGGTGAAGCTGTTGACACCCTTGGGGCAGTCCTCAATCAGTCAGGGGCAGGACCCAGTGAAAAAATGCACCAGACTCCTCTCATTTTGATGGATTATTCTGGCAGGTATTCCATCTTTTCTCAAAAGTCCTTTTAAGACTGGGTCCCAATTGCTACAACAGCAACTTCATTAACACACCCAGACGTTGACTTTCTCCCCTGTCTCACTGTTCTTTTCTCTTACTATAACTTCTTGGGATTTCCTCAAACAAATCACCAACACTCTGCTGACATGATCTCTTTGTCTCAAACTCTGCTTTGGTGACTATCCAAACATCTGCTTTTTCAATCTTCGGTAGAAAAACTAAGCAATCTCCTTAAAGGTTACGTATCAAGTTATGCATGATAGTAGTGCCCCTGATTTGAGCTTCTCAGGTGGCTCATTGGTAAAGAATCTGCCTGCAATGCAGGAGATGCAGGTTTGATCCCTGGGTCGGGAAGATCCCCTGGAGAAGGAAATGGCAACCCACTCCAGTATTCTTGCCTGGGAAATCCCATGAAAGAGGAGCCTGGCGGGCTACAGTACATGTAGTTGCAAAGAGTCAGACACAGCTAGTGACAAAAAAAAATGACAACCGTGCCTCTGATTATGATATTAACTATGAAAAACTATATTTTTCTACTCTTCATAAATGTGGCATCTTGCTGTATGACTATAGTAGACGTGTAGAAATAACTTTATTGCTGATAATACCTACTCCCATTTTGGCAGGTGAGAAAAACTGAAATTCACAGAGTATAATTGATAATACAAGAAGCTAGAAGCAGAGAGAGGACTAGAACCTAGATTCTCTGATACCTAAATTAGCATCTTTCCCTAGTTAGTTGTCGCTCTGTCATGTCTGACTCTTTGCAACCCCATGGACTGCAGCACACAAGGCCTCCCTGTCCATCACCAACTCTTGGAGCTTGCTCAAACTCATGTCCATTGAGTTGGTGATGCCATCCAACCATCTCATCCTCTGTCGTCCCCTTCTCCTCCTGCCTTCAGTCTTTCCCAGCATCAGGGTCTTTTCCAATCAGTCAGCTCTTTGCATCAGGTCGCCAAAGTATTGGAGTTTCAGCTTCAACATCAGTCCTTCTAATGAACACTCAGGACTGATCTCCTTTAGGATGGACTGGTTGGATCTCCTTGTAGTCCAAGGGACTCTCAAGAGTCTTCTCTAACACCACAGTTCAAAAGCATCAGTTCTTCAGTCCTCAGCTTTCTTTCTGGTCCAACTCTCATATCCCACTACATGTTTAATTCCTGTTGCCAGGAATACTTCATATGTTCATAGATGTTCCTTTTAGAGGGTGTTTTACATGCTTTTTAACGTAATGGAACATAAAATTTGTAAAGGCAGGGAGGATTCCTATTTATATTTGTGACAAATGGGATAATGTCTTGTATAAAATGGATGCTAACTAGATATAATGTTAGTCCCATAATGGCCCAGATTTTTGTCTGATATGTTCATTGGTATGTCCGAAGAACCTGGGATAGTGTATGGCACATAGTAGGCATTTGACAAATATTTGTTGAGTAAACAAATACCTGTAGACATGCTTGAAAGACAAGAAATAATTGTTTCTGTCTCTTTTGCCTTCTGTTACAGGACCACCTAACATCCATTAATAATAGCACTACCATACATGTCCAAGAATGTTCAACATTGTTTACATATATCTATGATCTGATTTGGGAGAAGGCAATGGCACCCCACTCCAGTACTGTTGCCTGGAAAATCCCATAGATGGAGGAGCCTGGTAGGCTGCCGTCCATGGGGTCGCTGGAAGTCAGACACGACTGAGCGACTTCACTTTCACTTTCCACTTTCATGCATTGGAGAAGGAAATGGCAACCCACTCCAGTGTTCTTGCCTGGAGAATCCCATGGACGGAGAAGCCTGGTAGGCTGCAGTCCATGGGGTCGCACAGAGTCGGACACGACTGAAGTGACTTAGCAGTAGCCGCATGATCTGATTTCATCCTAGCAATATTCGTATGAGATAAGGAAACTAAAGCTTAGAGGAACTTCATAGCTATTTAATATCACAAAGCTAATGACTGACCCAATCATGTTTGATCATGTGGCCTCTGATTAACGTAACTTAGATAACTGTGTTGTTAATGCAATAGAAAATGAGGACACAAGGAGGTTTAATCTCTATTCATAAATTAAGCAATCATCTTGCAAACAAATCATTCCCTTATCCAGGGGATCTTCCTGAACCAGGGTTCAAACCTGGGTTTCCCACATTGCAGGCAGATTCTTTACCATCTGAGCCACTAGGGAAACCCATTTGAAATGTATATGATTCAATCCAAGATATTTCTAAACATTGAATCTGATGGAGTGTGATGACTCCACATAAAACCAGAAAGAGCCTTTATTTCTCCTCATTGTGTTGTTGCAAGTCTGCTAGGAGTGAATTCTATTAAAGTAAAATTACTTTCATTGTCATAATTCCTTATGTTATTAAGCACCACTATTAATTGTTGGTTTTCTTGGCCCAGTTAATTTTTTTTCTGAGGAAATAATGTTCTACCAAACAATGGCAAGCAAATAAAATCTCCTTGTGACGATTTTATAGCCTGAGACAATATATTCCAGAGATTAAGTCAAGGGTTTGGCTGTGTGGCTTTGACAAGTTCCTTACCCACCCTAAATTCCAGGCTCTATATCTGTAAGATAGGATCAAAAAAGTACTCAGCTGTTAGTGTTGTGTTATTAAATGAAATCCTGAAACCAAAATACTTTGCACAGGACCTGGCTCTTAAATGTAAATGCTGAATAAAACATTGCCACTGCCCTGCCACCACCACCATCGTATTGAAGAAAAGTTCTTTTTAAATGACATAATACCATTATTTGTTTGAAGAAAGAGTGCCTTTGCTACAGTATGGATGGTTCCTCTGGGTCTGAAGATACAACATAGGAAGTGAAACTAATCCAGATGAATTGCGTTCCTTCTTAGGTGATTTAGGGCCTCACCATCTCCTACAACACGGAAGCCACTAGCCACACGTGACTCTTGAACACTCTAAATGCAGCTAGTGCAACTGAGGAACTGAATTTTTAGTTTCACTTAATTTTCATGATTTAAACTGAAACTTAAATAGCTGCTTGTTTCTAGTGACAACCAGACTGGACCGCACTGTGTTTTGATATATGCTAGGGACGAGACTTTGCAAACCTTTGCCAGGCTCTGCCAGTAGGGGGCACTAGAGGGAGACTTCAAAGTTGGGAGGAGACGGCACCTGTTTTTTCCTGTCCACTTTTGTTCCTGTCAGTCACCACAGCAGTGGTTCTTCAGTCTGACAGTGGCAGTTGGTTTCAGTACTTGCCACACTCCTACTAGTATGCCCGTTTGGACCCCTCAGAGATATCAGGACCAGCTGGACAGTGCCCGCCCCTTCCACCCATGTCCCCAGGTCTGGGTTCCAATTCCGTGGAACTCCAAACCTTTAAATTCCGAGAACTCTAACGTCTTCTATAGGGACAGGTTGCTGCTGTAGTTTCCTACCTTTCTCTTATGGTTTCTCTGACAACAGTTCAGTCAGTTCTCCAGATTAAATCTTTTCTATTAAAATACCTGGCATGGACCTTGCCGGATACCAGCCTCCTGGGATCTCAGTCTGTGTGGGACATACTCCTGTTATTTCAGCCAAATGCAACTCCAGCCCCGGGACTTCACCTGGAACTTCACCTCTGACACAGTCCAGCCAGATTTCCCCTTTTTTCCTACTAATTCTTAACCTCACCTTTTAACCAAAAAATGTTAAGGTTTGTTTTAACCATACCACCTTCAGTTTCTGTTTTTGTTGCTTTTCTCACTGGATCTGTTTGTTATTCATATTAATTTTCCATTTTCTTTAAATTGGGTTTTTACTTATTACTATTTTTGTTTTGTCTTTTTATTTTCTCCTGTTTTATTCTTGACTTCCTCGTTTAAAGTCTCATCTATTTCATTTATTTATCCTTCTTGTTATTTGAGTGGATTTATTTTTTTTTAAAGCTTTAAAATGAACAAATTAACTTTCTTTTATTTTTAATTTATCAATTTGTCTTTGCTTTTTCTCTGTTCTTGGCTTCATATATGCTTTTTTTTTAATATTATAGTAAAATACATGCAACATAAAATTTGCCATCTTAACCATTTTTAAGTGCACAGATCTATGGTATTGAATGCATTCATGTTGTTCACTACCACCCACCCCTGTCATTCTTAACATCTTGTAAAAGGTGAAACTATACCCATTAAACAATAACCCGGTATTTTCCCTCCCACCAGCTCCGGGCAATCACTATTATACTTTCTACTGTTATTGCTTTGACTACTTTATGTACCTTGTATAAATGGAATCTTACAATATTTATGTTTCTGTGACTGGCTTATTACATTTAGCATAGTGTTCTCCAGGTTCATCCATGTTCCTGCATATTGCAGAATTCCTTCCTTTTACAGGCTGAATAATATTCCATAATGTGTATATCCAGTCCTCTGTCAGTGCATACATGAACTGAGTCCACATTTTAGCTGTTCTGAATAATGTTGCTGTGAACATGAGTGTACATCATATATGCTTTATTTATTTATTTCTGCTTGCACCAAGTCTTTGTTGCCGGACGCGGGCTTTCTCTAGTGGTGAGCAGGGCTCCTCTTCACTGCAGTGTGTGGGCTTCTCATGCAGTGGCTTCTCTTGTTGTGGAGTAGAGGCTTCAGTATTGGTGGCACACGGGCTCAATAGTTTTGGCTAGAGGGCTTAGTTGCTCCGTGGCATTTGGAATCTTCCTGGACCAGGGATTGAACCCATGTACCCTGAATTGGCAGGCGGATTCCTATCCACTGTACCACCAGGAAAATCCTGTTTCATGTATGTTTTAAATGACCTTTCATGAAGAAAGCAAGAACTGAGGGAGTGTCAGAGGGCGCTGATGAGGGAATACTTTAAATGCTAAAGGAAATGGAGGTGTTCCTTCCTCTCGCGTCCTTGCATTTAATTCTCTGACTCCCCCTAATGGAGCTCCCAGCCCAGGGAGGCGTATTCTCCCAAGAAATTCACCATATAGTGACCAAGGCCATATATAAGTTACCTCTCTTCAGAATCATAACCCCCATTTTGCCTTTGACCCATTTTCTTCAGTGAAGCATTTTGCATGCTGACCTTTCTCATCATTCAACTTGCCGGGCTCTAGATCCATTATCTATGAAATATATTGTCATTGGATTCAAGACAAGGCCTTATGGTGTCACAAATGTGGAGAACTTGGCACTAAGGAGTTGGCAGCCGGGGCAAGGCTGAACTCATGGTGCTCTTAGGTGGTCATGAACTTGATGCCAGTAGAGGCCTGATAATAGATTATGTGGCTGCTTCTTGGACAATTTTACCCAAGTCTGCTGCCTGCCTACTAATTATGGAGCTCCTTGTCCTCACTTTCTTATCAGGGACATGATAAGGCTCATTCAAGGTACACTTTTCCTCAGCTCCCTTCCCTTACCACAAGGGCCTGAGAGAGACGAGATGAAACAGGCATTAGCACAAATGGGAGTTTAAAATAGTTCCTGTCCTTTGGGGGAGGTCCTTTGATTTGTCAGGTTCCATTCTTGGCAACCAATGACAAGAAGGGCCACACCCCACCACTGTTAGATGTTAGGTCCAAGACCCCACAGCTTCCACTTGGTGCCAGGAAAAGCCCTCTCAACGTATCAAAGCTGCTGGGGCAATGCTTTTAAAAACTTTTGATTTGTTTTGTTTGTTTGTTCATCATTGCCTGGTAGTAGATGCTGTCACCCAGGTTTCCTTGGGGACTGAAGCACCAATCCCCTCATCTGCTGGATGCTAAAGTCCCTTTTTGAGAATTGCCCTTCTCTGAAGAGAGCCATGTCACAATGGTCACAGCCCTTCCTCAGGGACACCCATAGCCGTTGATTAGCTGATACAGTAGGAATCCCTGGCCCCCTTTGCCTCGAGGCAGGACTCTTTAAGGGACCATCTCAGTTTCAGATTGCTTCACGTATGCTCGCCTAAGGCCAAGGTTGTGAAAACATTGCAGTTAACTTCTGTATGTGCCCAAACCTGCTTTCCTCATACCTTTATGTGTGTTCCCAAGAGCACTCCTACAACCTAAGAGATCTGGTGCCAGAAATGATCTGAGGAAGCTCACTCTAAAATAGGACTTGGAAGGTGGGATTGTTAAAACTTTCAAAGGTGGCAAACAGGGATAGAATGCTTTTATATTCTGGAGCCAGTTAGGAGAGAAATTGGGGTGATGTCACAGCACAGCCCTGCCAGAAGCACTGACCTTCCAAGGGAG
Source organism: Bos indicus (assembly GCF_029378745.1). Lineage (NCBI taxonomy): Eukaryota > Metazoa > Chordata > Mammalia > Artiodactyla > Bovidae > Bos > Bos indicus. The sequence goes on from NC_091789.1 coordinate 138,725,586, forward strand.
AAAGGGGACTGTGTCCCAAAATTGCTGCATGAGCTAGCCAACATATGGTGTTAGTATCCAGAAGAGAACTATGGTACTGGAGCTTGAGAGTGCTGGATTCAGAAGAGAGCAAAAGGCTGGATCCAAGAGAGGGTATAGGCTCCAGGGGACACTTTGATCTTAGCCCAGGGAGACCCATTTCAGACTTCTGACCTCCACAATTGTAAGGGGATAGATTTGTGTTTTTAAAAGCCACCGAGTTTGTAGTACTTTCTTACAGCAGCAATAGGAAACTCATACCAACCCACACATGTATTGCTAACATAGCACATCTGCATCCATGGGCATTTGCAGCTGCTGCAAACAGCTGAACAGTGAACAGGCAAGTGTCTGACTACTCCAGAATAGTAGTCAGTAACTCCTCTAGTTATGCCCCAGCATTCCCATCCTGAAATATGTAGTGTTTTTTTATTGTGCATTACATTCTTTTTTATTCTTTTATATATTCTTTCCTTTGGTTTCAAAATCCTCAAGATCTATTCCCCAAAATATCCCTCTGATTTTCATTGTTATAATTTAATAAATTCCTAAAGGTCTTCCACTGTTAAGTTTGATTCCATCCTTGGCCTCTCTCCCAGGGCATGCTGAACTGTGATTATGGTTATTGACTGAGTGACAATGATTGCTGCTAAGCTGCTAAGTCACTTCAGTCATGTCCGACTCTGTGTGACCCCATAGACGTCAGCCCACCAGGCTCTCCTGCCCCTGGGATTCTCCAGGCAAGAACACTGGAGTGGGTTGCCATTTCCTTCTCCAATGCATGAAAGTGGAAAGTGAAAGTGAAGTCGCTCAGTCGTGTCCAACTCTTAGCAACCCCATGGACTGCAGCCCACCAGGCTTCTCCATCCATGGGATTTTCCAGGCAAGAGTACTGGAGTGGGGTGCCATTGCCTTCTCTGGTGACAATGATTGGTGGGCTACAAAATATTAATTTGTTCTATGAGGGCACAAACTCAGGCAAGGTAGTAAGAGTTTCTCTAAGCAAGGGTAGGATAACTGCTCTGCAGACTCACGAGGCCCAGTGGGAAGCACTTCACGGGGAATTGGGAATTCAGAGTATTTGTCATACTGTTCTAGATATTTCCATTCGAATTGCTAAAATTGCACTCTTTCCGGAGCGCTGTCTTCACTCACATCAAAGACATGGCAGGGCTATGAATCCAACCGCTACTGTGATTCAGCAGGCAAACTTGAATGTGATCAGACTCAAAGTCAGAGTTAGATTTTTGGGTATTTTATTTTTGTTGCTCTAAGAGAGAAAATGTTTTAACGCATGATACAGAAAGTCTTTGATTTTAATCTGTGCCTCAAGGCGAAAGCTTAGGCATATGAGGTTTTTGTTCTCATGCTTTCAGTTTGGCACTGCCATCCGGAGCCTCCCATCCTTTAGAGAGGAATGTCTGAGCACATTCTACTGGTTTCTCGGAGAGTCCCCGGTGACATCGAGTCCAGCTGCCCTCAGTAATGGATATGATTCCATATCCTTTGTTGGCTGTTTCTCTTTTCCAGTCTTTCTCTCTCTTCATACTCCTTCATGCCCACTTCCTGAGGTCACCTCGCAAATAAACTACCTGTACCCCCAAACCTTTGCCTTAGCCCTACTTTGGGGACACCCAAAACTAGGACCCTAGTTTGTTGAACCAAACCCACCCCACTGCCTGTTTTTCTGTAGCCCGCTCGTGAGCTGTGAATGATTTTTGTGTTTTTAGGTGGTTTAAAAAAATCAAAATATTTTGTGAAATATGAGAATTACATGAAAATCACATTCCAGTGCAAAGTTTTATTGGAACACAGTTGCACTCATTAAGTTTTGTATTATCTGTCTACATTTGCACTGCAGAGCCATGTTGAGTAATTGTGACAGAAACCATCTGACCTACAAAACCTCAAATAATTCTTATCTAACTCTTTACGGTAAAAGCTTGCTGACCAATGAACCTGGGCAATACATGTTCTACTAAAACTGAGTTGTAACGCTATCAAGTATACACTAAAATCTAACCTTCTGTGTTACATCAAAATCAATTATTTCAGAATATTTTAGGCATTTAAAAAGTTTAGACGTATGTTTAGACGTATTTCTACCCAATTATCATTAATAACTTACTTTTTAGGCCTCAGACTAAGATTTAATGCTGTAATGTCTCTCTTCTTGTTATATGTGTAACACATAGACTTTAAAAACCCAGAGAATTATTTCAATGTTTAACCTTAAGATTTACTCCTTAACTAATCTTATTGAATGCTTGGCACATAGTAGGCAGGTAGGGAATAGTCAGTAGTAAAGCAAAAAAAAAATGACGATACTTTTCTGAGAGACCAAGTGTTGATAGTTTTCCTTTCATGTTAATAAGTCATAACTTAACTTGTTATAGAGAGAAGTGTTTCACTTTGTAAGAATTTTTCATGTTCCTTTATTACATTTTGCTGTACTTGCAAGTTCCCCATTACTTACTAATACACTTGGAAAATATCCAATAACTTACTTTTAGTATCAACTAAGGTTTATTAATGAGGGGATTCCATTTCATGGAGAATGCTCACCCTTACCAAAAAAAAAAGAAAAAAATTGAGGATAGTTTTCCATTGCTCACAGGCTGCATGCAGATTCCTTAGTTGGTCCTGGATGCCACCTATCTTGCTGAACTTATCTCCCATGATCCTCCAGTTCAATGTCCTTTTACTTTGAGAAGCATCCCCAACCTCCCTGGCCTCCACACTATCTCTTCTTATGCATTAGGTGCCCCTAGCAGCAGACTTGGAAACAAGGATTTGTGTGCAAGTGATTTCTTAAGGAAGTGCTCTCACGAGAAAAAAGTGAGGGGATGGGGTGTGCAGGATGGGGAAGAGTGGGATTGTAGGTGAGCTCCCATAGAGGGTACTCCAGCCTCATCCCATGGGGAGCTCTGGGGTGGGTGTTACTTCTCAGCCTTTGCCTTGCCTTGAGAGCAGGAGCTAGACTTCTGTACTTTGAGGGGCCTGAGTTACTGGCTGAGGGCTGCTCAGGGCCAAGTAGAATCCCACGCACTGTGGGCTTTTCATGTGGGCAGGCCAAGTGACTCTTGGCATCTAAGGATGTCTTCTAAACAAAGTCACAGGTATATCTGTTATGAGCAAAATCGTGCCGAAGCTAGGGAAGTGTGCGCAGAAGTGGTATGAGGGATCTCAGTTTCTCTCACATCGTTTCCTCCAGCATGTGCTGCTGTGTGGCGGGTACCACCTTCTACTTCCTAATACCATGGGAAGTAAGCCCTGCAGGTGAATCTTGGCTCCCTACCCAGCCAAGAGACTTTGGCCATGTTTAAACTTCTCTTAGTCTCTTAGATTGGGCTTCTTTAAATGAGCATAGTTCTGTATATCTCAGAGGATTACTCTGCAGATTAAAAAAGATACCTAGGAGGGTTTCCCTGGTGGCTCTGGTAAAAAATCTGCCTGCCAATGCAGGAGACACGTGTTCGATCCCTGGTCTGGGAGGATCCTACATGTGGAGGGCAGATAAGCCCGTGTGCCACAACTACTGAGCCTGTGCTCTAGAGCCTGGGAGCTTCAACTACTGAGCCCACTTTGCTGCAACTACTGAATCCCTTGTTCCTAGATCCCCTGCTTTGCAACAAAAGAAGCCACTGCAGTGAGAAGCCCGTGCAACTAGAGAGTAGCCCCTGCTCTCTGCAACTAGAGAAAAGCCTGCAGGCAGCAATGAAGACCCAGTACAGCCAAAAATAAATAAATAAAGTCATTTAAAAATACATCTAGGAAGCTAGCACGTAAGAGGTCTTCCGCACATGTCAGATCTGAAGTTGCCCCACTTCGCCAGTGTCTGGCAACTCGTACTCTCTCAGCCATAATCTTGAATTGGTCTCTCTTCTGAAACACATGGAATGAATGAAGAACTTCTCTATTTAGTCCAGTTAAACGCCATCCCCAAGTATGCGTTATTTGTAACTGAGTTAAGCAGAACTTCCCAACCTCTATTGACATTTTGGACTGGATAATTCTTTGTAATGCGGGGGGCGGGGGCTGTGCCATGCACTGTGAGATATTTATCAGCATCCTCGACATCTACCCAGTACATCCGAGTAGACCTCCCTCAAGTTATGACAACCCAGAATGTCACCAGAGATTGCCCAATGTTCCCTAGGGAGCAAAATCACTTGTGGTTGAGAACCACTGGATGAAAGAAATTCATAGGAACTGTGCAGAGAGTTGGTTTCAATTTTGAAAACCATGCAGGTTGAATAATAGCAGGACTTTTTAAAATTCTGGAAATATTTTCCTCCTTTTTCTCTTTAAATAATGCAGTTTTTCGTGCATCATTTTGGTGTTTTGGTTACTTCTGTTTCGCTTTGCTTGGGTTTTGACATTGGAGAAAGTAACGGGGAAGAAACTCACATATTTCAAATTCAAGAATTTGAGGAGCCATGCTTTGAGCAACATCTGGATCTCTGAGACCAGAGAGCTCACATACATCATATCTTGAGTCTCTGAAGGAGCCAGGATTTGAGTGGAGACTGCCTTGCTCCATCCAGTATTTGAGAAGCAGCCATTGACAGACTGTGATATTGGATAATGATTGATTGTTTCCTTGATAACATTTTACTGGGGACAAGAGGAATAGAATAAATGTTGTTGGGTCAGACAGCATGTGCCAATTTCTTATTTAGAAAGAAAGATTGACAGTGTTTTCTGACTGTGATTCTAATAAGGCATATCTAGGAGTGAATATTTCCATACCATATGTTGTCTAGTAATCTTATCTTTATATGACCTATGGATTCCAATTTCAACTTGTTTCAGTCATACTTGTCAAAGAGAAAGCCAGAGTAATTGAAATCATCAAATTACTATAATTGCAACTTTACCCTAATCCAGTAATTATCCCCTTAATTCAGTTTTCACCGTTGAATATTTATATCTCTATTAGGAGCAGATAGAATTGAAAAAAATATTGAGTGTTGCAAATTGTAATCTCAGGAATTTGAACAGGTACAAAGTCATTACTTTCTCATCCTAGAAAAATAATTTGCTGTTTTCAAGCTTTCCCAAAGTGATGATAGGTAACTGCTGAGAAACTGATCCCAGCAGGTGCCCTAATAGGTAGACCCTGGGAAAAACCGGCTAATTTACACTACACCAGACCTTCATTTAAGAGAGGCTTTTGAATTTGGGGGATTTGGGTTTGTAAACCTTTAAATATTTCAGCATTATAATGATTGTTTTTATTTTGGTAAACCTGCTTTTAGACCCAGGAATGCCTGGCAAGATTTCTGAAACAACCTAGTCTTACCTGTGGGAAGGCAGAAATATCTGCAGAGAGCAGTAGACAGGGCCAGTGTCTCTGACCACTCCCCTGTAAGCATCTTCTAACTACCCAGATGAACCTCACAGGAGTACCGAGTACGACTCCTGCCTTTCTTCCTCTTTCTACCTCTTATTCCAGCCTCTTCCCCTAGATTCCTCCCCATGACTGCCCAAAAGCCTACCCATTCTGGTCCAGATGGCAGGTCTCCAGCCCTTGTGTTAGCAAGCCCCATTTTGCTCCAAATCCTTATTAGGTTCACAGTGGCATGCCTACAAATAAACCCCTCCATCTCTTGCTAACAACCATCACTACCCACAGCCTACCCTGATGTTTTCTTGTGAGTAACTGTTTTAATCTGGTTACTTGTTGTTGTTTAGTTGCTGAGTCGTGTCCGACTCTTTTGGGACCACATGGACTGCAGCCCACCAGGCTCCTTTGTCCATGGGATTTCCCAGGCAAGAATACTGGAGTGGGTTTCCATGTCCTTCTCTGGGGATCTCCCTGACCCAGGGATTGAACCCCTGTCTTCTGTGTCTCCTGCATTGGCAGGCAGGTTCTTTGCTACTTTGTCACCAGGGAATATACAGTATTTTTCTTTCTGCATCTGGCTTATTTCACTTAGCATGATGTGCTCCACTGGTTCATCTATGTTGTCACAAATAATAGAATTTCCTTCTTTTTTATGGCTCAGTTCAGTTCAGTCACTCAGTCATGTCCCACTCTTTGCAATCCCATGGACTGCAGCATGCCAGGCTTCCCTGTCCATCACCACCTCCTGGAGCTTGCTCAAACTCATGTCCATTGAGCTGGTGATGCCATCCAACCATCTCATCCTCTGTCGTCCCCTTCTCCTCCTGCCTTCAGTCTTTCCCAGCATCAGAGTCTTTTCCAATGAGTCAGTTCTATGCATCGGGCCAAAATATTGGAGCTTCAGCTTCAGCATCAGTCCTTCCAATGAACATTCAGGACTGATCTCCTCTAGGATTGACTAGTTTGATCTCCTTTCAGTCCAAGGGACTCTCAAGAGTCTTCTCCAACACCACAGTTCAAAAGCATCAATTCTTTGGCACTCAGCTTTCTTTATGGTCCAACTCTCACATCCATACATGACTACTGGAAAAAACATAGCTCTGACTAGATGGACCTTTGTTGGTAAAGTAATGTCTCTGCTTTTTAATATGCCATGTTGGTCATCGTTTTTCTTCCAAGGAGCAAGCATCTTTTGATTGCATGGCTGCAGTCACCATCTGCAGTGATTTTGGAGCCCCCAAAAATAAAGTCTCTCAGTGTTTCCATTGTTTCCCCATCTATTTGCCATGAAGTGATGAGACCAGATGCCATGATCTTAGTTTTTTGAATGTTGAGTTTTAAGCCAGGTTTTTCACTCTCCTCTTTCACTTTCATCAAGAGGCTCTTTAGTTCTTTGCTTTCTGCCATAAGGGTGGTATCATTGGCATATCTGAGGTTATTGATATTTCTCCCGGTAATCTTGATTTAAGCTACTGCTTCATCCAGCCCGTCATTTCACATGATGTATTCTGCAGATGAGTTAAATAAGGAGGGTGACAATATACAGCCTTGACATACTCCTTTCTCAATTTGGCACTAGCCCGGTGTTCCATGTCCGGTTCTCACTGTTGCTTCTTGACCTGCATACAGATTTCTCAGGAGACAGGCCAGGTGGTCTGGTATTTCTATCTCTTGAAGAATTTCCCACAGTTTGTTGTGATCCACACAGTCAAAGGCTTTGGCATAGTCAATAAAACAGAAGTAGATGTTACTCTGGAACTCTCTTGGTTTTTCTATGGCCCAGTGGATGTTGGCAATTTGATCTCTGGTTCCTCTGCCTTTTCTAAATCCAGCTTGAACATCCAGAAGTTCATGGTTCACATACTGCTGAAGCCTGGCTTGGAGAATTTTGAGCATTACTTTGCTAGTGTGTGAGATGAGTGCAATTGTGTGGTAGTTTGAGCATTCTTTGGCATTGCCTTTCTTTGGCATGGGAATGAAAACTGACCTTTTCCAGTCCTGTGGCCACTGCTGAGTTTTCCAAATTTGCTGGCATATTGTGTGTAGCACTTTCACGGCATCCATCATCTTTTTATGGCTAGATGATATTATTAATGCATTGTGTTTTTATAACACATTTTTCTTTATTCATTCATTGGTTAATGGGCAGTTTGGTTGCTTCCGTATCTTGGCTATTGTGAATTGTGCTGCACTGAACATGGCAGTTCAGATATCTGAAGATACAGATTTCATTTCCTTTGGATAAATATTGCAGTTGCTGGATCATATAGTGGTTTTATTTTTAGGTTTTAGAGCGACCTTTATACTGTTCTCCATAGTTACTGTACAAATTTACATTCCCACCAACAGTGTAGGAGGATTCCCTTTTCTTCACACCCTTGCCAACACTTCTCACCTTTTGGGTAGTAACCCTTCTAGTAGGTGTGAGGTGATATAAAGATAGTTTGTGTTGAAATAATACTGAGCAATATAAGATAGATTTTCCCTCCCTCCCTCTATGCCTTTGTTTAGATGTGAGGATCTTATTGAGTGTTGAGTATCCTCCAAATTGTGGTCATGGCCTTTCCACAGGTATCTGTTTCTCTTATTCCTCCCCACACCCTTCATGTCAGCCAGACTGCTTTATGACTACACCTTTCTTGCCTTTTAAACCTCTTCCAAGACTCCCAGAGCCTCTCATTTTCTGATTCGAATAGCACTATTATGATACTTCACCTTTCATAAGAAGTATATTCAGAGCACTCACGACCCTCGCCTTTCCTAACTTGAAATGTTTGTTCAGACTTTCTTCTGAGCTGAAGTTTTGTGCAAGGCATGTGCATGTCCTAAAGCTAGCTCTTCAATCATCATTGAAGTGGGTTTCACTTGACTGCTGTTTTTTAAAACACCTTTTAAAAGTAACCTCTTTGTAAATTGCTATATGCTATATAAGGTTAAAGAAAATTGAAAGTGAATCAATGAAAACGGTCTTGACCAGCTAGCATCACACAGAAGCCCGATAATGCTGTCTTCGCCTAGCTTATAGACTTGTGACAACTGTTCTTTAAATGTTTGCCTAAATAAAATTACCCCTATTGGAATTACATAAAGTTTTGATTGTTAAGTCAGCAGGATTTTGCTTTATTTTTCCTGTTTTCTCTTCTGTTTTCATTTAGTATTAACTTGAAATTTGATGTTTTTTGAGGGAAGGACACAAATTTGATTCATTTACCACATTACATATAGGTGCTGACTAATTTATTTAATGGTTAAGTGAATTGTCTTACGTTAGTTTTTCCCAAAGCACCTCAACAATTTATTGAATGAACAAATAAGTGTATGAGTATATGAATGACTATAGAATGAATAAATGAAAGAGTATAGAATAGATCAATGATGAAAATGTTTTCAAAGGAGAAATTTTCTATTTTTTCATGGAAAGGCATTTTATTTTAAGTGTAGCACTATGTGCATGTCAGTCCCAACCAAGCAAAGTAGAGATTTTCTGAGTACCAGAGAATTACAGCAATCTGACTTGTCAGTATAACAGATTGTTCATTTCTGTTTCTCTTTAGCAGGATGTGTAAGCCTTGGCATTGATGACATTTGGGGTCAGATAATTATTTGATGTGGGAGTGGACTGTCCTATGCACTGTAGGATGGTTAAAAGAGTCCCAGAGCTCTTCTCACTAGATGCTAGTAGCTTCCACCACTTCTGGTCCCCATTTTTTTTAAAAATATAAATTTATTTATTTTAATTGGAGGCCCCCATTTTGACAACTAAAATTGTCTCCAGAAATTGCCAGGTGTTCATTGGAGGGCAAAATCATCCCAGATGAGAACCATGGCTCTTAAAATCCTTCGGTTCCCCATTTTCTCCTTTCTCTCCAGCTATGTGTTTACTAATATGTTTATCGTTTTTAAACATCTTTCCATTCCTCCAGTGGCCAGTTGGATTCCAGTGGCTCTCTCAGTTGTCTAATGTGCATTTGCCAGTCCCATCTTTGCTTGAGGACTAGCAGAACCTCATATTTACAGCAGACATTGCTTGCCTGTCATCAGCATTTTGGGGTTGAATCAAGCTGTCAGGCTTTGTTATGTTGAAGCTGCCATTGCCAACTTCAGTAAGCAGGAACAACAAAAACTGCCTTCTGACTACTCTAACCAAGAAGTCCTGTTCGACAGATTTAATTCAATCAAATAGATACTGAGGCATTTCATTAATAAATGACGAGCTCAGCTGTCATTTCTGAGCTGTCATCTTACTTTTCGACTAGAGAAGGTGTTTGCTTCTTATTTGATGGAACAGTTCTTGGTTTTTGTCTCATTAGAGAGACAGGCTGACTGGCCAAGATAATGGGTAGACAGTTATCTATTGTATTAGTTATTATTTACTGTGTAACAAAGAACTCTCTACCCTTAGTGGTTTGAAATAGCAAGCATGTATGATCTCAGTTTCTGTGGGTCAGGAATTCAGGAGCAGCTTAGGCAGGAGATTCTGGTTCACAGTCTTTCCCAAGGTTGCAATCAAGATGTCAGCTATGGCTTCAGTGAGATGAAGATTTGATTGAAGCTGGGCAGAGGAATTCATTCCACTCACATGGCTGTTGGCAGGTTGAGTTAGCAGATTGTGGAAAACAAACACAAAAACAAAACAGTTATATTTGAATTTCAGATAAACCACAAATAATTTTGTAGTATAAGTGTGTTACAAGTAATATTTAGAACATACTCAAATTATTATTCATTGTTTATCAGATATTCAAATTTCTGTCAGTCCTTTTTGCATCTGACAGCCATATTGGCAGTAGGTCTCACTTTCTTTGCTATGTTTCTCTCCGGGGCTTTTTTGTGTCCTCATAGCATGGTGACCAGGGGTTCCCTGGTGGTCAGATGGCAAAGAATCTGCTTTCAATGCAGGAGACCCAGGTTCGAAACTTGGGTTGGGAAAATCCCCTGAAAAGGGAATGGCTACCCACTCCAGTATGCTTGCCTGGAGAATCCCATGGACTGAGGTCCCAGAGAGTCAGACAGGACTTACTGACTAAACAACAACAACAATGGGATAATGGCCAGCCTTCCTGATAATGAGTATCAGAGAGGTGGAATATGCATTGTCGGTTTTGATCTAGCCTCAAAAGTCACATGTCATCATTTCTGTCAATTTCTGTTGGTGACATAGACCAACTCTGATACTTTCATTGGGGCTTCCCTGGTAGCTCAGGGATAAAGAATCCTCTTGCAATGCAGAAGCCGCAGGAGACATGGGTTTGATCTCTGGGTTGGGAAGATCCCTTAGAGGAGGAAATGGCAACTCACTCCAGTATTCTTGCCTGGAGAATTCCATGGACAGAGGAACCTGGTGGGCTAGAGTCCATGGGATCACAGAGTCGGACACGACTGAAGCAACCTAGCAGCAGATACTATAATAAAGCACTTCAGTGCACAGCCCTTAGCAAGTGGCCATTGCTGTGCACCGGTCAGCCTGTACAGCATCACGAGCAACACTTACCACAGTACCCTCAATGGTTGTTCAGCCATTGGTCAGTGCCACAGTGGGCTCCTGCCCCAAGCCAGCAGCTGTCACTGAGCCACCATTAGTGGTCCTGCTCAGCTATTGGTTGGCACTGCAGTGGGCCCCTCCCCCAAGTGAGCAACTGTCACTAAGCAACCAATAGTGGTCCTGCTCAGCCATTGGTCAGCACCACACTGGCCTAAGTGAGCAGCTGTCACCAAATGACCGTTGGTGGGCCAACAGTCGGGGAGTGGCGTTCTGCAGGTGGAGACTGAGGCAAGAGGCAGATCCCAGCCCTCGGGACCGGCGGCCCAGGGGACAGGCTGGGGGCTGTGCCCTGGAGGGCTCCAGAGCCCTGGCCAAGGCTGCCCACTGGCCGGGCCCAGGCCTTGAGGTGGCAGTGACCTTCTTCCCCACCCCTGTCTCTGCGGCCTAATGGCAGCAGCCATCTGCATAGATCACAGACTGTGGGACCTTCTGCCCCACACCCCAATTTCGATGGCCTGAGGAGCCTGAGGGCCAGCTAGGCCCTGGGTGCCTGGCTGTCTCAGTGAGGATGGCTAGGCGAGATCTGGGGACCCGGCCCTGAGGGTGCTGCCAGCTGAGATCTGTCTCCTCAGCAGGCCCAGCAGTGGTTGGAAGGACCCAGCCTGGGTGCTGGGTGAACGCTTTGGGGTAGGGTGACCAGCTGGCACAGGGACCCCCTCCTCTCAGCCAGGACTTGGAACTCTGAGGTTGAAGGTTGAGCCTTGGGACCTTGCCCTTTCTTGTCAGAACAGAGAATAATACTTGCTTGGTGGAGGTTTGCAGGAACTTTGTCATCTGACCTCAAGAACAAAGGATTTGACACCAAGACGTTTGTCCCTCTCACCCCTTTCCTAGAAAAGGGCTCTGCTGAAAACTTTTGGGGAGTTGGGGTTTTTAAGGCATAAGGCACCCATCACTTTCCAGGGCCTTGTAGTAAACCTTTCTGTGCTCCGAATTCTGACGTTTTGGTGGTGTTTGCTCTCTGGGCGTTGGGTACACGGACTGGCATTTTGGTAACATTGCAGCATGGGAGGGGTTTATAGAAGGATCTGACTATAGGTACCATCTTGGAGGCTGGTTCCCTCATCTACATTGTGCAGTTTCATGGCTAGTAAGATGGTCCTCAGTCTCCAAATATTACCCTACAGTGGTAGACTGGATTCTAAGGTAACCCCTAGTGAGTTATGCCTTTGTATCATACCCTCCCCTGGGATGTGTGCAGAAGCTAGGACTTTCTTCTAGCCAAAAGAATATGACAGAGGTAATGAGATGTCACTACCTTGATTAGCTTATGTTATATGGTCAAGGAGATGAGATTTTATTTGCAAAATTCTTTTGCATTGTTTGAGTCCCTCTTAGACTACTAAAATGAGAGACTCTCCCTTGCTGGCCTTGAGGAAGCTGCCCTGTTGAGATGTCAGCTAGAGAGTCTACGACAGGGAAGGTGGGTGGGCTTTAGGAGTGGAGAGAAAGTGGCCCTTGGATGACAGTCAGCAAGAAAGTAAAGATGTCAGTCCTACAGTGGCAAGGGACTAAATTCACCCAACAGCTGTGTGAGCTTGGGAGAAGATCCTGGGTCTCCTGGGAGAAACACATCCCTGGTGACAGGACGATTTATGCCTTGATCGTGAGACCCCAGAGCAGAGGACCTGGCTAAACTGGACTTGTGATGCACAAAATCTCTGAGAGAATAAATGTGTGTTGTTTTAAGCTACTAAACGTGTGGTAATTTGTTACAAAGCAGTAGAGCACTAGCTCATCCTTTCTGTCTTTTGTGCTGCATTAGGGCTGACAGTCTACCTTCAGGAGAGTATTATTAAATCTTACTCCTTTTACATGCCCTCTATTAAACAGTGTGCACTTTCACGGTGTGCCTGAAGCGAGATAGAAAGCCAATTTGCAAAAACTTGATTCAACAAGTAGTTGTAATTAAATGTGGAGGGTTGTTAAGTGAACAACAGCGGGACTGAACACACACAGGGTTAGTTAAAATAAGAGGAATTCAGGAAAGGGCTTCTGGAGGAAGGGATTTTAAAAGTTGGAAGAGCAAGTTATTTAGGCAGAAAGAAGAGATGCGAAATATGAAAGCAGAGAATTTTTCAAAAGTGTAAACTATTGTGATATGACAGAAAAAGTACACAAATCCTGTGTGTGGCTTGACAAAGTTTCACAAAGTGACCACCCATGCAACTATCACTCAGCTCAGCAAACAGTACTCCCTGCCTCTGAGGAGCACCCTGCCTTGCTCTGCCCACCCCCCTCCCCATCCCATTCCAGAAAGTAATCCGCCCTCTTTCTCTGCAAGGGTAATCTTGTCTTGACTCATAATACCATAGTTTAGTTTTGATTGTTTTTGTACTTTGTATACTTAGACTAATATAGCCTGTGTTCTTTCTTCTGTACCCGAGTTTTCCCCCAGTTTTGTTTGTGAGGTCCATTCCTGTTGTTGCATGTAGCTGTAGTTACTTCTTTCTCATGGCTGTGGAGTATTCCCCTTTAAAGAAGAGACCACTTTTATTCATGCTCATCTGGGTGATGAGTTATTTGCCATTTGGAGCTGTCACATGCATAGTGCTGCTATGAACATCCTTGTGCAGGGCTTTGGTGAACTACAACATATGCTGAGTAGATACTTAGGAGTGGAATTGGGTCATAGGATAAAGGCATTGGACTTTTGAAGTCAAGGAGTGGGGCTTCTAATGTGGCTTACAGGCTACAAAGCAGTGCAACACCAGCCTACCTTTCCAAACTTGGCTTAGACTACGCTCTGAAATACAAGTGTTCAGAGGAGAGGATAATCTGCAGAGATGTCAGACGGGTAGCCCAGTGCTAGACTGCTCCCTGCCCTGCAAGCCAGGTTTGAATTCGACTTTATTCCAAGGAACAATTTAAAGGCTTAAAGTAAGTGAAAGCTCAAAGTTAATTCAAAATATATCTTCCTGGCTAAGTTTTAGAGAATGAATGGAAAAGGAAGCAAGTCTGGTATGGGCAGACAAATTGACTATTTCAATAATTGTGAACCACAAAAAATATTTGATCTTGAAAGAGTTTATTGAGTCTGGTGTTGATGTTTTCTGGTAAAGGACTTTGCATTTAATCATTGATTTTTCCTGGATCAACCAGAAGACTTAGCTGGGATTTTTCATGAAAGAATGGGAAAGTTCGTGGAGCTGCTGGTTTGCTTTTGTTGAGTACCATGCATTCCTATAGTAGGCAGATATTCTGCAGATGCTACTGTAAAGAACACAGAAAAAGCCTGAGGGCCACTGTCCAAGTGCCTGTGACCATGATTCCAATACTTCAGTAATGGAAATGCAGGCCTATGCTTGGGCAAAGGGGACATCCTGTATTCTCTCTGGTTAGACATGTGTCTCCTCCATGCACTGAGACAGTTCCATCTAAAATGGTACTTTCCTCATGTTATGATTAGACTTCCCCCAGTGTGCTCTATTTATTCACCCCCACCCAGGGTTAGCCATTATGTCTACCCTATGCACACCTTTAGAACGACTCCTTCTTCACTCTTTTTACAGGAAGCCCACTCTTTAAGGAAGTATATGCCTGTCCTTACCAGCAAGGATCATAGCTGTCTGAAACCTGTTTCATGTCTATTCCCCAAGTATCCACTATCCACCCATCATCACCCTCCACTCATTTCCCCCAGTCTGTCATAGTTTTTCTCTCCACCATTCACTAAATCCCATCCACTCTATCTCAGAAAACCCTTTCAAGACCAATTTTTGCTTTCCACACCTACTGCTGACTCTCTACCCCTTTTTTCACGCACTTACCTTCTCTTGAATGACTTGGACAGAATGACTCCAGATGACTTCCTTGCCCAGGCTCCCTACCCTACTTCATTTTTTTTTTCTTATGTCAAGAAAATAATGTCTTTTAGACACTTTCCTTCTACCTACACCACAATCAGGATTCACTTTTAGAGTTTCTGAGACTGTTACTGCCCATTCTATAAAACCTATGGTCACTATTCAGAAAAGTGAAGAGATACATGAACCAAGAATAGACTTACTTTCCCTGGGGCTTGTCAAAGGAGGCAATTGTTTCTTAGCAATTCTAAAAGTTCAGTCTTTGCCCAGATGTCATAATCATGCTGCTAATCCATTGTCTACACACCTTCCCCCAGTCTGTGAAGGCTTAAGTACCAGGACTCCCTTCAGACCTGTTCCTGGTGTTATCACTTAACCTGGGTAACAATACCATCTTCTACCAGCACTGTGTCCCCAACTCCTTCTGATCTCTCACCCTGTACCCAATCATGAACTGCTCACCATTCTGTTTCAAAAGCTTATGTCGTATTAACCTTTTTACTTCTGCCATGCTTTAATCCAGACCCTTACCATCTCTGGACTCATCTGCAACTGACCTCCATGTCACCACTCCCCCCTTCTGTAATTTATTTACAATTATCTAGACTCTTCCACAAATACGAAACTGCTGTGTTACTCTTTAAAACTTTTGAAGATTACCTCTGTAACAATACATATATTTCATGTCTATTTAATTGTATTCATTGTACAGATACACTGTGCTGTGCTGGGCTTTGTCACTCAGTCGTGTCCGACTCTTTGCGACCCTATGGATTGTAGCCTACCAGGCTCCTCTGTTCATGGGGATTCTCCAGGCAAGAATACTGGAGTGGGTTGCCATGCCTTCCTCCAGGGGATTTTCCCAACCCAGAGATCAAACTCAGCATCTCCTGCATTACAAGTGGGTTCTTTACTGTCTGAGCCACCAGGGAAGCCTGTGAATACTGGAGTGGGTAGCCCATCCCTTCTTCAGGGCAACTTCCTGGCCCAGGAATCAAACCAGGGTCTCCTGCATTGCAGGCAGACTTTTTTTAACAGCTGAGCTATCAGGGAAACCCCGTATAGAGATACTACATTTTGTTTATCCATATCGTGAATGAACGTTTCAGTTGTTTCTAGATTTGGGGGATTGTGAATAGTGTTGCTATAAATATTTGTGCACAAGTTTTTATTTGAATACCTGCTCTCGGTTCTTTTGGGTATATATTAATACCTGGGAGTAGAATTGCTGGGTTGTATCTTAACTCTGTGTTTAACTTCCCGAGTAACTACCACAGGGGCTACATTGTTTTACATTCCCCTCAGGGAGGTATTGATCTCAGCCAGGCAGCAGCAAGCAGTGGCATGGAGTGAGATCTTAATTCCCTGCCGAGGAATTGAACCTGGGTAGCCTGGATGAGAACCAGGAATCCTAGCCACCAGACCAGCAAGGGCTAGAGGCTAGAAACTAATTTTCCCTGAATCTTTGCCCCCAGTGAAAAATGCATGTATCATGGAGGCAGAAACTATAAATGCAGGTACAAAGTTTATTATTAGAGATATAGCACAGCAACAAGTGGGAGAGTACCTAGAGAAATAGTTTGTTTAGTTGAGATAGAAGCAAGGCAGAGATGCACATTGGGAGAGAAAGGGTGTGGGTGTCCCCCTTAGTGAGGAGTGCAGTGAAGAGATGGTTAAGTCATTTATATTGGGCAGTTCTTTTGGGTTTTTGTCTTCCTTCAGGCCAATGATCTGGTTTCTTTGTCCACACCTGACCTACCCTGGGACCCTCCCCTGGGATGTGCATGCACCCCTCAGCCAAGATGGATCTCAAAGTGAAGGCTTCTGAGGTAAGCAAGACTCATCATGGCCTCGAGTTATCTCTTGACTTTTGACCCACAAAGAGCCTTTCTGCACATGTGTAGTGTCTCCCTTGTCCCAAAAGAATGGGAGAGTGGAGATCCCTTAATCCTTTACTCAAACAGGATTTTGCCCCTCTTTGTCCTTGCCGTGACTATTACCTTAAGGTGTTTACAAGAGACATCCACTAGCTATTTACCCTGTTTCTGTTGTTACTTCTATTTTGGAGAGTAAACAGGAGGCTGATTGTAAGTGCCTCAGTTGGAGCCCACTTATCTCTTGCCTCAGGAAATGCAAACAGGAGGCTGTTTATAAATGTCTAACCTGGAGCCCAGCAGCAAAGGGCCATCCAGGTGGCTCAGCGGTAGAGAACCTGCCTGCGATGCAGGAGACGCCATATGTTTGATCCCTGGGTTGGAAGATCCCCTGGAGGGAGGGCATGGCAACCCACTCCAGTAGTCTTGCCTTGGGGAATCCCCTAGACAGAGGAGCCTGGCGGGTCACAGTCCATAGAGTCTCACAGAGTCAGACGTGACTGAAGCAACTGAGCACGCGTGCAATGTGGAGCCCATCTATTTCCTGCATCAGTATGACGGTTCTAATATCTCTACATCATTGTCATCTCTATGTCTAATATCTGTAGCTGTTATTTTCTGTTTATTTTTTTATTGTAGCCATTCTAGTACATGTGAAGTGGTATCTCATTTTGGTTTTGACTTGCATTTCCTTAATGATTAATGCCACTGAGCATCTTTTCATGTGCTTATTGGCTTTTTGTACATCTTTTTTGAAGAAATGTCTCTTCAAGCCCTTTGCCCATTTACATAGATTTATCTTTTTTTGTTGCTGTGTTTTAAGAGTTCTCTATATATTCTGGATATGAGACCCTTATCAGATACGTGTTTTCAAATATTTTCTCCCATTCTATAAGTTGTCTTTCACTTTCTTTATTTTTTAAAACAGTTTTGGCTGCGTTGGGTCTTTGCTGCTGCGCACGGACTTTCTCTAGTTGTGATGAGCAGGGGCTACTCTTCATTGTGGTGCAGGGTGTCTCATTGTGGGCTCTAGAACATGGGCTCAGTTGTGGCACACAGGCTGAGTTGCCCTGTGGCATGTGGAATATTTCTGGACCAGAGTTCGAACCCATGTTCCCTGCCTTGGCAGGCAGATTCTTTACCACTGCGCCACCAGGGAAGTCCTGTCTTTTCACTTTCTTTATAGTGCCATTTGCTGCACACAAGTTTTCAATTTTGATGAAGTCCAATTAATCTAGTTTTTCTTTTGTCATTTGTGTTTTTGGTATCATAACTAAGAATATATTGCCAAATCCAAGGCCAGACCTACTTTTCATTTCTGTTTCCCACCAAGAACCTTCATCCTGTAGACTGATTAACCAAAGTGAATCTCTAATGAGTCCCTGGACATGCAGCTTCCTTTACCTGGCAAACCTTTTCTTTTCCTTCCAGATCCAATTCAAATATCACCTTAGTGAATTCTCAATGTCCACAAGGAATGTTGCTTTTTCAAATACCTGCCTCCTTCAGGCACCGATCCTGTCTCTGTATTCACCTGGTGTGTAAATTTATCTGTGTCTTTTTCTCCTTTTAAGGTTATGGTGCTTTGAGCAAAAAGTGAAAGTGAAGTCATTCAGTCGTGTCCGACTCTTTGCGACCCCGTTGACTGTAGCCCACCAGGCTCCTCCGTCCATGGGATTCTCCAGGCAAGAATACTGGAGTGGGTTGCCATTTCCTTCTCCAGGGGATCTTCCCAATGCAGGGATTGAACCCAGGTCTCCCGCATTGCAGGCAGACGCTTTTAACCTCTGAGCCACTAGGGAAGCCACAAGGATGAATTTTATTGTGCTCTGAATGCTATCAGTTTAGTTCAGTTGCTCAGTGGTGTTCGACTCTGCAACTCCATGGACTGCAGCACATCAGCCCTCCATGTCCATCACCAACCCAGAGCTTGCTCAAACTCATGTCCATTGAGTTGGTGATGCCATCCACCCATCTCATCCTCTGTCGCCCCCTTCTGCTCCTGCCTTCAATCTTTCCCAGCATCAGGGTCTTTTCCAATGAGTCAGTTCTTGGCATCAGGTGGCCAAAGTGTTGGTGCTTCAGCTTTAGCATCAGTCCTTCCAATGAACATTCAGGACTGACCTCCTCTAGGATTGACTGGTTGGATCTTCTTGCAGTCCAAGGGACTCTCAAGAGTCTTCTCCAACACCACAGTTGAAAAGCATCAATTCTTTGGTGCTCAGCTTTCTTTATGGTTCAACTCTCACATCCATACATGACGACTGGAAAAACCATATCTTTGACTAGATGGGACCTTTGTTGACAAAGTAATGTCTCTGCTTTTTAATATGCTGTCTAGATTGGTCATAACTTTCTTCCAAGGAGCAAGCGTCTTTTAATTTCATGGCTGCACTCACCATCTGCAGTGATTTTGGAGCCCAAGAAAATATTCTGTCACTATTTCCATTGTTTCCCCATCTATTTGCCATGAAGTGATGGGACCAGATGCCACGATCATTGTTTTTTGAATGTTGAGTTTTAAGCCAGCTTTTTCACTTTCCTCTTTCACTTTTATCAAGAGGCTCTTTAGTTCCTCGTCGCTTTCTGCCATAAGGGTGGTGTCATCTGCATATCTGAGATTATTAATATTTCTCCCAGCAATCTTGATTTCAACTAGTGCTTCATCCAGTCTGGCATACCCTTAGTAAATGCTCAGTTTATGCAATGAATGGATGAATGAGCATTTATGATAAATAACACATTCTCTTGTCATGTAGTTTTAAAAGCCATATAAAATCTATATGTTTTGTAGAAAGGGGAGACAGATTTCCCACTGCAAGGGTCAGATAGGTACAAAACTTACTGGATACGTGGCATTTGTTACTGAATACCCAGCAAGGTCTTCTCAGCTCACCTACTTCCTATGGTCCTTTTTGGAGACCCTCCAGTTCTCTAAGGCTGCTTATGACTCTCTTTACATGAAAAGTCAGGAGAAGGGAATCTCAACAAGAGATCTAGCCTGTGCTTCATTATTTCTAAAGAGGTAGTCCACATCTTATTTAATTTAAAGCTAGGGACATGCTGTCAATAAGGGGGAAAAAGTTAGTCATGGGATTCAGGAACTCTTTCACAGAAGTATATAAAAAATGAGTGCTATCCAGCTGTCTGAATTTTAATGTATTTCCTGATTCCAAACATAGTTGTAATAAGACATAAGACTAACTTTACCTTTGCTTCTTATTTCTTCTTTTGTTTCTCTTCAGTATGTCATGCTCTCTTATTCTCCCCTTTTGTGCTAGTATTGGGGTAATTAGATTATGCTGTCAGTAGAACATCATTTTGTGGACTTAACGGTTTTTGTAGTTTGTGATGTTGAGAACGTTACCTTTCAGAGGAGCAAGATCTACCCATCTACATTGATAGAGCTCTTCTTAGGTTGAGATGAGATGTGGCCCCGACTTTATACTTGGGCAGCCATGACTTCACAGAGAAGTGAAGTGCTGTCTGAGCACAGAGAAGTCATGTGCTGTACCCTGTGTGGTACTAAGCTCAGCTCCTTGTGAAGTAGCATCCATGCCTATGTGAAGCTGTGGCAGTGTAACCCTTGTGGTATCTTCCATTGTTCTACACAATTCTGCTAATTCACAGAAGCCCTTGCATCTCTCTAAGGGGACTGGAGAATGACAGGTCACTCTCTAGCCATGGTAACAATCAAACCTCAGAATAGGATCAGTTTTATTCATCACTAATTACTCTCTGAAGGGCAGCCAATCGGCAACAGTCTCACAATTTGACAGTCAGCTGATAGAAAGCTACAGATTCTTCACATTTCTCAGGCTGACCACTCCTGTCTCTTTGACAAATGTAACCTGAACAAACCCATCCCCTGAATCAGCAGTTTGTTTTTCTCAGGGAGACTCTACCTGTCCGGTAAAACTCTCCCTTACTTATGTAAGAAAGAAATTCAGGCTTTTGGTTTCAGAAATTGTGTGACAGTCTTATCCTTTGTCAGTTTTCCACTGTGTCTTGAATGTCTGCCTATGCCGGTATTCCAGAGTACTATCTATATAGGATATATCATGCTAAAAGCAATAGTTATGTAACATAAAGGTATAGCCATGCTATATACACGATGCTGAGTCTTTTAGTTACTGAGCACAAATCAAGAGTATGTTTTACACAGTCACCGGTTAAAAGAGGTATTATATCTCTATAAGGGGATTGGATAAGTATTTCTTGTATTCAATTTTTAAATGCTCTCTGTTCTTATAGGTTGATTTTTTAAATTTTAGTTTAGAAAAGTCAAGTTTTAAAATTTCACATATGGCCTTTGGGCCTAACTCAGCCTGAAAATGCGCTCTTACAAATATTTAAACCAACGTTTAGAAGTCTGGAAATTTCGCACTTACATCTAGATTTTGTTATTTATTAAAAAAAAAAAAAAAGTCAGCATGGTATTCCAGGGCCTCCCCTGCTACCTAGCAGCACTGAGCATCAGGGAAGGGGAGGATCAGTTTCCCTTTATCAACATTCTCTCTGTGTTCTTTTCCTTGTAATAGGGACATATGACTCTGCACAGAGCTCTCTGTCATTCAGTTATCTGTGTTGAGTGCATTAAAGCTTCAGCAGGTGAGCATTCCAGTTCATTTACAGCCTTTAAAATGTGACCCCTTTGACAAATAAAAACAATCCAGGTGACAAACCCTTTCCTAGTCAGCTTGTGTTATAGATCCTTTTCCCTCACTGCTGTTGCATCTTCATTTCAAATTCTTTCAAGTTATACATTTAGGTGTTTGTATATCACTGTTTCGGAGGCTTTTGTCTTGCCATTTCTTCCATTAATAGCAAATTTTCTTCCTTAAAAATGACAACGACAGTTTTATCCCCTCATTGAGCTGCTATGATACATTGTGAAAATGGCTACAATTGTTCTACTTCTATCCATGATCTAGGGGAGTGCTCTCCCTCACTGACTCCAGGCTGGCCTCATGACTTCCTTAAGTCATCCTTGTCACCCCAGCCTGTGTTCAGCCAACTTCCAGACACATGAAAGAGGGCATCCTAGGCCATCCAGCCTCAGCCAAGGTGGCACAAACCAGAAGAATTGTTTAGCTGTCTTGCTGAGTTGTGAGAAATGATAGATTTTTCTTCTAATAAATTTTTGTTTTAAGCTTCTAAGTTTAGGGATGGTTTATTATATAGCAGAAACTAAACTTGTATAATCTAAGTCAAAGAATGTTCTGTTACCAAAAAGACCTATATTTTTCAAAAATGTCTGTATCATAGAAGAAAGACCAAAGAATTGTCCCAGATTGGAGAAGAGTAAAGATGCATGAAAATTAAATGTAACATGTCCTACTGGATTAGGTCTTAGACTGCGTGGGGGAAATGTTCTAAACGACATTGATGGGGATAATCAAAAAAATTAGAATATGGGCAATAGAATAGATAATTGTGACAGTATCAATCTTCTTAAAGTTGGTAATTATATTGTGACTGTAAGAAAATATCTTTGCTCTTAGGAAATAAACACTGAAGTGTAATGAGGTAAAGTGACATGATTTATGCAACCTACTCTCAGAGAAAAATAGCAATAATTATATTTTCTCTTAAAGAATAAGTCATAATAATAATGTGTATGAGAGAGAGAAAGGAGGGAGGGAGGAAGAGAGAGGGAGAGAATGAGGAGGAGGAAAGTGGGAGGAAGAGAGAATTATAAAGCAGTTGGGGCAAATGTTAAAAATTGATCAACCTGGATAAAGTTATAGAAAGGTTTTTTATACTATTCTTGTATCTTTAAGTCAAAAAATATTTTTAAAAAGGAGAAAGGAAAAACTCAGCAATTGAAGAAATAAAATATTAACTGATGTAGCTTTCTTCAGAAACCCCTAAAAACATTGTCTCAATATATTTGTTGTAGGCCAAAGCCAAGATAGGTATTTATATAGACATCAGATCTAGGGGCTTATGATTGAAATGGGAAATAGAGGATGCTAGAATCTTGTTCATATTATGCCCAAGACATGTGGAGGTCAACAGAAGCTCTTTAAGAGGTAGTGAAGAGGCTGAGGGAGAGGGGGCAGAACATCTGGATTTTTGTCTTCTTTCTGCCACAACTATCTTTAAGTTTTAAAGCAAGTTATTCAACTCCCTTGGCCTCAGTTTTCTTTATAGATTACATGGGAAAGTAATCTCTCAAGGGTCCTACTAATGCTGCTGCTGCTGCTGGTAAGTCGCTTCAGTCGTGTCCAACTCTCTGCGACCCCATAGACGGCAGCCCACCAGGCTCCCCCGTCCCTGGGATTCTCCAGGCAAGAACACTGGAGTGGGTTGCCATTTCCTTCTCCAATGCATGAAAGTGAAAAGTAAAAGTGAAGTCACTCAGTTGTGTCCGACTCTTAGCGACCCCATGGACTACAGGCTACCAGGCTCCTCCATCCATGGGCTTTTCCAGGCAAAAGTACTGGAGTAGGGTGCCATTGCCTTCTCCGCTACTAATGCTAACATTTACAAAATACTTATAAAATGAAACCAAATATGTTGATCAGTGACTTCAAATGTTGTAATCTCAGTGACCCTTTGTTACTATGTAATAACTACACAAGCCATGTATTTATGGTTGTAGATAGGTGCCTCATTACGTATATAGAAGTATAGTGGGCATGGGCTTGAGTTATTGCATGGTTCCCCCTGTAGAAACTAGGCTATCTGGGATGATATTAGCAGAGAATGACTTTTACATGATCATGATGTTGGAGGGCCTCATTGGTGATCGGGGTAAGTGATATAGATTGCAAGGACTGGCATTAGCCAGGATCAACACCTTCTCCTTCCTCTCAATAAACACACATACATATAACCCTAGCTCCCCAAAATGACACAGGAGAGAAGAATCACAATGACAGAAATGACAGGGTGGCATATGGAACAGAAAGACACATTATAATCTGGAAGACATTCAGGATGGGGAACACATGTATACCTGTGGCAGATTCATTTCTATATTTGGCAAAACCAATACAATATTGTAAAGTTTAAAAATAAAATTAAAAAAATAATTTAATTTAAAAAACAAAACAAAATAAATAAATAAATAAAAACATAAAAAAAAAACAGCCCAAATAAGAATATCAATGTCACTGTGTAACAGTGTCTTGGACCCTTTTGTTATTGTCAGGGATTTGGGATATATAACACAAAATGGCATTTTTAGAAAAGTGGTAGATATCTCTGGTTCTTGGTACTCTGCAGCCTTATTATGCATCCTAACCATCTCACCTCCCTCTTCATGGCTTACTTTCACATTTCTCTCCTTCTGATCCTTTTTGCACCCCACCCCTCTTCAAAGGCTGGTGGCACTCAGGAGCAATATTTAAACACTTTGAGAGTCTCTCAAGGGAAGGATGCTATTTGTAAAAAACCTTTTTATTGTTATAAGTACAGCTTAATGACTTTTCACACATTGAATGTACTTTGTCGCCAGGCACCCACCCCCATTTCAAAAGAGGACACTACCTGCATCCCACAAGCCGTTCTCACTCTATTCCTAGTCAAGAGTTCCCTCTGAAGGTAGCCATCATTCTGACTTCTCATAGCGTATAAATTTTGTCTGCTTGGAACTTTATAATTAATTTGCACATGACTTTTATGGCCCAAGCACCTTCCATGCCATCTTACATGAAGCTTACACTGCTACTGAAGATGCTGAGGTTTAGAAGGGTTAAGTACACTGTGCAGAATCCCGTATTATTTGGATTAGAGCAGATTAGAACCCAGCCTGACTTGACTTCAAAGCCTGTTGTTGTTATTTTAAATGATAGCTTACTATATATATGATCTCAGATTTAGGGCTATGCCAGACTATTTTCATACAATTTAATGATAAATGGTAATGTCTTTCCAAGCAATGCTCTTTATTTTATTGATAACATTTCTAGCTATAAAAACTTTTAATGTGTGTATTATCTAGAAATGCTGGGGAAAGAAAAGAATGCAAAATGGTAGAGATCTGTGTTCTCTCTGTTCCCAGGTGAGGCAGAGATGCTACTTGTTTCCCCCAAATTTGAGCTCCCTTGTTGTAGTGTTGAGTTAGTGCTGGCAAACCAGAATCTATGTTTCTTATCTTGCTTATATCTATTGGAACCACATGACAAATTCTCACTACAGAAATGTATGTGATAGTGGTGTGTGTCATCTCCAGGCATAAATGGTTCAAAGCCGGTATTCCTCCTTCTCCCTGTCTTTTTCTGCATGTCAGACAGACATAGACAACTCAGTGTGGGCCTTTAAGTCCATGGTGATGCTGAAGCCATCAAGGGAGTCTGAGTCCCAAATCACAGCTTGAAAGAGATGAAAGCTACCTGCGCATCAGGAATGCCCATTTGGACTTTGCAGGAGTGAAGAACAATAAACTTCTGTTGTGCTAAACCTCTGACATTTGGGGGCTTGTCTATTACAGCAGCTATTATTACCTTAGGGCTTCCCAGGTGGCGCTAGTGGTACAGAACCCACCTGCCAATGAAGGAGACAGAAGAGACACGGGTTCCATCCCTGGGTCAGGAAGATCCCCTGGAGAAGGGCATGGCAGGCCACTCCAGTATTCTTGCCTGGAGAATCACATGGACAGAGGAGCCCTGTGGGTGGACTATAGTCCATAGGGTTGCAAACAGTTGGATACAACTAAAGTGACTTCACACACACACACACACACACACAGTTACCTCAACTAATACACATGGGACATCTCCAGGCTCATCTCACCATTTCCTTCTACTTCCATCATTTGGATTCTGGTACTTTTTTCGTGTCTGAAACCCTAAAGACTTAATTCCCTGCCTTTTCTGACTGGCTAGAATCATAGGAAGTAAATGCTGTGCTCTTGTAGGGCCCTGATCTGATTATCTTTGTGAATCATCTTAAGCCCCATTATTTATTGCGTGTGCTGTGACAATGTGATGTAATTTAATGTAATTTAGCCTTTGAACCTCTTTGTTCTTTGTGAAGAAAGCCATTATAGAATGAAAAAAAAGGCTTTTTCAGTGGCAACAATAGAAAACTTAGTGGAACCTTTTTTATACATAGCCGTGAATTTGTACAGCTCTTTTATGCTTTTCAAACCTGAGCCCTCACGGAAGCTTTGTGACATGGGACGGGCAGCTTTTATTATCTCCAGTGGGCAGTTGAAGAAAATGAAGTGCAGAGAGGTTCAGTCATGCTGAACTAGAAACCACACTAGTGACTGCAGTCCACTGTCCTTTTGACTCGTCTCTGATGCCCTTACGTCTGTGTCAGGAGTCAGAGAATTATGGCAGAACCTACCGAACCTCATTATGATCGGCTATTATTACAGTTAAGATTCTTCAATCTGGGTCTGAAGAATTAGTAATTTAAAGAAATCAGTTTCCTAATAATTTCTTTACTGTTGACTTCTTGTGGGTTAATTTTACATGTTAGTTCGCAAAGCCTTATTAGACTATCACGGGGCTGTGTTGTACAGCATTGTGGATGGATCACAGTATGACCATATCTGGCAGCTCATATGGTCATAACAATGACAATACTCTTGTCACAAGATCTGGGTAAGGATTTGGCACATTTTAAGCACAGATCTGAGCCCTCTATCTATAGATATAAGCCCTTCCTCTTTTCTTCTACTTTAAGACTGGGAAACTAGCAAGTTTCCCAAATTCTGATGCTCACTAACTCTTTCTGCTGGCCTTTTTTCTTGTTTTCTTCCCAGTTTTATTGACATGGGGTTGACATACAGCACTGTATAGCTTTAAGATGTACAGTGTAATGATTTAACTTACATCATGAAATGATTACAAGTTTAGTGACCACCCATCATCTCATACAACATTAAAGAAATAGCCATTTTTTTTCTTGTGATGAGAACTCATAGAATTTACCCTTAAGAATTTTCATATGTAACAGTAGTGTTAATTATGTTTATCAAGTTGTTTATCACATTCTCAGTATTTATTTATCTTATTACTGAAGTTTGTGCTTTTTGACTGCCTTTTATCCAGTTCCGCCTCCACTGCCTACCCATTTTTCTTACTTCCAGATTCACTCTGGCTGCATGCTATAGTCTCATGTGAATATTCCTTCCTTGGTTTGTCTGTCCATCAAGATTTGTCCTTTTTTCTCTGCTGACTTCTCTTCTTTATAGGTACAATTTCTTTGTAAGGCCTTCCCACCCTTAGCTTTCACATGATTTTCAAGTTAATTGACCAAACCATGAAGATTTTAATTCTCATGATGTGCCGTCCCATCTGTCTTACGCCCCTGGTATGTAATGCCTTCCCTCACCCAACCTACTCTTCCTAGCCCTGCATGAGCCTTAGTTTCTATAATCAGAGTTTCTGCAGCCCTTCTCATATTCCTGTCCTCTAAACACTGCTGTGGGATGCTGCAGAAGAGCCCTGGAGAAGGGACCAGAAGTCCTGGATCTACTCTGACACTTCCAAGGACTTTGTGGCCCTGGGCAAGTCACATAGTGCTTCTGAGCCTCAGTTTCCATTTCTATAAAATGAGGGCATTTGGCTGATGACCTCAAAGTTCCTTTCCAGAAAGAAATTCTCTGAATTTAGGCTTGATTGACACTGATTGGATCCAGCCAATTTGGGGGCTCATGCCCTGTTTAGTTTTCTATAAACACCAGAGCAGATTCAGAAAGTCTTGGTTCATTTCCTAGCAGTAAGTACCTAAGGATTCAAATCAGTTGATCTCTTTGGGGAATAATTTGTCATGCATTTAATCTTTCTTCAGCATGCATTTACTGATTGTATTAGTTATCTATTGCTGCAAACAAATTTCCTTAGAATGTAGCAACTTAATACAACTAACATATATTTTTGCCCAGTTTCTTTGGATGAGGAATCTGTACAGGGCTTAACTGGGCTCCGTGGCTCAGAGTCTCTTACAAAGCTGGAAGCAAAGTGTCAGCCAGGACTACAATCAACTCAAGGCTCAAACAGTGGAGGATTTGTTCCCAAGACCATTTATATGATTATTGACAGCCTTCAGTTTCTTATAGGCCTCATAGGGTCTGAAGGGATTCAGTTTCTTGCTGGGTGTTGACCAGAGACCTCCCTCAGTTCCTTGCCACATAAGCCTTTCTGTAGGCAGTTCACAATATGGAGCTTGCTTCTTCAGAGCAAGTAAATAATAAGAGGAGAGAGAGCAAGACAGAAATCACAATCTTTTGTAATCTGACCCCAGATTACACCTGTCCCTTTTGCCGTATTTAATTTATTAGTGGAGACCAGCAAAGAGCTGTCTGCTTTTACCATTGAATTGTAAACTAATTGAAAAGTCAGACAGATAGGTAAGGCAGGTGGGAAGGCCAAATGCAGACATCTCTTGCTTAATACTGGTTTTCTGTTAGTTAAATTATATGTTCTGCACACAAATTCTAAAGGAGCCCTTTTGCAATTATTTTAAGTGGGAAAAAATATTATGTATTACAAATCAACCCATGCCCCCAACCAACTAAAGCACATTAAAATGCCCATATGTAAGAGCAAACTGTCATATCATGAGGTAAAATGCTTAAAACATGGCTTCCTTGACGCCAATAGTTAATATGATTGTTAACAAGCAGTTGCTTTGTCACAGTCACCTCTTAGTGTCAGCAACATCCTAGCCCTCTGTTGACACTGTGGAGAATGTCACAGTGTCTCTGCATGCTTCTGATTCATCCAAACTTGATTTATTCTAAATGCCAATTGTATTAGGAGTGAAACTTGAGAACATTTCTCACCCACTCTTTTGTTAAAAAGGTTGTATTGATTTTTAAGGCATAAATGTAATTTTTTAATACAACCCTCATTCCCCTGTGAAGTATTCAGGTGGAATTTCGATATTAATAACCAAGAGACATTTTCCTGAGAAAACATTAACCAAAGATACATTCTGTGTGGTATCTACCTGTGTCACTTTTTTTGCAAATAGTGCTGATATTGGAAAATGTGATTTACATCTGTGGGTGAGCAGGCTCTAAAACTCTGCTCTGTAGAATTATTCAGACTTATCTATTGAGTCATACATCATGCTGAAGAACCATGGGCTTTCCCTAAAGGGAAATGTTGAAAACATTTCCTTTATGGGAAACATTTCCATTATGTTGAAAGCATATGGCAAGACCAGAGCACAACATGTAGTTTTGGAAGATCAGCCATTCCCCAAGAGAAAGGAGAGAGGAGCGAGCAGGAAAACACTTTCAAACTTCCCAATCAGATTCAGTCACTTTTCTAGGAAGGAGCTGAGAGAGGCCAGAAGAAATACCCCAGTAAGATCTCTCCACATGTAAAGAAAGCCCCTGAGTTTGGGAGACAAGACCCTTGCTACAAATCCTATAGTTCTAACACTTTACAAACATGAATCTCACAATGGTGTTGCAAATCAGGTGTTGCTATCATTATTGCCATTACAGATGGGGGAATCTGAGACTGTAAGAGATTAAGCAACACATCAAAGGACCTGGGACAAAAAGGGGCAAAGAATGACACATTTGAGACTTGAACCCAGTCCTATCCAATGCTAAATCCTATAGCCACAGAGTGATAATACTGTGTTGTTTTGCATAAAATACTTAAATCTTGATTGTAACCAGAAGTGAAATGTTGCTGAATTTTTAGCTGATAACATGGTAAATTTAGACAAATTTTAACTAGTAAAAAATTGTATCTGCATTTCTAGGATCGATTTTGTTTATGTCTTTGTCTAGGCCAGAAGTTTTCCTCCTTTGCTTAGATCATGTTCAGCAGTAGATGAATCTTATCAGGTTACAACAGGAATATTTAATTTAAAAACTTTAGAGATCACCTCTCTTTCATCTTTGTCTGATCTCCTTTATACTCTGCAGCCAAAATTATGTTCTGAAATGCAAAATCAATCTTGTTCCTCCCCTGCTTAAAACCTTATAATGGCATACCATTACTTACAAGAGAAATCCCAAGGTCCTTAACCAGGCATGCAACTTTATATTTTTCATCCCTGCTTTTTTTTTTCTAGACTTATTTCTTATTCCCATTCCAGAATAAGAGCCAGCCATTTTATGTTATCTGCGGCTGGCATAATTTCTCTATGAAGGAGGATGTGGAACACTAATAGTGAACACTGAATAATTTAGTAAAAATATAACCATAGAATCAGATCCCCAAAAGGTCTCAAATACAGCTCCAACTTGCCCACTAAGTGCCCCAAAGTACCCCTAAAATATTAATAATTAGTTAGGACTGTTTCTTAAAAATCCAGAGTCCCCAATTATCAGTTTCAAGGCTTTTATTGTGTTTAGAAGTGACCATACGCTCCCAGCAAAACATCGGATTGTGTGTTTGTCCAGCTAAATGGGAAAGGTGAATGTCACTGTTGGATTCTGAATACTTTGGAAGGCCAAGAAGCTGAGAATATATAGCTGGAATCAAGAAAAAATCATATCCTCAGTGGGACTAGAAAGGAAAGTGGGACTATTAAGTCAACCTTAATTCATTTTTAATCTGAGGTTTAGAGTTCTATTACCCCTGCAGTCAACCAACAGACTGGATAGAGCCAGGACACAGTAACTTAAGGTTGATATGTAGCCTGGTGTTGTCTTGCCACTTAATTAACAGCTTGTTAAACCAGTCACCGAAGCCAATAAGAAAATTCCTGGTAAGAGGGAACCAATAGGAGCACCATGGATTGAGCATATTGAATGTCACTTTGATATCTCCCAGAATTCACTAACAGACTTTTTTCTTAACCTGTCTTGATGTGTGATGTTCTGATATTTGCATTCTGCAGACTCTTACATATGAGCCCATTTTAATGACACTGGAGAGCAAAAAAGGGGAAAAAATATAGATCCAGCCAAGGCTTTCTTGAGATCAATACCATAATTACATTTTAGACCCTCCAGGTATTAATCTCTTTTCTTTCAGAAAAGCAATTCCATTTTCCTAGCATTGGTCTTTTAGAAATATTACTGCTTCTTCATGGCTCTGTTGAATTTTTTTCCCCTTGAGGGAGAAGGAAAAGCAAGCTTTTCTTTTCACTGTCTTTGCTCCTATAGCCCTTGTCTTTTTTAAATTGAATGTTCATTCATGCTCTAAAAAGACCATGCACAGAGAAAGGGCTAATGTGACAATATTTTATAATATCAACAGCTTGAACATAAGCTGTTTTCAGTGCTCTCTGACACTCCTTGATTTCATTATTTTATTTAGCAAATGCTGTGTTTTTTTCCTCTAAAAATAATGCTAATACTATTTGTTAAGCACTTGTTATGGGCTAATGGTTTTTCTAAATACTTGATGTGAATTGACAAATTTAAATCGCATTAGAACTCATGAAATAAGTACTGTTTTCACATTAGAACTCCAATGCATGTAGAGTTTGAAACCTTTGCCCAAAGGCTCACAGCTAGTAAAGGCAGAACTAAGATTTGATCCCAGGCGGTCTCACTCTAGCACCTGCATGCCCAACCACTAAGCTATATCTGGCTGAATCTGTATGTACCTTACACTGCTACATGCATAGAAGGTTGTAAAAAATTAAACACAATTGGTGCATATACTGGGTTGAGTAGTGTTTCCCCCAAATTCATGTCCACTCAGAACCTCAGATTGTGACCTTGTTTTGAAATTGGATCTTTGTAGATATAATTGGTTAAGATGAGGTCATACTGACCTATACTCTGAAAACTATATAACACTGATGAAGAAAATTGAAAAGAATGTAAAGAAATAGACATTCTGTACTGTTGGATTAGAAGAATTAATATTGCTAAAATGGCCATACTACCCAAAGCAATCTACAGATGTAATGCACTCCCTGTCAAAATACCCATGACATTTTTCAGAGAACTAGAACAAATAATTTTTTAAAATACATGGAATCACAGAAGACTCTAACTTGCCAAAGCAATCTTGAGGAAAAAGAAGAAAGCTGGAGGTATTATCTGTCATGACTTCAGATTATACTACAAAGCTATAGTAATCAAAGTAGTATGGTACTGGCACAAAAACAGACTTATAGATTAGTGGAACAGAATAGAGAACCCAGAAATAAACCCAGGCATCTAATCTACTACACTGGAGAAAAGACAATTTCTTCATTAGTGCTGCTGGGAAAACCAGACAGCTACCCATAAAAGAATGAAATTCCAACATTCTCTCACACCATATACAAAAATAAACTAAAAATGGATTAAAGACCTAAATCTAAGACTGGAAATAATAAAACTCCTAGAATAGAACATAGGCAGAACACTCTTTGACATAAGTTGTAGCAATATTTTTTGGAGCTGTCTCCTAGGGCCAAAGAAATAGAAGCAAGATCAAATAAACAAATGGGACCTAATTAAACTTAAAGGCTTTTTCACAGCAGAGGACACCACTGATGAAACAAAAAGACAACTTATGGAATGAGAGAAAATATTTGCAAATGATATGGCCTATAGGAGGTTAATATTCAAAACATATAAACAGCTCATACAACTCAACATCAAAAAAACAAACAACCCAATCAAAAAAAAAAGGGGGGGGGGCCAAAGACCTGAATGGGCATTTTTCAAAGAATACATACAAATGGATAACAGGCACAGGAAAAGATGTTCAACATTGCTAATTCTTAGAGAAATGCACATCAAAACCACAATGAGATATCACCTCATACCTGTGAGAATGGCTGTCATCAAAAACAACATATGTTGGTGAGGATGTGGAGAAAGGGAACCCTTGTACACTGAATGTAAATTGATGCAGCCAATGGAAAACAGTATGGATGCTGCTCAAAAAAACTGAAAACAGAACTACCATATATCTGAAAAAAAAAATGAACACACTATTTTGAAAAGATGCATGCCCCCCAGTGTTCCTAGTGGTGTTATTTACAGTTGCCAAGATATGGAAGCAACCTAAGTGTCCATCAACAGATGAATGGATAAAGAAGATGTGGTATGTACACACACACACACACACACACACACACAATAGATTACTACTCACCCATAAAAAGGAATGAAATTCTGCCATTTGTAGCAACATGGGTGGACCTGAGAATATTATGCTTAGTGAGATATCAAATACCATATGACATCAGTTATGTGTGGAATCTAAAAAATAAATGAATATGTATGTAGCAAAACAGAAACAGACTCATAGATACAGAAAACAAAGTAATGGTTATCAGTGGGGAGAGGAAGAGGGGAAGGGTAATATAGGGATATAGGATTAAGAGATACAGACTACTATGTATAAAATAGGTAAGCAACACAGTTATGTTGTACAGCACAGGGAATTCTAGCTGTTATTTTGCAGTAACTTTTAATGGTGTATACCTATAAAAGTATGTAATCAATATGCTGAACACTCCAAAGTAGCATAATATTATAAGTTGACTATACTTTGATTTTTTAAAAAAGATGAGCTCATACTGGATTAAGGTGGCCCCTGTACGGTATTCTCATAAGCAGACAGAGTTTTGGAGAGAGAGAGAGATGCAGAGGTAACACAGCCATATGAAGATGCAGGCAGAAATTGGAGTGATGCAGCTACAAGCCAAGGAGTGCCAGTCACCAGAAGCCATGAGGCAAGGAAGGATTCTTCCCTAGAACCTTCAGAAAAAATGTGGCCCTGTTCATACCTGGATTTCATGTTTCTGACCTCCAGAATTGTGAGAGAATAAATTTCTCTCTTAATAAATTAAGCCACCTAGTTTGTGATAATTTGTTATAGCATCCCTGATAGAGTGCCCTTGAAAGTCTCAGAGACTGTAGGGGAAATGGATAAGGAAATAAATAATTTTAAATGACATGAAATCTGCCCAAAATAAATATACTATACTCATCATGATAATTGTATATATGCTGCTAAGTCACTTCAGTCGTGTCCGACTCTGTGCAACCCCATAGACAGCAGCCCACCAGGCTTCCCCGTCCCTGGGATTCTCCAGGCAAGAACACTGGAGTGAGTTGCCATTTCCTTCTCCAATGCATGAAAGTGAAAAGTGAAAGTGAAGTCGCTCAGTCGTGTCAGACTCTTCGCAACCCCACGGATTGCAGCCCACCAGGCTCCTCCACCCATGGGATTTTCCAGGCAAGAGTACTGGAGTGGGGTGCCATTGCCTTCTCCAATTGTATATATAATGTATATAAATGTATATCAAGATCATTTTTATATTTAAGATGCAAAATAACATGACTAAGAGCACAGATTATGCAGAAAGAGTGACTGAATCTGAATCTCGGCTGTGACATTTCATTTGTAAACTTTGTGCTCTTGGCAAGTTACTTTACCTCCCTGTGCCCTACTTTCCGCATCCCTAAAAGTTTTCAGATACTTTTGACATCTGTGGTTTCATTTTAGTCTCACAGCATCCTTGAAAGGTGGGCAGGTGAGGCAAATATCTTCATCATTCTGCAGACATTGCCTAGTGTCCCATGCTAAAACATAGTGTTGTTTCCATTTCTTTATCCCTAGAATGATAATGGCAGTGATGACGATGGTTGTCATGCACCACATGCATAGATCAGGCTAGGATCTCTGATGGGAAAACACTCTTCTCTAGTTTACAGGAGAATAAACGGAGGCTACAAGAGAAACTTGCCCAAGGCTACCGTGCCTGTGATCACAGGATGATCTGGCAGAATTTTTTGTGAAAGCTATTTGTAAACTGTCCTGGTGCTGCACAAATGTTAGTTAAATATAGCAAAAGTCCTAATAACTTTCTCCCACTGAACCTGGTATGCCAACTGAAACATTTTCAACACTTCAATCAGGAAAATAGTCTCCTCTCTGTATTAGGTCAAAGTGAAACAATAAGAATTCTATTTCTCCCTTTTACCAAAGATATTTGTTCAGACTGTCTATAGAAAGGGTCTTTTCACTTTTAGGCAGGCTTTTTGATGTTTAGATGATAATTTAAAATTGTAAGAGTTACAGTAGACCACACAAGAATAGATTTCATTCACAGGTGATAGATTCTGAATGATGTCCTAAGTGAAATAAAACATAAAATAAAGGTAGATATAGAGGGAAATTAGAATTACTATTTATTCAGGTACCAATTAATTTAGCTCTTACCTACAGTTGTATAAGTAGATATTATTATGTTATATATATTTTACAATATCTTCAATACTGTGACTTAGAGACGTTAAAACTTTGCCAAAGGTCACCCTGACAAAAATGAGACAAAGGGAGAATTTGAACTCAGTTCTCACTCCACAAACTATGCCTATACAACAATGCCACCTGCCTTCCAAAAGAATGGGCAAATAATTACATAGAGGTAAAATCATTTGAAGGAGAAAAAGTTCCATTTCTGTTTCTACCTGGGATACGTGGAAAAAGCTGGTGGGATATTTAGAAAGGAACCAAGATAGTATTCAGGGGATTTTGCTTTCTGAGCCCAAAGTTACACCTATATGCTGTGTGGTATGAGGCATGTCACTAATGCTACATGTCTTGGTGCTATCCAGTTCAGTTCAGTTCAGTTCAGTCACTCAGTCATATCCCATGGACTGCGGCATGCCAGGCTTCCCTGTCCATCACCAACTCCTGGAGCATACTCAAACTCATGTCCATAGAGTCAGTGATGCCATACAACCACCTCATCTTCTGTCATCCCCTTCTCCTCCTGCCTTCAATCTTTCCCAGCATCAGGGTCTTTCCCAATGAGTCAGTTCTTCGCATCGGGTGGCCAAAGTATTGGAGCTTCAGCTTCAGCATCAGTCCTTCCAATGAATATTCAGGATTGATTTCCCTCAGGATTGACTGGTTGTATCTCCTTGCAGTCCAAGGGACTCTCAAGAGTCTTCTCCAACACCACAGTTCAAAAGCATCAATTCTGCTGCACTCACCTTTCTTTATAGTCCAACTCTCACATCCATACATGACACTGGAAAAACCATAGCTTTGACTAGATGGATTCTTTGTTGGCAAAGTAATGTCTCTGCTTTTTAATATGCTGTCTAAGTTGGTCATAACTTTTCTTCCAAGGAGCAAAGGTCTTTTAATTTCATGGCTGCAGTCCCCATCTGCAGTGATTTTGGAGCCCCCCAAATAAAGCTTGTCACTGTTTTCATTGTTTCCCCATCTATTTGCCATGAAGTGATGGGATTGGATGCCATGATCTTAGTTTTCTGAATGTTGAGTTTTAAGCCAACTTTTTCACTCTCTTCTTTGACTTTCATCAAGAGGCTCTTTAGTTTTTCTTTACCTTCTGCCATAAGGGTGGTGTCATCTGCATATCTGAGGTTATTGATATTTCTCCCAGCAATCTTGATTCCAGCTTGTGCTTCATCCAGTCCAGCGTTTCTCATGATGTACTCTGCATAGAAGTTAAATAAGCAGGGTGACAATATATAGCCTTGATGTACTCCTTTCCTGATTTGGCACCAATCTGTTGTTCCATGTCCAGTTCTAACTGTTGCTTCTTACCTGCATACAGATTCCTCAGGAGGCAGGTCAGGTGGTCTGGTATTCCCATCTCTTGAAGAATTTTCCACAGTTTGTTGTGATCCACACAGTCAAAGGCTTTGGCATAGTAAATAAAGCAGAAGTTGATGTTTTTCTGGAACTCTCTTGCTTTTTCATTGATCCAACGGATGTTGGCAGTTTGATCTCTGGTTCCTCTGTCTTTTCTAAATCCAGCTTGAACATCTGGAAGTTCATGGTTCATGTATTGTTGAAGCCTCCATTTGTTTACATATTGTCTTTGTTTTCATACCATAAGAGCTGCTGCTGCTGCTAAGTCGCTTCAGTTGTGTCCGACTCTGAGTGACCCCATGGACTGCAGCCTACCAGGCTCCTCCGTCTGTGGGATTTTCCAGGCAAGAGTACTGGAGTGGGGTGCCATTGCCTTCTCCATAAGAGCAGGGTTGAGTAATTTTAGCAGAGACGGTATGGCCTACAAAGCCTAACCATTTTACTATCTGGCCTTAAAAAGTTTGACCACTCCTGGTCTAGGGAAAGAGTGCCAGGCAGAAGAAATAGCACCAGCAAACGCTCTGCGGTAGAAGTGTGGTTGGCATGTTTAAGCGCTGGGCACTATTCCTGGAGGGAGGGGTGGAAAAGGGTTGGGGTGGGGGTCAGATTGGAAGAGGGTTGGTGGGGGAGGTCAGATCACATGGCCACAGTGAAGGTTCTGACTTATTCTCTGAGTAAGATGGGACGCCATTGGAGGTTGAATGTAGAGTGGCATGATCTGATTTATGCCTGGAAAGGAGCTTTCTTGAACTGTCTTCCTTTTATCTCTTCTGCCTTTCTCCCTACCCTGCCATTAAAGCCTTCTCCTCAGAAAGTAGGGCTAGCTTAAGAAATGATTAGCCATAGAAGGGATGCAGCCTTGGTTAGTTCTAATCCTTGCATGTGAAGAGTCTCCTAGCTCTTGATTCTATCATTTTTGAGGACCGGGAACTTCTGACGAGACTTCAGTGTGTGTGAGGACTGACCAAACTGTCTACTCCATGACCAGTCCTACTGGGAAAAGGCTGGTGTAGCACGCACTACACAAAGAGCAACCCAGAGCTTTGCTCTCCTCTTTGAAGACACATTCACCTATTTATGAATCATTTATGCCAAATTAATAATGAAAATTCTTAAAGAGATGGAAATACCAGACCACCTGACCTGCCTCTTGAGAAACCTATATGCAGGTCAGGAAGCAACAGTTAGAACTGGACATGGAACAACAGACTGGTTCCAAATAGGAAAAGGAGTACGTCAAGGCTGTATATTGTCACCTTGCTTATTTAACTTATATGCAGAATACATCATGAGAAACGCTGGGCTGGAAGAGCACAAGCTGGCATGAAGATTGCCGGGAGAAATATCAATAACCTCAGATATGCAGATGACACCACCCCTATGGCAGAAAGTGAAGAGGAACTAAAAAGCCTCTTGAGGAAAGTGAAAGAGGAGAGTGAAAAAGTTCGCTTAAAGCTCAACATTCAGAAAACGAAGATCATGGCTTCTGGTCCCATCACTTCATGGGAAATAGGTGGGGAAACAGTGTCAGACTTTATTTTTCTGGGCTCCAAAATCACTGCAGATGGTGATTGCAGCCATGAAATTAAAAGACGCTTACTCCTTGGAAGGAAAGTTATGACCAACCTAGATAACATATTGAAAAGCAGAGACATTACTTTGCCAACAAAGGTCCGTCTAGTCAAGGCCATGGTTTTTCCAGTGGTCATGTATGGATGTGAGATTTGGACTGTGAAGAAAGCTGAGTGCCAAAGAATTGATGCTTTTGAACTGTGGTGTTGGAGAAGACTTTTGAGAGTCCCTTGGACTGCAAGGAGATCCAACCAGTCCATTCTAAAGGAGATCAGTCCTGGGTGTTCTTTGGAAGGAATGATGCTAAAGCTGAAACTCCAGTACTTTGGCCACCAAATGCAAGGAGTTGACTCATTGGAAAAGACCCTGATGCTGGGAGAGATTGGGGGCAGGAGGAGAAGGGGACAACAGAGGCTGAGATGGCTGGATGGCATCGCTGACTTGATGGATGTGAGTCTGAGTGAACTCTGGGAGTTGGTGATGGACAGGGAGGCCTGGTGTGCTATGATTCATGGGGTCGCAAAGACACAGACAGACTGAGTGACTGAACTGAAGTGAACTGAATAATGAACTTTCTAAATTCTGGCTCATGGTCCAAAAACATCTAATACACATTACCCTCACCTTGGAGGAAGCTGAATTGCTTATTATTTTTGAGATGCATTTTCACCAAAGTAGTAATATTGTATCTTTTCTTTAGTGAGGACATGTGTGACAGTGTGAGGGTAATTTTCCCTCCTTCAAAAATGGGAATAAATAACTTGTAAACTAAATTCCATTGGTCTTTTTTTCAACTCCAGTGTGTTTTGGATCATTCAGTAACACAAGACATATACTCTCAGTGAACATGTTCTTAATACTATATGCACCATTTGAACTACCTCTCTTAGGCATTTTCAACAGAAATATTGTATGCTGTCCTTTACCAATTTATTTAGTTATCCATGAATATGGATCATTGGACAATGACTTTTTACTTTCCAGGCTTTTATTTTCTTAGACAGTGTGGTCTCCAGTGGATCTTCCCAACCCAGGGATCGAACCCAGGTCTCCCGCATTGCAGGCGGATTCTTTACCAGTTGAGTCACAAGGGAAGCCCATGGATATAGTAAAAGGAAATAGTCTGAGGAGTTAGGAAACAAACATGGCAGATGTTCAACTTCTAATATGATAGATGACTTGAGTGAGGTATATGATTCATGGAGCTTCTGTTTATTTATCAATTCTTTGTGATCTGGCTACCTTGGATTATTATTAGAATTGAATGCTGTTGTAGACATAAAATCATGTTGATATGTTGAAAACACTATATGAATATGAAGTTGTGGTGCTATTTTATACTTTGTGATCTGTGAAGAGCATACATTACTTGAATCATTCAGTCTATACTGAAAAAAAAAGAAAAAAGCCAAACCCAAACTGGTGAAAATAAGAAAAAGTTTAAAGCGGAAGTTAAAAGGAATTTAAAAAGAGCATTTGGCAGATATACGGCTTATATTCATTCGACAAATTGGCTTCAGGCTTAAACTAGGAGATGCAAAAATCCTAAAAAATATTCCGAAGTGTTTTTTTTTTTCTTTTTCCAAAGTGGTGAATCATATGATATGGAATTTTATGCTGTGTTTTGGTTAGAACCTACATATTTGATATTAAAGGAGTAAGCAAAATGTAAAGTGACATTCATTTAATGTTTATTGGAAAATTTGCTTTCAGAATTTGACAGGTTTTTTGCAGTGGCATAGATGCAGCACGTGTGTGTAGGCTCAGTTACGTCCGACTCTTTGTGACACCACGGACTGTACCCTTCCAGGCTTCTCTGTCCATAGATGAGGAGCTTAGTGCTAATACTGTTTGGAAGGATTTTTAAAAATCAACAGCCAGTCTGGTTTGTAGAATCTGTTTTGGACCAAGGTGTTTGAGAGTGCCGTAAAGAGTCTTAAGCCTTGAATCATCTCAGTCTGTTCGTAAAACCAAGTGGTAGGAATTGAAAAATGTTTAAAAGTCAAATCCCCAAGTAATCCATTATTTGAAAAGTGGTAGCAGTAGTTGGTTACTTCTCATTGCTTGAGTGGAAAAAAACTTATGTAAACTTTGTCCAACAGGCACAGCATAGCCTCCTTCACCAACTTTTTACTTAATGATAGTAATAATACTCATTGAGCATTCCAGCTTTGGCAGGCAGTGCAGAAAACCCTTAGAAACATAACCATTTTCTTCCAGAAGCTTCCAGTCTAATGAAAACTAGTGGTAAATTCTTTTCCTCAGAGCCATGATTTTACTTTTGAACTATTTTCTTGTACTATTGTGAAAGAAAAAATGTCCTCAATTCCTCCATTATAAGGGAATTATGTATTTTGTCAGAATATGTGGTGCTTAAAAATCTTTCCCTTGAGATTTTATTTATAAACCTAAATTCAAGAGTGATTTCTAATGAAAGACGAATTCCATATGATGTAACTTATGGGTGGAATCTAAAATACAGCACAAATGAACCTATAGATGAAACAAAAACAGACTCACAGATATAGATAACAGATTTGTGGTTGCCAAGGAGGAGGGGAGGAGGGAGAGAGAAGAACTGGGAGTTTGAGGTTGGTAGATGCAAACTATTTTATATAGGGTGGATAAACAACAAGGTTCTAATGTATAACACAGGGAGCTGTATTCAATATCTTGTAATAAACCATAATGAAAAAGAATATGAAAATGAATATATATATATGTATATAACTGAGTCACTTTGCTCTACATCAGAGATTGGCACAACATTATAAATCAACTATACTTAATTTTTAAAAAAGGTCTTCCCACTGAATGTGGACTATAATTAGAGAAAAGTCAAGAACACTACTTATCATCTAGGATGTCTTTACCTACTTGTGTGGCTGGCAGATACATTTAGAGGTGAATATTCAAACATTTTTTCTAATGTGGGGACTACACCCTCCCTCTGAAAATTATACAGCCAGTATACACTTTGATTAGACATGATTGTTTAGCTTTGGATTTTCCACCAAGGTGCCTCCCCATCCCATCATATGTAGCCTCAGGGCTCTTCCTAGTACACTTACGGGGTCAGGCCCATCTTTGGGAGGCATTTTAAGCCTCAATTTTACTACTTTTCCATGGGAGCAAGAGATTTGAGTAAGCCTCAATTTTACTACTTTTCCATGGGAGCAAAAGATGTGAGACCAATCAAAGACTTTGCCTTATTTGTTTGGGAAGGAGTGAGCAATAAGACAGAAATAGTGTTTTGGGAAAAAGGCAAAAAGCATGGCATTAATCTAGCCGAGCTAGGAATTGTGTAGCTTCTTACCCAGTATAGTAGAATTCATAATAATAATACTAATTTTATTATTATCTGTTAGTTATTGAGAATTTACTATCTGCTAGACACCAAGTTAATGGTTTTACTTGCATTTTTCTCAGTTTATCCTCTTAAAAGTCTCTGAAATAGGAGCTACTCAGAAAAAGCAGATAACTTATCTACGGTAACCCTGTTGATAGGTGGCTGAGCTAGTCTGTCTAACTCTAAAATTCATGCTTTTAGCCGTTCTGCAATATTCCTTTCTATGGAAATGATTCAATATTTGAATAGGTTTAAAAGGCCATAAACATCAGCTTAGGAATCCACGTCTTCCTGAAAATTTTATGATGGATACCTTTAGTTAAGAAAAGGGCCTCCCTGGTGGCTCAGACGGTAAAGCGTCCGCCTGCAATGCGGAAGACCCGGGTTCGATTCCTGGGTCGGGAAGATCCCCTGGAGAAGGAAATGGCAATCCACTCCAGCACTCTTGCCTGGAAAATCCCATGGACGGAGGAGCCTGATAGGCTACAGTCCATGGGGTCGCAAAGAGTTGGACGCGACTGAGCGACTTCACTTTATCTACAAGGGCCAAGATGAGTTACGTCTATTTCACTGGGGTTCTCAGAATTATTTTTCATCATGGAACTCTATTCCTGACAAAAGCAGGATGGATAGGTGGACAGGTTGATATTTTAAATTTCTTTTCAGTTTGGTATTTTATGATTCCTAAGTGCTCTTGGAAGTGTTCTGTATCTCATGTCCAGTATTAGCTTCTGTTTACAATGACTACTAATACTTCCTTATCTCCATTTCCCTGTTTCTACAATGAGAATGATGTATTTTTTCTTTCTTCATGGGGGTACTATGAGCTACATTTTTATATTACAACAAAAGTATAATAGCTATGTAAATACTTCAAGTTTATGAGGAAGACCAGAAACAAAAATCTAAGTTACCATTCTCATCTCAATTATTTACATTGTAATGCAAAAGTGAAAAGACTTAGCTTCTGTGGCACACTTAGCTTTATTGAAATTGAACAAATATTTTTAATAACCCCTTTTACAGCACATGTAAAATTTAATTTTTTCATTATATTTTTTTACAGGTTGTCTTTTATCTGAGTAAGCAAAAATACGTCTTTTTTTTTTTTTTCTTACTTAAAACATGTAGCCAGGATTCAAACCACATAGCTCTGGTACCAAAAAGGAAACAGGTTATGAAAATCACAGTACAACTTTAAAATTCTTCAAATTAGTTAAAGATATTTCAAACAATATTCACTTGGATTGACAGTAGAAATCATGGGTCAGTTGACATTAAGATTAAGAGTTACACCTACAATGAAAGCAGAAATGGGAAATTCAGGCTAATATGAGCTACATCGTTCAGGACACATCATCTTCATAAATATGTGGCTGAGAGGCTGCAATGGCTAGGTCACGCTTGAGCACTTAATTGCACGTAAATATAGGCAAAGCAGAAAAAACTGTTGTGTGCTAACTTGGATCTAAAAGAAAATGGGCATTCATTTTCAAGAGGGTATATGATCAAATCAGTTTCACAATATACAATTCAAATCCCCAAATTGCATCTAGGAAAGAAAAAGAATATTAAAATGCACACTTACACAGACAATAAAGTAGAAACCTGTTCTTTGTGATTGGTATGTGTTGTTGTTGTTGTTTTCTCAATAAGTAGAAATTATTTATGACCACAAAAGGATTTCTCAGGTGAAACACTAATTACAGACATTGTAAAGAACATAGCTCAGGAGGCTGTTTTAAAAACAAGGCAGCATTTTCCTGAAAAAGTTTGGTCCTCAACTCACTATAGACTAGTCACTATGGTCAGATGGTAAGCATTTTCCTTGTGTGTGTGTGTGTGTGTGTGTGTGCACGTGCGT
The DNA here is from genome assembly GCF_029378745.1 of Bos indicus. NCBI lineage: Eukaryota > Metazoa > Chordata > Mammalia > Artiodactyla > Bovidae > Bos > Bos indicus. Next base: position 138,768,418 of record NC_091789.1, read on the forward strand.
GCGTGCACACACATGTGTTCAAACTATCTTTTCAGTTCCAGAATTAGTTCAAACCAAACCAAAAAACAAATAGCCCTCAAGTACTTGACCTTGCATATCATGTCTAATTAATGCATCATCTGAAAGAGCAATGCTAAAGACTATGAATGTAATTATGCTCACGTGATTCTGCAAAACCTTAATTTTGTGCAAACATTTTCCTTCATCGCCCGGATAACTTATCTTTATTCATGTAGGTGCCAGGAAACCCACCCCCATGATCCTCCCTCCCCCCTCCCCCAGTCTTCTCCTCTGTCAAAGTGATATGAAGACAATTTCACTGTGTATTTACAAGCACAGCAGTTAGGCAAGAAGGTCCCAGGATCTGAAGAGCACATCTATTTCTTATGGATATCTTCATGCCGAATGATCTTGTATGTGATCCAGTAAAAGATGTTGAAAATGAGGAAGGCCAATGGGAAGGCAGCTCGAGAAATCGTGTCAATCCTTTTTGCCCGGTCCACAAACTTCTTCTTGATGGCATCTGCATCTTTGGGGGGCTGTGGGAGCTGGTTGGCAGGTGTGGCCTTGACAGCTGTTCCATCTTTCACTTGAAGGCAGTGACCCATTCCATAACCACTGAAATTAAAACGACTTTCACGAGTAACATCTTCTTCCTGGGAGAATAAAGACAGAGGAAGTACAGATTGGTTGTCAGTCAAATCAGATGGAAGATGCTTAAAATTCTTCAGAAGGAAAAGGGTAAATCACAGTTAACTGGTAGTGTGGGAAGCTTTTGGAATGGGAAGTTGTCTTTCAAGTTCAACTCAGTTATTCATGGAACAGATATAGTTCATTAACTTTTTAAGACTCAGAAATTAAGGGTAAGAATAATGACTCTGTGGTCATTTTAATTAAATGAAAAATAGAAACACCTATATTATATCCAGCACTGACTTTCCCGAAATCTAGTTTATTAATCCACAGCTTTGGATAGATTTGTTTTTAAAGCCAAGTCTTCAAATCCAAGTACTATACTCTAGATTTCTAAAGAGGACAGTTCATTCATACACTCATTCACTTAATCATTCATTTACCCATTCATTCATTCAATAAAGCATTTACTGAATCCTCATCATGTTCCTGAGCTGTTGTGGCCCATTCACAGCCCAGTTCCTTCCATTAACCTTGGCTTTAATATTAGTGTTAGATTTAAGATTAACTCCTTCAATGTATACCTTTCCCCCCTCCAACCCTCTAGTTCATCTCAGTTGGATATCAGAGATTAAATATTCATTGTTTGGTGTTCAATATTTCTACCATGGCTAATTTTTCTACTGTCAGTTTTTTACATTGCTTCTTTGGCTATTCATCTCTATCATATTTAAACATATGTCATTTTAGCTCATGTCAGTACCTCATTTCTACATGAATCAGATAAAAGACTGCAAAGTCATAACCTCTGGGTAAAGAGAAAATACCCTTCATAGAGACAAAAGTATGGAATTTGGGTGTGTGGTTGGGTTGAAAAGGTAGGATTGAAATGATCTGCTTAATAAAAATTTAATTCTAAATAGTCATCGATTGAATCATCTTCTGCAACTAGATTAGTGCTTTCTATAATACTGTGCCACCCTTTTGACTCACCAAAGATACTGCACTCTTTATCTTTCCAGAGAATAATATTATGTTAATTAATTTGGTTACATTTTCCCAAAAGACAGTAAAATTCGGTATTTTATTTCATCACTATTTATTGCATGTCAGTTGCGCTTTCACGCATATAAAAGGTATACTAAATGAAGGACTTCTTAAAAATTTTATTGGAGTTTAGTTGATTTACAATGTTATATTAGTTTTAGGTATAGAGCAAAGTGACTCAGTTATACATATATGTATATCCATTCTTTTTCAGACTTTTTACCCACATAGGTTATTACAGAATATTGAGTAGAGTTCCCTGTACTATGCAGTAGGTCCTTGTTGGTTACCTGTTTTATACACAGTAGTGTGTATATGTTAATCCCAAGCTCCTAATTTATCCCTGCCCGTCCACATTTCTCCTTTGGTAACTGTAAATTTGTTTTTGAAACCTGTGAGTCTATTTCTGTTTTATAAGTAAGTTCATTTGTATCATTTGAATGAAGGACTGTTAACATAATATTAGTGAGGGAAAGCCCAACTGTAACCCAAATGGTACAACAAAGACAAATTTATGTGAGGAAAGTCAGGCCAAAGCTCTTCTAATAAAATAATTGTAAAACTACTCCTTTATAAAACCATCTTCCCAATACTTTTTTGTATTTGAGACTGTCTTTCACAAGTTGGTTCAGGATACTCTGTCTCATTTAACAAAATGTAAGTAGGATTTTTCATTCAACAATTAGTTGTTGAGTGTTGAGTTTATGGCAAGCGTTTTGCTAGATGCTGGGAGACAGGTGATGAAGTTGGACAAGAGCCCTACCTGCATGGAGCTTTTAGAACTCAGTGGAAGTGGCCAAACTAAAGACATTTTCATGTAAGGGACGTGGCTAAGAAAACCCAGCTGGATATTTGAGTACTGCTATGTGCTCAGCTCTAAAAGCTCTATAGTAGAGACTTCAACTGGACTCAGATTCAAATAGTAAATCTACTTTCTTTGCCTTAAAATGGGAATGATATATTTTATAGGTGCAAAAGTTTCAAATAAGTATTTACAAATGTGAAATAAACAGATATATTAATCATTACAGCATCATTGGAAGACTCATTAGTTAGCAAGTAAAGAAACACACAGGTCTCTAGGAGGAGGGAATGTGTTAGTTATGAGTTATAAGCAGTCTTATTCTTCCTACCTACTAACTTGTAATTAGATCTGAACCAGTGTGTGAGAGAAATAGAAATGCTGTCAATTGGTTTAGTAAATAGATATAGACTAGGAATTTGGCTGTTTGGGTTCTAAGCGTGGCTCCAAGGTTTATAAGCTGTGTTTTTCCTTAGGCAGGATATTTATTCTTTCAAGGCTTGGAGACCCCATGCCAAAATATTGAGGCTTGACTAGGTCTGTGGGTCTCAGCTTTGGATGCTAGGGAAGTTTTACAAGTTATATTTCTGCCTGCTTCCCCTCCTAGCCTCTTCCAGACCAAGTGAATCACAATCTCTGGGAATGAGAATGGAGAATCCATATTTTTTTTTAAAAATCCAATGTCTCTAATACAAATGGTTGGAAACCAGTGGCCTAGATCAGCTCTAATGTCCAGCTCTAAAATGCTGAACCTAGTCTATGTTATTAAGTCTAAGATAATTTTTTAAGTGAAAATCAGCCCTCAAAATATATTTCCCCTTATCTGCCTAAAATTACTGTGCTATTTTTCCTTTCCATATCTGTAGAATCTTACAAATTGCTGTTCTGTATCAACACTTAGAAAGTCATGACTAAGTGTATAGTTCACTGCCTGAGTGAAATAAGATTCTTTTAAAATTCCTGGGTCTCTGAAGAAATAAAAAAGAGTAGTTAGCTGGTAACTGGTTTTTAGCACATGAAACAAAAGGAATCCTAAATACATCCATGTTTTTTCTCAGATTGACTCATTCATTTAATTCCTGTTGTCTATTGGCATACTGTGAATGGACAACTAAAGAGGTTAACTCATTCAATTAACTAGCAGAACTAGAATAGAATTATGCCGGACTAGGTTATTGTGTCGTACATTGCCGTGCAAACTGTAGGTGCTTAATAAACGTTCATTGACTAGTGAACAAAGGAAATTTTAAGAGAGTTTTCTCTCTGCTTGAAAATACTTTCCCTTTCCATTCAATGGTATTTCAAATTATACTTCTGAGCATAGTTACAACTAATTAAATCAATTCTTTAAAATTATCCACCACAAAATAAATCTGTTGTAGGTAGAAATTATCCATTTAATTTTTCATGTGCAGGAGATATGAATGCTAGTTTAAGGGTATTCTTATTTACCATTATGACTCATTGAATGCATTTTAAATATAGAACCTTAAATTACCCACATCAAAGGGCTTGATTCAGAAAATATAATTGCAACCACTTTGAATTTTGGTGTTATAATGAATGACTAATTGCCTTTATAGCAGGTTCAGAATAAAATGCTATGGTAATATGGCAGGATTCCTATATGAAGGCAAAATGGAGATGAGCTTGAGTCATGGATAAACTAAAGCTGAAATAAAGAACAATCTGAAGGCACAGCTTAGTTGAATGTATTCACCGGGAGAGTTGGTGTGATTCTCTCAGTGAGGAAAGAATTTCAGGCATATATTCTCCATTTCTTATAATTAGCCAGAAAACTAATTACTTAATTATTGCTGCTGACCTACCATCTTCAGTATCTTTGAGCAGTGAATACTTGTAGCTCACTCTGTTTTGTTATTCACTGATTCAATTTCATAGAAAATGAATCATCCAAAGTTTCAATACATTCAATTTCTATATCCCACTTTGATAAAATCTCCTTAAATCCTGTCTACATAGGAAAAACTGCCATGGCACTATGCAATTTGTTGGAGACTTATCACCTTATTTTACTTATCTTAGCCATTTGTTTTACTTATTATAAGATTTACCCATTCCTGTGTTTGGAACTCTTGTCTAGATGTGAAATTGAACCTAAAACTCAGCAGAATTGCATGGTACTGAATTGTTTGTTATAAGCAAATAATTTCAATATAATTAAAGATTATGGGATTTATGCAGTGAAAGATTTCAGTGGGACCAGTATTTCTAATTTTTCTTTTATGTCCTAAAAAGGAGGAAATAAAAGGACTCCTATAAACTGAGGTGGGGAAAAACTCCATTCCATTTCTCACCCAGATTCTTTGATTGAATCTTCAGTCTTTTGGGCCAGGATATGGCCCAGGTGAAAGTGAAAGTTGCACTGAGCTTCAGTCAATGCAAGGACATAATGGAGTCTTCAGCGCTGCTTTGCAAACAGTGTGAGTCCAAACACAAGCAGGTTTTCCCAAAAAAAGTCCCCTGAGCAAATGAAGCCTTGCGTGTGTGCTTTGTTGCTCAGTCGTGTCAGACTCTTTGTGACCCTTTGGACTGTAGGCCTCCTCAGGCCATGGGATTCTCCAGGCAAGCATACTGGAGTGGGTTGCCATTTCTTTCTCCAGGGGATCTTCCCGGATCTGAGACTGAACCCACATCTCCTGTGTCTCCTGCACAGCTGGTGGGTTCTTTACCTGCTGAGCCATCAGGGAAGCCCAATTCTAGGTGGTGCTTAGTTGTAGACCTGCTGATTTCTATCACCTAGACTTGGAGAAGAGGGATGGCTTTGAGAAATTCCCAATTCTTACGGCCTCAGTTTTCTTTTCTGTATCACGGGGACTTGGGAGTAGATATGAATAATAGATACCATATATTGATTATAATTATAAACCATGCACTTAAAACCACAGTCAATCCTATCACCAAACTGTCCCTACAAGTCACAAGGTTTCAGAGGAAACTGAGACTGAGAGAAGTTATGTGGCTTCCTGAAGTTATATTGCTAATAAATATGGAAGCTGAAATTCAAATCTGATTTGTCAGATCTCCAAACTCTCTGATTCTGAACACTCTGGAAGTTTCTGGGTTTTATGAATTTGTCTCTATCAGGCCCCAAATGACTTCCATTCAAGATTATAGATGAAGAATCCAATCGAAATTTGTGGAACAACTGATCTAAAATAAAGTAAGCCAAATATAATCCCTTGTTGCTTAATGATGTGGCGAAATGAATTAAAACTCTTACAGTGTCATTTGGGGGTAGACAGTGAATAGCATTTTTTCCCCAAAAGAAAGCCATTATCAGTGGATCATCTCTTTTTCAATGCAGGATATCATTATTATTGATTTTTCTTTTTAATTTATTTTTAATTTGAGGATAATTGCTTTACAATATTGGATTGGTTTCTATAACCTCCCTCTTGAACCTCCTTCCCACCTCCCATCTCATCCCATCCCATCCCTCTAGGTTTGAATTCCCTGAGTCATACAGCAAATTTCCACTGGCTACCTATTTTATATATGGTGGTGTATATGTTTCCATGCTACTCTCTCCATTCCTCCTATTACTATTGATTTTTGAAGGAGAATGAACTCTGGTGTTCATTTCTTGAGCACTTGCCATTTATGTATTCATATTTCCAGCAAATAATTCCTCGAGTACCTATTATGTGCCAGGTATGTGGTGAGGATACAGCAGTGAACAAGGAGGTGAAGTCTCTTCTTTTTTGGAGTTTACATTGCTATTGGAGAAAACAAGTAACAAGTAGAGAAATCATGTGTACACACATACACACATATTTATACATATATATATATATATATATATATATACACACACACACACATATACACAGTTAGGACACTCCCACATATTTGTGTGCACACACACACACACACGCAGAGATAATGATGAATGCCTTGAAATAAAACAATCAAGGTAATACACCTAAGAGAGATGGAAGGCAGAGAAATGGATGTTTTAGATTAAATGGTCATAAAAGTCCCGAGGACATGCCAGGCACTGTGCCATTTGCCAGGAATCCAGTGACGAGCAAACCAGATCAGACTCATGCCTTCAGGTAGTTCCCAGCCTTGAGGTGAAGACAAGCATTTATGAAAGAATCACATGAATACAGAATTACTATGATAGGGCTCTGAAGGAAAAGTATAGGGTGCTATGAGAGCTTATGAATAGTGGTCCTCTTATCTGCCAGATCAGATAAGAGAAGCTTTTCCTTGGGGAAGTGATATTTCATTAGAGGTTTGAAAAAATGAGAAGCATTAAAGAAGGGACAGCAGAGTTGGGAGATGTTGGAGATAGGAAAGTTTCCTGCAGTTGAGAGATGGTAGAATGGCCCATGGAATGCAGAAAGAAAGTGGGGTGAGACAAAGTTTCAGAAATGACCAAGGACTGGATCATATAGAACCTTGCAAGCCATGGTGCTGGTTTAAAGCCTTATATTAAGAACCAAGAGAAGGAAAAAATGAATAAGACCTTAGGTTTTCAGGGGGTCAGGAGAACTGAAGAGAATGATATGAGAGAGATTCTTGAGATATGTACAAAGGTTTATTGGGGCTCAGGTGAGCCTGAAGCCTTTAGAGTTGGTGAGGGTATGGATGGTAATATTACTGAGAGATATACAAGGCAATCTACAAATCATCTATACTCCCCTGAATCTGAAAAAAAAACTCTGTAGCTACCTATTGATGTTTAGAATTCGTTTCCAATTTTCTTTTTTATTATTTAAAATTTTTGCTTTCCAATCATATTAAAGAATAGGTAGACAGAGTTTGTGGATTGTGATAGCGGATTCCCACTACTGTCTTCATTCACCAAAGGATAACCTCTTGAGAGTGTGCCTGAGTCATTTCTGTACCCTTCTTCCCTGGCACAATGCTAGGCCCATGAGATATTCTAAAATTGTGCTTGGAAAGATCCTCTTGATTCTGAGAAAGGTCTCAGAAAGGATGTGCTCCCTGGGAGAAGGGAGGGGACAGCAGTTGTCTCCTAGCTGATTTCCATTTCTTGGTCACTTGCAGTCCTTTCTGCAGCCTCTGGATCAGTCTTGCCCAAAGAACTTCCATCCTATCCCTTTCACTGCAGATTCACTGCCTTGACATTGAAGAGGAGGAGGAGACACTGGGATAGAATCTAAAAGGCTCGGATTGAATTCCCTCAGTCTCTCAACATGTTTGGTCTCCTATTTCCTCTTTAAAATGAAGAAATCAGCCATTTGGCCATTTTCTGAGTTTGAGTATGGGACTATAATGCTGTCTAGTATATTGCCTCGAGACTAATCTCTAGCTGGTTGATACGCTTAAGACTTTTCTTCTCAACTACAGACTGGACAGTATGCAAACAAAGGTCTTAATCTCTTCTTCCTCCCTCTGCCCTGATGCCTTCTGGTAGAGTCGGCCTTGTGGGCAGGCATATGTGCAGTCACACACACCCCAGTGCTTTGAAGGGTCCTATACTTGGTTTAATGCTTTGCTGTAGCCATCTTGAAGTTCGTAATGGTTTTTGAACAAGCACCCCACGTTTTCATTTTGTACCAGGTCCCACAGATTTTGAAGCCAGCCCTACTTTGTGCTCTAGTGAAACTGAAGGAATGCACATTGCTTCCATTCCTGGCTTAATACTTTTCAACAGTTTCTCATCTCCTTAATGACCACTCCCAAGCTCCTTCGTGATTTTCAAGGACCCACTATATCTTGCCTTATACTTGCTTCTCTCATGGTGTTTCATGGTCTTTGGCTTTATTTTTTTGCATAGAATAGTCCTCACCTCCCTCTACCTGGTGAGCTCCTGCATGTTCTTCAAGATTCTACTCATCTCATTCAGGATGCCTTTTCTTGACCCCTGCGCCTGGGCCATGGGTCTGTAGCACTGAAGCTGACCCCATAATGGAACCTGCTACATCATATGTTAAACTTAGCTGCTTATATGTCAGCCTCTTTTATGTGACCTTCAAGTGTAAGGACCCAGTTTTGCATACCTTGAATGCCCCAGTACATAGAACAATATGGGGCTAAAGCTGCCTGTGTTGAATACTATTGGTAGCTCAGCTGGTAAAGAATCTCCCTGCAATGCAGGAGACCCTGATTTGATTCCTGGGTCTGGAAGATTCCTTGGAGAAAGGATAAGCTACTGACTCCAGTATTCTTGGGCTTCCCTGGTTGCTCAGTTGGTAAAGAATCCACCTGCAATGTGGGAGACCTGGGTTCAATCCTGAGTTGGGTAGATCCCCGGAGGAGAGCATGGCAACCCACTTCAGTATTCTTACCTGGAGAATCCCCGTGGACAAAGCCGTAGCGGGCTACAGTCCATGGGGTCACAGAGAGTCAGACACGACTGAACGACTAAGCACGTATATAAGATAAATGCTTCTTAGATGAATGTTGGAAAAGTCTTTCATGGTATGAAAAATGCTTTTCTAGCTTACTTATCGCATGGTCTGTTTTTACATATTGAATTTATAGAAAATTAGGGCAAACCTAAACTCCACAGTGCCACTCAAGAGCTGAGGTATTTATGATCTATATTTGAAACACTGCCCATTTTTTCCCAGTGTTAAGCTAGTGAGTAGACCAGATACTGTGAAAATATATAAAATTAGATCCATCTTATTAACAATCTTAGCAAAAAATGCATACTTCTTTGCAAAGAAAATAAATGGAATAGACAAGCCAGAATACGAAGGAATAGTTTTTCATTTATGCAGCTACTCACAAATCAAAATAATAAAGCTAGGTAAATGAAAAGCCACTATGTTTTATATACATGCAAGTATTTCACCAAATAAATGAGACCTTATCAGTTATTACCCATAGCAAAGACTAAGGAATATTTGCACAATATTAAGGGTATTTGAATTCATATGCAGTCCATTTGGGTTTGATGAAGAGAGTAAAATTCTTGTAGATCTACAGTCATCACCAAACATCTTTAAGTTTTAAGTCTTGAAATTTTAATTAATAGAACATTTTTCTTCAAAAATCTCTTTAAACAAATTAATACCTGCACTGTAGTGCTCTGCACCATTTGCCTGTCATTACACAAAATCTCTTTCATCATCTCAATCACACATGTTATTTTTAAAAACTTCTGTATGTGTGTGTGTATGTATATATATATATATACACACACACACACACACAGAAAAAAGGCAGCAGAGTTCCTTATTTGGGACAAAGCTCACTTCCAATAACTGGGGAAAGATATGTGGGCAAGAGAGGACAAGCAGGATTCAGGTTTGGTATGAGCTGGGACTCCAAAATTGCTGTTGCCACAGCCTGCAGATGCCTTGCAGGAGTTAGGGCACTGGCAGTTGAGCTGGGCTAAGACTCCTAGTTATCCATGAAAACCCATCTTTATTTTTTCTTCCATTAGTGGGCCTTTCTTGAGGTCAAGGTTCCTTACTCATGGCACTGTTGACATTTGGGGCCAAGTAATTATTTTTGTGGTAGAGAACTGTGTTGTATATTTTAGGATATTTAGCAGCATCCCTGGTCTCTACCTGCTAGAAGTAACATACTTCCGCTGCCGTTGTGACAATGAAAAATGTCTCTTGACATTGCCAAATGTCCCTTGGGGGGCAACATTGTGCCTACTCAAAAAGCTCTGCTTTAGTTGGTCGTACATGTGCACAACTGTATCTAGCCTCCCCTGCACATGGCAGGGGCAGGGCATGTAACATATCTAGTACCGGGAAGTCTAACCAGCTCAATCTCCAGACCAGAGCTGCTGCTGCTGCTAAATCGCTTCAGTCGTGTCCGACTCTGTACGACCCCATAGACGGCAGCCCACCAGGCCCCACCGTCCCTGGGATTCTCCAGGCAAGAACACTGGAGTGGGTTGCCATTTCCTTCTCCAATGCAGGAAAGTGAAAAGTGAAAGTGAAGTCGCTTAGTCGTGTCCAACTCTTAGCAACCCCATGGACTGCAGCCCACCAGGCTCCTCTGTCCATGGGATTTTCCAGGCAAGAGTACTGGAGTGGGGTGCCATTGCTAGGCACCTCTTACCAGCTCGTCCACTCCATGTGGACCGAGCCACCATACAGTGATTCATCAGAATCATTTCTGCCAGAATCACAGTGATCATCTTCTACCTGATCCCCTGGCTTCTAGACCCTCCCTCCCAATAAAAATGTCTATTCTTAATGCAGCAACTAGAGGAATCGTGTTAAAATGTGAGTCAGGTCAGATCTTCATGAGCTCAAACCTCCAGTGGCTCTCACTTCAGTAAAATACAACTCTTTGTAATGTCCCATTTACTTCTCAGGGCTCAGCTCTTGTTGCTTTCCCTCTAGTCCAGGTGTCAGCAAACATTTTCCTTAAAGGGCCAGGTGTAAATATGTTAGACTTCATGGGCTATCCTGAAGATATAGGTCCATTTAATGCATATTTTGAATCTAATTTTCTAAAGTGAGCTATATACTTCACTCCACTTTGGACCACACCTCACTTCCAGCACTCTATTGTTTTTAATAGACTGGAAGTAATTATTTAAAAATAATTGACTTTTGACTCAAAATCTATAAAGCAGAAATATTTTCACTTAATGTCAGCTGCAGTCTTAGAAAGTAGTTTAGGAATCAATAACGTGGTTGTGATGTTTCAATGCCTCAAGAGGGAAGCAATGCCTTGCATATGGAAGTTCTTTTCCAGTAGTCTCTGTCAATTCTGGTCTGGCCAGAATGCTCAGAAGACACACTAAAGTCTAAGAAGCATGAAGGTGAACATCTTCCATCTGGAGTGTGAGCTGTTCAATTATTAACATAGTTTGCCATCTGTGCAAGGTGTAAGCAAAGTGAGTGTTGAGACTGTCTACACAGCACAGACTGGAGGGGACAGGTGATCAGAGGGTGAGTCCACTGCCAAACCAAAGGCAATAACAATAGAAACAACCCATCGTATCACACACTCACTTGCTTTCTAATGTGAATGACTGTGACTGCCAGATTCTTCCGACTATTGTCATGGTTTGATCTCTATATGTAACATGCACACTTGGTGTCAAAAAGTGGTTACTGTGTGAGATTATCTGTTATTTACCTGGCACTTCCACTCCTGTAGAAGTGCCTGCCTACAGCTGGAAAAAACTGCATTTCCCAGAATTCCCTCCTTGATTGGTTCCAGGTAAGGGTTTGCCAGTGAGAGGAATTTGGGAGATGTGGAAAGTAGAAGGGAAGGAGATGCCATTATTTTGGGGAGTGTTTGGGGGTCAGATGAGGCTGACTTGTTGGATAAAGTGGCATTCCACACCTTTCTATGGGCTCCAATTTTACGATCCTGCTTTGGAGGCAAAATATGGTAGCTTCTCAGATTTTCCTGTGAATACCTGCTTACCTCACAAGAAGTTCAGCTTAAAATTCTGTCTTCTGACTGTAGCCTTCCAGACATTCCTTTCCCCAGTTACTTTCATATTTATATAAGTTGTAATTTCTACAGTAAACCCCTTATCCTAGTAGTATGTATGGTGTCTCTGTTTTCCTGACTAAACCCAGCCAGATATAGATATATAGGTAATCTAGGCTTCCAGCCATCTTGATGCAAGTTACTATAGTTTTCTTCAATTAAGATTTATTGAGCATCAGAATGTACCAAGCACTGGAAAGAAATAAGGGTACAAAAGACAGTCCTGCCCTTGAAGTCATTGTGGGATTGGTCAAAGAGGTCTAGAATATGTGGACCAGTGGCTTTCAACCAAGAGTGGTTTTGCCCCCTACCCCCCAGGGGACATTACACAACGTCTGGAGACATTTTTGGTTGTCACAGTGGAGCAGAGGTTGGTGCTTTTGGCATGTAGTGGGTAGAGGCTAGAACACTGCTACACAGCCTGCAGTACACAGGACAGCACCTCACAACAAAGCATGAAGTATCTAGCTTCCATTGCCAATACTGCTGAGGCTGGGAAACTATGATACAGACAAATGATTCCAATATAATGTGGTATCTGCTACCTGGTAAAGGAACGTACAGGCCACAAGATACTATAGAAGAGGTGATGTTAGGCTAGAGTAATTAAAGGAAAGTTAGATGGCAGGCTTTTTCTTTAATAGTACCCTGGAATGCACTGCTTCTGGAAGAATACATGAATATCACAGATATGTTATAGAATGTAAAAGCACTGTCATTTGGTTCACTGACCCTGGTTTTTAGTGCAACTAAAGAGCAGCTCAGAGACACTTCTCTGTGCTGTTTAGCCAGGTGAGCTGACTGTGGCTCAGATCATGAACTCCTTATTGCCAAACTTAGACTTAAATTGAAGAAAGTAGGGAAAACCACTAGACCATTCAGGTATGACCTAAATCAAATCCCTTACAATTATACAGTGGAAGTGAGAAATAGATTCAAGGGATTAGATCTGATAGACAGAGTGCCTAAAAAACTATGGACAGGAGGTTCGTGACATTGTACAGGAGGTAGGGATCAAGACCATCCCCAAGAAAAAGAAATGCAAAAAGGCAAAATCGTTGTCTGAGGAGGCCTTACAAATAGCTGAGAAAAGAAGAGAAGCAAAAGACAAAGGAGAAAAGGAAAGATATACCCATTTGAATACAGAATTTGAAAGAATAGCAAGGAGACATAAGAAAGCCTTCCCCATTGATCAGTGCAAAGAAATAGAGGAAAACAATAGAATGGGAAAGACTAGAGATCTCTTCAAGAAAACTAGAGATACCAAGGGAACATTTCATGGAAAGATGGGCACTATAAAGGACAGAAATGGTATGGACCTAACAGAAGCAGAAGATATTATGAAGAGGTGGCAAGAATACACAGAAGAACTGTACAAAAAAGATCTTCATTACCCAGATAACCACGATGGTGTGATCACTCACCTAGAGCCAGACATCCTGGAATGCGAAGTCAAGTGGGCCTTAGGAAGCATCACTGTGAACAAAGCTAGTGGAGGTCATGGAATTCCAGCTAAGCCATTTCAAATCATAAAAGATGATGCCATGAAGGTGCTGCACTCAATATGCCAGCAAACTTGGAAAACTCAGCAGTGGCCACAGGACTGGAAAAGGTCAGTTTTCATTCCAATCCCAAAGAAAGGCAATGCCAATGAATGCTCAAACCGCACAATTGCACTCATCTCACATGCTAGCAAAGTAATGCTCAAAATTCTCCAGGCAAGGCTTCAACAGTACATGAACCATGAACTTCCAGATGTTGAAGCTGGATTTAGAAAAGGAAGAGGAACCAGAGATCAAATTGCCAACATCCACTGGATCATTGAAAAAGCAAGAGAGTTCCAGAAAAACATCTACTTCTGCTTTATTGCCTATGCCAAAGCCTTTGACTGTGTGGATCACAATAAACTGTGGAAAATACTGAAAGAGATGGGAATACCAGAGCACCTGATCTGCCTCTTGAGAAACCTATATGCAGGTCAGGAAGCAACAGTTAGAACTGGACATGGAACAACAGACTGATTCAACATTGGGAAAGGAGTACATCAAGGCTGTATATTGTCACCCTGCTTGTTTAACTTATGTGCACAGTACATAATGAAAAACGCTGGGCTGGATGAAGCACAAGCTGGCATCAAGATTGCTGGGAGAAATATCAACAACCTCAGATATTCAGATGCCACCACCCTTATGGCCAAAAGCGAAGAACTGAAGAGCATCGTGATGAAAGTGAAAGAGGAGAGTGAAAAAGTTGGCTTAAAACTCAACATTCAGAAAACTAAGATCAAGGCATCTGATCCCATCACTTCATGGGAAATATATGGGGAAACAGTGGAAACAGTGTCAGACTTTATTTTTGGGGGCTCCAAAATCACTGCAGATGGGGACTACAGCCATGAAATTAAAAGATACTTGGTCCTTGGAAGAAAAGTTATGACCAACCTAGACAGCATATTAAAAAGCAGAAACATTACTTTGCCAACAAAGGACCATCTAGTCAAAGCTATGATTTTTCCAGTAATAATGTATGGATGTGAGAGTTCGACCATGAAGAAAGCTGAGCACTGAAAAATTGATGCTTTTCAACTGTGGTGTTAGAGAAGACTCTTGAGAGTCCCTTGGACTGCAAGGAGATCCAACCAGTCTATCCTAAAGGAAATCAGTCCTGAATATTCATTGGAAGGACTGATGCTGAAGCTGAAGCTCCAATACTTTGGCCACCTGATGCGAAGAACTGACTCATTTGAAAAGACTCTGATGCTGGGAAAGATTGAAGGTGGGAGAAGAAGGGGACAACATAGGATGAGATGGTCAGATGGCATCATTGACTCAATGGAAACGAGTTTGAGCAAACTCCAGGTGATAGTGAAGGACAGGGAGGCGTGGCATGCTGCAGTCTATGCAGTCGCAAAGAGTCATACACGACTGATCGACTGAACTGAACTTCAGTATATTATAACTATATATTCAGTATATTTTAACTTAAGTAGATTATAATCTTTTTGTATCTTAATAATTAAGGATTTGTTACAAAGGACAGAAAGCTCCTCATGACAACTTAAATGGGGAATGTCTTTAAGAAATAACTCTAAAAATATTGTAAGAAAATCTGAAGAGGCTCTAATGCCCTGGAAATGTAAGAAACCTGGATTCCAGATCCAGTACTCCTGGTTTCCACCCTTGGCTCTGTTACTAACCATTGTGGGAGCTGGATCAGTTACTCAGATCTGTATGTGCCTCAGTCTCCTCTGCAATATAAAGGGGAATAATGGCATTTTCCTTTGAGAGTTTTTGAAAGGATTCAGTGAGCTAATGCACATGAAGGGCTTATATCAGTGCTGGTGTATAATATGTACTCAATAAATGTTAACAAGAAGGGTGATATTGATGAAGGTGTCAGCAGGGCTACTCAGTCCAGGAACTCTAGTGACCATGTCAGGAAGTGAGATTTATTCACATTTTCTTAGGGCGGTCATTCTCCCATATTTCTGCTTTTCTTCTTTCAGCTTCCCTTACTTATGCATATTTCGACTGAGCCACCCCAACTTCAACTCTACGGGAACCTTTTCAGTGCAAGTCTTTACTATAATTGCTGCTGAGTCACTTCAGTCGTGTCCAACTCTGTGCGACCCCATAGACAGCAGCCCACCAGGATGCCCTGTCCCTGGGATTCTCCAGGCAAGAACACTGGAGTGGGTTGCCATTTCCTTCTCCAATGCATGAAAGTGAAAAGTGAAAGTGAAGTCTGTCAGTCGTGTCCGACCCTCAGCGACCCCATGGACTGCAGCCCACCAGGCTCCTCCATCCATGGGATTTTCCAGGCAAGAGTACTGGAGTGGGGTGCCTT
The DNA here is from genome assembly GCF_029378745.1 of Bos indicus. Classification (NCBI taxonomy): domain Eukaryota; kingdom Metazoa; phylum Chordata; class Mammalia; order Artiodactyla; family Bovidae; genus Bos; species Bos indicus. Next base: position 138,784,163 of record NC_091789.1, read on the forward strand.
TGCCATAATTAGACCACTCAAAATCTTGAAAGAGAAACTGTTTTGATATCCCAGTTGATGGACTGTTGTCCTTGAATCATTGAATAGGAAAAGGGGTAAGAGATATAGATAGGACAGACTGAGTGCAGGGTAGGGGGCAAGGGAACCTTTCCAGGATGCTAAATGTTCCTGACAGCATACCAAATGAGGAACCATAGCAGGAACAAGCAGAGAAGGCGATGGGATCCCACTCCAGTACTCTTGCCTGGAAAATCCCATGGACGGAGGAACCTGGTAGGCTGCAATCTGTGGGGTTGCGAAGAGTCGGACACGACTGAGCGACTTCACTTTCACTTTTTACTTTCATGCATTGGAGAAGGAAATGGCAACCCACTCCAGTGTTCTTGCCTGGAGAATCCCAGGGATGGAGGAGTCTCGTAGGCTGCCATCTATGGGGTCTCACAGAGTCGAACACGACTGAAGCAACTTAGCAGCGGCGGCAGCAGCAGCAGCAGCGGGAACAAGAGAGGCTGGCCTTGAAAACAAGTGAGCCTGGCTCATATAACAGGTGTTTTCAGAAAAGAGAAGACTCTTTGTACTAATGATTCCAAGGTCGCTTATCAAAAACAATTGGTTGACATTACAGGGAGACAGAATTCAACTCAACATGTGGAAGAACTTTAAACAACTCTGTGCCTGAACATGGAGCACAACATCTTGGAAGGTAATGAATTTCTTGTTGTTAGAGATATTCAAGTGTTTGATCATTTATTGGCAATGTTGGGTATCGATGTGGGTTAGGGGACGAGATGACTACTTATATACCTTCTGATTATGAGAGTCTCTGGTTGTATATGAAAATTGCTAAGAGGTACAGGAGGGCAAACCACATTGAAGGTGCTGACCCAAGTGCTGGAAAGATGTACTTAGTAAGCTGTGCCTGCTATGACCCTCATTATCTCCCAGAAGTTTCTGGTCATTCTGATCCCATTTGAGAAATTCTGCTCTAATATAATCAGCACACAGCAACAGTTTGGTTCTGGTGTATTTTCTCTTTTGATTATCTTTGACTTGCATACTACTCTATGTCATCATTTCTAAGGGTTTCAGTTAAGCAGCAAGTCCCTTGCTGCTGTTATAATGTTGAAGAAGATTATAATATGTAATATGTGTGTGTTAGTTGTTCAGTTGTGTCCAACTCTTTGCAACCCCATGGACTGTAGCCTACCAGTCCCTCTGTCCATGAGATTCTCCAGACAAGAATACTGGAGTGGGTAGCCATTTCCTTCTCAAAATATATAAAATATATAATACGGAATAATTAAAAAACTGTAAATAGTAATGTGTAACTTCTTATTATGTAAACTAGGCACAGAAGGGATGTATTTTTAGAGGTCTACACAACATGTTTGTGGCAGTCTCTCTTTGTCATAGCCAGTTTTGACAGCCTACAGGCTCCATACTATAATAACACCCTTCCAAATAGCCACTTCTTTCTTTCTCCTCTTCCCTCCCACTGCTCCATTTCTGCTGAAAGCTGCTCAGTGGGAGAGCAGTCAGTGCTGTTGGCTGTCAAAGTTTGGCAAACTGTTCATTTCTGCAGGGAGCTCAATAAACTCAAAAACTGAGAACTCTATCCACAGAATTGGACCTATATTTAGTCTTGCCCTTGATCCCTTCCTCCCAACTTTGAAGAGGCAGGTTAACATCATGATGAAATCACCCAGGTGTGACTTGGAGAAGCCTTAGGAAGGTTTGACAAAGGGGCAGTGAGGTGTATCCTGAAAAAAGAGACCTCCCTGGGCCATCACTTCATTGCTTTGCACAGTTGCAGAACTAACACGTTTTCTCCAGGTGAAGAACTGTAAACCTACTTTCTGTGGCTGATCATATATTTTTTTTTTTTGAATTTGAATGATCCTCATAAGCTAGGTCTACTCTGTTGAGTATAGGTTCTGTGTTAAAATTAGTAGCAAATGAAGACTGTAAACCATCAGGAGGCACTTTCCTGTTGCTTCTTCCAAGGACATGCAAGGCAGTGAAGTGAACCAGAAACACAGTCTATGCTCCATTCTTCTGGATGATTGTTTACTTCTGTAGATCATCTGTGCCTCAGCTTTCTTCATCCTTCCCTGAAACCATTTATTCACTAGCACTTCAACTGTAGCTTCTTGTAAGCAACTCTTGCAGAAAAAAATTAGGAAAAGGAAAATGGAAAATAACAAGTTTTTTTTTTTTTTTTTTAAGTATCTGTGCTACATTTCCAAGATGTCCCCTCCTTCTCTTTCATTACTATGGTTACCAGATCTGAGATTTCGGGCAGAAAATTGTCTGTAGGCCCAGAGGGAAGATTTATTGCAGTAAACTCAGAAGACAGAGATTGGGCACAATTTGAAAATAATACCGGAATCCGTTGATCTAATTGTCCACCAGTCAAGTTTCTAATTAAGAGAGTGTATGTGAAGGTAGGTAGCATAGGACATGGCATGTAATGGAGACTCAGCCTCCTTCTCCTTTTCAAAGATGCCAACACAATAGTTACAAGCAGAGTCAAAGAGGAAAACTTAAGTGGTGATAAGAAGATACATTTTCATAGAAAACAGATTGAAATCCTGAGTAGATGTATCTCTTTCCCCCAGCGTATGCCTCCTTATGACACAGCTTCCATGCTACAGACACAGGTTACTTCCTGGTGAACCCACAGGGTCTTGGGCACCACAGTCATCAGGTGGGGTGTGGATGGGGGCTAGTAAGTAGGGCAAGGGGCTCAGTGCTTTGTGGCAAGGCGCAAAAGTGAGTGCAAGATAAGCCGGCTGTCCCTGTCGTCATAGCAACCAAATGAGGACCCTGTGCTATTGGAACTTGTGACTGAGTCTTAAGGGTATTTGAGAAGGTTTAATCCACAAAAGCTCAGATGAACTTGTTTACCTAACCTTCTGTACCCCGAAGTCACTTCTTTGCTGTGACCCAAGATAGAGCACATATTTTCCATTACCAGCCAGGACATGCACACACATCCCAAACACATTGATATATCTAACAGAAACAAGAGGTTTGCAAAGTGATATTTAATTTTCCAAAACAGGATGCACTCTGACATTTTCTAGTTTTTTTCTAATTTTTATTTTGCCAGGAAGCTAGTGGTAAGCCACTGAACTGATTTAATGACCCACAAGTCACTCACAGCCCACAATTCGAAAAGTAGTATGTTTAATGGCCTTGGTTGGTTTCTTTGCTATCATTATTCATTTATCACATCTTTACTGAGTATCTGCTGTATGATAGGCGTGTGCTATGATAGGTACATGCTTGTCATAGGAAAATTTAAGAGAGGCTTTCAGATCCACGGAAGAGTCCTGACCAAGAATCACATGTTCTGTTTAAACACATAGCCTCTGTCGTCTGTCATGCTTGAAAAGGTGCTGAGGTTTCACAGGGAGACTGGGAGACAGCCTGCTGTGATCAGGCGTGGTGGTAGGCCCTGACACTTCTGCTGAGCCCTAGACTCTACCTATATACAGCTTTTGTTTGATTTTACCAATGAGGTAGCAGTAAATGCTTCCAAGTTTTCAAGAACTTCTTGGAGGAAGCAACTTTTTGTTACAAGAAATAAGATCCAGTGATGAAAGTTTCTGAATTCACTTTTCTGATAGTTTCCCTCCAGGATAAACATCCATATCCTGTTGGCACAGATTGCCAGGCCCTTTATAATCAGGCCCTAACAGACTGTTTGAGTTTCATTTTCCATTGTTTCTCATGACATACCCTTTGTTTTACAAACTCTCTGTTCCCTCAATAACCCAGACTTTTCTTTCTCCCTGGGCCTTCCCAAGTCCTCTTCTCTTTCACTTGTCTGCCTGCTGAATGACAATTCAACCTTCCATCCTTAGCTGGAGAATGATAGCTCCCTCCCAGGGGCACTTCCTCCTGCTCCTTCTAGCAGTAGCCACACCTTTTCCCTATTCTCTCTAAATGCTTCCCTTTTTTAGGTTGGAGTTGAATGATATAGATGTGAGCCTCTTACGCACTGAACAGTAAGCAGTGAAATTAATCAAAATAATATGCAAGATTGTTTTCAAGAGTCAGAGGAGCATGTGGAGATACTTTTACATCAAGAACTCAATTATACTATTCCAGGTAACTGTCTATTCCTTTCCCCATAGATTTTTGTATGGGGCTAGAAGTCAGATGCCAGTGGGCTGGATTCTTGTGAAGACATAATTTTGGATCTTTAAAATGCCCTGCATAAGAAATGACATGACTTCTAATGACTTATTGCTCACTGGTTTCCCACCTTCAGGCCACTGAGCAAGGAGCCCTGAGTTGAAACCAGCAATTCATTCAACATTTCTCAAGAACCTAGTATGTACTAGACAATGTGACAGGCTCTTCAGATTGAAAGATTAATGATAGCCTCTGCTGTTTAGAAGATTGCTGATGACCTTTTCTTGTGGGCTTAAAGCGAAGCAAAACAGACAAAGGAAGAGAAAGGAAATATCTGATGAGTGTTGGCTGTGTGTAAGACACTGTGGTTTGCATGTGAAAAGTGAAAGTCTCTCAGTCGTGTCCGACTCTTTGAGACCCTATGGACTATACAGTCCATGGAATTCTCCAGGCCAGAATACTGGAGTGGGTAGCCTTTCCCTTCTCCAGGGGATCCTCCCAGCCCAGGGATCAAATCCAGGTCTTCTGCATTGCAGGCGGATTCTTTACCAGCTGAGCCACAAGGGAAGCCCAAGAATACTGAAGTAGGTAGCCTATCTCTTCTCCAGCAGATCTTCCCAACCCAGGAATCAAACCGGGGTCTCCTGTATTGCAAGGCAGATTCTTTACCAAGTGAGCTATCAGGGAAGCCCCGTGCATAATCTTTATTGTTGCTAAGTCCTAAAGTGATGTCTGACTCTTTGCAACCCCGTGGACTGCAGCACACCAGGCTCCCCTGTCCTCGACTATGTCCTGCAATTTGCTCAGATTCACGTCCATTGAGTCAGTGATGCTATCCAACTATCTCATCCTCTGTCGCCCTCTTCTCCTCCTGCCCTCAATCTTTCCCAGCATCAGGGTCTTTTCAAATGAGTCAGCTCTTCACAGAAGGTGGCCAAAGTGTTGGAGCTTCAGCTTCAGCATCAGTCCTTCCAATGAATATTCAGGTTTGATTTCCTATATGATTGACTGGGTTGATCTCCTTGCTGTCCAAGGGACTCTCAAAAGTCTTTTCCAACACCACAATTCAAAAGCATCATGTCTTCAGTGCCCAGCCTTCTTTATGGTCCAACTCTCACATCTATACATGACTACTGGAAAAAAACGTGGCTTTGACTATATGGACCTTTGTTGGCAAAATGATGTCTTTGCTTTTTAATACACTATCTAGGTTTGTCATAGCTTTCCTTCCAAGGAGCAAGCATCTTTTAATTCCATGGAGTACATGGCTTCAGAAAGGTATTTCTACCCTGGGCTTGTTACTCAAACTGGGAGAATACATAGGAATCCTCACTCCTTATACTAGCGCAGGAATTGAGAATAACCAATAACAAATGCACTTTTCCAGTTGCAGACTGTAATTAACAACTCACTGGAGTTGCTGGTGTATGGACTCCATCTTGACTGTCCTGCTTTAGATCAATAATTCTCCAACTTTGATGCACATGAGCATCATTTGAGGCCTAGATAACATACCAATTCCCAGGCCCCAGCCCAAGAGATTATGACTTAGTAGGTCAGAGCCTGAGACTTTTCCAACAATTGCATGCAAGGTAATGCTGATGCTGCTAGTCCAGAGACCCATACATTGGGTAATGAGGTTCCAGAGAATTTCTAAAATGCCTTTCAGTAATAAAATGCCATGTTTGCTTCACACCTTTGCTATAAATGTGTGCATAGTCATGTCAAGGACATTAACCCCACAGATTCCATGTTGGGAAACTAGCCATTGAAAGATTAACAAACATAAAATACTTTATAAAGATATTTTTAGATTGAAAATGCAAGGCTCCTTTTTTTTGGTCCTTGGATGGAAATTTTCTTCTTTCAAGATGAAGACAGTAAAACAATGCATGTTCTCTTCAGTCATTTAGCATTTTTTCCATATTCTGCCACAGGTTTGCACAAAGTATTTAAAGAGGATTTCATAGATCATTAATTAAGGTAACAACTGCTTCCTTAGCAAGCAGGATTTTGAAGAGGTTGTTAATGATTTGCCTGGGAGGTAGGCAGCATGTTTATTTTTTGTCTTAAAGGTTGAGGGGTTTAGATGCCACTTTAACAGACCTGAGTGGATTAGGAGTTTGGACTTAATTGTGAAAGCCAGCAAGAAAAAATAAATGTCATGGTACTTTGTAATTTCCCTGTTTCATCAAGGTAAAAAGCTGGTGCTTGTCAGAGGTATATAGTCCTAAAATATTTCTCAGATGTTCCAAGTTTTTTCCATTTTGTTAGTTATTATGATTGACTGTTCTTTTAGGGCATGCATGATCATTCCTGGTAGCTCAGACAGTAAAGCATCTGCCTACAATGTGGGAGACCCAGGTTTGATCCCTGGGTCAGGAAGATCCTCTGGGGAAGGAAATGGCAACCCACTCCAGTATTCATGCCTGGAAAACTCCATGGACCGAGGAGCCTGGTAGGCTACAGTCCATGGGGTTGCAAAGAGTCGGACACGACTGAGTGACTTCACTTTCACTTTCGGGCATGCAATATGGAATTCCCTTTTGCAAAAAGAAAAGTGACTTGCAGAAGCAGGCTTGCAAATTAAATCCCTGTCTTTTTACTGTTTTCCTCTAATTCTTTTATCTCAGGCTATTTCCCATTGTCTATATTTTCTTTACTACCTTCCTACTGGGTCATATCTGACTCTGATTTTCTTCTCTTCAAAATTTATTGTTTTCCTTTACTTTGAGACTATTTTATTGATTCATTCATTCATAGACCCAGTTTAGATGTATTGCATACCTTCTATAAGCCATCCTCAAAGTTCACCCTTGAGATGCTTACAGTCCAGGGAGAGACAGAAAATGTGTCTGCTCAGTAGTCTATGTACATATGATAGAGGCTGTCGTGATATCATGATAGAGGCTGTATGTAAACACTGTGGATGCCTCACCCATATCCCTACAGCACTCACTGTACAGTCATGGTTTTCTGCTACAAGCTCTGCTCTACCTTGTTGTGAGAAAAAGGGGAGTGTCTTAGGCCCCAAACGCATGCTCAAGTTTTGCAGGGCAAGTTGGCAATACTGAGGACTTACTCCAGAAACAGCCCTCTGTTAATAACACTTGAGGGCAGGGGGTAAACATCCCAACTTCTTGTTCCCTCTGAGGCCTGTTCTACACTGGCTCCCAGGGATTCCAAGAGTGGGAGTTTGGGATTAGCAGATGCAAACTATTATATATATTGGATGGATAAACAACAAGGTCCTACTGTACAGTCTCTTGATGAAGGTGAAAGAGGAGAGTGAAAAAGCTGGCTTAAAACTCAGCATTCAAAAAACAAAGATCATGGCATCCAGTCCCATCACTTCATGGCAAATAGATGGGGAAACAATGGAAACAGTGACAGACTTTATTTTCTTGGGCTCCAAAATCACTGCAGACAGTGATTGCAGCCATGAAATTAAAAGACGCTTGCTCCTTGGAAGAAAAGCTATGACCAACCTAGACAGCATATTTGCAGACAAAGGTCTTTATAGTCAAAGCTATGGTTTTCTAGTAGTCATGTATGGATGTGAGAGCTGGACCATAAAGAAGGCTGAGTGCCGAAGAAATGATGCTTTCCAACTGTGGTGCTGGAGAACTCTTGAGAGTCCTTTGGACAGCAAGGAGATCCAACCAGTCCATCCTAAAGGAAATCAACCCTGAATGTTCATTGGAAGGACTGATGCTAAAGCTGAAGCTCCAACACTTTGGCTACAGTGAAGAGCTGACTCACTTGAAAAGACCCTGATGCTGGGAAAGATTGAGGGCAGGAGGAGAAGAGGGCAACAGAGGATAAGATGGTTGGATAGCATCACCGACTCAATGAACATGAATTTGAGCAAACTCCAGGAGATAGGGAAGGATGGTGAAGACTGGCGTGCTGCAGTCAATGGGGTCGCAAAGAGATGGTCACGACTGAGTGACTGAACAACAACAAGCCTTTGGAGAGGCAGAGAAAGGTGTTCAATTCAGTTCAGTTGCATAGTTGTCCGACTAAGAGAAAGGTGAGAGACCTTAAAAAGCAAGATTCTCAAAGGATGACCCTACTCTAATTATAGTTCAATGAATTCCCCATTTGCTTAGATTTGTTTGGCAGTTAGGCTTAGTGGTAGTGACGTCTGCATTTCAGCAGCCTTCTTTTAAAGTCCATTTACATTCTAATTGTATTGGCAGGGTCTTTTTTTTTTTTGTAGATAAGAAGTGATTTATTAGAATAGGATGCTTATGAGGCTTACAAGCAAGCAGACTTGAGGATGGAGTTGGCAGCATCTTAATGGGCTCTCTGACTTTGAGAAAAGTGGTCTTGTGCAGACTGACTGTGGCTAAACTACATCTTAGCAGTGGGAGGTAAAATGGAAGAATTCAGGTTGTCCTTAATCTTTCTGCTTCTCTTGTGTAGACACTGTAGAATAAAAGCACAAATTCATTATTTCAACTCTATGATTATAAAAATAGCTGTATATGGGTGACATCTTGCTGTGCAATATAACTTCCCTTTGTGAAAGAAAGATAAGAGGAATAAAAATAGGGGAGGGGGCATGTTGGCAGCCTATTGCTGTATTCTAAGATAGTTGATTTTAATCTGTAGAATGTGTGTGTGTGTGCACACTCAGTAGCTCAGTTGTGTCTGACTCTTTGCAACTCCATGGACTGTAGCCTGTCAGTATCCTTTGTCCATGGAATCTTCCAGGCAAGAATACTGGATTGGGTTGCCATTTCCTACTCTAGTGGACCTTCCTGACTCAGGGATCGAACCCATGCCTCCTGCTAATAGCAGGCAGATTCTTTACCACTGTGTCACGTGGGAAGCCCACTGTATAGAATATGTTCTCTCATAAATTGAGCAAAACCTTTATGATCCTGTTCATAAAGGATACGCATACCTTAGAGGTGAAGAAAGCAGATACTCAAACAAGCACTCACTATACATAGAACTTAGCACATGCCAGGGCCTGTTGTAGGAACTTTACCTATGGAAACTCATTTTCACCACAGTCATATAAGATAAATACATTTTAACTCTATTTACAGATGAGAAAACAGAGGCACAGAGACTCTTTTTAAAAGTGACCTGCCAAAGTCACATAACTGGTAAATTACAGAGCGTCTGTTTGTATGTTGGTGGTTCAAATCATCTTGCAGAATACCATCCTCAGGGTTACTCTGAGACTATGATCAGAGTAGTGAAACAAAACAAGGTCACTTCATAATGTTAACTAAGCACAGATGAGAACAAGATCACTATGACACTCAGAAAACACTCAACATTTTTCAGTTAAAATGAGTGATTCCTTCTTCTTTACCAAATAAAATTTTATTCTAATTCTAGTCTGCCATCCGATAAATAAGATTTATTGAGATACCTAATCCTAGAATTTCCCCTGCTTTCTGACAGCATCCAGTCTAGAGCAGACCTCTGCTTCCTTAGACTTTCTTCCCAAATCGCCCAGTTTAGAGTCCTGTCTATAGTACACGTTCTTCCTTGCTGCAAAGAACAGTAAGCCTAACTTAACTACTGGCTTGTTCCTGGTGGCCTTTGCTTGAAGGGCATTGGCACCTATTTGTCAGTGTTAAAGAGCTAGATGTGGTAGCTAATTTTCCAGATGACTAAATCACTATGAAGAAGATTAATGCCATCTAAAAAATGGGCCAAATTCAATGAGGTAAAAATTTGTAACAATAAATATAAAGTCCTTTGTTTAGGTTTGGAAAAAATCAAGCACATAATTAAGAACAGATAACTTGACAGCTATTTGTATTAATAGGAAAAAAGACTTGGGAAATGAACAAACATTAGCAACATCAAAATGAGTCAAATGTGGAATATGACTACTGAAAAGCACTACTGTAATTTAATGTTCTATGAAAAGTGCAGATAAACAGGGGGATATTGCTGGTTTTCTCTGTTACATCCTGATCATGTCTGGGCTGTCACATTCTGTGACTCATACTTCAAGATGTCACTATCAAACTACAGAAAGGGTGGCCAGTATGCTGAGGAGCTATAAGCTGTATCATAGGAAGGACTTGGTCAGTTTAGCCCAGAAACTTTGAAAAGGCCTTCCAGTTCACCATGTTTAAGTGTTTAAAGGGATGTCCCCAGGAAGAGAGGAAGGAGACTTTGGTCCTTAAGGAGGAGTATTGGTCTGACTGGGGACATTCCAGGACCCCATGGGTGTGAAAAAGCCACTCCTGGATGAACATCTGCTCTGGGTCCTTGTCTTATGGCCTTCAGCAGTGGGGCTTGGGTCCCACTGGGATGGGAGATCTAAGGACTCTGAAACATTGGGGTGGAAATAGCACAGAGCTTCTGGACCTACTGAGTGGAGGGACAGGGCTTCTTCTAAGGTGTTCTCCTGAGGCATGGCCCTGGGATTTGAGGCTAAAGCCTGCTGCTGCTAAGTCACGTCAGTCGTGTCCGACTCTGTGCGATCCCATAGACAGCAGCCCACCAGGCTCCCCCGTCCCTGGGATTCTCCAGGCAAGAACAGTGGAGTGGGTTGCCATTTCCTTCTCCAATGCATGAAAGTGGAAATCGAAAGTGAAGTCGCTCAGTCGTGTCCGACTCTTAGCGACCCCATGGACTGCAGCGCACCAGGCTCCTCCGTCCATGGGATTTTCCAGGCAAGAGTACTGGAGTGGGGTGCCATTGCCTTCTCCAAGGCTAAAGCCTGGATAATAGTAAAATAGTTACTGTGCTTGTAGGTTTATTCTCCTCTAATAGGTCAATGGGAAGATGATTGGTTGAGAGCAAGACTCAGGTACTTCTAGGTACAGTGTCCTAAATAATACCCACAATACATGTCAATTTTATATTCTTCTGATAAACATGCAACAAATGGGCAGAAACTGACACTTTATAAAAGGAACAAATTAGGTAATATGGATGCTTGAAAGAATGGCATCCTTTTAGCCCTATAGGGTCAGGAAATTATTTTTTTAATTGAAGCATAGTTGACTTAAAAGATTGTATTAGTTTCAGGTGTCCAGCAAAGTGACTCAGTTATATGTATACATATTTCAAATTAATAAGTTATCTTTTGAGAAATTGAATTGAAGGACTGATAAATAAAGGGAGGGAAAGAGAAAACTGCAAAGAATGAGTACTTTCCCAAGTTACTTTCATGTGAGACATTTTGATCAGGGCCTCACATTGTCACCCTGTTGTCCAATTAGGTTGAGACCTCTTATTTTCTTCTGGGGAGACTGAAGTCTAAACAGTGTGTTTGCAACATTCCCTTTAAAAGGCAGCTCAGCCTTAAGTGGCTTAGAAGCCATAACCGTGTTCTCAAAGAGCTTCAATTTCTGTTTAGTTACTGAAAATAAAGAAGTCAGGGCTCTGTGGGTAACTGGAAACCTCTGAAATCAGGCACAATGCCAAAGTCAGGAGTGGTGTGGCCAAATATAAAAATACAGGGTGAGTGAGGTGCAAGTGAGGCTTTAAAGTTCTTGTGGGACAGTTGTTAAACTACCACATGGTGTGAAGACTTACTGGAGCTGAGGCTATAACATAAAAATAGGATTTTACTACATAGACCCTGGGCATCAACTTCTAATAGACCAAGGTTGGCCCAATCATAGGGATTTGCAGGATCTGTCAGTGAAGATCTTGGCTTGATTGTTACTGAGAAACCCAGCTTTGATAAAATTGGCTGCTTTTTGAGATGTAGAAAAGGAAAAGCGAATGCACCTGGTTGCAAATTGCCTGGCCCCTCCTTGAAAGTGACCCCATTTCATAACTTGTTCAGTAAGCGCTGCACATACTCTGCCCACATAAGTAATTGTAGTCTCAGGGGCTCCCTCCATAAACACCTTCCTTGAATAACTCATTATGCCAGGGTCACTTTGGGAAGTAATCTGTTCTTGGATATTCTTACACTGTCTAAAGAATCTACTGCATTGTGCTGGGGAGGTCAGTTTCCTAGTGGGAAACTAAAGAGATGCTCTTTTCATTGGAAACATTGAACATTTAAAAATGGTGGCTTGTTTTTGTTTTATATTCAGGGTACAACCTAGTAGGGTCTATGAAAATTTAATAGTTCATCACCAGCTGGGCTGAAACTAGGGCAAGGTGAGTAAGGTCTCGGGTGCAAAATGTAAGGGGTGCCAAAACCCCAGTACTTCAAAGCATTATTTTAATGCAATATTTGAAAAATTCCTTATTAATGCAAAAATCCGTGGTGAAAAAAAATACCAGATTTAAATAAAAACAAGATCTGACCCTGTACTCATATGACTAATTGCACTTGCTTCACTCCAACCTCATCCCTGATGGACCAGCCTTAAAAAAACATAGTAGAAAATATTAGGGTACATATTAGGGTACATTAGAGATGTTTGGAGAAGGCAATGGCACCCCACTCCAGTACTCTTGCCTAGAAAATCCCATGGATGGAGGAGCCTGGTGGGCTGCAGTCCTTGGGGTCGAGAAGAGTCGGGCACGACTGAGCGCCTTCACTTTCACTTTTCACTTTCATGCATTGGAGAAGGAAATGGCAACCCACTCCAGTGTTCTTGCCTGGAGAATCCCAGGGACGGGGGAGCCTGGTGGGCTGCCGTCTATGGGGTTGAACAGAGTCGGACATGACTGAAGCGACTTAGCAGCAGCAGCAGCAGCAGAGATGTTTAAGTGTGTGAGTGAGCGAGAGATACTGGATCAGAATGTAAGTGTAAAACATGAACTGTGCACAGCAGCGGCTGAGGTCAGGGACACTGAAGCAAGTTGCCTGCATGTGTGGCTTTGGTTGTTTTACTTAACCTCTCAGTGCTTTCCTCTTGTCATCTGTAGGATGGAGATAAGAATACTGCCTTCATTATTGACAGGATGACCACATTTTATCCAAACAAGGACAGTTTTGATAGTGGAAAGTGGCACGGACCATCCAGCTCTATAATGATGATGCTTTTTTTTATTTTGCAGTAATTATCAAATAATAAGGCAATTACAGATTTAAATGATCAGAAAATCACAAAGCCATTCAATCATGAGCATTCAGATGCCCACAGCAAGACTGCTCAGCTTGTATGATGATGGTCTCATGTTCACTGAACCTATGATTTTCCCGTGTTTTCCACTGACCCCACCAAGTAGTTGCCTAGGGGCTTAATGGGTTTTGCATGCCATGTCGTGGGCCAAGGCTGGTGCCCCAAATGCTTGTTAGCAGGACAGCAGTATCTCACCACTGACAGACCAAATGAAAGATTTATTTATCCCCAGCCTCTTTTGTCTGAGTGCACTTCATTTTATCAGCAACTTCTGTTCCAGTTATCCTGGAAAGAGTGTTAACTCTGACATTGCTTTTGGAAAGGTTCCAGAGCAGAGGCCACAGGTGGTGATTTTTTTTTTTTTTTTTTTTAGATTTCAGCACATGTTGAAGTGAGAACTTGTGTACTGCACCTGTAGGCCCCCACCCCAGAAGATCACACCATGACAGAAAGCAGATGTATACAGAGTAAGGGTCTACCAAACCCATCTCAGTTTATTTTAATGCAACTATTAATAGGTGTTTTACTTTAGAACTAATAATTCAGGACAAATGCCAAATTACACAGGACATCAGAAAAATAGGCAGAACTAGGACTTTCTGTAGTAAGCTGGCTGTATGATCACGGCACTCACAGTTGTGGGGATTAAATCAATTCCTGTATGGAAAGTACCTAGATTAGTGCCTGGTTTATAGTAAGCCCTCAATCACTGCAAGTTCTTGTTACCATTTTTTGTTAACATAGTTTAGACTCAAAAAATGTGAAAAGCACTGGCTTGGAAAGATGTCATTTCCTAAGGGATAAATAATTGGAAATGCCTTTTTTTTTTTCCCCAAAATTTAATTGTCAATGGTAGTAAGAGCCTTGACTACAAAGGGACACACACCTGCTTGCTGTTTTAATTAAAGTTTTAAATTTCAGCTTAAACTTTAAATTCATAACCATAGACCTCAGATGCAGTCTCCCACTACATTTGCCTCAGCATCCTGACCCCATCTCTCTCTTGAGAGCATTGGTTTTTTACTCTCCCAAACTACTGTTTAATATCATCTCTCTTTCCTCCTTAAACTTTCTGTATCCCTTCTTTCCATCCCATTTTCAGCTTATAACTTCCCTGATAATCCTTGAAAATGATAGGAGCGATTAGGAGTCCCTACATTGTACCATCATCAAACTACCAGTGGGTCAGCACCACTGTCATTCTCCCCTCTTGTCTGTACAGTGGTAAAGCACATGGTCTCTGGAGACAGTCTCACACTTCAGATCTTGCTGTGCTACTTCGTGGCTCATGAGCATGGGCAAATGATTTAACTGCTTTGGTATCCTCCTGAATGAGCTAACCCTAATTTAAGTCATTATTGAAATGGCTGAAATATCTGTCCCCATGTAAGGCGAACCCTGACCCTTGGCTCTGAATTGTCACCCTTTCTTCTCAAGGTGGTTTTTTTTTTCCCCTTGAAATTCTGGTGTTCTTTCACTGCAGTGTTGATTTTTCCCTTTTTGCTACAGTATTCCTATTGTTAAACATGTTCTTTTATCTTCCATTTTGAAAAAAGGTCCCTCCCATTATTCCACATTATCTTCCATGCTATCTTCTAGGCTGTCCTGCACAGCAAAGGCAAATGGAAGTGAAGTCTAAACTCTGCCATCATTTCCTTTGTTCCTGACAGGATTTTTAAATGGTGGAGTGTTCCATTCTCAGAGCTTTTTTTTTTCTTTTCTTTGAGGAATGATTTCAGTACTCAATGTTGTAATTAAGTTAACCCCCCAAACTTTATAATTGACAAATAACAGTTGAGTGTATTTAAGATGTACAGTGTGAGGTTTTGCTATAAGCGTACACTGTGAAATGATTACCACCATCAAACTAATTAACATATCCATCACCTCACATGGTTACCTTTTTTGTGAATTTACACTTAGGAGGTGATCTTACCCAGGTGTGTGGATTTAAAACATTGTTTGCTGGTTACTCTCAAAGATCCTTTTTCAGATTTCTTCTCTCCCTTAGGTGTGTTTATCTATATAATTACTTGCTAACCCTACTGGCATGTCTTGCTGCTGCTGCTGCTGCTAAGTCGCTTCAGTCGTGTCCGACTCTGTGCGACCCCATAGACGGCAGCCCACCAGACTTCCCCGCCCCTGGGATTCTCCAGGCAGGAACACTGGAATGGGTTGCCATTTCCTTCTCCAACTGGCATGTCTTACAGGCATCTAAATTTAATGGCATCAAAATGACCTGAGTTCTACCCCAAGTCTGCAGTAGTCCCCATCTTAAACACTACCTAACAAGTTGCTGAAGCCAAGAATCTGAGACATATTCCTCTCTTTTCCTCACCTCCCCACATCAAATGCATCAGCATGACCTGTTGGTTTTACCCCAAAAGAATAATCACTAGAATCTAAGTTTCATCATGGAATTGCATTTGTCTGTACTGTTCAATTATATATTCTAATGATGTACGTAGCTCCTGGCACACAATATGAATCAAATATTTTTGGAATGAATGAATGAATCTTGACTCTGACCACTTCGATGACCAGTACCACAGTCTATGCCAGCAACATGTCCCCATATTTCTGTGATAGCCTCCTGACTAATCTGCTGCTGCTTCTCATGAACTACCCACTCAACATCCTGATATTTGCTATGTTGAATCTAGCCAGTGATTCTAATCCAATCAGAATAAAATCTATTCTTTCATACTGGTCTACAAAGTCTTATATGAAGTTGAAATTACCATTCCTCCAACCTCATTTCCTACTCTTTTATCTTTCTCATTCTCTACCACCTGCTCTAATACTGCCCACGTTTCCCCCAAACAACCTTATTGTAGGACTCACTGGGACACTTGTGAAAAGTAGTAATTCTCAGGGACCTCCCTGCAGACTCTGTTTCACAAGATTTGGGGTGTGACACTCTCTCTATTCTTAACAAGCATTCCGGGTATCTTATGATAAGATACAGATACAGCCTAAGAATCCTCCACACAGCATTCCATGAAAGTATTCCCAGTTATTCAGAATCAGAGAGCAAAATGAAACTCCTTTTCTATTTCTGGTCTGGGAGAGCATACAGTCAGTGGGTAATTACTAAGCTAAACCAGGGAATTCTGAGAATACAATTAATGTAACTGTAATAGCTTTACATTCTAGTAATATTTCCTGAGTGGCACATGTGACCTCAAACTTCTGCCACTTTGTGCTAGACACCTGTGGAAGAGGTTCAAGAAATGGTTAGCACCAACAGGGAGGTGAAAATTGAGAGAGGCTTGATATTGAGCAATGTGCAGCAAAGGGCGTGTACCTGTGTGTATTGTTTGCTGGGATGAGGGAAAGAGGGAAAGGGGGCAGCACACAGGATACCAGCCCAGAGTATGCGAAGGAAACATTTTGGCACATGCTGTAATGACTCAGTTTTTACACATAAAAGCTTGTCAATGTAAGCAACATCTAAATTGCAATGTTCGGACTTCCTTGGTGGTCCAGTGGTTAAGAATATGCCTGCCAATGCATGGGACATAGGTTTGATCCCTGGTCCAGGAAGAGTCCACATGCCACAGGGCACCTAAGCCCATGCTCTGCCAGTAGAGAAGCTACTGCAATGAAAAGCCCGTGTACCGCAACTAGAGAGTAACCCCCACTCTCTGCATCTAGAGAAAGCCCTTCAGCAGCAAGGAAGACCTAGTGCAACCAAAAATTAATAAATAAAAATTTTAAAAATAGCATACCTTACAATGTTCAGCTTTACATCTAGGTATTTGGAAGCATTAAAATTGACAATGAAACATTTTTGTTTTTGCTCCGACAGAGTAGTATGTAATTATGGCTTTACCAACAGGTTCAATTTATCATTTTTTAGGGGGAGGAGATTTTGAAAACTATCTTTCATCTCCTGTGTGTAAAACTTTAACTTCAGTTCTCTAGTGATATTGTTACAGGCACTAATGTTCTACATACCAAAGAGCATGTTTCTCTTCTGGAATCTGAAGCTGAAAATAAGTGCAAGGCTTCTGGAGTGCTAAATGAAATTGAATTATAAACCAGACCACTGCTTCCCAAATGCATCTGCACTTGGAATTACCTGAGGAGCTTCAGAGATACTCCTGTGCCCCCTTCCGAGACTGAGATTAATGGGTATGAGGTATGACCAAGGTTTGGGATTTTTGAAAGATCTCCAGGCTATTCTAATGTGCAGGCAAGTTTGGGAACCACTGAAGTGGAGATTTTGAGCCATGTATTTCCAACTTCAAACTTCTAGGTAATGTAAATTTGGGGTTTCTGCATTAAAATTTAAGTTGAGACAATGAAATCAGTCTAATTGGATTTATCAGGTTGAAATCAACATGATTAGGGACCTTATTTACATAAAGCCAAGCAATTCATGAAAAAGTCAAAGTAGTTTTGTGCTCAAAGCCACACAAATTACTAATGTTCAAAACAACAAGGTTTTAAAGTAATTTTGTCAGATGAATATATATCTCCAACTACAGTTGCTAGGCTGTAGCAGAACACAAGGCTCTCAGTTAGATTTTAATTTCAGATAGACAAGGAATAATGTATTAATATAAGTCTGTTCCATGCAACATCTGGGATGTACTTATACTAAATATTGTTTATCATTTATCTGAAATTCAGGCTTGTGTGCCCTGTATATTTTTTAATTGAAGTATAGTTAATTTACAATGTTGTGTTAGTTTCAGGTGTGCAGCAAAGAGATTCAGTCATATATATGTGTGTATATATATGCAATCTTGTTCAGATTCTTTTCCATTATCAGCTATTATAAGATACTGATTAAAGTTCCCTGTGCTATACAGTAGGTCCTTCGTCATTTACCTATTTTATATAGTAGTATATATATATGATTTTTGGCCTCTTTTTAAATTATTAATTGGAGGATAATTGCTTTACAATGTTGTATTGGTTTCTGCCATACAACTGTGTGAATCAGTCATAAATATATGTATGTCCCCTCTCTAGTGAGCCTCCCTCCCACCCCCAACCTGATCCTACCCCTCTAGGTTGTCACAGAGTACTAATTTGAGCTCCCTGTGTTTTAAAGTCACTTCTCACTAGCTATCTAATTTAAATATGCTAATGTAGATGTTTCAGTGCTGCTCTCTCAATTCGCACCACCCTCCCCTTACCCCATTGTGCCCACCAGTCTGTTCACTATGTCTGTGTCTCTTCCTGCCCTGTAAATAGATTCATCAGTACAATTTTCTAGATTCCATATATAATGTGTTAATATATGATATTTGTTTTTCTCACTCTGTATAACAGGCTCTAGGTTCATCCACATCACTAGAACTGACTCAAATTTGTTCCTTTTTATGGCTGAGTAATATTCCATTATATATATATACCATAACTTTATCCATTCATCTGTTGATGGACATCTAGGTTGCTTCCATGTCCTAGCTATTGTAAATAGTGCTGCAATGAACATTGGGGTACATGTGTCTTTTTGAATTATGGTTTTCTCAGGGTATATGATGCAGGAGACCCAGGTTCAATCCCTGGGTCAGGAAGATCCTCCGGAGAAGGAAATGGCAACCCACTCCAGAACTCTTGCCTGGAAAATCCCATAGATGGAGGAGCCTGGTGAGCTACAGTTCGTGGGGTCGCAAAGAGTTGGACACGACAGAGCGACTTCACTTTCACTTTTAGGGTATATGCCCAGTAGTGGGATTGCTGGGTCATATGGTGGTTTTATTCCTAGTTTTTAAGGAAATCTCCACACTGTTCTCCATAGTGAGTAGTGTGTACATGTTATTCCCAATCTCCTAATTTATCCCCCCTCTCCCTTTGCCCTTTGGTAACCATAAGTTTGTTTTCTATGTCTGTGACTCTATTTCTGTTTTATAAATAAGTTCATTTGTATCATTTTGTATATTCCACCTATATGAATATCATATGGTATCATATGATATTTGTCTTTCTCTGACTTACTTCACTTAGTATGATAATCTCTAGGTCCATCCATATTGCTCCAAATGGCATTATTCCATTCTTTTTATGGCTGAGTAATATTCCATTGCATATGTATACCACATCTGTTTTATCCATTCATCTCTTGATGAATTTTTTTTGCTAAATGTGACAACTCTGCCCCAATTTTAAAGGACCAACCTGAGCAGTAATTCAGTATAGTAGGATGAATCAGGACAAAAATTAACTTCAGCTTCTTGCTCACTATGTGTTGTTCTATTTTCTAAATTACATTGACTGGTTAAACACCTTGAACTCTACCTGACTTTGTCTGCACTCAGAGTCAACGGTACCTTATTTTGCCTCTTCTGTCTTCTCCGGAGCCTCAGAAACTCCTTGTGCTGCCTGGAGACAAAGTTCACTGCTGCATATTCCAGTAAGGCTGCAAACACAAACAGAAGGCACACCGCCATCCAGATGTCAATCGCTTTTACGTAGGACACCTGACAGAAAGGGAGAGAGAGAAGCACCATGAAAACTGCTGGGGAAACCAGGTTCCTTATGGTGTGAGCAGCAGACAAATCTCAGTTCCCTTCAACAAGGATTATTTTCTAGACTTTCCTTAAGAAAATACTTAAGCATTTTCCATCCCACTTTGCAGATTCTGAGCAGAGCAGTGAACATTACAGCCCCCTCTCCACCCCCCGCCCCAGGACCTTGTTCTATCTTTCTCAGTATAGTCCACCTGCTCAAGTAGCCCCTGAGACCAGCCCCAAAGATAACTACAAGAATTGCCTTCATGAAAAAAAAAAAGGAAGAAAAACAAAACTTTGAGGTAAAACTGAGTCAGGGTTACTCTTGAAACTGCTCGTTTCCTTATATTTTTCTTAACATTTAAAAACACATTAGTTAGTTAGTTCATTTAGTTCAGTCACTCAGTCATGTCTGACTCTTTGCAACCCCATGAACTGCAGCACGCCAGGACTCCCTGTCCATCACTAACTCCCAGAGTTTACCCAAACTCATGTCCATCAAGTTGGTGATGCCATCCAGCCTCTGTCGTCCCCTTCTCCTCCTGCCCCAAATCCCTCCCAGTATCAGGGTCTTTTCCAATGAGTCAACTCTTCAGTACTTTGTGGCCAGAGTACTGGAGCTTCAGCTTCAGCACCATTCCTTCCAATGAACACCCAGGACTGATCTCCTTTAGAATGGACTGGTTGTATCTCCTTGCAGTCCAAGGGACTCTCAAGAGTCTTCTCCAACACCACAGTTCAAAAGCATCCATTCTTCAGTGCTCGGCTTTCTTCACAGTCCAACTCTCACATCCATACATGACCACTGGAAAAACCATAGCCTTGACTAGACGGACCTTTGTTGGCAAAGTAATATCTCTGCTTTTGAATATGCTATCTAGGTTGGTCATAACTTTCCTTCCAAGGAGTAAGCATCTTTTAATTAAGATAATTCTAAAACTCAGATGAGAAATAAACTATATGGGCCTTGGGTCCTTTAAAAACCAGTTCATAATTTCCATTCAACTATTGATCCTAACTGATGTGGAAGCACATATTTTTCTTTTTTTTTTTGAGGTGTACAATAATATAGATTACAGGTGTACAATACAGTTATTCACAATTTTTAAAGGTTGTGCTCCATCTGTTGGTTCGTTTCCAAGGCAAACCATTCAACATCACAGTAATCCAAGTCTATGCCTCAACCACTGATGCTGAAGAAGCTGAAGTTGAACAGTTCTGTGAAGACCTACAAGACTTTCTACAATAACAACAACAAAAAAGACATCCTTTTCATCATAGGAGAATGGAATGCAAAAGCAGGAAGTCAAGAGATACCTGGAGTAACAGGCAAATTTGGCCTTGCAATACAAAATGAAGAAGGGCAAAGGCCTACAGAGTTTTCTCAAGAGAACATCCTGGTCATAGCAAACCCCTTTTCCAAAAACCCAACGGACCACTATACACATGGACATCACCAGATGGTCAATTCTGAAATCAGATTGATTGTATTCTTTGTAGCTGAAGATGGAGAAACTCTATGCAGTCAGCAAAAACAAGAGCTGAAGCTGACTGTGGCTCAGATCATGAACTCCTTATTGCCAAATTCAGGTTTTAATTTGAAAGTAGGGAAAGCCACTAGGCCATTCAAGTATGACCTAAATCAAATCCCTTATGATTATACAGTGGACATAAAGAATAGATTCAAGAGATTAGATCTGGTAGACAGAGTGCCTGAAGAACTATGGACAGAGGTTCATAACATTGTATAGCAGGCAGTGACCAAAACCATCACAAAGAAAAAGAAATGCAAAAAGGCAAAGTGGTTGCCTGAGGAGGCCTTACAAATAGCTGAGAAAAGAAGAGAAGTGAAAGGCAAAGGAGAGAAAGAAAGATATACCCAACTGAATGCAGAGTTCCAGAGAATAGCAGAGCAGGGAGAGATAAGAAGACCTTCATAAGTGAACAATGCAAAGAAATAGAAGAAAACAATACAATGGGAAAGATCAGAGATCTCATCAAGAAAATTAGAAATATCAAGGAAAAATTTCATTCAAGGATGGGCACAATAAAGGACAGAAACAGTATGAACCTAACAGAATCAGAAGAGACTAAGAAGAGGTGGCAAGAATACACAGAATTATACAAAAAAGGGCTTAAGGACTCAGATAACCACAATGGTGTGGTCATTCACCTCGAGCCAGACATCCTGGAGTGTGAAGTCAAGTGGGCCTTAAGAAGCATCACCGAGAACAAAGCTAGTGGAGGTGATGGAATTCCAGCAGAGCTGTTTCAAATCCTGAAAGATGATGCTGTCAAAGTGCTGCACTGAATATGTTAGCAAATTTGGAAAACTCAGCAGTGGCCACAGAACTGGAAAAGGCCAGTTTTCATTCCAATCCCAAAGAAGGGCAATGCCAAAGAATATTCAAACTACCATATAATTGCACTCATTTCACTTTCCAGCAAGATAATGCTCAAAAATCTGTCAAGCTAGGCTTCAGCATTACATGAACTGAGAAATTCCAGATGTACAAGCTGGATTTAGAAACTGCGATAAATCAGAGATGAAATTGCCAACATCTGTTGGATCATAGAGAAAGCAAGAGAATTCCAGGAAAACATCTACTTTTTTTTTTAATTTTATTTTATTTTTAAACTTTACATAATTGTATTAGTTTTGCCAAATATCAAAATGAATCCGCCACAGGTATACATGTGTTCCCCATCCTGAACCCTCCTCCCTCCTCCCTCCCCATACCATCCCTCTGGGTCGTCCCAGTGCACTAGCCCCAAGCATCCAGTATCGTGCATCGAACCTGGACTGGCATATCGTACTTTTGCTTCATCGTCTATGCTAAAACCTTTGACTGTGGATCACAACAAACTGTTGACAAATAACAAACTGTTGACAGTTCTTAAAGAGATGGAGATATCAGACTGCTTTACCTGTATCCTAAGAAACCTGTATGCAGGTCAAGAAGCAACAGCTAGAACTGGACATGGAGCAATGGATTGGTTCAGAATTGGGGAAGGAGTATGACAAGGCTGTATATTGTTATCTTGTTTATTTAACTTCTATGCAGAGTGCTGCTGCTGCTGCTGCTAAGTCGCTTCAGTCGTGTCCGGCTCTGTGTGACCCCATAGACGGAAGCCCACCAGGCTCCCCCGTCCCTGGGATTCTCCAGGCAAGAACACTGGAGTGGGTTGCCATTTCCTTCTCCAGTGCATGAAAGTGAAAAATGAAAGGGAAGTCACTCAGTCGTGTCCGACTCTTAGCGACCCCATGGACTGCAGCCTACCAGGCTCCTCCATCCATGGGATTTTCCAGGCAAGAATATTGGAGTGGGGTGCCATTGCCTTCTCCGTCTATGCAGAGTACATAATGCGAAATGCCAGGTTGGGTAAATCACAAGCTGAAATCAAGATTGCTGGGAGAAATATCAGCAACTTCAGATGCTGCAGATAATACCACTCTAATAGAAAAAAGTGAAAAGAACTAAAGAGCCTGTTGATAATGGTGAAAGTGAAAAAACTGGCTTAAAACTCAGCATGCAAAAAGTTAAGATGATGACATCCGGCCCTATCACTTCATGGCAAATAGAAAGGGAGAAAATGGTATCAGTGGTGGATTTTATTTTCGTGGGCTCCAAAATCACTGTAGATGGTGACTGCAGCCATGAAATTAAGACACTTGCTCCTTGGAAGAAAAGCTATGACAAACCTAGACAGCATATTAACAAGCAGAGACATCACTTTGCTGACAAATGAACAGATAGTCAAAGCTATGGTTTTTCTAGTAGTCATGTACGGATGTGAGAGTTGGACCATAAACGATGAGTGCTGAAGAATTGATGCTTTTGAACTGTGGTGCTGGAAAAGACTCTTGAGAGTCCCTTGGACAGCCAGGAGATCAAACCAGTCAATCCTAAAGGAAGTCAACCCTGAATATTCATTGGAAGGACTGATGCTAAAGCTGAAACTCCAATACTTTGGCCACCTGATGCGAAGATCTGACTCATTGGAAAAGACCCTGATGCTGGGAAAGATTGAAGGCAGGAGGAAAAGGGGACGACAGAGGATGAGATGGTTGGATGGCATCACCGACTCAATGGACATGAGTTTGAGCAAACTCAATGAGATCATAAAGGAGAGAGAAGCCTGGGGTGCTGCAATGCATTGGGTAGCAAAGAATCGGACACGACTGAACAACAACACCTCTGTTTGTAGTTATTATAAAATACTGGCTATATTCCCTGTGTTGTACAGTATATCATTTTAGCTTATTTTATACCTATTAATTTGTACCTCTTAATCACCTACCCCTAACTTGCCTCTTTCTCCTTCCCTCTCCCCACTGGTAAACCACTCATTTGTTCTGTATATCTGTGGTTCTGGTTCTTTTATGTTATAGTCACTAGTTTGTTTCATTTTTTATATTCCACATGTAAGTGATCCACATGTATGTGATATCATGCAGTAATTGTCTTTCTCTGTCAGACTTATTTCACTTAGCATAATGCCAAATTTTGATAGGGATTTCATTAAGTGTGTAGTTTGCTTTGGGTGGTATGATCATTTTAACAATATTAATTCTTCCAATCCAAGAACATGATATATCTGCCCATCTATTTGTGTCATCTTCCGTTTCTTTTATCAATGTTTTATAGTTTACAAAGTACAAGTCTTCTACCTCCTTAGGTAAGTTTATTCCTAGGTATTTGATTCTTTTTGATGTGGTGGTAAGTGGGATTGTTTCCTTAATTTCTCTTTCTGAATATTCATTGTGAGTATATAGAAATGCAATAGATTTCTGTGTTTTTGTTTTTTTTTTTTAGTTTTAGTTATTTTTTTAGTTTCCTGCAACTTTACTGAATTCCTTGATGAGCTCTACTAGTACTGGGTGGCATCTTTATGATTTTCTATTTATAGTATCATGTGTAAACAGTGACAGTTTTACTTCTTCTTTTTCGATTTGGATTCCTTTTATTTCTTCTTGTCCGATTACTATGTCTAGGAGTTTTAATACCATGTTAAATAAAATGAGACTCGGCAACCTTATCTTGTTCCTAATCTTGGAGGAAATGCTTTCAGCTTTTCACCATTGAGTATATTAGCTGTCAGTTTGTCATATACAGCTTTTATTATGTTGAAGTTAAATGTTTTTAAGCTATCATAATTCAGGAATATTTAACCAAAATAAAATATCAGTGTTCTGGGCCTTGGGAAGGTATCTGGTTAAAAAGGAAACTTTCATAACCCTTTGGTGATTGGCTGAATATTTCATATATCTTAGAATTTGATAAAGCAGAATCTGAAAGCAAATACTTTTACTTGCAATACAAATTTCCCCTCATGTCACTCAACTTCCAATTTTTTTTAAATTTTTATTTAATTTTTAAACTTTACATAATTGTATTAGTTTTGCCAAATATCAAAATGAATCCACCACAGGTATACACGTGTTCCCCATCCTGAACCCACCTCCCTCCTCCCAATTATTTTTTAAAATATGAGGGGAAAAATAGCTAGATAAAGTTGTAATATATTGGACAACAGACTACAAAG
Source organism: Bos indicus (assembly GCF_029378745.1). Classification (NCBI taxonomy): domain Eukaryota; kingdom Metazoa; phylum Chordata; class Mammalia; order Artiodactyla; family Bovidae; genus Bos; species Bos indicus. The sequence goes on from NC_091789.1 coordinate 138,809,334, forward strand.
GATTCTTATTCAGCTGTCTGTGTGAATGTGTACTGTGCTGTGCTGGGCTTAGTCGTTCAGTTGTGTCCAACTCTTCGCTACCCCATGGACTGTAGCCCACCAGGCTCCTCTGTCCAGGGGATTCTCCAGGCAAGAATACTAGAGTAGGTTGCTGTGTCCTCCTTCAGGGGATCTTTCCAACCCAGGGATAGAACCCAGGTCTCCTGCATTGCAGGCAGATTTTTTACCATCTGAGCCACCAGGGAAGTCCGTGAATGTGTACTATCTAGTTCCAAATTTAAATAGGGTTTCCACAGTTTTGATAGCTGACACTGAATGTTTGCCAGCCAGAATTTTAAGCATTTTATATATATTAATTTTCTAACCAGTATAGCAACTGTATTACCCCCACTTTGTGATGAGGATACTGGGTTACAGAGAGTTTAAATTATTACTGAAGATCAGAAAGCTAAAAGGTGGCAGAGCTAAGATTGGAACTGGAACTCAGTCTGACTGGTGATTCTCCTTTCTGAACATACACAAACATACTACTAGGATTATACCCTTTGTATCTTGCATTGGTTTCTCTTTGATCTTTATAGTAAGCATTTCCCATGTCATTTAACTTTCTTCTAAATCATAATTTCCAGTGCTTGTGTAATTTTCTAAACCATCATTAATTGTTCTGTATGATAGGATATTTAGGTGATTTTTAGTTTTAGTTTACGCTACTATAAATTTGGGGGCTATGAATATCCTTCCCCTAATATTTGACTGTGTTTCTGTTTATTTGCTAGGTCAGCTTTTAGACTTGGGACAATGGGAGTAAATTGTAATAAAATAGGCTTCTGACCTAGAAAGTTATTAGGAACATAGAAGATGTAAAAGCAGAAACTCTAGAATAAGATGCCTGAAGTTAAGAAACACTACTCTATTCCTTACTCTGACTTTGCCAGGTTGTTTAACCTCCCTTTACCTCCCCTCCTCATCTGTATAAAGGCAAATAATAGTAGCTAGTTCATAGAGTTATGTGGATAAAATCACTTAATGTATGCAGAATGCTTAGAGTAGTGTTTGGCACAGAGTAAGTGCTATGTAAATGTTGGCAATTATTTGACTACATAAAGGTGTGATTTTGTTAAAGAAAAATCTTGGGAGAGACAGAAAAACAAGAAGGAAAAGAAAAATCACCTACAGTCCTAGTGTATTCCAATTATTTTTTTTTTCTAATTTTATTTTATTTTTAAACTTTACATAATTGTATTAGTTTTGCCAAATATCAAAATGAATCCACCACAGGTATACATGTGTTCCCCATCCTGAACCCTCCGCCCTCCTCCCTCCCCATACCATCCCTCTGGGTCGTCCCAGTGCACTAGCCCCAAGCATCCAGTATCGTCCAATTATTATTTTTAAGGTTACCACTTGCCTTACACTATTTGTCTCCATCAATCTGAACTACTTGTCAGTCCCACATATGTTGTGACAAAGTGGTACAGCACCTGGGATGCTTATTCTCAGTCTTTCTGATTAACCATTGACTCAGAATCCTTCATGAGTTGGCTCGGATACCAGCTCCTCCGGGAAGCCTCCTACGTACATGTAAGAGTAAGATTCCTCCTACTTTTTTCTCATCTGGGTTGGGGACCACTTTTCTTTGCTCCCTTATAACTCTCTGTTGAACCTGTCTGTTTCTTTTAGTCCACCAGCTTCCCTACCCCACCACTAGACTCACTAGACCGTAAACTTTTTAAAGAAAGATCCTATATAGTATTACTCTTTGTATCACCAGTCCAGGACCTGGCAAATAGTGAGTAAACATTGGGTGTGGGATGGATGAATAAACAGATGTTTGAATGACAGAAGGAAGGAATGAAGGAAATACCTCATTGTCTTTCCATTTTTGTCCTGTAATTTCAACAGTTCTTCACTATATAACATTACCCACAATTGCACATATTGAATATTTCTGAGAGTGGACTGTTAGTGCAGTTTAAGTCTCTCTGTTCACCAAGCATTCCTGGAATATTTCTTTCCTTACTAAGCAATATAAATTTTTTTGTATTTGCTGTTCTGGAGCAGTCCTATTCTCCTGTAATAATAGAATATTTCCAATCACAGCATTCCCGGTTATATATTATTCAGATGGCCTTTAAATGTTTTAAGACCTAATAATGAGAAGAATTTGTCAATGCCTCTTAGATGTCCATATGAAGAAAGTCCAGTAGAATTCACCATCATTCCTCCCCTTCCTGATGTTTACAGCATTCAGTCATTTGTAAACCTAGCCCCCCACCCCGCTTCTAGCCATCAGCAGACCAGGCACATAAATGGCTTCTTTTATAACTGCTCATAAATGAATCCTTCTCATCTCTTAATCATTTTGGTTGGTCTCCAAATTTCCTCCAAATCATCATCATCTTTCGAGCATTGAAGTGCTGGTATTAAATGCATTATTCACACGGATGTAAAAGGTACTGTGAGACAACTATTACATATGATGGGATGTCCCTTCAGTGCTGCTCTCTCAGGACTCAAATGCCTTTTTGTTACTTTTATCCAGCTCTGATGTCACATTCTCTCTCTTTGCTAATTCTTACATGTTTTTAGCTCACATTTTTCCCTGTCACATTCTTTATGATTTGGGGGCTTACATGAGCCATTCCTGAACTACTTTACTACGATCTTGCAAAGTACTTTTTATATTAATGAAATTCTCAAAATGCTATTATGATTCACTGAATTTTTAGTTTTCCAGGTATATTTAATTCAGAAACATAAACACTGAGGGCCTCCTATGTGAAAGGCACTGTAGTAGGTGCTGAATGGAAGACGGGGCAGAAGACATGACAATAACTAACATGCACACCTATTCTTCTCAGGACTCCCCAGATGAGACTCTGGGGAACCTGTTCACATGGTGCTCCAGAAAATGTCATTCACACAGGTCAGTTCAGTGCAGTCGCTCAGTTGTGTCTGACTCTTTGTGACCCCATGGACTGCAGCACGCCAGGCCTCCCTGTCCATCAGCAACTCCTGGAGTTTACTCAAACTCATGTGCATCGAGTCTGTAATGCCATCCAACCATCTCATCCTCTCTTGTCCTCTTCTCTTTCAACCTTCAATCTTGCCCAGCATCAGGATCTTTTCAAATGAGTCAGCTCTTCACATCAGGTGGCCAAAGGACTGGAGTTTCAGCTTCAACATCAATCCTTCCAATGAACACTCAGGACTGATCTCCTTTACGATGGACTGGTTGGATCTCCTTGCAATCCAAGGGACTCTCAAGGGTCTTCTCCAACACCACAGTTCAAAAGCATCAATTCTTCAGCACTCAGCTTTCTTTATAGTCCAACTCTCACATCTATATGTGACTACTGGAAAAACCATAGCCTTGGCTAAACAGACCTTTGTTGGCAAAGTAATGTCTCTGCTTTTAATACGCTGTCTATGTTGGTTATAACCTTCCTTCCAAGGAGCACATGTCTTTTAATTTCATGGCTGCAGTCACCATCTGAAGTGATTTTGGAGCCCAAGAAAATAAACTCTCTCACTGTTTCCACTGTTTCCCCATCTCTTTGCCATGAAGTGATGGGACTGGATGCCATAATCTTCTTTTTTTTTTTGAATGTTGAGCATTAAGCCAACTTTTTCACTCTCCTCTTTCACTTTCATCAAGAGGTTCTTTCCTTCTTCTTTACTTTCTGCCATAAGGGTGGTGTCATCTGCATATCTGAGGTTATTGATATTTCTCCCAGAAATCTTGATTCCAGCTTGTGCTTCATCCAGCCCAGCATTTCTCATGATGTACTCTGCATATAAGTTAAATAAGCAGGATGACAATATACAGCCTGATGTACTCCTCTCCCAATTTGGAACCATTCTGTGTTCGATGTCCAGCTCTAACTGTTGCTTCCTGACCTGCATACAGATTTCTCAAGAGGCAGGTCAGGTGGTCTGGTATTCACATCTCCTTCAGCATTTTCCACAGTTTATTGTGATCCACACAGTCAAAGGCTTTCACATAGTCAATAAAGCAGAAATAGATGTTTTTGTGGAACTCTCTTGCTTTTTTGATGATCCAGCAATGTTGGCAATTTGATCTCTGGTTCCTCTGCCTTTTCTAAATCCAGCTTGAACATCTGGAAGTTCATGGTTCATGTACTCTTGAAGCCTAGCTTGGAGAATTTCAAGCATTCCTTTGCTAGCGTGTGAGATGAGTGCAATTGTGCAGTAGTATGAGCATTCTTTGGCATTGCCTTTGTTTGGGATAAGAATGAAAACTGACCTTTTCCAGTCTTGTGGCCACTGCTGAGTTTTCCAAATTTGCTGGCATATTGAGTGCAGCACTTTCACAACATCATCTTTTAGGATTTGAAATAGCTCCACTGGAATTCCATCACCTCCACTAGCTTTGTTCATAGTGATGCTTCCTAAGGCCCACTTGACTTCACATTCCAAGATGTCTGGCTCTAGGTGAGTGATCACACCATCATGATTATCTGGGTCATGAAGATCTTTTTTGTACAGTTCTTCTGTGTATTCTTCCCACTTCTTCTTAATATCTTCTGCTTCTGTTAGGTCCATATCATTTCTGTTCTTTATTGAACCCATCTTTGCATGAAATGTAAAGGTGGGCTCTCTCTCTCGTTTGTCCTGGGGATGTACATCTTGGTAGTCCTGCTTGGTACTTGAGAAAACCATAGTCTCCTGAGGGAGACATTTTGGTGAACATAAAACTGATATAAAGCAGATGGTCTCATGTGCCAAAGTAGAGGAAAAACCAGAAGGTGATGGGACGATGGGGAGTTCCACGTTGACAGGGAAAATCAGAAATGGGTTCATTACTGAATGTCATGGCATATTACTTAGGGCTTGAGGAAAGCCACGACTGATGAGTGGAAGAAGCTGTGAAAGCAAAACCATGAAGGTGGGAGAGGGTAGGTGGGCTTGAGGATGGTGAACAATCCAGTGACAGGACATGCTGTGTACGTGAGAAGTGCAAGATCAGGTGTAGACAACAGGCTGGAGCAGCACACTGAAGGCCAAGCAGAGGCATATGGGCTTTAGAGTACCGGTAAATATAAGCTAAGGATGGTTTTGAGGTGGGGTATAGATGTGTAAGTCCTTTTCTAATTAGCTTGAATTTCTTTGTCGTAAAAGCAAGAGTCTTAGCACAAGTGGACATTTTCCCTCCTTATAGAAATTTGCCTTCTCTCCTCTTGACACTCTCAACTCTACACACGGCTGGTTCTCTTCCAAGCTTTCTAACAGCATATCTGAATCCTTTGCTGAATCTTCTTTGATTTATCTGTAGTCCTTGAACTCTTACCTCTTCAGTTTTCCCTGTATTTTCAGGTCCTCAATAAATTCATTCACTCCTATAGCGCTCTGTGTGTGTGTGTGTGTGTGTGTGTGTGTGTGTGTCCTATAGCAGAGACTGGCCAAGTACTTGTGAATCCGATTTCCTTTTTCTAGGACATCAGTCAAGAATACACAGAACTACTAAAATAAAAAATAAAAAAAAGATCTTAATGACCCAGATAACCATGATGGTGTGATCACTCACCTAGAGCCACACATCCTAGAATGTAAAGTCAAGTGGGCCTTAGGAAGCATCACTACGAACAAAACTAGTGGAGGTGATGGAATTTCAGTTGAGCTATTTCAAATCCTAAAAGTTGATGCTGTGAAAGTGCTGCACTCAATATGTCAGCAAATCTGGAAAATTTAGCAGTGGCCACAGGACTGGAAAAGGTCAGTTTTCATTCCAATCCCAAAGAAAGGCAATGCCAAAGAATGTTCAAACTAACACACAATGGCACTTATCTCACACTCTAGTAAAGTAATGCTCAAAATTCTCCAAGCCAGGCTTCAGCAACACTTGAACCATGAACTTCCAGATGTTCAAGCTGGATTTAGAAAAGGCAGAGGAACCAGAGATCAAATTGCCAACATCTGCTGGATCATCGAAAAAGCAAGAGAGTTCCAGAAAAACATCTACTTTTGCTTTATTGACTATGCCAAAGCCTTTGACTGTGTGGATCACAACTAACTATGGAAAATGCTGAAGGAGATGTGAATACCAGACCACCTGACCTGCCTCCTGAGAAATCTGTATGCAGGTCAGGAAGCAACAGTTAGAACTGGACATAGAACAACAGTTGGTTCCAAATCTGGAAAGGAATACATCAAGGCTGTATATTGTCACCCTGTTTATTTAACTTATATGCAGAGTACATTATGCGAAATGCTGGGCTGGATGAAGCACAAGCTGGAATCAAGATTGCTGGGAGGAATATCAATAACCTCAGATATGCAGATGACACCACCCTTATGGCAGAATGTGAAGAAGAACTAAAGAGCCTCTTGATGAAAGTGAAAGACGAGAGTGAAAAAGTTGGATTAATGTTCAACATTCAAAAAATGAAGATCATGGCATCTGGTCCCATCACTTCATGGCAAATAGATGGGGAAACAGTGAGAGAGTTTATTTTCTTGGGCTCCAAAATCACTGCAGATGGTGACTGCAGCCATGAAATTAAAAGACGCTTGGTTTTTGGAAGAAAAATTATGACCAACCTAGACATCATATTAAAATGCAGAGACATTACTTTGCCAACAAAGGTCTGTCTAGTCAAAGCTATGATTTTTCCAGTAGCCATGTATGAATGTGAAAGTTGGACTAGAAAGAAAGCTGAGCACTGAAGAACTGATGCTTTTGCACTGTGGTGTTGGAGAAGACTCTTGAGAGTCCCTTGGACTGCAAGGAGATCCAACCAGTCAGTTCTAAAAGAACTGAACTTAGGATACTAGTAAACTAGAATTTCCAGTTCAGCTGAATCCCCAGTGAAATGTGGGAAGAAATAATACACACTGCTTTAAAAGACGCGGGGCCACTCAGTTCACAGTGTAATGTAATGTGAGAGAGAAATTAATTTTTATTCTATTAAGCCATGGAGATTTCAGGGTTCTGTGTTTCCCACACTCTCAAGCCCGTCACTCAGCCCTGATCACTCACCAGCATTCTTGTACTAATTTTAAAAGGCCCAGGCAATTCCCTGGTGGTCCAGTGGTTACGAATCTGTGCTTTTACTGCGGGGGACCCAGGTTTAATCCCCCATGACAAAGAATTATACAGCTTCAAATGTTAGTAGTGTTAAGGTCTGAGAAATTTGGTCTACACTCTTCTAGCATGGAAGTTCTTCCTCCCTTTTCCTGCTTTCTCTGTCTGTTTAGCTCAAAGTCCATCCCCATGCTTTTTCTGCCTAATCTAGGCCACAATAGCCTTGCTCATCTTTAGCATTTGTAATACACTTACAGTGAGGATCAGATAGTTGAGAGTTTGCTAAATGTTTGCATGTATTATGTGTCCAACTAAAGTATAGGATTCCTGGGGGATAAAGACTCAGGGATGTCTTTTCTATCTGTACCACCAAGGACAAGGCTTTGTTCTTTAAGTGCCTCATAGTTTCTGTTCGTTGGCAAGTTATTCAAGCTGCATATAAATTCAGATTCCTTTCACAATCACTGAAGGGATAAAATTATCTTACATCTTTTAAAGCCAATAACTGATGATACTGAGATTACTCTAGATTTATTTTCACTAAGGGAAAGAAGAATACTTACTCTGTTGAACTTACAATTCATGTACTTTACAAATATATCTAGTGAAACAGTAGAGTCAGTGAAGTTTTTTAGGTTTTCATGACACTGAATAGGCATTTATCTGATATTTGAACAGATTAGTTAGTTGGTACAGTTTAGTTCATTGCTCAGTTACTTTAGCATCATATTAACATTTCTTAGAGATTTTTTTTTTAGTGTTTTTTTTTTTTTTTCCCAACTCTGTCTAGGTATTTTTAAAAACCTTGGCCGTTTTTCTTGAGGAAATCTTTTCATTTATTGTATATTCAGATTAGATTCAAAATGGAGAATCAAGCCACGAATGTATTTACTTTAGTCCCATAATTTGTTGTGTCTATTTCTTGTGTCATGAAGCCAGTTATTCATGAGTTGGGCCGTTTTCTACCCAATGTTTATTGGCAACATAGAAGAGTGGCTTGTTGTTGTATAAAAATTGCCTAAATGTGCTTACAGCGTGTGTGTCTTCTCCATCCATCATGAGCAAGCACTCCTACTTGTCAGTGTGCCAACTAAAATATATCCGCATTCCCAGCCCCTAGGCTGACCCCAGAGAACTGTGACATTCCTCCAGTAGCCAGTCAAGGAGGATGGGTTGTGAACAAGAATGGATAGAAGTTCTCTACAATAGAGAAAAATCACAAGTGATTGTGGTAAACCAAATATTATTTTAATAGAAAAGATCCAAAATGGAATTTATAGGGCAATCTCAAAATACTAAGATATTTTTCTTGCTTTAAGTGGAATGATGTCTCACACCCATCTGCTTGAGTCAATGTTTAATTATTCTCAAAGTATGCATACAAGCCCTTGCTAAACTGGAATAGAAGCTTTTCTGCTCTGTACAGTACAGTTTATTTTTATCCAATTTAGAAAGAAAAATTTTAATTAACCCTGATTAATGCAGCTGTTGAAATGGATACCTGTTGGTCACAGTAGCCTGACTTGTACTTCCATTATGTGGAAAAAAGATTTTGGCAGCTTCAATAAATTTGTCTTTTATTGAGTGCTATGAAGTATACACCACCCTCTCCATCCTTATTTTATGGGGAGAAAAATAAGTTTATTAAATGCATGTCTAACCCTTATACAGGTAGCAATCAACAAAGATGAAAATGAGAATTCTGGCTTTGACTTTCTGTTTTGTCTCTTACCTACATTCAGTCATGGTAAAAAATATCATCAGGAAAAATATAGACAGTCGAATTAATCCTAGTGCCAAAGATTCATGGTGTTGTACATTTTTATCTTTACAATTTTACTGTCAAGTTGCCATTTTTATTGCCTAATTAAAGAGCTCACATCTGCTGTTTGATGCCAGGAAAATCAGATTTCCTTGGCAGAGAAGGATGGTGGCAGCACTGACTACCTGGCCTGTTCCAGTGTAACCACCCCACCCCATTTTCTCTCCATGTCTTAAGCTCTTGCTGGGTTCTGGGTAGAGTACTGAATAAACGAAAACTCTTGTGAGAGTGCTGTTTGTAGAAACAGCCATTAGGTGGCAGTGCCTCCAAGCCTGGTACCTGCAGCAACCAACTAGTTACCAACGATACTCCTTAGATCATCAGGACAGGATTTGAACATCATTCAGGGACCAGATAATTTTGGTGTTGAGTGGCACACAACTCTCGTTAGCTGGTATTATTTCCAAAGATGAATAAGTTTCATTATGATAGTCAGAAAACCGTTCAAAGCAAAGCACACTATTCATGTGAATTTTGTGAGTGGAGAGGTAGGAGAAGGGCAGAACGGCCAGCCCTAGAACGCACAAGTAATCCTAGGTGACACCTGCTGTTAGAGGCATCATAGCAACACCCTGGCTTCCCTGGCAGCCCAGCAGTAAAGAATCTGCCTGCCAATGCAGGAGATGCCCATTCAGTCTCTGGGTTGGGAAGATCTCCTGGAGAAGGAAATGGAAACTCATTCCAGTATTCTTGCCTGAAGAATCCCCTGAACAGAGGAGCCTGGCAGGCTATAGTCCATGAGGTCGCAAAGAGCTGGACATGACTTAGCTGCTAAACAACAACAAATTGACACCCTAGAAAAAGGCACCCCCAAGGCTCAGCAACTGTGGGCATCTGGATGAGGGAGCCAAGGTGAGAAGGGAGTGGCATCTGAAGAAAGGGAGGAAGCAGGACTAGGGGAGATCTTCTTCCTTGTGCTTGTGTCTGCCACGTAGCTCACCATATTCTCAGCTGATAGGCAGGAATAGTGACTCCTTCCATAGTCTACTTCGTATGGGTGTACCTTCAATGACAAAAGAAGTGCAATACATTGCTTCTTAAGCAAGGGAAGAAATGAGGAGGGAGTTGGGAGCAAATTGCCCAACAGTGTAAGAATAACTGCAGTGAAGAGAAGAGCCAATTGGATGATCTCAGTTTTGGAAAGATAACCACAGGGTTTTGCTCGATAATGAGATGATGCTCCACTGAAGAGATATCTGTGTAGTCAGTGTGCGTGTGTATGTGTGTGTGTGTGTGTGTGTGTTAGAGAGAGAGAGGAGGAAAATTGGGGAGAATACGAAGATGGGAAAAGAAGGAAGGTAATAAAGAGCTTTGGAGCCAGGCCACCTTGGATTGAATCCTAGCTGAATGACCAATGAACATTTTGGAATCTCAAGTTTCTCATATTAAACTAGGGACCCAAGGATTCCAGTGTCATTGAGAGATTGAATAAGACACTTTAGGTAAATCTTAACGCTTAATTGGCAGATTGTAGACCCTCAGTCACATTGGTTTGCCAGGGATGTGTTCTGGAAGACATTACATAATTCAAAACTTGCATAATTCAAGACAGTTTTCCCTGGAGGTATAAATGTAAATTTGTTGTATTTCATGTTCTGTGCATGCAGTGAGACTTTATTAGTATTTTTATACTGCCCTATTTCAAATTCACATAAGCTAAGTTCATGTAAAATGGCACCTCATTGTAGTGAGTACTCATACATGTCAGGAGAGCTGAAATGTGCTGTTACGAAAACCAAACAACAAACTTTCACCACCATCATCAGTGAAACGCTTGCAAGCACACAACTCTATAAGTTATCTCTGAGACAAAGATAGGAAAACTGAGTTACTCCTTAACTTTACCAAGATCACACAGCAGAAAAGTGGATGAGCTGCCATTCACATGAACTGTGGCTTGACTGTACCCTCAGGGGTTTTCTGGTTCCCTGACCCCTGTGGAAACCTCTGTCCCCAAGGAGTGAGTCAGGAGCATTATAGACTGTGATTTCACCAGAGGACAACATCTCATGTAAAAGAGGTAAGAGAATCCAGGCAGTGGGCTGGGTGAGTACAGAAGAGCAGCGTCACACCTGCAGCCATGTAGTTCCCATGAAAAGAAATGTTGAAAGATGAACCATTTTCTTTCTCAGCCATGAGTGCTTTTCCTATGTCTTTGTTTACTCTACCACCCACCTCACCCCAGGTTCAAATTTCATACTTGTGAACAAGGAAGCAGAGGAGAGAAGTGTGGCAAAATAAAAAAAGCTGTCCAGTCTCCTTCTTTGGATTCAGCCTGAGTGAAAGGCCTTGGAATGGTGGGTAGGTTTTGCAGTGATGACAAATGTTTTCTCCTGCCCTCCATCCGGTGTTCCCCAGAGAGGAGGCTGGAAAGGAGAGGAAATCTGGAGAAGCTGAGCAGTCTCACCCCCGAGACTGGGCTCATTGATTTGTGATTTCCAAGTTGCCTGTGCTTCCTGGAGTAGGCCAGATCAGGAAGACAGCACAGGCCAAATCTCTCACCCCCAACCATTTCTGAAACCCTGAACCTTAGCAGAGTGAGTGAGTGGGCCACTGTGGGACATGCACAGGCTCTGTATCATCCCAGAGCAAACATGGTGGTAGACTTCTGATGCAAGCAAATTTCTGAGATGCTTGGGGTTGGTGAGATAGATGGGCAATGGATGATTCTGGACTACAGAACCATGGCAGTCTGAGAAGCCCATTTCAACCTGCACTGATAGAGTCATTTCCTCAAGAACATCTGGGATCCTGTGATGACTCTGGGGTACAAAGAGGCCTCTCCGGGTGCTGGACTTCCCCACAATGCACCTGAATTCTCTGAGCACTGGGATGCTGCTGCCTGTGGATGAGGACGAGTGTTCCTTTGGTAGAGGGCCAGAGCGTGTCACACCTGAGACAGCAGTATCAATTGAACGGCAGTCGGTGGTAGCCAAGGAGCTTTGCACCTACCCCTTGGCCTATGACCTGGCTTAGCATCAGCTCTGTACTTTACTGTGAGCTCATGATGCAGGCAGCAGACCAGTGAGGATGGCTCCACAGGAGCCGCCTTGACAGAAACCTTCCCTTCTTGCCTTGGGACCCTGGGCACTCGTGCCTGAGGCATGCCAACCTCAAGCTCCTGAATCGAATCAGCTACCTACTGTCTCAGTAGCATTCAAAATGAACCTGACATGGAAATATTCCAGGCCCTCATCACATTCAAGTTTACATATGGGGAGAAGAAAACAAGAAAAAGAGCTCCAAGTCAGTCAGAGGCTGGGAATTAACGTGCTACAAGAGTCTCTGGCTGGGCTGGTGATCTCACTTTTTGTTACTGTAAATTACCAAAGAGCTGGTCTTTACTCTGTCCATTTCCTGAGCAGCATTTTGATGCAAGTCAGTTCCATGCCTTTCTCCTCACCACAAAATGAGAAGTTTTGCAAACTACCCACTAAAAATTAGACTTACTTACACTGGATATGAGCCTACAGGAGTCTGTTTGTAATTCAAAAGAAATCCTACAGCCTCTTGAATAAAATGACACAGATAAGCAAGCTCTTTGACAAAATTTAAAAGGCCATGCTATCAGGAGGCATTTTAATATTTCAATATGTTAAGTGTACAGAATGCTAAAAAAGAAGAAAGAAAAAATGGGAATATGGAAAGATTTGGGTTGGGCTTATTGAGCACATCAGTTTCTGATATGTGAGCTGCATGTATCTGCTTCACACAGTTTAAATGAGTCCTACTCCTTTGGTGGAAATCAATCCTGTAGCATTACAAAAGCTAAGAAAAGGGATCAGGGCTGTGATGGAGAGGACAATGAGAAGATGCCAGGGATGCGAGTCTTGGCTTTGCCACTGGCTGACATTGCAAACATGACCACGTTATTTCACCCTTCTGGGCCTCAGGTTCCTTCTTGGAAATATAAAGTGTTGGATGATTATCTCTAAGGTTTCTGATAATCTATGACTCAAGGGAAAGAGAAAGTGATGAGAGAGGAAACCAAGTCAGTAGCAGGATGGGGTCCCAATCTCAAGGTAATAGGGGCCATGAATACTAGAACCAGCCTCCAGGCTCTCTGCTCTGCCATCTAACCACATTCAATGTCATCCAGTAATGTGTATTCATTGAGCACCTCAATGTTCTAGGCAGCACCTGTCTAAAATGGTAAATTCCTTGTTCAGAAAGAAATTGTATTGATAAAAACATTTATCTGCATAAGACTGTGTGGAGCAAATGTGCTACGAATTCATCTGCAAGTTTAGTGAGAAAATCTCCTATAAATCATTAACAACTTACTTTAAGCTCTTGAACCTTGCTGCTTTTTTGCCTAAGAGATTTTTTGGGGGGAGCACTTTAATAACTCTCAACTTGCATACAAAGAAGCTGTAAACCATGGAAGGATAGGAATTGATAAAGACTGAATTTCTGGTTACTTGGTGGGATAAATCTGATAAGAATTCTATATGATTTTCAAAGGATCCCCAGCAGGATTGAATTGTACTTGCTGTTCATGGTAAGTGATCAGTAATAGACTTTATTGGCTTTTCTCCTTTCCTTGTTTACTCTCCATGCTCTCTCACTAACCCTTTCCTGAGACTGCCTCCCAAACACTTGTTATGCAAGTAACATCCAACACTTGTTATGTGAGCTGTAGTTTTCTAAAGCAAGTGGCACAAACCTACAATTAAATCAAGGAAACCTGATGTGAAAGTGATGCCTGTCATATCATGCACTGTTTAGAACCAGATTAGCAAACAAACCGCAGGTCCTCCTGAAAATTCCTTTCCCATTCACAAAAGCCCTATACCTGGCTGGTTTGCTCATCATCAATGAGAATGGAATGTCAACACAGTTCAGAAACCAATCTGGAGAAGTAAGCATCAAATCAATTTGGGATCTATATTACCTATGCAATTTAACAACCATTACATCCCCTTTTGCTCTTCACAGCTAGTTTTAAATTGACAAAATTAGAATTGTGTAACTATAACAAAAACTAATTTCCAATCTACTACTATGCAATTCTGCATATACCAACCCTCCTGGGGCCAGGGAAATAATGAGAGTAGCTTATTTGTAGAAACATCATAGAAACTGTTCCATGCTAGGTATGGAGTTTGTTAGGGAGATTGAATCACAGTTATATTTTGAGCCCAAAAGGATGTAGCTATTTTTTTTAATTTTTTTAAATTAATTTATTTTAATTGGAGGCTAATTACTTTACAATATTATAGTGGTTTTTGCCGTACATCGACATGAATCAGCCACGGGCTGTAGCTATTATGAAGGTGCAAATTACTCCTCGTTGGAGAATGGAGGGAATGAAAAGTGCCCACAGAACTGAGAAGGCATCTTGAGACCAAAAAATGAGGGGGGCAACTCCATATTATTAATGAATCAGTTTATTATAGGGTAGCATACTCACAGAGTGAGATCAGAATCAGGCAGACAATGAACTGGAAGCATCTGCAACTGCACTCCACATGGCCAGGGGGCTACTGGTACAGTTTTATAGTTAATCTAGAGTATAGGGGTAGGAGCTTGGAAATAGCCATGCCATCCTAAGTCAGAATTCATGAAAGGGTAACTAGTCTGGTGGGTGCCAGGAATATGTCAGCAAAAATTTTCATTATAATTTGGGACTAATAGACCATAAAGGCCATCTGGGTTCTAATGATTATTAAACAATTGTTGGATAAGACTCTTGAGAGTCCCTTGGACTGCAAGGAGATCAAACCACTAAGTCCTAAAGGAAATCAATCAACCCTGAATATTAATTGGAAGGACTGATGCTGAAGCTCCAATATTTTGACCACCTGATGCAAAGAGCCGACTCATTGGAAAAGACCCTGATGCTGGGAAAGATGGAAGGCAAAAGGAGAAGGGGGCAACAAAGAATGAGATGGTTAGATAGCATCACCGTCTTAATGGACATGAATCTGAGCAAACTCCAGGAGACAGTGAAGGACGGGGAAGCCTGGTGTGCTGCAGTCCATGGGGTCACAAAGAGTCGGACACAACTTAGCGACTGAACAATAGCAGTTAATTACAAAATTTCCTTGACAGAAAAGAGCCTTACTGCATAATATAGTTCTGGGTATGATCAGTGAAAGGACAGAAGAAACTAAGGGCCCAAGATGGCCTCACTTGGGCTAACAGCCATACACTCTGATTGTCAGGACATCAGTTAAAAATGTTAATGGCATTACACTGAAAGACCAATGAAAACTTGGTTTTACTATCATGTGGTAGGCAGCCTTGTAAAATAGACCCCAGTGACTCTTGCCTCCTGGTATTCATATTCTTGGCTAACCCCCTCCACTTGACTGTGGGCTGGACCTAGCAACTTGCTTCTGACATACAACATGGCAAAAATGCCAGGAATTTACTTTCATGATAAGGTTGTAAAAGATTGAGTTTCATCTTTCTTGCACTTTTTTCTTGCTGGAATTCTCTCTGGCTCTCCTCACTGCTTGCCATGATGGAGAGGGTTGCCTGGAAAGGAACTGAGTGTGGCATTCAGTCAATACTCAGTGAGGAATTGAGGCTTCAGTCCAACAGCCCAGGAGGAACTGAATCTTGCCAACAACTACTTGAATAAGCTTGAAAGTGAATCTTTTTCTAGTTGGGCCTTAATGTGAGACTGCTGTCCTAGCTGACACCTTGATTTTAGTCTCCTGAGAGACTTTGAAACAGAGATCTCAGCTCTGTTGTGCCTGGATTCCTGACCCATGGAAACGGAGAAAAAATTTTGTTGTTTAAGCTTCTAAGTTGGGGCAGGTGGGAATTAGTTAGGCAGCAGTAGGTAATTTATAGATGGTGTCATTAGGAGAGGGTGGAAGAGAGAAGAGAGATAAATTGTTTACTTTTGACCTGATGAATCTAGAATTTGGTAAGACTTGATGGTTTATTTTGGATTATTTAAAGAGGAAAAATTTAAATAAGAAAACTAGTGAGATATCTGTGAGTATAATTGATATAAGAGAACAAGAACCATAATATATGTGTGTGTGTGTGTGTATTTACTTTTGAACTAAAATAGTCCTTGGGAAAATTTTTTTAACATTTTATTTTGTATTGGGGTGTAGCTAATTAACAATGTTGTGGTAGTTTCATATGAACAGTGAAGGGACTCAGCCATAAGTATACATGTATGCATTCTCCCCCCAACCACCCTCCCATCAAGGCTGGCATATAATATTGAGGAGAGTTGCATGTCCTATACAATAGGTCCTTGCAATGGTATTCTTCACAGAGATAGAACAAATAATTTCACAATTTGTATGGAAATACAAAAAACCTCGAATAGCCAAAGCAATCTTGAGAAAGAAGAATGGAACTGGAGGAATCAATCTGCCTGACTTCAGGCTCTACTACAAAGCCACAGTCATCAAGACAGTATGGTACTGGCACAAAGACAGAAATATAGATCAATGGAACAAAATAGAAAGCCCAGAGATAAATCCACGCACATGTGGACACCTTATCTTTGACAAAGGAGGCAAGAATGTACAATGGATTAAAGACAATCTCTTTAACAAGTGGTGCTGAGAAAACTGGTCAACCACTTGTAAGAGAATGAAACTGGAACACTTTCTAACACCATACACAAAAATAAACTCAAAATGGATTAAAGATCTAAACATAAGACCGAAACTATAAAACTCCTAGAGGAGAACATAGGCAAAACACTCTCCGACATACATCACAGCAGGATCCTCTATGACCCACCTCCCAGAATATTGGAAATAAAAGCAAAAATAAACAAATGGGACCTAATTAAACTTAAAAGCTTCTGCACAACAAAGGAAACTATAAGCAAGGTGAAAAGACAGCCTTCAGAATGGGAGAAAATAATAGCAAATGAAGCAACGGACAAACAACTAATCTCAAAAATATACGAGCAACTCCTACAGCTCAACTCCAGAAAAATAAATGACCCAATCAAAAAATGGGCCAAAGATCTAAATAGACATTTCTCCAAAGAAGACATACAGATGGCTAACAAACACATGAAAAGATGCTCAACATCACTCATTATCAGAGAAATGCAAATCAAAACCACTATGAGGTACCATTTCATGCCAGTCAGAATGGCTGCGATCCAAAAGTCTACAAGCAAAAAATGCTGGAGAGGGTGTGGAGAAAAGGGAACCCTCTTACACTGTTGGTGGGAATGCAGACTAGTACAGCCACTATGGAGAACAGTGTGGAGATTCCTTAAAAAACTGGAAATAGAACTGCCTTATGATCCAGCAATCCCACTGCTGGGCATACACACTGAGGAAACCAGAAGGGAAAGAGACACGTGTACCTCAATGTTCATCGCAGCACTATTTATAATAGCCAGGGCATGGAAGCAACCTAGATGTCCATCAGCAGATGAATGGATAAGAAAGCTGTGGTACATATACACAATGGAGTATTACTCAGCCATTAAAAAGAATACATTTGAATCAGTTCTAATGAGGTGGATGGAACTGGAGCCTATTATACAGAGTGAAGTAAGCCAGAAAGAAAAACACCAATACAGTATACTAACGCATATATATGGAATTTAGAAAGATGGTAACAATAACCCTGTATAGTAGACAGCAAAAGAGACACTGATGTATAGAACAGTCTTTTGGACTCTGTGGGAGAGGGAGAGGGTGGGATGATTTGGGAGAATGGCATTGAAACATGTATAATATCATGTATGAAACGAGTCACCAGTCCAGGCTTGATGCACGATACTGGATGCTTGGGGCTGGTGCACTGGGACGACCCAGAGGGATGGTATGGGGAGGGAGGAGGGAGGAGGGTTCAGGATGGGGAACACGTGTATACCTGTGGCAGATTCATTTTGATATATGGCAAAACCAATACAATATTGTAAAGTTAAAAAATAAAATAAAAAAGAAGAAAATAAAAAAAGAAGAAAAAAAAAAATATAGCAGTATGTACATGACCTTCCCAAAGTCCCTAACTGTCCCTTCCCTCAGCAACCATAAGTTCATTTTCTAAGTCTTTGATTCTCTTTCTGTTTTGTAAGTAAGTTCATTTGTATCATTTCTTTTTAGATTCCACCTATAAGGGATGTCATACGGCATTTCTCCTTCTCTGACTGACTTAGTTCACTCAGTATGACACTCTCTAGGTCCATCCATGTTGCTGCAAATGGTCTGATTTCATTCTTTTTAATGGCTGAGTAATATTCCATTGTATATATGTATCACATCTTCTTTATCCATCCCTCTGTTGATGGACATTTAGATTGCTTCCATATCTTGGCTATTATAAACAGTGCTGCAATGAACATTGGGGTGCATGCATCCTTTCAGATCATGTTTTTCTCTGGATATATGCCTAGGAATGGGATTGCAGGGTTATATGTTAGCTCTGTTTTTAGTTTATTAAGGAACCTCCATACTATTCTACATAATGGCTGTACCAATTTGCATTCCTGCCAACAGTGTGGGAGGGTTCCCTTCTCTCCACACCCTCTCTAGCATTTGTTGTTTATGGATTTTTTTGATGATAGCCATTCTGACCGGTGTGAGGTAATATCTCATTGTAGTTTTGATTTGCATTTCTCTAATAACTAGCAATATCAAACATCTTTTCATGTGTCTATTGGCCATCTGTGTGTCCTCTTCAGAGAAATATCTATTCAGGTCTTCTGCTCATTTTTTGAGTGAGTTGTTTGTTTTGAAGCTGTTAAGTGTCATAAACTGTTTATATATTTTAGAGACTATTCCCTTATTGGTCACATCGTTTGCAAATATTTTCTCCCAATCTGTGAGTTGTCTTTTCATTTTATTGTTTCCTTGCTGTGCAAAAGCTTTTGAGTTTAAATAGTTCTCATTTGTTCATTTTTGTTTTTATTTCCATTATTCTGGGAGATGAATCAAAAAAGATGTTGCTGTGATTTATGTCAGAGTGTTCTGCCTATGTTTTCCTCTAGAAGTTTTATAGTGTTTGGTCTCATATTTAGGTTTTTAATCCATTTTGAGCTTATTTTTGTGTATGGAGTTAATGATCTAATTTCATTTTTTTTACGTATGGCTGTCCAGTTTCCCTAGCACCATTTATTGAAGAGACTGTCTTTCCAACATTGTGTAGTCTTGCCTCCTTTGTCATAGATTAATTTACCATAGGTGCATGGGCTTGTTTCTGGGTTTTCTGGCCTGTTCCATTGATCTGTATTTCTTTTTTTTGTGCCAGTACCATATTGTTTTGGTGACTATAGCTTTGTAGTATAGTCTGAGATCAGGGGACCTGATTCCTCCAGCTCCATTTTTATTTTTCAATATTGCTTTGGCTCTTCAGGGTCTTTTGTTTCTCTGTATACATTTTGAGTTTTTTTTTGTTCTAGATCTGTGAAAAATGCCTTTAGTAAGTTGATAGGAATTGCGCTGAATCTGTAGATTGCCTTAGATAGTATAGTCATTTTGACAATATTGATTCTTCAAACCCATCAACATGGTATATCTTTTCATTGTTTATGTCTTCTTCAGTTTCTTTCATCAGCATTATTTTTAAATGTATTCATTCAAATAAGATACATGCTTAAACATGTATCAAGTAGTTATTAAAATAAATTTACCAAAAAAATGCCACCCAAAACAAAATTAATTTACCTATCCTGGAGTCCAGGGATTGGCCAACTGTTGCCCATGACTTAAATCAGTCTTGCTGCCTTCTTTTATAAATAAAGCCATGCTCATTCTTTTACACATTGTCTGTAGCTCTCTATTCTCTACTTAAAGAGTTGAATAGTTACAGTTGGGATCGTACAGCCCAGAAAGCCATCTAGTCCTTTACAGAACATTTTTTTAGTGATCTCCCAATCTAATCATACATTATGGTTTAAGGTAACCACTATCCAAGGTAGTCCAAATTAATAAATTTTCTGTATACTTTGGTTGACATAGAAAATAAAACTGGACAATTCATAATCCAGAACTCCCCTGTAGGGTTTTTATTTCTGGAATCACTTACATTCTCTCTCAATTTTGTGTTTGCCAATACAGATATAGGATCCCAAAATAAGTTGCATATTTTTAGCAGTCAGTCCACAAATGATTGTAAACTGTTCCCCATGTATGAAATGCTGAGACTTATACAAATTATTTAATATTTGTTTTTTTCCTTTCAGAAACCTGCTTTCTAAAAGTAGAGAAAGATAAGAAAATAGATGACGGGCATGTGCTCTGGCAACCCTGGTTTATTCAGTTCAGTTGCTCAGTCGTGTCCGACTTTGTGACCCCATGGACTGCAGCACCCCAGGCTTCTCTCTCCTTTATTATCTCATCGAGTTTGCTCAAACTCATGTCCATTGAGTTGGTGATGCCATCCAACAATTTCATCCTCTGTTGTTCCCTTCTCCTCTCGCCTTCAATCTTGCCCACCATCAGGGTCTTTTCAAATAAGTCAGTTCTTTGCACCTGGTGGCCAAAGGATTGGAGTTTCAGCTTCAGCATCAGTCCTTCGAATAAATATTCAGGACTGATTTCCTTTAGGATGGACTGGTTGGCTCTCCTTGCAGTCCAAGGTACTCTCAAGAGTCTTCTCCAGCACCACAGTTCAAAAGCATCAATTCTTTAGTGCTCAGCTTTCTTTATAGTCCAACTCTCACATCCATACATGACTAATGCAAAAATCATAGCTTTGACTAGATGGACCTTTTTTGGCCAAGTAATGTCTCTGCTTTGTAATATTCTGTCTAGATTTGTCATAATTTTTCTTCCAAGGAGCAAGGGTCTTTTAATTTCATGGCTGCATGCAGTCACCATCTGCAGTGATTTTGGAGCCCCAAAAGATAAAGTCTGTCACTGTTTCCTCTGTTTGCCAGATGTGATGGTAAAATCCATTAGCACCAGTGTTCGACTTTGAGAGTCCAAATCAGATCTTTCCTCTTCCTAGCTGTACACTTTGGACAAGATACTTAATCTCTCTGTGCCTCAGACTCAGCTGAAAAATGGGGACAATAATGAAGCCCCTCTCATGAATCTGCTCTAAGGATCGAAATACACATGAAATAACAAAGGTGTAGTGCTTAGAACTGGGTCTGGTACCTTGCAAATGTTCAAACATGTCAGCTCTCATCATCATGGTGGAGTTGACCTCTTGAACTCATGTCCTGTCATTAGAGTCAATGCCTTGAGTATTGCAAATTAGTTAGATTAATTAATAGTTTTATCCAATTTAGGATCTTCATTGAAGTTAAATGTGGGAGCCAGCCTTGCATGACTTCTTTCTGGATGGAAGCACTTAAGAGATTTCGAGCAACTGCTGTATCTTGAAATCAATGCTATCATTGAGGGGCTAATTTTTCTGCTATGTTCTTGTTTTAAAGTTACCCTTTGCCCTGAAATGGCTCAGTTTAAGTTCCAAACTGAATTTTCTGAGAACTGGGAAAAATTATTGCTGTGGAATTCTAGATAAAAAGGATGCATACTGTATGTTCTGTCAAATCCTATTTTGCAAATGTTTTTATAATTCATAATTGAATTTGATCTTTTATATGAACTTTGGTTGAGTTTTATCCAATATTATGACTCATGGTGGTAATATTGAAGGTATTTAGTTTATAAATAACATCATGAAAACAATACATTTGCATGTTTATGTTAGTCACTCAGTCATGTCCAACTCTTTGTGACCCCATGGAGCCTACCAGGCTCCTCTGCCTATGGGATTTTCAACTTTGTCCAGTTTTCTCTAACATTCTGAAGTGTATTGTCAGCATACATAATTAGTATTATGTATGTTGTGTAAGGTACATTGATCTTTCAAAAATATTTCAATATATAATACATTCTTTCCTGGTGGCTTAGATGCCTGGTAAAGAATCTGCCTGCAATGCAGGAGACTGGGTTGGGAAGGTCTCCTGGAGAAGGGAATGGCAGCCCACTCCAGTATTCTTGCCTGGAGAATTCCATGGACGGAAGAGGAGCTTGGTGGGCTATAGTCCATGGGGTTGCAAAGAATCAGATATGACTGTTGCTACTGCTACTGCTAAGTCACTTCAGTCGTGTCCGACTCTGTGTGACCCCATAGACGGCAGCCC
Organism: Bos indicus; assembly: GCF_029378745.1. NCBI lineage: Eukaryota > Metazoa > Chordata > Mammalia > Artiodactyla > Bovidae > Bos > Bos indicus. The sequence goes on from NC_091789.1 coordinate 138,831,243, forward strand.
ACCAGGCTTCCCTGTCCCTGGGATTCTCCAGGCAAGAACACTGGAGTGGGTCGCCATTTCCTTCTCCAATTCATCAAAGTGAAAAGTGAAAGTGAAGTTGCTCAGTCGTGTCTGACGCTCAGCAACCCCATGGACTGCAGCCTTCCAGGCTCCTCCATCCATGGGATTTTCCTGACAGGAGTACTGGAGTGGGGTGCCATTGCCTTCTCCAAGATATGACTGAGTGACTAACATTTCCACTTTCATAATTCATTCTGTCTCCACAGACTACAGTTGTGCAGATATTTAGTTCAGAGAGCTTGAAAGATTTTCCTAATGTCAAAAAACCAGTTAAGATCAAAGGTCTAATCTTGCTCTAATCATATTTCTACTGTAACATCACCTATTTATTCTAATTTTAACACTTGAAACATTTTTCTTGTAAATATTGTAATTTTTTCAATATTTTATATCCTAATGTCTTAGATCTATTAATCAGAATATTTTGTTAACTGGAATGCTTCTTACAATACCTATTGCCAGGTAATTTATGCCTGTGAAAAGGGTTTGAACCAGATATTCTCTTAGACCCTTCCCCATTCTTTTATTTGTTTTTGGTAATTGATAACAGATTTTTTGGACTTCCCTGGTGGCTCAGATGGTAAAGAATCTGCCTGCAATGCAGGAGACCTGGGTTCAATCCCTGGGTTGAGAAAATCCCCTGGAGAAGGGAATGGCTATTTTATTCAGTGTTAAGATGATTTTTGCCATGCATCATTGTGTGGATGGTCAAAGACTGACTATAGACCTCTCCCCTAATTTGAGGATCTGTAGAATTAAATATTTACCTTGCTTGTCCTTATTAATTCTCCAGTGGTGATTGAATCTATTCAGAGTAATTTGTAAAGGGTAGATGACAGAACACTAATCATAGAAATTTAGAACCGAGACAACTTTCTAAATCAATTAATTGAATTCCATCATTTTTCAGATGAGGAAAATGAAAGAAAAGGGCGAGATTTTATATGTCTGCCTGCTTTAAACTCTGCAGATTCCATGCATTTTGAAAGCATAATTAAGCATGGTGGGGGAGGGGATATTCGGAAGAGATAAGTAGCCACAGGATACAGATTAGCAAGCTCCCATTTGGGGATGAAAAATGAAGTTTATAGAGTCAGTCACAACTCATAGCAGATTACTTTAATAAAACCAATACTCAACTGAGACCAACCTAATTGCCTGGAATTTCCATTGTAGAAGTGAAAAAACGACTGAGGAGGTTTCTGAATGTTGGAACCAGAGCAGTCTTATGAGAGTAGTTGCTGCTTCAGGGGCAGGGTACAGAATAAGGGATGTATAAAATGCTGGTAATAAAATGGATAACCAACAAGGACCTAATGTATAGCACATGGAGCTCTTGGCAGCCTGGATGGGAGGGAAATTTGGGGGAGAATAGGTGCATGTATATATATGGCTGAGTCACGCTGCTGTGTACCTGAAAGTTTCACAACATTATTAATCGACTATATTAGAGAAGGAAATGGCAACCCACTCCAGTATTCTTTCCTGGAGAATCCTATGGACAGAGAAGCCTGGCAGGCTACAGTCCATGGGATTGCAAAAGTCAGACATGACTGAGCGACTAAACCACCACCACCACCGTATTCCAGTATAAAATACAAAGTTTTTTTTAAAAAGAAAGAAAATGCTGATGATAGACACTGGCCACTTTGCAATTTTTCCTAGTTCACTTTTGCGGATGATGTGCTATGGATCACATCTGAGTACCAATATGGTAGACTGCCAATGTCTGGATGGGAAATCATAGGACTTGTTTGGAAGACTACCTACTTGCCAGACACCTCCAATCTATCCTTAATATTTTCTTCCCAGTGTCTCACTCCTTTTCTCCAGTCTCTGGATCTAAGAGGAATCCTAAAGAATGGAAAGTTAGGGAAATATTCATCCATTCATTCACCAAATGATTATGAGGCCCTCTGTGTGCCAGGAGCTGTCAGGTTCTGAGAATACAACAGTGAATGAGACATGCTTTCTGTTCTTAAGGACCTTGAATTCATTGACAAGTAAATAAGTAATTATAATTCAGCACAAGAATTGTTAAAATAGCAGGAAGTACAGGTGCTAGATGAACAGATAGACAAAGAACTTATCTAGGCTTAGGGTGTACCTGGTTTGAAAACATGTCTTAGAGGAAATGTTCAGTAAGTGGAAACCTGAAGCAGGTACAAATGGAAGACCTCATACCGTAATCAATGAATTAATATCTATCTGATATTTTCTAACTCTGTAGAGAATATGGCTTATTTGCAAATATCCACAGAATGCTCACAAAAATCAACCATGTGTTAGACTACATAGACAACCTGAATAAGTTGCAAAAATTGGAAATAGCCCAGCAAACATTTTCTCATGATAATATGGCAAAACTAGAAATAACAAAATAAAGAATAGCAGTGCTCAGAATATAAAAAGTCCTTACATTCTGGGGGGAAAAGGAATTTCTCTTCATCCTTGAATCAAAGAGGAAGTATAAACTGAAATTGCACAGTATCTAGAAAATTGTAATAAAACTATGTATTACAATTTGAAAGACATATTTAGAGCTGACTCTGAATATTTGTATTTAATATTTTAACATTGATAATAGAGTATAGGAAAGTAGAAGGAAGGAATTACAAAGATAAAAGCAGGAAGTAATGATTTAGAAAAAAATTATTTGAAAAATAAATGAAAAACTAGCTTTTTATGTAAAATAACAAAAAACTGATAACTAGACTAACATAACTATATAAAATAGGACATGATAATGGGGAATAAAACAAAAAGAAAATTAAGACTTAGACTACTTTGTTCAGCTTAACATATGTATTTCAAAACCTGGATGAAATGGACAATGTTGTAGAAAAATGCAATTTACTGAAAGTGATCTCAGAAGAAAAAAAAAAAATCTAAGTAGACCATTTCCCTGGAAGAAATAGAGACATTTCTTCAGGTGCTTCAAGGGCTTTTTCAACATATAGATAACCATGTGATCGTATGAACTATTTTAGTATTAGATTTGCTTATAGCAAATTATTGCATTCTTGAATACATCCCACTTGGTAATAACTTACTATTTTTAATACCTTACCAAATTGTTTGCCACCCAAAATTATTACACTCATTTTCCTAGGTAAGACTTGCCTCCAGTTATCATGTGTGTGTGTCTGCATGCATGTGTGTATGTGTGTGTGTGTACGTGTATGTGTGTGTGTGTCTAATCTTCTTGGGGAATTTTGACATCACTCTTAGGTTTGCTTTATGGTTTAGAAGTTTTTCTTTCATGTACTAGGTTCTGTAATAGACAAAACAGAGTAGAATTATTTATTCTTTCAAGGTATACTAGAAGTCCTCTGTGAAACCATCTGGACTTGTGACATCTAATATGAAAAACTGTAAGACCATTTACTGATAACATGATAAGCAGGTATTTGAGGAAATTCAACATAAAATCTTAATGAAATATTTAATAGTACTAATTTATAGAAAATATGTATGCAAAAGCCAGAACTGCGTTTAACGGGGAAAGGCTGGTAGAATTACAAGTAGTATTAGGAACAAGACAGGGATGCCAACATTAACATTATCATGTAACATTGTACTAGAGGTAAATATTAAAGCAGTTAAACAAAAGAACTTATCTAGAGGTATAAAAAAATGCAAAGGTGGTGGTAATATAACTACTTGTGAATTATAGAACAGTCTACCTGGAAAACACAAGAGAATCAACTGATAAATCTATAAGAATTAAGAGAATTCAGTATAATTCTCTCTATTATAGCAAAGTATAAAATTAATATATAGAATAAAAAACTTTTATTCATATAAAATAAAAATATTAACAATAGAAAAATAATAAAGTATTTCAGCAAACTTAACAGGAAATTAAAAGACTCTTGCTCCTTGGGAGAAAAGTTATGACCAATCTGGACAGCATATTAAAAAGCAGAGACATTACTTTGTCAACAAAGGTCTGTCTAGTCAAAGCTATGGTTTTTCCATTAGTCATGTATAGATGTGAGAGTTGGGCTATAAAGAAAGCTGAGCGCCGAAGAATTGATGCTTTTGAACTGTGGTGTTGGAGAAGACTCTTGAGAGTCCCTTGGACAGCAAGGAGATCCAACCAGTCTATCCTAAAGAAAATCAGTCCTGAATATTCATTGGAAGGACTGATGCTGAAGCTGAAACTCCAATACTTTGGCCACCTGATGCAAAAAACTGACTCATTTGAAAAGACCCTGATGCTGGGAAGGATTGAAGGCAGGAGGAGAAGGAGACAATAGAGGATGAGATGATTGGATGGCATCACCAACTTGATGGACATGAGTCTGAGTAAGCTCTGGGAGTTGGTGATGAACAGGGAAGCCTGGAGTGCTGCAGTCCATGGGGTCACAAAGAGCCGGACATGACTGAGCGACTGAACTAAACTGAATAGGAAATACATAAGAATGCAAAAGTTGATTTGAACAAATGAGAAGACATTCCATGTACTTGTGTAGGATGTACAATATTATTTAAGTTTTAATCCTTTTATGTGTTAAATTTGTGACTATAATGTGTTCCTCATAAATAGATGAAATGTTGACCTGTTGAGAGGGATACAAACTTAGGACCTGTGCCTGTGGAAGATGGGATTGGGGGAGACTTTTTAAAAAATTACCTTATATAGGCATTCATGCAAGTGTATTACCTGTTCAGAAAAATAAGTAAATATTAAGTTAGGTGCAATTAAACATCTAAACCCTGGCATTCTTACCAAGATAATTTCTCTATTTTTAAATCATTATTCACACCTAAAATATAGTTTTGAAACTGAGTTAGTTTAAGTGAATTGTGTTGTTCATCTTTCTGTGCAGTAATATATAACTTGAAGTTAATGTGAAAAAATCTGAACTGAGCTTTCTGGATCTCTGAAATCAAGGTAAATCTGTCCCTTTAAGTAAAATTGGCTTGTTGATCATGAATTTTATTTAATAGGTCTTTGAGTGTAAGTGTGTGTGTTTGTGTATATATGCACAAGTGTGTGTTTTGTTCTGCTTCATGAATTTAAAGAGAGCAATTTTATAATGTATAATTCACCCTTTATTTGTCTGAAGTCACCAAATAGAATTATAGTGACAAACTAATGAGTATCCAGGAAAGTAATAAATCCCAGATGTCCTGGCACTTCATTTCTTTCCACCTACCTCCTCTCTCAGATATGATATGGAAATTAAAAATGATGAACTATTTATATTATTATTACACTTATTTGGACAGAGTTGTAAATTTTAATAAATCATAGGCTTAATATTATTCAGCTCAAAAATTATTAATAATCTCTGAAAATGTATGTAATCCTTAGATTGGATGATGTTGATAAGTTTTTTCTATTTTAAAATTAAGTGAGCTAAATATTCCTAGAATTTATTTTTTCTCTTGGAGTAACATTCAGCTATAAGTTTTTCCCAGATGAATTCATTTTTGGCCTTTTTTCTTTGGAATTCAATTTCTTTGATCATCTTGCTTGCCCAGAAATCAGCAACCCTTCTTTGATCGATATGAACCATTCTCTTATGACAGGAATAATAAGAACTGGGACTGTCAATGTATTATCTCATAATACAACTAAAATTATGAGAAAGACAGTATACTGCCAAGTTTTAAGGTTGTATTTGATCCTTTACATGACCTACTTGAACATGTCTTCCTAAGTATCATTAAAGGTAAATGAGACAATTTGAGGTCTTCGTTCTTGCACAGATTGAAAGTACTCTTTTCTTAAAGTGCATAAATCAGTCTCGTGAAAGTATCTGTCTTTTCATCTATTCATTCATTCATTCCTGTAGCATTTTTGAACATCAGTGAAATACAGTGATCAATAAAAATCAATGAAATTTGCATCTCTAAACCGAACCTTGTATTAACTCCATACAAAAGTTGGCTTAAAGCTCAACATTCAGAAAACGAAGATCATGGCACCTGGTCCCATCACTTCATGGGAAATAGATGGGGAAACAGTGGAAACAGTGTCAGACTTTATTTTTTGGGCTCCAGAATCACTGCAGATGGTGACTGCAGCCATGAAATTAAAAGACGCTTACTCCTTGGAAGGAAAGTTATGACCAATCTAGATAGCATATTGAAAAGCAGAGACATTACTTTGCCAACAAAGGTCCATCTAGTCAAGGCTATGGTTTTTCCAGTGGTCATGTATGGATGCAAGAGTTGGACTGTGAAGAAAGCTGAGTGCTGAAGAACTGATGCTTTTGAACTATGGTGTTGGAGAAGACTCTTGAGAGTCCCTTGGACTGCAAGGAGATCCAACCAGTCCATTCTAAAGGAGATCAGTCCTGGGTGTTCTTTGGAAGGACTGATGCTGAAGCTGAAAATCCAGTACTTTGGCCACCTCATGCAAAGAATTGACTCATTGGAAAAGACTCTGATGCTGGGAGGGATTGGGGGCAGGAGGAGAAGGGGACGACAGAGGATGAGATGGCTGGATGGCATCGCCGACTCGATGGACATGAGTTTGGGTGAACTCCGGGAGTTGGTGATATACAGGGAGGCCTGGCGTGCTGCAATTCATGGGGTCACAAAGAGTCAGACACGACTGAGCGACTGAACTGAACTGAACTGTATATCCAATGCCACTTGAATAATTCTACTTTTATGTCTAGTGGGCATATGTAGTAACCCATTGTACCTGCCATCTTTCTCACGGTCATGTTGGTTGGTAACTCCATCATTCTAGATGCTATACTACTTTCTTTCATTTAAATTCCATATCCCACCTATCAGGAAGATGTTGGTTTTTCTTCAATATACATCCACCAGAACGTGACCATTTTTCATCTCCCCACTGCAGCCACTGGGTGCAATCTCTAACATCTCATTTGAATGACTGTAACAGACTCCTCACTTGTATCCCCACTCCCTTCCTTGGTCTTCCAGAGTCTATAATCAACAAAGCAGCGGTAGTAACCTTTTTAGAACATAAATCATCTTGTTGCTTCTCTATTCAAACCTTCCATGGCCTGTATTTCACTTAGAATATAAACTGGAATCCTTCCAGTGGTCAACAAGAATCTACATGGACCATGGACCATAATCACTTTGACCTCATCTACTATCCCTTTTACTTTCTACTCCAGAAGCAGTCTTCTTTGTTGTTCCTGCCTTAGAGTCTTTGCAGTCTTTCCGCTGCCTGGAATGTTCTTTCCTAGATATCAATGTGCCTTTCTCTTCACTCCATTTAGTCCTTGCTCAGTAGGAAATGGCAACCCACTCCAGTATTCTTGCCTAGAGAAATCCATGGACAGAGGAACCTGGCAGGCTACAGTCCATGGGGTCTCAAAGAGTTGGACACGACTGAGTGGCTAGCGCACGCACACACACACACAGTATCATCTTCTCAATGAAATCAATTCTGACCACACTTTTAAAAATTACATCCCTTCATTTGTCCTCTCCATCTCCCCTCGACTTTTCCTCCCCTCTCCCTGAAGCACATATTACTCTGAAGTACCATATTGTTTACTTATCAACTGTATGTATTGCTTGTTATCTGTCTCCTCCTGCAGGAATGAAACCTGTAAGAGTACAGACAGTCTTTTTTATTCACAAATCCCAAGAGAATCGGGCACATAGTAGATAGTAGATACTCCATAAATATTTCTTGAATGAATTTGCTTGACATAGTTTTCCAGAACCCAATTCATAACAAATACATTTATTGAATGACCAGTTTACCATATTTAACAAACCTATCAAATTACCAAATTATTTAAAAACTATTTGTGATGAATTGCTGTTTCCAGTTAATTGCTAGACATGCTGTGAGGGTCATCTACTTGAGCAGGAGTCAGCAGACTTTATCTGTAAAGTGATTACAGATATCGCCACATGGTGATTATTTTAGGTTTTGTGGGCCATGCATTCGCTGTTGTGTGTTTGTGTGTATGCTTGGTTGCTCAGTCATGTCTGACTCTTTATAACCCCAAGGACTGTAGCCCACTAGGCTCCTCTGTCCATGGGAATTCTCCAGGCAAGAATAGTGGAGTGGGTTGCCATGTCCTCCTCCAGGGATCTTCCCAACCCAGGGATTGAACCCAGGTCTCCTGCATTGCAGGAGGATTCTTTACCATCTGAGCCACCAGGGAAGCCTAAGAATACTGGAGTGGGTAGCCTATCCATTCTCCAGGGGATCTTCATGACCCAGGAATTGAACCGGAGTCTCCTGCATTGCAGGCGGATTCTTTACCAGCTGAGCTACCAGGGAAGCCCACTGCTGCTGCTGCTAAGTCACTTCAGTCGTGTCTGACTCTGTGCGACCCCATAGACGGCAGCCCAACAGGCTCCCCCGTCCCTAGGATTCTTCAGGCAAGAACACTGGAGTGGGTTGCCATTTCCTTCTCCAATGAATGAAAGTGAAAAGTGAAAGTGAAGTCGCTCAGCTGTGTCCGACTCTTTGCGACCCAATGGACCGCAGCCTACCAGGCTCCTCCATCCATGGGATTTTCCAGGCAAGAGTACTGGAGTGGGGTGCAATTGCCTCCTCCGAGGGAAGCCCACATTAGCTGTTAAAACTATTCAATTCTGTCTTTGTAGTGCAAAAGCAGCTATAAACACTATGCAAATAAATGACTGTGATTGCCTTCCAGTAAAACTTTATTTACAAAAAGAGTAAGCTGAATTTAGCCCATGGGCCATCCCTTGTTGACCTCAGGTCTAGAGGACCCTGGAGCACTGAAGGGAGGTTGAAGGGACGAGGTCACATACCCAATGGCTAAACTCAAGGATTTTTAATCTACTCAGACTGGATTCAAATTCTAACTCCGCATTAATTTAACCTATCTGGTTAAGTATATGAGCTAACCTTCATGTTAAAAATCTTAAAATAGCAAAAATTTAAACCCGTCTCCGAGTGGTGATAATAAGTTGAGAGACTGTATATGACAAGGGCAAAATATAAGCATATGGATGGCCATTGTGTCCTCTGTTTTTCTTGTAAGAGGAAGGTTTTAGTTGATCTTCTGCCTCTGTGGTGAGGTCAGTTGATTCAGCATTCATCGTATTGGCTGTGTAGAACCCAGACAAAAGAAGCCTAAAATATAGTAGACTTGTTTATATTGGGAAGGGTACAAAGCTACTCAAGAAAAAAAAAAAAAAAAACTGGATTTGGAAAGGATGAGGAAGGAGGCAGGAGAACAAAAACCATACTGGGATGGATTTCAGGGGGAGAGTTTTAGAAGTTTGAAAGAAGTGGGTTATTGGAGGAAGCTCTCGTGCACTGCTTTGTAGGCTGGAGGGTGCATGGCGGGGGTGGTGAAGGAGGGAAAGAATGATCCTAAGAAGTATTGCTCTGTATTATGAATGTAATTCTCTTTCTGGAGTTTCTAGAGTATGCAATGAAGACTATAACTACAATTTAATTTTACAGCATAGGACTTGAAGTACAATCATTTTATTGCTTATCCAGGAGGCAGCCTAACTTTATAACAGTTACATAAGTATAGCACTAAGCTCAGAGCCTGACACAGAATAAGAATTAAAAAATGGGAATTATGTAGTTTTACTTCTAGTATTTATACCTGATGAGGGGGAGAGAAGGGAATGCTACATAGAGAGTAGACTCTTAAGTTGAATTTTATAAGCTAATTTATGAGCTCAGGCTTTGGAATCAGAAAATCTGGAGTTTCAGACCTGGTTCAGTAACTTCTTGTTGGCCTTTGGATAAGTTGTCCAATCTCTGTGTGACTCAGATTCCTGGGAGTGAAGATGATAGTAACTAATGCATAAGAAGATTGTGGGGATCTAATTTGATAACGCATGTGAGGTGCTTAGAAGGGAAATGAAGCAGTTAAGTTTATCTTATATTGGTCAATGTTGTTGTAATTATGTATATTTAACCTGCTTTACTAGAGACAAATAGCATGTGGAAAAGGCGACACCCATCATGGATACATTAGTCATTATCATCATCACAAATCATCATCATCAAACACTGTTTCTTTGGGAGCTTATATTTCTGACTTGAGGATTGTGCAGTTAGGACTTCTATAATTGGGACATAAGTCTCTGAAACCTAGATGGATTTTGGCAGTTGAACTGTAGAAATAAAACCATGACATCTGTGTGGGGTAAGTAGTTTAAGAAGCAAGCTGTTGTTCATTTGCTCAGTTGTGTCCGACTCTTTGTGACCCCATGGACTGCAGCACACCAGGCCTCCCTGTCCCTCACCATCTCCTAGAATTTGCCCAAGTTCATGTCCATTGCATCAGTGATGCCATCCAGCCATCTCATCCACTGATGCCCTCTTCTCCTTCTGCTCTCAATCCTTCCCAGGATCAGGGACTTTTCCAATAAGTCAGCTGTTCACATCAGATGAACAAAATACTGGAGTTATAGCTTCAATGTCAGTCCTTCCAACAAGGATTCGGAGTTGATTTCCCGTAAGATTGACTGGTTTGTTCTCCTTGCTGTCCAAGAGACTCTCAGGAATCTTCTCCAGCACCACAGTTCGAATAATGATGTTCCATATCTTGGCTGGGACAAGAGACTCATGAACTCTGGAACCAGAGCCATGGACTCCAGGCCCAGAGGGTTGGCTTTCTCCTGATTCTGATTTTCTGAACCCTTCACAGAGTTTCTATAAATCGGAGAAGAAGAGACAGAAGCAAGAGAGTACCTAAATGGACCTTTCATCATCCAAGAGAGCAGGAGTAAATCCACTGAACTCAAGGCACTGCCTAGGGCAGTGATGGTTTGGGGAGAAGACTCCTGCAGATCCCAAAGCAGAATGTTATACTGAGTAGAGAGGTTGAGCCAATGATGATGATGTTCTGGTTTTCTGTTACTTTTCTGCTGTCCCAAGTATGAGCTAATTTTGCCTTCAAGTAGTTTATGTTCCTCATAAATGCACTTAAAGGTTTGATAGTTTCAAGACTTAAAGAAAGAAATCTATCTGATTCCTTAAGTCATAGACTAGAGACAATTACAAAGAATCCTGCTGCAATGACTCTTGCCCTCTGTCTCCTCCTTGACCTCTCCTAGCTTTTTTCTGCCACAGGGTTTTTATTCTTACAGGATCTCAGGCTGTGTTTGCTTGGCTGGCTTCTTCGTCATTCTGATCTCTGCTCAAATGTCCCCTCCTCAGAGTTCTCCGATGACCCAGCTGAGTTAGCTTTTCCCATTCTCACCTAACAATGTACTACTCTCCAATACTTTACTATGCTTCATTTTTATTAGTGCTTACAACTATCTATGCCTCTATTCTGCATTCTATTTTTTATTTGCTTGTTATTCATATCTCATTATAATGTGAGTTGTAAGAGGACAAGAGCTTTTCTCGTCTTTGTTATTTAAGCATGTATCCTCAAGTGCCTGGAACAGCACCTAGAACAGAATAGGTGCTCATAAATATTTGGCAACTGGATGAATGACTAATAACTAATATAAAATCATCCATATTTGACTGATAAAAATTGACTTCCCAACAAGTTTAGGGGGCTGCTCGAGGTCAAAGATATCATATCGTGCAAAACCAGGACATGAACCTTAACCTTTTGCTGTAATACCTCCTCAAGCATGAACATGTGAGTAACCACCATATGTTAAGCACTGTACAAAAGGCAATTTGGAGGACACCTAAAAAATAGAAGAGGTGGATTTGACCCTCAAGGATCTTCCAATCTAACATTGAATACACATCATGTATGGCTTTTAACCATACAGATTTTACCTGATGTTGTTTATGCTGCTGCTGCTGCTGCTAAGTCGCTTCAGTCGTGTCCAACTCTGTGTGACCCCATAGACGGCAGCCCACCAGGCTCTGCTGTCCCTGGGATTCTCCAGGCAAGAACACTGGAGTGGGTTGCCATTTCCTTCTCCAATGAATGAAAGTGAAAAGTGAAAGTGAAGTTGCTCAGTCGTGTCCGACTCTTCAGGACCCCATGGACTGCAGCCTACCAGGCTCCTCCATCCATGGGATTTTCCAGGCAAGAGTACTGGAGTGGGGTGCCATTGCCTTCTCTGTTGTTTATGCTAGAGAATTGTTTTTCATCTGTGACTGCCCTTTAAATTAAATGTGAAATTTAAACTTTATGTTGGGGCTATTCCTCAAACTAATTAAATGTAGAATCTATAGGAGTGGGACCCAACTTTGGTAATTTTTTAGAGTTCTCCATGTGACTGATGTACTATCCCTGCCTCAAAAGCCACTGCTAATGTGCACATGAATCACCCAAGGACCTTGTTAAATTGCAGATGATAAGGTAAGTCTGGGACAGAGCCTGAGAGCCTACATTTCTAACAAGCTTCTGGCTGATGCCCATACTACTGGTCCTTGACCACAGTACGGAGGTTTCTGAGTGCAGAAAGTGATCTATGTTAGAAAATAATGTCTTTATATTGTTATGAAATAGATTTGCATAGAACCATGCTATAACTTGGGCTTCCCTGGTGACTCAGATGGTAAAGAATCTGCCTGCAGTGCAGGAGACCTGGGTTCGATCCCTGGGTTGGGAAGATCCCCTGGAGGAGAGCATGACAACCCATTCCAGTATTCTTTTTTTTTTCACTCGAGTATTCTTTCCTGGAGAATCCCATGGACAGAGGAGCCTGGTGGGCTACAGTCCATGGGGTTGCAAAGAGTCAGACATGACTGAGTGACTAAGCATGCATGCATGCTATAACAAAGATGGATACATGGCATAGACTACATATTTCACAGTGAAGTTCCCTTATATTTGGGGAAAAATTGAAAAACAACAATGTGCAAATACAAGCAACTCAGCCCACACATATTAGGAGCATGTAGAGGGAAGCAATTAAGAAAATATCCTAAAGGATTTTAGGGTTTATTGTATAGCACAGGGAACTATATTCAATATCTTGTAATAAAGTATAATGGAAAAGAATATATATATATACACGCATACATGTGTATAACTGAGTCAGTGTTGTACACTTGAAACTAGCACAATATTGTAAATCAACTGTAGTTCATTAAAAAAATGTTTTTACTGAAAAAAAATCCTAAGAACAGAAAATAAGTACCAAGCTATGGAAACCTTCTGGACAGGTTCTGAGAATAGAACAAATTTAAAAGTACAGCTGCAGAAGCTGACTGCAGATTCCTTCAGGGAATAGTGGCCATTGAAGGGTCAGAGGGGGTTTACATAGGAACCTTCAGTTTGGATTATTTTCACCAAAATAACAGATGTCTCATGGGAATCTGATCTGGTCATTACCTTTCCAGATCTACCGTGCTGCCATGCTAAGTTGCTTCAGTTGTGTCTGGCTCTGTGTGACTCCTTGGACTGTAGCCCACCAGGCTCCTCTGTCCATGGAATTCTCCAGACAAGAATACTGGAGTAGGTTGACATTTCCTCTTCCAGAGGAGCTTCCGGATCCAGGGATCGAACCCACATCTCTTACATCTCCTGCATTGGCAGGCGGGTTCTTTACTGCTAGTGCCACCTGGGAAGACCTTACAGATCTACAACAGGGAGTAAATCAGGGATGGCTGAAGAGAAAATGAAGTGAGGCTCAGTCCAGGTGTCCTTGGCCAGAGTATAGAGGAAGAAGGGGTACTCATCACTGCGAGAGTAATAGAGAGCTCTGGCAGGCAACCCTTCCTGCTCACAGATGCACCGCACAACCCAGCCTGGCTCTGATCTCTCCTGGTTTGTTTTTATCTGGCATCTCCTATTTCCAAAATGAAACCTGTCTTATTGGTGTCTATCCAAACAGCTCTTCTCTACTACATCTCAGAATACCTTGAAAAATCTAACGTGCCACACCTTTCATCCCTAAGTATGTTCAGTATCTGTCATGCTTAGCTTACCAGAGATGGATGCTGATTTCAGGGACTACAAATGCATTAAGGGAAAGAAACACTCACATGCTAACTATGTGTGGAGAGTGAGCTTGGAGAGGGAGACCAAAGCAGTGTTCTTCTCCCACCTCAAGGACATCAGGATGACTCTCTGCCTTCATTTTATATCCCTAATTTGATTTCTGCTCAGTCAGGCTAAGCACTGACTAGATGACAGCCTTGAGAAAGCAGGCAAAGCAAAGGTAGTTGCCTGTGTTCTAAGTTAGGCTGGTTCCTTGGAGCATTACTTTTCAACAAACCTGATTTTACTGTGGAACATCTGAATACAATAACATGGAATTAAGCTATAATTGTGTGATATATATGTATACTTTGATATAATAATATATTTTAAATTTAAAATTATAGAATGTTATATTACAATATACAATATAATATCAGGCCTAGTTTTACTTTGAAATCTCTCAACACTCAGATCTTCACATCTGAAAAAAGCACGTTGCTCCCCATCCAAAGGTTTAGAATTACAAAGTGTGGGATAAACAGTGGTGAAGACTTACAGCTGACCCTTGAACAGTGTTGGGAGTTAGGGGCATTGACCCTCCATGTGGTCAAAAATCTGAGTGCCACTTTACAATCGGCCCTCCATACCCTTGGTTCTGCATCTGTGCATTCAACCAGCTTCATATCATGTAGTACTTTAGTATTTACTATCAGAAAAAAGCCACGTATAAGTGGACCTGTGTGGTTCCAACCAATGTTGTTCAAGAGTCCACTGAACTTAAAAGCTACTGCTTGAACTTCATTTATAGGCAGATTCTTCCCTCATGAACAATACCACTTTCACAAATGATTATGGTCTAAGTGTTATTCAAATTCAACAGGAGAAGAATAAAGAATATATTCAAGTTTGCACACAGTTATTTCAGAGATGACATGCTCTGTAGTGACTACTCCACTATGATAGTTGAACTGTTGACACACATCTTCTGAAAGCAGTTCAGTTCAGTTGCTCAGTTGTGTCTGACTCTTTGTGACCCCATAGCATCACTATGAACAAAGCTAGTGGAGGTGATGGAATTCCAGTTGAGCTATTTCAAATCCTGAAAGATGATGCTATGAAAGTGCTGCACTCAATATGCCAGCAAACTTGGAAAACTCAGCAGTGGCCACAGGACTGGAAAAGGTTAGTTTTCATTCCAATGCCAAAGAAAGGCAATGCCAAAGAATGGTCAAACTACCACACAATTGCACTCATCTCACATGCTAGCAAAGAAATGCTCAAAATTCTCCAAGCCAGGCTTCAACAGTAAGTGAACCATGAACTTCCAGATGTTCAAGCTAGATTTAGAAAAGGCAGAGGAACCAGAGATCAAATTGCCAACATCTGTTGGATCATCAAAAAGGCAAGAGAGTTCCAGAAAAACATCTGGAATACACAGAGTTTTACTAATATCATTATGTAGATAATCAAAAGGATGTAGGAAAAAATCCGTCCTTCTACCTTCCATCCAAGAGCACACTTCTCAGCACCCACATTCACAAAACATTCTTTTGATTTTTTAGTTAAGCAGCATGGCACTTATTCCGGATTATAAGTGGATATTTATGAAGTCACTAAAGCAATAAAATCGCTTATCAAAGTGCTTGCCAAGCTTGGGTTGTCATAGTTAAGTTTTCTGTAGCCTTAAAAATACAGGAAATGTGGGTCTTTCTGGGGTTTCTTTTGAGGATGCAAATGAAAATGAGATCCTTGTGCACTTGAGGGCATTGGGGTGAAGATGAAATTGTAATGAAATAGAAGGCAAAGGAGTAAGTTGCCTCTATTATAATAAAGACATGCAATGTACAAGCCACGTTTTCTTTTTTTGGCCCATGCTGCATAGACAGCTATTAGAATTCCTTGGTGAGTGGGAAAGAGCTGGGATTCACCCTTAGGTTTCAAGCTCAGGCTCCATTAAGGAGGAGGCTGAAAGGAGTGGTTGGAGGCACTCTTTAATGAGCCAGGAGACTTTATTGTTTTCCCAAAGGTCAAAGGTACAAGAACATTCTGATGTATTTTCCCTTCTTGCCATATTTACTTGATTAACATGTTAGTAAAGAATAAAAGAACACAAGGCAACAAGGGAACAGGGATTTTGTTAATTTCTTTTTCCTGAACAGAGCTTAATTTGCACACCATGAAGAAAAATTGATCCTTTTTCTTTCGTCTGCTACTCTGTTTAGAATGGCCTATGCAAAAAATCAATTTCCTTGTCTCAAGTCGGTTTGCCTATTTAATTAACTTAGAGGCTTAATGGAGACAAACATGAGTAAAACAGAGTTTGAGAAAGGTTTCAAAATTGCCATTTATTATATATATTAATATTTCATCAGAGATTTCCCTATAGTCATGATGGTGTGTTTAGATTTTGTTTTCCCTGTGCCAATGTTTGATTAGTTCTTGAAGGTGATTAGTGCAGGAGTCCTGTGATAATTAGAAACTGAAATATTCCTATTATGCTTTAGTAGTACAGTATAATGTTCCTTGGGTTGGCAGATGATGTTTCATATGAATCTATAACTTGATGTTTTATTTGTCTTATGTAGAATTTTTGTGGGCTTCCCTGATGGCTCAGCAGTAAAGAATTTGCCTGCCAATGCAGGAAATGTGGGAAGATCCCCTGGAGAAGGAAATGGCAACCCACTCCAGTATTCTCGCTTAGGAAATCCCATAGACAGAGTAGCCTCGCAGACTACAGTGCATGTAGTTGCAAAGAGTCAGACACGACTTAGCAACTAAAAAACAACAGAATTCTTGCATTGAACAGTCATTACATTACATATTTGTCAAGTAACTAATTTAATACAGTGGTAAAGAATTGTAAAGATCAACTTTTTGGAAATCGCCAGTTATAACATTTTTTAGCTCTAGTTTTTTTCTTTTTTTAAGAGTAAGTGATCAAAATCCATGTATCCCTGACTTGATAGAGAAAACGACTTAAACAGGAATACATGTTTGGAATCAGATGAGACAAGTTGGAGAACTCAAATATTAGGGAGAAAGATGACATATTGCATCTTGAACTTTATTTGCTTTAAAAGTTATGTTAGTCCTTTTGCATTAAAAACGTTTATTTGAAGTTGCTTAAATATTTTAAAATCATTAGGCAGTGAACTTACAGTCCTCTAATTTTTGCTAGCTGTGCTGTATCTACACTGTCAAAGCATAAAGCCATTATGTACTATATTTTCTCCTTTATGGCCTTAATTTAGTTTTAGGTCTGCAAATAAATAAGGACCATCATTCCTTATACTCTTAAAGTTCATGGTATAGTTATACTACAGTGAGCTTATTCATTCAACTATTGATGGACATTTTGGTTGTGTTCAGTTTTAGAATATCATGAATAATACTACTGTATCACAAAGAGTCGGACACGACTGAGCAACTGAACTGAACTGAGCTGAAACACTTACATGCAAGTCTCTATGTGGATTTATGTCTTACTCTCTTGCCTAAATGCCTAGGAGTGGGATTGTTATGTTATATGGTAAGTGTCTCTTTATCATACACTGCCATATTATTGTCAAATAGGCTTTCACATTTTGCATTCCTGGCAGCAATACATGACGATTTCAGTTCTTCCACATTCCTACCAACATTAGTATAACCAGTCTCATTAACTGTAAGCATTCCAGAGATGTATAATGGTGTCTCGTGATTTGATTTTGCATCACCTTAATGACTAATGGTGTCAAGAATCTTTTGTTGTGTGTATTGACTGTTTGCATATCTTCTTTGTAGTGTCTGTTAAAACTTTTTGGCCCACCATTTTATTGGGTTGTATCTCTTGTTATTATTGACGTGTACAGCTGTTTTTATATTTTGGATATAAGCTTTCTCTTTAGTTATATGTCTTGCAAATATTTTCTCCCAGTCTGTGTCTTGCATTTCTCATTTTCTTAAATGCCATTTTCAATTTAATAAGGTCCATGTTAGCACTTTTAATTTTATGGTTTGTGCTTTTTGTGATTTGTCTGAGAGAACTTTGTCTAATCCAATATCTCAGATTTTCTCCTGTGCTTTATTAAAGTTTAATAATTTTAACTCCTACATTTTTAGATTTATG
Organism: Bos indicus; assembly: GCF_029378745.1. Taxonomy (NCBI): domain Eukaryota; kingdom Metazoa; phylum Chordata; class Mammalia; order Artiodactyla; family Bovidae; genus Bos; species Bos indicus. The sequence goes on from NC_091789.1 coordinate 138,849,213, forward strand.
GATATTCAAGATTCAGTTCAGGTATCACTTTCCTTGTGACTCTTCGAGGAAGAGTTCATCAAACCTTCCTTCTGTACTTTCACAGAACCATATGGACATTTACCTCAGAGCGCTTAATTGCAATTATATAAATGTTTGTTTTCCCCACTAGACCGTGAGCTTCAGTGCATAGTGATAAGTCTTACTCATTTATGAATACCAAGTGCCTAGACTATGCCTGATATATAATAGGCCTTCAAATAATACTTGTGAAATGAATGGATGAATGAATAAATGAAAGAATGCAATTATTTAATATTTATTCCTTAAATCATATTTTTACAAAGCACTTTAGTATCCGTACTTCACCAACATCTTACAAGAAACTCGCGAGACAGGCATTGTATTACCTCCATGTTTACAAACTGTTGTTGGTTCTCCAAAGCCTAATGAATTAAGATCAAACTATTTAGCTTAATATTAAAAACTGCCTCGGATATTATTCCCCCCATCCTTTCTAGCTTTGTCTTCTGCTTTCCCCTTTCACATAGCCAATGGAACCATTGCACTGGGCAATTTATTATTCTTCATTTATGCCCTTGATTTCTGCCTCTTCACATTCATACAAGTCATCTTTTCCACCTTAAAATTCTTCCAGTCCATCTCTGCTTGAGAATATCCTACTCATCTCAAAAGCCAATACTTCACTGTACCTTCCCATGATCTGACCAGGTAAACGACCAGCTAAATGTGACTGCTCCTTCACTTACACAACCACGCACCTCCATCTTTCTTACCTTAATTAAAATAGATGGTGTTTGTCCTTAGCTTTAGACCATTTTTCTCTTGGTACCTATGTCCTGGCTGTGGCTCTCCTTGATTCATGGGTTTCCCTTGCTCCCCAGCTGTTCCTCCCTCCAAGTAGTCCCGTTCAACCTCATATATCCTCAGACCAAGAGTCATGAGATCTGGATCCAACTCTAGCTTTGTCAGACAGTGGTAGTGGGACTTGAGCCCTTAATTGTCTCCTTTGTGAAGGAGATCTAGACCTGCCTCCCTTTGAACACTGCTCCAGAAATTAAATGATACAATGGGTTGAAAGTCACTTGTAAATTTAACATGCCACACAAATGTAGGCTATTATGGCTATTATTGAAATCAACATTTAGCTTGACTCCATGCATCTTTCAGCTCCCACAGTTGAAGTCAGATGTGTTTGGGAGAAGTGTTTTAGGGGAAGTGTATTTATGGCATTTCCTCAAAATGGCCCGTAATTCTTGAGCCTCCCTGTGGCCACGGTGGGCCCTGAACACCACCCTCTTGTTCCTCCCTCTGTTTTGCTTTGTGTTTAATTAGACATTTTTGGATCCCTCTGGATGATGCTCAACATCTGTGTATGCTTCCTCCTGACAGGCTTTCTCTAGCTAATGTGAAGGAGAATGATGACTTATTTTGCCTGTTTTACTCAGGTTGTTGTAGTTGGGAAGCCTGGCCCAAATGTGGCTGTCATTGTTTTTTATGAGGGCCAGGGATCCAGATGGCAGGAAACGAAAGCTTCAACCCAGAGTAAACAGTCCTTTCCTGTTTTCACCAGGGCTTCCCTGGTGGCTCAGACAGTAAAGTATCTGCCTGCAATGCAGGAGATCCAGGTTCAATTCCTGGGTTGGGAAGATCTCCTGGAGAAGGGAATGGCTACCCACTCCAGTATTCTTGCCTGGAGAATCTCATGGACAGAGGAGCCTGGTGAGCTACAGTCCATGGGGTAGCAAAGAGTCAGACACAACTGAGCAACTTTCACCTTCACTTTCATATTTTCAGCACCAGCAAAGGATTGTGCCTCCCTACGCAAAACTAACTGTGAGGTTATTGCAACTTGGGTGCCCACCTTCCTTGACCAATGGACCCTTCCACTCTAATTAAACCTTCCCCTCTGGACGTTATCACCCTTGGTCATTTCTGTCACATGTCCACCTGCACATCCCAATTATCTTCTTCTAAGCCCTCTGGATTGATCTGAGACTGAGTCAAGTTCCCCAAGTTAAGTTTTCTTTCCCGACTCCTCATGGGGAAGGTTCAAGTTATTAGTTATTTAATGACACAAGGAGAGGCCATGGTTAAAAGCATAGTCTCTGGTGCAAGATTTTCTGAGTTCAAATTCCAGCTTTCCCATACTCTCTTTATATTGATTGCAAGTTCTTGAACTTCTCTTGCCTTAGTTTACAAAATTGTAAAATGGGCTGCTGAGAGTCCCTACCTCACTCCTTGTTAGATTCAGTTCAGTTCAAATGCTCAGTAGTGTCCGACTCTTTGCAACCCCATGAATCACAGCACTCCAGGCCTCCCTGTCCATCACCAACTCCTGAAGTTCACTCAAATTCATGTCCATCGAGTCGGTGATGCCATGCAGCCATCTAATCCTCTGCCATCCCCTTCTCCTCCTGCCCCCAATCCCTCCCAACATCAGAGTCTTTTCCAATGAGTCAACTCTTCGCATGAGGTGGCCAAAGGACTGGAGTTTCAGCTTTAGCATCAGTACTTCCAATGAACACCCAGGACTGATCTCCTTTAGGATGGACAGGTTGGATCTTCTTGCAGTCCAAGGAACTCTCAAGAGTCTTCTCCAACACCACAGTTCAAAAGCATCAGTTCTTCAGCACTCAGCTTTCTTCACAGTCCAACTTTCACATCCATACGTGACTACTGGAAAAAAACATAGCCTTGACTAGATGGACCTTTGTTGGCAAAGTAATGTCTCTGCTTTTGAATATGCTATCTAGGTTGGTCATAACTTTCCTTCCAAGGAGTAAGCGTCTTTTAATTTCATGGCTGCAATCACCATCTGCAGTGATTTTGGAGCCCCAAAAAACAAAGTCTGACACTGTTTCCACTGTTTCCCCATCTATTTCCCATGAAGTGATGGGACCAGATGCCATGATCTTCGTTTTCTGAATGTTGAGCTTTAAGCCAACTTTTTCACTCTCCACTTTCACTTTCATCAAGAGGCTTTTTAGTTCCCCTTCACTTTCTGCCATAAGGGTGGTGTCATCTGCATATCTGAGGTTATTGATATTTCTCCTGGCAATCTTGATTCCAGCTTGTGTTTCTTCCAGTCCAGTGTTTCTCATGATGTACTCTGCATAGAAGTTAAATAAACAGGATGACAATATACAGCCTTGACGTACTCCTTTTCCTCTTTGGAACCAGTCTGTTGTTCCATGTCCAGTTCTAACTGTTGCTTCCTGACCTGCATATAGGTTTCTCAAGAGGCAGGTCAGGTGCTCTGGTATTCCCATCTCTTTCAGAATTTTCTACAGTTTATTGTGATCCACACAGTCAAAGGCTTTGCCATAGTCAATAAAGCGAAATAGATGTTTTTCTGGAACTCTCTTGCTTTTTTGATGACCAGGGGATGTTGGCAATTTGATCTCTGTTTCATCTGCCTTTTCTAAAACCAGCTTGAATGTTCAAGCTCACGGTTCACGTACTGCTGAAGCCTGGCTTGGAGAATTTTGAGCATTCCTTTACTAGCGTGTGAGATGAGTGCAATTGTGCGGTAGTTTGAGCATTCTTTGGCATTGCTTTTCTTCGGGATTGGAATAAAAACTGACCTTTTCCAGTCCTGTGGCCACTGCTGAGTTTTCCAAGTTTGCTGGCATATTGAGTGCAGCACTTTCACAGCATCGTCTTTCAGGATTTGAAATAGCTCAACTGGAATTCCATCACCTCCACTAGCTTTGTTCATAGTGATGCTTTCTAAGGCCCATTTGACTTCACATTCCAGGATGTGTGGCTCTAGGTCAGTGATCACACCATCGTGATTATCTGGGTTGTGAAGATCTTTTTTGTACAGTTCTTCTGTGTATTCTTGCCACCTCTTCTTAATATCCTCTACTTCTGTTAGGTCCATACCATTTCTGTCCTTTATCGAGCCCATCTTTGCATGGAATGTTCCCCTGGTATCTCTAATTTTCTTGAAGAGATCTCTAGTCTATCCCATTCTGTTGTTTTCCTCTATTTCTTTGCATTGATCACTGAGGAAGGCTTTCTTATCTCTCTTTGCTATTCTTTGGAACTCTGCATTCAGATGCTTCTATCTTTCCTTTTCTTCTTTGCTTTTCGCTTCTCTTCTTTTCACAGCTATTTGTAAGGCCTTCTCAGACAGCCATTTTGCTTTTTTGCTTTTCTTTTCCATGGGGATGGTCCTGATCCCTGTCTCCTGTACAGTGTCACAAACCTCTGTCCATAGGCGAGAGAACATCAGAGGGCAGACACACTGTAACCATACTCACAGAAAACTAGTCAATCTGATCACATGGACCACAGCCTTGTCTAACTCAATGAAACTAAGCCATGCTGTATGGGGCCACCCAAGACGGGAGGGCCATGGTGGAGTGGTCTGACAGAATGTGGTCCACTGGCAAAGGGATTCAGTATTCTTGCCTTGAGAACCCCTAAACAGTATGAAAAGGCAAAATGATAGGATACTGAAAGGGGAACTCCCTGGGTCAGTAGGTGCCCAATATGCTACTGGAGATCAGTGGAGAAATAACTCCAAAAAGAATGAAGGGATGGAGCCAAAGCAAAAACAATACCCAGTTGTGGATGTGACTGGTGATAGAAGCAAGGTCCGATGCTATAAAGAACAATATTGCACAGGAATCTGGAATGTTAGGTCCATGAATCAAGGCAAACTGAAGTGGTCAAACAGGAGATGGCAAGAGTGAACATCGACATTCTAGGAATCAGCAAACTAAAATGGACTGGAATGGGTGAGTTTAACTCAGATGACCATTATATCTACTACTGTGGGCAGGAATCCCTTAGGAGAAATGGAGTAGCCATCATGGTCAACAAAAGAGTCCAAAATGCAGCACTTGGATGCAGTCTCAAAAATGACAGAATGATCTCTTTGTTTCCAAGGCAAACCATTCAATACCACAGTAATCCAAGTCTATGCCCCAACCAGTAACACTGAAGAAGCTGAAGTTGAACAGTTCTATGAAGACCTACAAGACCTTTTAGAACTAACACCCAAAAAAGATGTCCTTTTCATTATAGGGGACTGGAATGCAAAAGTAGGAAGTCAAGAAACACCTGGAGTAACAGGCAAATTTGGCCTTGGAATGCGGAATGAAGCAGGGCAAAGGCTAATAGAGTTTTGCCAAGAGAATGCACTGGTCATAACAAACGCTCTCTTCTAACAACACAAGAGAAGACTCTGCACATGGACATCACCAGATTGTCAACACCGAAATCAGACTGATTATATTCTTTGCAGCCAAAGATGGAGAAGCTCTATACAGTCAGCAAAAACAAGACCAGGAGCTGACTGTGGCTCAGATCATGAACTCCTTATTGCCAAATTCAGACGTAAATTGAAGAAAGTGGGGAAAACCACTAGAACATTCAGGTATGACCTAAATCAAATCCCTTGTTGGATTAAATGAGTCAGTTAAAGGGTTTAATGAGTTAATCACACAAAAGATTCATTAAAGTTTCCAGTACCAAGTAAGCAGTCAGTACAAGTGCTATATGCCTATTAACTGAATTGCACCTAAAACAGAGCCATAAATCATATGGCTTCTCACCTTTAACTGTCTAGATTCAAATCTTCTTTCTGCCATTTCTTGGTCACACAATCTAAGTCTAAATAATTAATCTTTGTAGGCTGAATTTCTTCATCTCTAATAATAAAATCTTCACCACATAGATGTTAAGCATTAAATAACATGTATTATCAAACAAATAACTTTTAGCACCATGCTTGGTACATAAACATGCATTTGAATTGGATACTTTTTTTTTCTTAGATGACTAGTCTCTAGAGCACTGTTCAAATGTTTCTATTTATTCCAGAGGGATGGCTTTCATTGTATATTCATAAAGTCAGGTCAGGTGGTAGAAGATTCATTTTTGCATAAACTTGAATTGTGATACTTCTCAACTCACAGAGGATCAACTGAGGTATTGTACAAGGAAGACAAGCAAGGGAACAAGCAAGCAAATGAGCAGTTTTAATTAACCCAACAAATAAAAGCCCTTTAAGTATTTTTCAAAGCACATCTATCATCTCACACTGTGGGAAAACCAGCCATCTAATACTGCACCAATTTCGGCAGGCCCCAGGTGGACTCTGTTCCAAAAGCTGTGATGAATTCTTGCTCTAGTCTTTCCTTTAGATTAATTACAAAGAGGCAAGATAATGGGTTGAGAGCCGTGTTTTGTTTAGATCTATGTTCTAAGCATTTTTCTTTGAAAAATGATTCTGTCATTTGCACACATATTTGTGCACAGTGTGTTATTATGGGCTCAAAGAAGAAAAGTCGAAGAAATAGAGTTTACAATTATTTCTCCATATTTTTCTGTTTTCTATTCCTAAGAGTATAACTTAATTCTTGTCCCAGAGGAAGAGACAGGAAAATATAACCCAGTAGGAAAATGGAGCATGTACAGCCATCAGGAAGAGAGAAGAGAAAAATGAAGGCATCAATTATGTTCACCTTTACTTTAGTGCAAGAAAAGGAAGAATATTTATTAGACACTTTGATCTGTAGGTATAAAGAGTCTATGACTCACATCAACTAAAATATACATCCTTCACCTTGCAATTATCTTTTATCTACTCAAGCTGAGTAATCAAACCATGGACAAAGCAAGAATGGGATTTGCTGTTCACCTTTACCTGCCTATGCCATTACTGTGGATCACAGAAGTCATATCTGTGATATAAAATCGATGTTTCTCATTAATGCTCATAGAATAAAGTTGTTCAGGCCATTTTATTTACACCTTGATCAAAATTCTTCATATGAAGATGGAGGCTTAAGCATTAATATGTTTCAGAGACTGAACAATGGACACTGTTTACAATACCCTTTAAAATGCTGTGATGAGTCCTAGAGGTTAGCACTAGAAAGGTATAGGATAAACAAGCAAGCAAGAAATTGCTTTTATCAAACTTTAAAGCCAAAAGCCAATACTGAACTGAAGTATCTTCTCCTATTAGTTCCTTTTCCTCAAATCAGCATTTAATTTGACTAGTAAGAATATTTAAGGACAGAACAATAGTTTAAACAGTTTAGAACCACTAGAAGGTTGTGGGGGTTAGAGAAGTGGCTTTTACTTTTGCTCTGTGTTAAACACACATAGGATGCATACTCCTAATCTATTTATTGTGACACCTATGCTCTGTAGGCTTTAATAGTGGATTTTGTGATGATGACACATGATGTCAGCATGTTCCCATTTCATTGGTGGAACTGTCAAGGCATTCCTGATCTTGGCCATGTTGCTAGGGGAATGAGAAAGAGCGCTTCTAAGTTGAAGAAGAAAGAGAAGGGCAAGAAGCCTGGTATGATTCAAATTTGAGGAAAAATGACTTTCAAATCCAGCACTTGGTGAACTCTCTTATATTTCCACTAGAATACTCAATATTCTTTTCCTTGCCCCAATTGAATTGTGATAATTACTATAAAGATGGTGTCAACTGGAGCCTTCTCTTCTTGAAATGACCCCATGATCTCTAATAACCTATGTTAATCTTTGCATGTTTCTCAGGCCTTTTAATTTTCTCTACACAGTCCTTGCTTGGCCTTTTAAAAGAATGCAAAGAGAAGAAACTAGAACTATTAGTTGTTTAATTGCTCTGTAACATGCCACCACTAATTCAGTGGCTTTTAAATAACACCCATTTATTAACTGATTTCTGTAGGTTGGAAGTCAGGCTCAGCATGGCTAGGTTGTTTGCTTAGGGTCTCACAAGGCTGAAGTCGAGGTGTCAGTCAGCTGTGTCCTCATCTGGAACTTGGAGTGCTCTTCCAAGCTCATTCCTATTATTGGCAGAATTCAATTCTTTGTAGTTGTAGACTGAGTTACCTATTCCCTTGATCTCTGTCAGCCAGGTGACTCTCTCAGCTCCTTAAGGCTGCCCACACTCCTCCTCTTGTGACCTTCTCTACTCTGTCTTTAAGCCAGAGTTGAATATTCTGTGTGCTTCAAAACTCGGACTTTTCACAACCAGCCAGAGAAAGGTTTCTGCTTTTAAGGGCTCATGTGATTAGATCTGGCCCACCTGGATTATCTACTATGTTAGGGTCAACTTTGCCATACATCACAAGATAGTCATAGCAGTGATATCTCATCACATGCACATTTTCTGGGGGAAAGGGGCATGGAGTCGTGGTGGGAAAGGGCATTTTTAGAATTTTCACTACCACACTGGGCCAAAGAACATGTGATACAGGGTCCCAAGACTATCTTTCCTTTGAACCAAATAATTCTCAAAAGTCATTTTATTAAAATCCATGAAGTCTTAGGGTTTTTTTTTTTTTTTTAAAAAAACAAGATAAAAATAACTATCTGCTCAGTGGACATACTGATAACAAGAAATCCATGTAGTTATAACTTGAATTGTACAAAAGGAAAAAATTATGACCAAGTGCAGATCATTGCACATTCTTACATGAGTGTTTATGGGAAGCTAACATCCTGATGGTATTGATAATAAATGGTGTGATTCCCCTCAGAATTTATTGAGTTCTCAGAGGAAGGATAGTCAACACTGTCTTCTGTCTAAATCGCATCAAGTGACTGAGGAGCTTGGTCACTGTATGTATGTTGTATGTTGAAATGTCTCTTTTCTAAAAAATTGTTCCTGACATCATGCTGGCACATGCAAAGGAGTAGAGAGGAAGACTTATTTCTTCCAGTATCAGGAAGAGCAGAGTCTCATTAGCAGAAGAACTGCCAGGCACCTAGCCTAGACAGATGGACTTAATGAAAGGAAAAGCTCATGGCCCTCTTTATGTTACTGACAGAGAGGAAGTGCTCTTACTGAGGCAGTTTCTCCCCTGCCACATTTGACTTGTGTTCTCTGGCTACTTGGATATCCTTGAATATATAACCTTTAGAGAAGTGTATTATAGATTTTAGAAATTTAGTCTTGTGAAACCCAAGTTCTCATTTTATTACAGTGCTCCTGTGTCTTGGGCTGCCTGAAAGAGGAGCTGTTCTTTTTCTCCTAAATCTTTTATTTCCTATTCAGAGCCAGACTGAGCAATTTACAAGTCATGAATATGTATAATTTGGCCTAGGTCCTCCTAACTCATACACCAATGAAGCCATTAGGCATATGTTGGGTCCTCAAAGCCAAATGGACCAGAAAGAACATTTTCAACAGGCTTCAGTGATCATTTCAGTGGTCGTTTCACACAGCCAGTTCTGCAGAATCACATCCAATCTCACAGTTTTTGTTTGAGTGGTCCAGATCCACGTGTGAGTGCGTCCTCAATTCACTGGATGATGTTTCAGCCTTCTTTTGATTGAACAGACACACTGAGGGCATAATCTGAACCCCCCACTCCCAGTAATGTTATCAATAATGCTGTACACTGCACATACTCTTAAGAGCTTTATAGGGGTTAACCCAAATCATCTCCACTATGAGGCAAGTGCTGTCATGATACCCATTATACAGATGAGGTGTCAGAAGCATATAAGTACAACCAACATCATATGACCTGAATCTAGGAATCTTGGCTTCAGAATCTATGCTCTGAACTACTAAACTGTGCAGGATTTTTTCTCACTTCTAATAATATATATAGGATAAGAACCCTATCATATAGAATTCTACACTTTAAAAAATAGTCATTTTGAAATTGGATTTTGAAAACCACCATAGAGAACTTCTTAAAAGGTAAAAGGTCTTACCTCTGAAAAACCTTATTAGATTGGTTTACTAAAATTATGTAGAACTCAGCATGGTATACTCAGATAATTGAGTTAAACTCAAAGATTATGGTTAGGCAATAAGACAACATACAAAAACTTGGCTTAAGCACTTCACAAAAGAATATAAATGACCACTAGGCATATGAAGAGGTGCTCCTCATCGTTAGTCATTAGGGGCATGCAAGTTAAAACTGGGTTTCCCAGGTGGCTCAGTGGCAAAAGAATTCACCTACAATGCAGGTGATGTGGATTCGATCCCTGGGTAGGGAAGATCCCCTACCGGAGGAAATGGCAACCCACTCCAGTATTCTTGCCTGAAAAATCTCATGCATAGAGGAGCCTGATGGGCTACAGTCCATGGGGTTGCAAAGAGTCAGACACGACTGAACGACTGAGCATACACACAAGTTAAAACTACAACGAAGTACTTCTAAAGACCATCTGAATGGACAAAATGAAAAAAGACTGACATTCATGAGTGTTGACACAGATGTGGAACAACTGGATCTCTTATATATTACTGGGGAAATGTGAATTGCTTCAACTAGTTGGCAAAACTCAATATATACTGGAGCCAAGCATATTCATACCCTGTGGCCCAGCAATTCCATTCATAGATATAGTCTTAAAATGAATGAATGTGTATATCCATCAAAAGTTATATATCAAGTGTTCATAGCAGATTTAACACTTAAACTAAAACCTGGAAGTGATGCCGTCAACAGGAAAATGGACAACAAAGAGGAAGAAATTATAGCTACATGAACATGCGAACATTCCACAAACATTACATTCTGTGAAAGAAGCCAGTCATAAAAGAATACATACTGTAAAATTCCACGAATATGAAATTCGAGATGTGGAAAGACTAATCAATAGTTAAATAAGTCAGAACAGTAGTTACTTCTGAGGGGAGGTGTTGACTGTGAAGGGGAACTAAAACTATCTGAAGTACTGGAAATATTCTCTATTTTGATACGAAATGTGTATACATGTTAAGATTCATTATATTCACTTTATTTCAGGGCATTTTAATTTATGTATTTTTTCAACTCCAGAAAAAAGGAAAAGATTTGTGCCTGGGAAATTTTTTTACATGTGGTTAGACAGGGCGTTTTAGCACTTTTTCATTTCCTTTTCATTTGCATGATATTCCTTCCCTCGTGGTGCAATACTCGATTATTTTTCTTTCTTTCTTTTTTTTTTTTTTTTTTTGCATGAGGTCCCTGGGCATCTGTGAGAGAAAGGGCACCAAAAGCTTGTAAAAAGTTTAACTATTACAAAGCTACATTTCAGCCATGGCTACTTGTCTTTCTAGTCTTCCTAAAAATCTAGTAGAAAGAGTTGCTTCAGAGGGGCTTCAGCAAAGTTAAAGACGACCACATTCCTTTTCTCTGGAAGATTTTCTTGAGAAAAAAAGAAATTAATATTTTTTTTTCTTCCTCCTCTGAGCCTGAAAAATGTGAGGCTGTGGGACAAGGAATTTATGGGGTAACTAATGTGTCAGGAGCAGCTGCATTTCACCCTCATTGGAATTTGATTACTTGTTAATCCTTTAATCAGGTCCTTTTCCAACTGAATGACTCCAAGAGGGGCACACTTTACAGTATGTTTACTTTACAGGAGACACTGAATATTTTGATGAGTTTATTCTAGGCATCCTTCAAGCAGATTTGTTGAGGCATTGCAATTTTTCTTCCTTAAAAATGCCTGCTATATTTTGCCTATGTCTTGATAAAGAAATGGGCTACTTTTCTTTTTTTAGATTTAAAGATTTGTAACCACAAGCACAAATCTTTAAGGGAAGCAAACATTAAAAAATTTATATCCATTTAAAATATATGCCCACATGCTGTGGTCTGGGTTGGGTGTCACTCTACTATGGCCATGCAAAGAGGAAGAAACTGTGCAATGATATGTAAAAAAGAATTATAAAATATTCTTCCAATTAGGAATTAAAATTGAATTTCCATATTAAAATACTGATTGGATCACCAAATGTATGAAATTCCCATATAAGATATACTTGTTCTGTGTCTGTGTGTGTGTGCTCAGTCGTGTCCAACTTTGTGACCCCATGGACTGTTGACCACCAGGCTCCTCTGTCCATGGAATTTTCCAGCCAAGCATACTGGAATGGGTTGCCATTTCCTACTCCAGGGGATCCTTCTGACCTAGGGATCAAACCCATGTCTCTTAAATCTTCTTCTGGGTGGATGGATTCTTTACCACTGTGCCACCTGCAAAGCCCATATTTGTTCTATATATCATGAAAAAACTTTTTTTTTTACTATGGCTATTTTGACATCTGTTATAGTAATTCTCATAATTACTACAAATATTTAAATAATACAAGTTTTTTAAAGTTATATGAAAACATTCCCATGAAAAATAAAAGGAGCAAATGTCTCAAATAAATGGAGGCTTATTTAAATAAGATTAAGTTCTCAAGTTTCAATAGATTTCAGTTCTTTTGTGGATTTTTTTAGGCTCTTGTAAGAGTTTAGAATCTTACAGAGGCAACACAAGTCTCAGAATTGCTATTGATGGGGAGCACTTGAGTAGAAAGCAGAGGGGCACAGGGCCCAAAACTGAGGAGCTGACTAGCAATCATTCCTGGGATTCCCATGTGCTCATTTGCTTCCGACTCTTTGCGACCCCGTGGACTGTAGCCCGCCAGGCTCCTCTGTCCGTGGGATTCTCTAGGCAAGAATACTAGAGTGGGTTGCCATGCCCTCCTCCAGGGGACCTTCCCGATCCAGGGATTGATCCCACATCTCCTGCACTGCAGGCGGATTCTTTATCCACTGACCCCCCTGAGAAGTCCAGGGTTCCCACACTGACACTGAACGAGAAAAGCATTGTCACTGAATAGTGAAAACCATAAATAACTGCAGTGCAGGAGGGAATTTATTCTGAGTGTTAAATCACCTAATTTGACTGACTGTTGAGGATTTCCTTATGCTGATGTGAAATTTCATCCAATGAGCAATTCCCAGTCTTCCTCTAGTTATTCATTCAACAAATATAAATTGAGCACCTGCTTCATACCAAGCTCTGTGTTATGCTGGGTACACAATGGGTCTCTGCTTTCATGATGTGTATGGTCTACAGTCTCGTATTTCTCAGCATTGAGGATATGATTCCCATTAAGATTCACCTGGGAAGGGAAGTTTGGGTGACTTCCAGAAAAAGGAGTTTGAGGGAGAAAAAACTATCTTTTATGGAATACACCATGTGACACTTTATTTATAAAATGTCATGTGAGAGCCCACAGTAGCCTGAAGAGGTAGCTTGGTCAAGGGCACTTGTGGCTGATAACGGATTTAGATCCAAGGAAATAGGAACCCTAGATATTTTATCCTAGTACAGAAAGCTACCTCACTACCAACCTTCCCAAGGATCCTTGGCAAACCTTCCTTTTCATAGTCCTCAAGCATCAAAGAAGCTGCATATTAAGTAGCTTTGGTATGCTTTTACCTACATGCTGAAAATGCCAATTCAATAACTCCTTTCCATCTGAGACACAGAGTGCTAGAATTTAAGGGTGCTGGATTAGCGATTAGAAGGCATGCAGCTGAGACCCTATCCTTTTCATAGTAAAGTCTTCTCTAGGTACCACTCTCTTATCCATAAAAGGCAATAATGTCAATAGTATCTGCCCTGTTTATGTCAAACTTGTTTTGACGATTAAAAAAATAACAGATTTGAAGACTAAGAATTATTCTTGATAACAGAGTTAGCCTGTCCTCCAAAACAAGCATAGATACTGTGTACTTTTCTTTCAATGTTTAAAGTTTTTTTTCTTTGTTTTCTTCTATGGTTTTTATTTTTGTAGCTCTTATTTTCAGAGCTACATGGCAATTGACATTTATGTTCTTCAGTATATGTTCTATTATATGTGTATCCCTTAAATGAAGCTCATGGGAGCAATTAAGCACTGTAATTCAGAGGTTTTTAGATTTTATTAAGGTAATACTGTAACATATACAATTTATTATATATTACTTCTAGTAGAGCTTAGGGACAATCCTGTAATCAAACACATTAATATTTCTTTGGCAAGTGGTATGAATATTCACACTAAATGGGATCTGTAGAGCCTATAATTAGCCTCCCATCAGTTCAGGACAGGTTTGCTGCCAAATGAGCTATGGAAAACATTTGGTTTGCAGAGCTTTGAGGGTTTCAGAAGTGTGGATAGGGGTTTTGGACCTGTATATTTTCAGAGGTGCTAAGTATTTATATTTTATATTAAGTCTGCTCCCCACCAAATCTTATGTGCTTATGGCCATTCTTTATTTGGAGGGAGTTACCCTGCCATCCCCACTGCTCTCCACCCTGTGAGAAACTCCTCTTCCTTGTCCCACCTCCCCATGGCTCGCTACTATCTGCAGGGGTCTCTGAGCAACCATGTACATACATGTAACTATTTCTTTGATGATAATTGATTGTCTGGAGTGAACAGACAACCAGAGCTGCCAGGGTAGTCAGAGTCCTTTCCCTGACCCTGCCTATCACAACTACTGGAAACAGGTGGATTCCTGTGCCACAGCCGATGACCTTTGGGAACCTGGGACTGGACCCAAGAGAAATAACAGTCCCTCTTTAGGTGCCTCAAATTACAAAAATGAACATCCTAGCACAATCTATAGCCAGGCTCTGTACCCTGTGCAAATAAGAGACAAGTGAGGAAGAGAACAAATCACATCTCTTATTTAGAGACAGCCAAAGGCACGACTGAGCGACTTCACTTTCCCTTTTCACTTTCGTGCATTGGAGAAGGAAATGGCAACCCACTCCAGTGTTCTTGCCTGGAGAATCCCAGGGACAGAGGAGCCTAGTGGGCTGCAGTCTATGGGGTCGCACAGAGTCGGACACGACTGAAGTGACTTAGCAGCAGTGGCAGCAGCAAAGAGGTTTCTCCTAGTCCTTTTCATCCCCCAGTCCAGTTTGGATGCCCAAGTGCACATCAGTTGTTAGATTTATAGGATATTTCAGTTGTTGCAAAATAGGTATCACATCTCAAAAATAAACTTTAAGAAGTTTAGAATAAATTTAGACTTATAGAAAGTTGCCAAGATAACACAGAGAAGTTCTATATACCGAGTTTTCTCTGATATTAACATCTTACTTTGGTATGGTACATTTATTGTGCCTAAGAAACCACTATGGATAGCTTAGTTTTTGCCTAATTTGTTGTTGTTGTTGTTCAAGGATTAATCCAAGGTGCTAAGTTGTATTTAGCTCTTGCCTTAGGCTCTCTTTGGCTTTGACAGTTTCTTACTTTTCTTGCTTTTATGACCTTGGCAGTTTTGAGGAGTACTGGTTAGGCATTTTGTAGAATGCCCCTCAGCTGGGAACTATCTGATGTTTTTCTCCGAATATGACCAGGGTTATGGGTTTGGGGAAGAAAGACAACAGAGGGCAAGTTCCCTTCTCATCACATCATATCAAAGGTTCATACTATCAATATGACTTCTCGCTATTGATGTTGACCTTGATCATCTGGCTGTCAGGTTTCTCCTCTCCTATTTATTCCTCTTCCCATATTGTCATCTTTAGAAAGAAGTCACTATACAGAGCCCACATTTAAGATTAGTGGAGAACTATGCTGCACCTCCTTGAGGGTAGAATATCTACATAAATTATTTGGAATTCTTCTGCATGGGAGATTTGCCTACTATCCCTCAACTATTTTATCCAGTCATTTATTTATATCAGTATGGGCTCCTGGATGGGCTTCCCAGGTGGCTCAATGGTAAAGAATCCACCTGCCAATGTAGGAGACCTGGGTTTGATCCCTGGGTCGGGAAGATCCCCTGGAGAAGGGAATCGCAACCCACTCCAGTATTCTTGCCTGGAGAATCACATGGACAGAGGAGCCTGGTGGGCTACAGTCCATGGGGTCACAAAGAGTTGGACACAACTGAGCACAAGCATGCACAGACTCCTGGACATATATTTTATAATATGGGTTATAATCCAATACTACTTTATTTTGTTGCTTATGATATTCTAGCTTTGGCCACTGGGAACTCATTCAGTTAACTCTTGTGTCCCTTTGACATACCTCTATTCTCATTTTTTTTTTCTTTTCTTCTTTATCCCAATCTCAGAATGACCAGGGAAGCGGTGATTCTACTTGGGCGTGAGGGAGACTATATCTTTGCTCTCAATTAAAACTGTGATATTTGATTCCCCATGTCTTGGGGCTAGGAGACATGTACAGTACCCAAATCTCCTTCCTAGAGTTTCCAGTAGAGAACATGAGATACATGTTTCACGTGACCAAATTAATTTCACATAAAGAACATATTAACAATTCTCTGGAGGCCCCCAAAGAGAGTGACAGAAATTGTCTTACATTCTCATATTGTGAAGTGTATGAAGTGTACATTATATCCTTCTTATACATATATCCTTCTATTTCCTTCAGAATAGTGACACAGACTGCAGCCCTCATATTTCTCTTAACTTATTTGCTTATTTGGTGATATTTACTAACAAAGAAGGTTCCAACTCATAAGCTACAACCTATGTACTCTCACAGACACAGGTGTTATATAAACAGATCCTGCTGATGGACGGTGTCACTATTTGCTCCTAGAAAAATTTCCATAAATGGCTCTGGGCCCTCTTTTCTCTCAGCCATCCGTGTGTAGTCAGATTCCATTTTTGCTGTCTGTCTTCATTTTCTCAGTTTACATGACAAAGTCGATTTATAATTCTGCAGTTATTTACTCTTGGTGCAGTTCAGAAGGTCCATTTAAATGCTAACCGCCTCATGTTTTTCTTTAAAGAACTGCTAACAAGCTATGTCTTTGTGAAATGCTATACATTTTGCAAGATGATTTCTATAGGAATACTAGCCACTGCAAGAGAATTTGAGAATCTTTATCAGCTTTTCTGTCTTTTCAGGTTAAACTTGCCAGAGGCAGTTTTGTCTGCTGTTGCATAATTAATAGAATGCATAAGGTTTTTACTCATTCCCTTAGCTTTATTATTCATTTTAATACCACACTGATTTGATTTTAACCCATTTAAATTATTTCAAATTTCATGCAAAAATGTATTCAAACATAAAGATTAATTCACTTAATTAACCTTTTGATTAAAAAATAAAAGCCCAGTACTTATCTATATGGATTTTTCCCTTGAAATAGACTGTGGAGAATTGCAACTTAAAAGCTGTATTTCAAGTGACTACTAATTATGGTCAAATATACATGATGGAGGAATTAAAGGAATTAACCCATGCACAATTGCAAACTGTCTTACCAAAACTTGAAAAATCAAGGTGCTACGTGATAATGAGTGAATATTTTCACTCTTTGTCAGCCACCTAGTTTTTAAACTCTTTCTGCAGAGCCTCAGTTTCTTGTAAGTCCAGGTGGTTTGGGCTGCAGTGGATGGTTTCTTTCATTAATCACATAGATACTTTTGCTCTGCTGCTGGGTTCCATCTCTGTGCTAGAAACAGTGGTGTTTCAAAGATGAGCAACATGTATTTATGAGCAATATATAATCCTCACCCTAAAGGTGAAGATGTCTAGTAGAGAAACAAAAAGAAGTCCCAAAACCACTATACTGTAAGGCAGAATAAGATCATGAGCTAAAGAGAGGAACTAAACCAGTCTGGGCTTCCCTGATAGCTCAGTTGGTAAAGAATCCACTCACAATGCAGGAGACCCCAGTTTGATTCCTGGGTTGGGAAGATCTGCTAAAGAAGGGATAGGCTACCCATTCCAGTATTCTTGGGCTTCCCTTGTGGCTCAGCTGGTAAAGAATCCGCCTGCACTGCGGGAGACCTGGGTTTGATCCCTGGGTTGGGAAGATCCCCTGAAGAAGGGATAGGCTACCCGCTCGAGTATTCTGGCCTGGAGAATTCCATGTGACCCAGATAATCACAATGGTGTGATCACTGACCTAGAGCCAGACATCCTGGAATGTGAAGTCAAGTGGGCCTTAGAAAGCATCACTACGAACAAAGCTAGTGGAGGTGAAGGAATTCCAGTTGAACTATTCCAAATCCTGAAAGATGATGCTGTGAAAGGGCTGCACTCAATACACCAGCAAATTTGGAAAACTCAGCCATGGCCACAGGACTGGAAAAGGTCAGTTTTCATTCCAATCCCAAAGAAAGGCAATTCCAAAGAATGCTCAAACTTAGCACAATTGCACTCATCTCACACGCTAGTAAAGTAATGCTCAAAATTCTCCAAGCCAGGCTTTAGCAATATGTGAACCGTGAACTTCCTGATGTTCAAGCTGGTTTTAGAAAAGGCAGAGGAACCAGAGATCAAATTGCCAACATCCGCTGGATCATAGAAAAAGCAAGAGAGTTCCAGAAAAGCATCTATTTCTGCCTTATTGACTATGCCACAGCCTTTGACTGTGTGGATCACAATAAACTGTGGAAAATTCTGAAAGAGATGGGAATACCAGACCACCTGACCTGCCTCTTGAGAAACCTGTATGCAGGTCAGGAAGCAACAGTTAGAACTGGACATGGAACAATAGACTGGTTCCAAATAGGAAAAGGAGTTTGTCAAGGCTATATATTGTCACCCTGTTTATTTAACTTATATGCAGAGTACATCATGAGAAACGCTGGACTGGAAGAAGCACAAACTGGAATCAAGATTGCCGGGAGAAATATCAATAACCTCAGATATGCAGATGACACCACCCTTATGGCAGAAAGTGAAGAGGAACTAAAAAGCCTCTTGATGAAAGTGAAAGTGGAGAGTGAAAAAGTTGGCTTAAAGCTCAACATTCAGAAAACGAAGATCATGGCATCTGGTCCCATCACTTCATGGGAAATAGATGGGGAAACAGTGGAAACAGTGTCAGACTTTGTTTTTTGGGGCTCCAAAATCACTACAGATGGTGACTGCAGCCATGAAATTAAAAGACGCTTACTCCTTGGAAGGAAAGTTATGACCAACCTAGATAGCATATTCAAAAGCAGAGACATTACTTTGCCAACAAAGGTCCATCTAGTCAAGGCTATGGTTTTTCCAGTGGTCATGTATGGATGTGAGAGTTGGACTGTGAAGAAGGCTGAGCGCCAAAGAATTGACGCTTTTGAACAGTGGTGTTGGAGAAGACTCTTGAGAGTCCCTTGGACTGCAAGGATATCCAACCAGTCCATTCTGAAGGAGATCAGCCCTGGATTTCTTTGGAAGGAATGATGCTACAGCTGAAACTCCAGTAGTCTGGCCACCTCATGTGAAGAGTTGACTCATTAGAAAAGACTCTGATGCTGGGAGGGATTGGGGGCAGGAGGAGAAGGGGACGACAGAGGATGAGATGGCTGGATGGCATCGCTGACTTGATGGACGTGAGTCTGAGTGAACTCCGGGAGTCGGTGATGGACAGGGAGGCCTGGCGTGCTGCGATTCGTGGAGTCCCAAAGAGTCGGACATGACTGAGTGACTGATCTGATCTGATCTGATCTGATATAGTCCATGGGGTCACGAAGAGCTGGACATGACTAAGCACCTTTCAGACCAGTCTAGAGGAGGAAGACATTCTTTCTGTCTGGAATGGGGACATCCAAAGGCCTTACAGTCTCTTACTTTCCTACCTTACTCCTGAGAATGATTAACATCCCAGATAAACAGGACAAGTTACCTCTGTAAGATCTCCAGTGCTTACTCATCTATAATGTTTATTTCAGATCTTCCCCATCACTTCTGCTTATTGTAGTTCTATCTAATCTTAATACAGCAATTCAAATATTGCTGCTTCTATTAAATCATTCATTGTTTTTACAAACCGCCTATTAAGACATAAATCTCCCTTCTTTGACATTCCATAGGGCTTACTTTTGGTTATCATTTTAATACATATATTTTTGATGTATTTCTCATCTTCTTCCCATTAGAACAAGAGTTTTATTGGATCACAGCCGCACTCATTTGTTTATGCATTGTCTATTGCTGCCTTTGCACTGCATCTGCAGAGGTGAGTAGTTGTGACAGAGACCTTATGGCCCACAACACCTAAAGATTTTACTGTCTGGCCCTTTTCAGAAGTGTGAAGAGGGTTTCTTTGGACCAGTCAGCACAGTAGTGATAAGTGCATACATGTGAGGAAGGTAGCCAGGGCCAAGAAAAGAACCACATGCACGCACACACAAACAAACGCTAGAGGAAGAAGCACTTGGAGTTCTCACAAGCCTGATAATAGTGCTTGTTATTCCCACAAGCCAGATTAGAGCATTTGATTATGCATGGGGGGTTAGACAGTGTATTCAGAAGGGCTTTGCCTTAACTAAATTGCTGCTCTGAGCCTACCTAACAAATCTTAAAAGCAAAATCAAAAGGGTCAAGTTGTTGCCAAGTAACTTAATTGTGTCTCACCAGCTCAGTAATTTCTGTGGAAGAGGGAAATGCAGCACCCAACAAAATAAAAACCACAATGCCTGGCATCTAATACAAAATTACTAGGCATGCAACCAGAATTGACATAGATGTTAGAATTAGAGGATAAGAACATTAAAAGTCATTGTAATTGTATTCTGTCTATTCAAAAACCTGGAGAAAAGACTGGACAGGGTAATAAGAGACATGGAAGATGTGAAAACAAAGACCCAAATGAACTTCTAGAGACAAAATATAATGCCTGAGATAAAAAAATATAGTATATTTGGATTCATGGCAGATGATACTTTGAAGAAGAAATGATTATTGAATTTAAAACTATGACAAGAGAAACTAAAATGGAACAGAAAAGGTTACAAAAAGAACAGAGGTTCAGTGAGCTGTTGAACGAGATCAAGTGGCCTAATATACATGTAATTTCATTCTCTGAAGAGAAGACAGAGAGGTATAGAAAAATTATTTGAAAAACGAATGGATAAATGTTTTCAAAATTGGTTAAAACTGTGAATCTACAAATGTGGGAAGCTTGATAAACCCCAAGAAAAATTAAGGAGACAACATTGAGGCACATCATAATCAAATTGTTCAAAAGTAGGAATTGAAAGAAAATAGTTAAGATGGTCAGAAGAAAAAGGACATATACACAGGAAAAAATAAGATTACAGCAGATTTTTAAACTAGAAACAGGGCAAGGAATGAGACAGTGGAGCAACATCTTTAAAGTACGAAAATAGTATTTTATATTCAGTAAAAGTATCTTTCCAAAACAAATGCAAAATAAAAGACTTTTCAGACGTACAAAAGCTGAAAGTATTCATCACTGGCAGATTTGCACTACAAGAAATGTTTAAAAAAAGTCCCATAGGTAAAAGAAAAATGATACCAGATGGAATCATGTATCTACCTAAGGAATGAAGCACACTGGAAATGGTAACTCTAAAGGTGAATATACAAGACATTTTTCAAATTATTAGAATCATGTAAAACATAATTGACTGTAGACAAAAATAATGCTTTATAATATATTTTGAAATAAAAATATGACAGTAGGGCAAAAGCTGTGAGAGATGAAATGGAAGTTTGCTTTGTAGGGCTCTTGTACTATATAAGAAGGGATATAATATTAGTTGAAGGTAGACTTTGATGAGTTAAACATTTATACTATAAACATTAAAACAACAACAAAAATAATACAAAAAGAGCATGGACAATAGGCCAACAAAAGATGTCACATAACAAGCCTCTAAGGTATTGTGTCCACAAGAAGGGAGGGAAAGAGGGAAAAGTTTAAAGAATATATGGGACAAATAAAAGACAAATAGTGAAATGAATCTCAGTTGGTAAAGAGTCCTATAATGCAGGAGACCTGGGTTCGATTCCTGGGTTGGGAAGATCCCCTGGAGAAGAAAATGGCAACCCACTCCAGTATTCTTGCCTGGAGAATCCCATGGACTGTAGCCTGCCAGTCTCCTCTGTCCATGGGATCGCAAGAGTCAGACACGACTTAGTGACTAAACCACCACCACCATATCAATAATCATATTAAATGTAAATATTCTAAGCACTCCAATTAAGAACCCCTGGTAGGGTTTTCTGCTAAGGACTAATGGTCATGAACCGACAGGTTGGTGTCATCACAGAAGTGGGGATGCAGTTATTGTTTCTTGTTGATGCCAAACAGTAGGCCAAGGACTCTCCCACCTCTTTGGTTCAGACAAGCGGTACTCAATCCGCGGTACTCTGATGATAACCCTGAACTGGGAAGTACGCTCTGGCACCCAGTGACACTACTCTTTGATATGTAAGCTGCAAGTCAGTGCTGCTTGTGTTCCCACCACTTTGTGGAGGAGGCTTTCCATGGTTTCTCATAGCTTTCCTTCCCTAGGACTCATGTCTGAGTTACAAATCCCAGGCTGTACTCAAAAACCTACTTCTTCCAATCCTGAGATGTTTTCCTTGGCTCAAGCCTCTAGGCCCTCATTTTTAATTCCCTTAGGATGAGTTTTCCTCCAGTTGTTGACTTTGTTTCCATTTCTGTCTCCCCCAGTTCCTTACATATAGTCATGTGTTTCTTACTATGTCGAATTTTACCTCCAAAATTTATCTCAAGTATATCATATCTCTTTATTCCTATCCAAGCTACCTCTCCATTGCCATTGTTGTCATTCCCCAACTAGTCTCCCTGCATCCACCCTGGCCCCTCTCAAAGCTCACTCTACAGAGTGGTCATCATGGCCCTTTTAAAAAGATAGATCATGTCACAGCCCTACAGGAAGAAAACTCAAACATCTTACTGGTGCCTGCAAGGCTCTGACTGACCTGGGTGGCTTTGTGTTTGCCACTTTGTTTTACTTTTCTACATTCTACTATGTTTTCTTTCTAATTCCCTGAAGTTCACTGGCTCTTTTCAACCTCAAAACCTGCAGACCAGCTCTTTCCCTCCCTGGGATTATCCTCTGTCACCTTCATCTAGGCATCTCTTACTTAGCCTCCAAGTCCCACTCAGACTTTACCTCCTTGGGAAAAGTATTCTCTGAGACTCAGAAAAGCACCCATTTCCTTATTGCATGCTCTCATGGCACTCAGGATTACTTCTTAATATGTATGCATGCGTGCTCAGTCATATTTGACTCTTTCTGACCCCATGGACTGTAGCTCGCCAGGCTCCTCTGTCCATGGAATTCTCCAGGCAAGAATACTGGAGTGGGTTGCCATTTCCTCCTCCAGGGGATCTTCCAGACACAGGGATCAAACCCACATCTCTTACATCTCCTTCATTGGCAGGCAGATTCTTTACCACTCAGCCACCTGGGAAGCCCCTTCTTAATAACGCATCTTCAGCTAATTACATGCTCAATATTTGTGACTCCAGTGAGATATGAGGCCAGGGAGCATGTCTGTTTCACTGGCTTCTCTATGCCCAGTGTCAAGCATAATGGCTGCCTCTAGAAGAAGTTCAATATGGGAGTTCATTAAATCTAAGATGTTAGTGACTGTACAATGCACTGTTATTTTACATGCCACTAAGAAAGAAAACCATCTCCAGTTAAACTCTGGCTTGCCTTCAGTTAGGCTACAATCCAGTCTCAGAACTGTGAAAATAGGGGAAGAAAGCGTCTTATAATATATACCATGAATAAGTAAATAGACTGAATGAATGGGTAAAAACTAATCCTATAACACATATTACTGTATTTGCAGAGCATACTTTTTCTGGAGTCTCCCCAAAAGAGTAATCTATGCATATGATTTAGAACCAACAATAAAATTTATGGTTTATGGGGAATGGTTTTCTACATGAACCAGTTACAAAATGTTAATTCCCTTTGCAAATTTCTCTTTTATTTAGGGTTACGTGGGGCAAGAAACACTAATAGATACAAATTCCTATTTAATATCTTGTATCTTCATTTTCTCTCCAATGACAGAGAGGTGCTAATTTCTATTTTTATAAGAAAGGATTGTTTAGAAAGTGAGCAGAAAACAGCAGTGGAAAGCAAAATCAAAGGTGGAACTCTTCCAGGGAGAAGTCAGAACTATATGGAAGATTCACTGTGATTACTCCAAACTGAACCACAACTTAGGGATATGGAAGGAATCTCTAGGTTACTGAATCTTTTGAGCACCATTGATCAAATTTCAAGCATATAAACTATAAGAGGCATAAAGGCCATCCATTTTAAAGGCTGAAGGGACGTGAGTTTATATTATAGAGTGAGAAGGAGAGTAGCACAGTAAGACAAGAATAGAGAGGAGGGTGCCACTTAGTTTGAATTCTGGCTTTGGTAATTATTAGTTATATAACCTTGAGGCTAAATTTACTTATCAGAAAATGGGACCAATAACATCTAGCTCATAGGATTGTTGAGAAGATTAAATAATGCACAAATGAAAAGCACTTAATAGCAATCTGGAACATAGAGTCAATTAGTATCAGCTTTTGCTATTTTCATTCTGAAAAAGGGAGAAGAGGAAACTGCCTAAAGTGTATGCGTATCCTCTATTATTTATTCATTATTGGTGCAATCTGGATTTTTTTTACTTCTTTATTAAAATATTTAAAAGTACCAGGATCAAAAGAAGAGAAAGAATGGGCTTGTACTAAAATGTTCCCCTAAGCTTACTTGGGGAACCTATATTTCTTTGCTTTACCAACTAGCCTTTATTCATCTTTTTATAAACACAATGTCCCATTCATATTGGACAAAAAAGGACCAGGATCACAACTGTCCAGTTCAGTGAATCACCACAAAATGAACACGCCCATCTAATTGCCACCCAGGTCAAGAAATAAAATATTTCTGGCCCCCATGAAGCTCAGGCCCTCATTGTCCCTCTCAATCATTAGTCCAACTCTACTTCCCAAATCCCGTCAAAATTCTAGTTTGGGCACTGTAGAAGAATTTTGCCCGTGAATATTTTTTTGTGATTGTTAACTTTTCCTCAATGTTAGATTTGAGAGATTAATCTCTGTTATGTGTGACTGCAGTTCTGACATTTTTATTTCCATCTAGTATTTCTCTGTATGAGTAGGTCACAATTTATTTAACCATTTTATTTGTCATGGTCATCCAACCTACTTTTGTTCAACCTTTTAGTTGACATTAAATGACAGATAATAGTTTCTACCAGGTTGGGCTCTTAACACAATCACACTGATGAACATGAAGGTTCAAATGACTACAGCTAACACAAGCAATAGACAGCAACTGAGTTCAGTTAGAAAGTCTGATGAGGATGAACATGTAACAGAAGCTTCAGGAATCATTGTAAGTTATTCTTAATATGAAAGAGAAAGGGAAATCAGGCAAACATTGTCTCTTCATCAAAATGATAAACAAAGTTGCCAACTGCATGTAATGAACTGTGAATGCAGTCTGCATAGCCAACAGACAGGGACTGCAGAGCCTAGAAAAGAATGTACCTCACACTCTAAAGCTTCCACCTGTAATTAGCCTGGTACAGACCATGTGATGACACTTAAAATTCTTAGTTCTTCCTCTGGGAGGATTTGAATCGACCAGTGGTTTGAATATTAGTTCTTCACTTGCTAGCAGCATAACTGTGGGCAAATTGCTTAACCTCTTGATGTTTCCATTTTCCCTACCTATAAATTGGTGATGTGAAATAGTGCTTATCTCATATATTTGCTGTGGGATAAACTATGTAAAGGGTTTAGCATGGTGCAGGGCATGTTGAAGAAACACAATAATTGTGACAGTTGGTATGGCATAGTGATGAATTATACCAACTCAGACTCAACTGCCCAGATTCAAGGTCTAGCTCTATAGGAACTTGAGCCACTTACTTTACTCCTCTGCACCTTATATCCTCATCTACAAAGTGAGGATAATAATGATATGTAGTTCATAGTGTTTTAAGTTTAAATGTGTCTATGTTCTGACAAATTATAAGCACAGTGAATATACTTCCCAAGACAACAAATTTAGAGCCATGGTTCTCATCCCTGGCTACACATTAAAATAACCTGGACAGCTTCAAAAAATGCTGATGCCTAGACCCAACTGCAAGATAGTTTGATTTAATTTATCTGTGGTGGAGTCTGGGATAACTTTAAAATCTCTGCTGATTCAAATGTGCAACAGAGGTTGACACACTCGCTTTACTGATACTTCCTTATCAGACCTGCACTTACTCTGATCACAGAAAATTAGGAATCATTGAACACAGTTCCCACAAAATAATAACTACTGAGGGACTCTTCTATGTAAGGTCATGCGGAGTTGAATGATACTTGTTCCTTTCTGCAAAGAGTTTATAAAACATTAGAACAAGTACATAGGGCTCGAATCACTAAGCCACAAGTTTGAATGCAGCGTGTCATGTAAGACACAAAGTTCCATGGAGGCAAGGAAGAGAGAGAGGCCATTTGTATCTGATGGAGATCTATGAGGGCTTCATGTAAGAAGTGGCGTCTAATTCAAGGAGATCTTAAATGAGAAGTAAATTAACCTCCTAGCCATCAGTTTTCCTATCCCTAACTAGATTGCTGGGGCCCCCTTTTCTGTTAACAACACAAAAGTTTAAGATTTTATCAGTTCATATGTAGTTTTGAAAATATTTGGATATTCGAGTTTCATTAAGGCATAGTCAGTTTTGAAAAAAGAAACTGAGATCATCCCCCTTTTTTCATTAGGGATGGATTAGGTTTGCTTTAGGTATATCATGCAGTTTACTTCAGATTGGAGCTCATGGCTTCTTAAGACCTAGATGATGATACAGTCCAAAGCAATGCTTAGGTTCAGATGCACAGATACTGTTTAATGACACATTAAAATCAGAGAAAAACAAAAACCCACTTGGTTCTTGTTCAGTAAAGAAAAGGAGGTGTTTTCTGATGATTGGACCCCTATGGAAGAGTGTGGGGGCTGCACCTCTGGCCCAGAGTGACTGTAGACAGTTCAGGGGAGGAGATCCCTGGATGCCTTTATCAGAATTCAAAGAATATCTTTGCATTCAGAAAATTGGAGGAGCTAGAAGCAGAGATGAACCCTTGCATCAACACATTGAAAAACCTCCAGATCGGTTGAGATAGTACTGAGGAAGCAAACAAAATGGAGATAAAAATAGCCCATCTGTGTACCCTCTCACATAAACCATTGCTGCTTCATTAGTGTTTCTTTAGTTACTTTATTCTATAAGAAACAGCTATCAAAGAAAAATGAATATACCACTACTTGATACAATCCATGAGAGAAGCAAAACTTTATAAAAATATTATTATGTTGGTGTGACATCATGTAGTTAGCCAAGATTCTCAGTGGTGAAGAATAGTTGGTTAAGGAAAGATGGGCCCCTGGTTATGTGATTTCCCTTTTATTCTATCTCCTAGAGAAAGGATAGATGAATTCTTCTCAGTTACTAGACTTTAGAGATGTATTATATATATTCATTAATTCAATCAACATACATTTATTGAACATATACTATAAGCTAGGTGCTATTATAATGGCTTCCCTGATAGCTCAGTTGATAAAGAATCTGCAATGCAGGAGACCCTGGTTCTATTCCTGGGTTGGGAAGATCCATTGCAGAAGGGATAGGCTACCCACTCCAGTATTCTTGGGCTTCCCTTGTGGCTTAGCTGGTAAAGAATCCGCCTGCCCAAGTGGTACTAGTAGAATCTGCCTGCCAATGCAGGAGACGCAAGAGACACGGGTTTGATCCCTGGGTCAGGAAGATCTCCTGGAGTAGGAAATGGCAACCTACTCCAGTATTCTTGCCTGGAAAATCCCATGGACAAAGGAGCCTGGCGGGCTACAGTCCACGGGGTCACAAAGAGTGGGACACAACTGAGCACACACAAAATAGGTGCTATTATAGGGAGCAAGCCAGATAAAGACCTTTGTTTTCATGGAGCTCATATTCAAGCTAAATGAAACAGATAATATACAATAAAGACAACATAACAGAATTTGATACAAATCTGTGTTGCTCTAAAATGATAAAATACAGGGGGAACAAATCAAAAAATAGAGTTGGGTCAAGGTGTTGATGAGGGCATGGGTGAATGACTAGGGCATCTAGTCATTCTTATAATGGCTAGAACAGGTCAGAAGATAAGATTTGAATAAAGACTTGGAAAAGGTAGAGAAGTTACTCATGTGAGTATCTGGGGCCAGAGTGTTCCAGGCACAGAGAACAGTCACTGCAAAGGCCCAGGGATGACAGCATGTACCTAGCGTATTTGGAAAACAGCAAGGAGGCTAGTGTGCCTGGAGTAGTGAGCAGGAAAGTTGGTGGTTAGCTGGCTGCCATCTTGGTAGTTGAATAACTGGCTCGTCTGTCTCTCATCATTCAGCAGGCTAGCCTGGCTTTATTCACATGGTGGTATTCATAGGGTCCTACGAGCAGTAGGAGAAAGCTAGCCACAATGTGCAAGCATTTTTCAAGTCTCTGCTTATGTCACATCTGCCATTGTTCCTTTGACTGAGACAAGTCACATGGCCAAGTTGGCAGTCAGTGTGGGAGGGGGCTATTACTCAAAGGGTATGGATACAGAGAGGGGATTATTATAACCATATTTGTTAAAATTCTATCTCATTGCCCTTACTTTACTGAATTATAATCTCCAATTTATGTATATATCAGTCTGTTTCTTCATGTCTATATCCTGAGTGTATAGTACATGCTCCGTAATAGTTCAGCTTTTCCTCACTGTGTGGCATTTTTAAGAACTGAAGTCACGTAGGTTAAATGACCCAGATAGAGTTCCCATTTTAGTGAGATGGAAAGAGAATTCAAAATAATCCTGAACCTCAAAATACTGTCCCCCAAATATTTATAAGCCTCACCAGGAGGTGAGCAGAGGCACAGCCTGGATAGCTTCTCCTACTGTCAACTCCCTGTAAAGGCTCCCAGTGACATTCCTGAATTAAAGTACCAGTAGTGCTCCAGCTCTCTCCCAAGAGAATTTGCACACGTCATCTCTTTGCATATTTTTATCACACACTCACTACATCAATTCTTCAGTTTGCTGTGGCTCAGGAAATGTCAGAAGGGAAAGTTTATGAAATCTCCCATATATGCAGACATCTGGCTGAAGCAAGCAGGCCCAAAGGTCAATATGCCAAAGCTTGGCTTTGTTACTTTTCAATATTTTATCCAAGAGCTCAGTAAAATCCTGATTTCTCAAAACAGAATTGTTCCCCGCCTCTTTCAGAAATACCAATGTGACCTAGGAAATTCCTTCCAATTAGCTTGGGATTAGGAGCATTCATCTTTATTTTTTAAGTTAAAACAGACATCCTCCAAAACTCATTATCTCAAAACTTTTGTAGGTATCAATCTTGCTGCTTTCATAGTTTCTCTTGCTATAGTCTCTTGATAGAAACATTCTTATGGGGAATAAAGCATGACCAAACATGGCAGGACTCTTGTTTTAAATTCCAAGCTGCCTGGGTTTGGCAGCTTCTTGAAATGGCCCAGCTGGTCTTAGTTGACCAGATGGCTGAAAAGTAAGGCAAAATTTCCTTATATAGGAAATAGGGCATCTTGATTAATAATGGCTAAGGATAATGCCTCTGGAACTTTGCCCCAAGGAGATGGTTATGGACCTGTCAGAGTCACCTGCACGCTGCATCCCAACTGTCCCCTATCAGTGCTTTCTCTCAGCTCTATAGCCTCTTGGCTGTAGCCACAAATTAGACTCAAGACATGCTTACAAGTGGCTGCAAATCATTTAGCTGTAATAACAAACAGCATAAAGGAAAAGAATTGTTTAACTCCACTTGGCCACACTCAAAGCCTGCCTGATGTCTCACAGCCTTCTATTCAGTTCATCCTGATATTTTCCTGTGGGTCAAAAAGACAACAATATACCCAGCCTTTAGTCTGCCTCTAGGGGTTCTATGCTCTGAACTGTTAGAACATAACCAGCAGAACTTCTTCTTGGAGGTTGGTAAAAAAAAAAAAATGTATATTTCAAAAACCAATTTTATAGTTTCAAATGGCAAAGTACCTATGGAACAGATATCATGCCATTATTTCATTTTTCTTTTTTGAGGGAGGAGACTGAACTTCTAAACACCAAACTAAATAAAAACTACAAAAAGCTTTGGTTGGCAGAAAGGCAGGAAATTAACTTGGATTCAATAAACACAATTTCTTACTTGAAATGTGTTTAAAATTCGTGAAGCATGTTGGAAACCTGCCCAGATTGTCTTCTCAGAAAGCTTGTTTTATAAGTGTAGCCCAAATATTATGAATAGTAAAGACCTCATTGCCTGGAATGACCTTTACCTCCTCCTACTTCACCTATTTAGTTGGCTTCATAGATTCAGTTAAGTATCCCTCCTTCAGGTCATGTTCCTAGTACTGCACCTTCCCTCTTCTCTGGCTCCCTTCCCCTCATCTCCTTCCCTCTTCTCTCTCTGTTTCATCCTCCTCCATTTAATAAGTTAGGCATTTTCACTGATGTCCTGTATTCCACATTGTTTAATAACCAACATTCCACGTATCTGTCTTTGGCATACCAGATTATAGGCCCCTGAGCAGGGGCAAGGACTATTTTTTTCTTTTTTAATCTTTGGTTTCCCCAGCCCCTAGCACAGTGAATAGCACAGGGGAGATATTCGATAAACGTTAAGGTGAATAAATGAATGGATGAATGAACCACCAATTAAATTATACTTGGAATACCTCTTGACTGCAAGCCTTTTCAACATTGTTTATTCATTCACTAACCAACTCTTTACTGAGCACCTCCTATGAGCCAGGTGTTGTACTAAATGGTAGATATGTAAACATGGACAAATCAACAGAGTCCTTGCCCTCACAGGGCTAAAACTCTAAAATTAAACATATTTATTTATTTTATAAGGATAATAGCATTGGAGCTGGAGATGCTTATTTTTTCGGAATTTCTATGAAAGCCTCACTGTGAAGGGAGAATCTACATATATGCTTTCAGGATGCAGGACTTTCTAGAAGAACTGCTATCTAGAGACTTTTATACCTGACACCCTGTAATATGGAAGACTAGACATTTGAAAAGAATTAATTGAAATAATGGAATTTGTGGATGTTGACAGTGCTATGGCATTTTCCCTACTCTTCTAAAGGTGGGAAGAGAGGAGAAGGTTGTTCACCCCTATCACAGTAAGGGAAGAGGTTGGCACCTCCTCCACATGTCATATCTGCTGAGCTGCTGAAACTCCAAGTTGCCCTGGGATCAGACAGTAAGAGTTACTAGGAGAACCTGTCTTGTATCCTTAGTAGTTTGGGCTTTGTATGAAAATATGAACACCAGTACTTCTTTCTAACAGTATGACAGGGCTGTCTGTTTGTTTAACCTATATGCTAAGCACATCATGAGAAATGCCGGGGCTGGATGAATTACAAGCTGGAATCAAGATAGCTGGGAGAAATATCAACAACTTCATATATATGGGTGATAACCACTCTAATGGCAGAAAGTGAAGAGGAACTAAAGAGCCTCTGGATGAGGGTGAAGGAGGAGAGTAAAAGAGCCAGTTTCAGATTAAATATTTAAAAAAAAAATAGCATCATGGCGAAATGCAAAAAAAAAAAAAAAAAAGGAAAGAAACTTAAATATTCCAGATGTTAAAATAAATGGTGATTATTCTCTTCAAGAAAATTAGAGATAGCAAGGGAACTTTTCTTGCAAAGATGGGCACAATAAAGGACAGAAATGGTATGGACCTAACAGAAGCAGAAGGTATTAAGAAGAGGTGGCAAGAATACACAGAAGAACTGTACAAAAAAGATCTTAATGACCAAGATAACCATGATGGTGTGATCACTTACCTAGAGCCAGACATCCTAGAGTGCAACGTCAAGTGGGCCTTAGGAAGCATCACTATGAACAGAGCTAGTGGACATGATGGAGTACCAGTTGAGCTATTTCAAATCCTGAAAGATGATGCTGTGAAAGTGCTGCACTCAATATGCCAGCAAATTTGGAAAACTCAGCAGTGGCCACAGGACTGGAAAAGGTCAGTTTTCATTCCAGTCCCAAAGAAAGGCAAAGCCAAAGAATGTTCAAAATACCACAAAATTGCACTCATCTCACACTCTAGCAAAGCTAGCTCAAAAAAAAAAAAAAAAAAAGCAAAGCTCAAAATTCTTCAAGCCAGACTTCAACAGTACGTGAACCAAGAACTTCCAGATGTTCAAGCTGGATTTAGAAAAGGCAGAAGAACCAGAGATCAAATTGGAAACATCATTGGATCATAGAAAAAGCAAGAGAATTAAAAAAAAAAAAGCGTCTACTTCTGCTTCATTGACTATGCTAAAGCCTCTGACTGTGTGGCTCACAACAAACTGTGGAAAATTCTTCAAGAGATAGGAATACCAGACCACCTTACCTGCCTCCTGAGGAATCTGAATGCAGGTCAAGAAGCAACAGTTAGAACTGGACATGGAACAACAGACTGGTTCCAAATCGGGAAAGGAGTATGTCAAGGCTGTATATTGTCACCCTGCTTATTTAACTTATATGCAGAGTACATCATGCAAAATGCCGGGCTGGATGAAGCACAAGCTGGAATCAAGATTGCCAGGAGAAATATCAATAACTTCAGATATGCAGATAACACCACCCTTATGGCAGAAAGTGAAGAACTAAAGAACCTCTTGATGAAAGTGAAAGAGGAGAGTGAAAAAGTTGGCTTAAAAGTCAACATTCAGAAAACTAAGATCATGGCATCTGGTGTCATCACTTCATGGCAAATAGATAGGGAAACAATGAAAACAGTGAGAGACTTTATTTTCTTGGGCTCCAAAATCACTGCAGATGGTGACTGCAGCTATGAAATGATAAAACGTTATTTCTTGGAAGAAAAGCTATGAGAAACCTAGACATTGTACTAAAAAGCAGAGACACTTTTTGCCAACAAAGGTTGGTATAGTCAAAGCTATGGTTTTTCCAGTAGTCATATATGGATGTGAGAGTTGGACCATAAAGAAAACTGAGTGTTGGAGGTTTGATGCTTTTGAACTGTGGTGTTGGAGAAGACTCTTGAGAGTCCCTTGGACTGCAAGGAAATGAAACCAGTCAATCCTAAAGGAAATCAGTCCTGAATATTCATTGGAAGGACTGATGCTGAAGCTGAAACTCCAATACTTTGGCCACTTGATGCAAAGAACTGATTCATTTGAAAAGACCCTGATGCTGGGAAAAATTGAAGGCAGGAGGAGAAGGGGACAACAGGAGGTGAAATGGTTGGATGGCATCACCGATTCGATGGACATGAGTTTGAGCAAGATCAGGGAGTTGGTGATGGAAAGGGAAGCCTGGTGTGCTGCAGTTCATGGGGCCGCAAAGAATCAGACACAACTGAGCTACTGAACTGAACTGAATACATCAAATTTACTGTTAAGTTACTGCAAATATAGTCATGATCGATTTGAAGTGGCACATATTAATATATAGAAATGTATACAACTTTGATCTAAATTTTCTGTTTGTGCGTGTGTGAGGTTTGGCTACAAATGTACATGGAAAAATATACTTGAAGGACATAAATCTAAATCTTAATGGTTATATACTGGTTCATTAATGTCAATGATATTTTCTGTGTTTTCTGTCTTATTTATAACAAGCATGTCTTACTTGTTATAGATAAGATAGTGCAATGCACATACCTCTTCTGTATAGGGCATTGCCATAGGCCCTGGAGGAATTGTGCGATCAGTAGAGTGAAGCACTTTCTCAGGGACTGCTATGTGTATAAATTAGAATGAGCGTGTGTATGTAAGTAATTCTTTGTTTTCCATGATTCATTTTTTATCCCATTTTCCTTTCTCACTGTCATCCATATGAGTCACATCTCCCCACAGTCAGTTGAGAGCCAACCATGTTTAATAATAGCCTAATAAAAATACACATAGAAAGATAAACCTGTGGTAGCAAAAGGATAATCATGATGAGTTCAGAGCCGAATGAAAAATTGTTTTTATTATACTCTGTTTAGGTTTATCTGAATTCCTGATTGCCTCTCATACAAAGATGACTAATCAGTGACCACTTATTTAGCATTTTTTTAATTGAAATATACTTGATTTAAATATTAGTTTCATGTGTACAGCATAGTGATTCAATATTTTATAGATTACACTCCGTTATAAGTTATTACAACATAACGACTAGAATTCCCTGTGAGGTATGATGTATTCTTGCTGCTTTTTGATTTTATACATAGTATTTTAAATCTCTTAATCCCATAACTCTGTCTTCCCCCACCAACTTCCCTCCCCCCACTGATAACCACTAGTTTGTTCTCTATATCTGTAAGACCGTTTCTGTTCTACATACATTCCTTTGTTTTACTTTTAAGATTCCAAACATAAGTGATGTCATACAGTGTTTGTCTTTCTTTCTCTAACTTATTTCACTAAACATAATATTGTCTAGCTCCATCCACATTACTGCAGATGGCAGAATTTCATTCTTTTATACAACTGAATAATATGTTCTTTATCCATTTGTCTATTGATGAACAATTATGTTACTTCCATATCTTGCCTATTGCAAATAGTGCTGCTATGAACATTGGGGTGCATGTATCTTTTCGAATTAGTGTTTTCTAATTTTTTCTGGATATACACCTAAGAGTGAAATTGCTGGATCATGGTAGTTCTATTTTTAGTTTTTTGAGGAAGCCCTATATTGTTTTTCCTAGTGGCTGCACAAATTTACATTCCCACCAACTGTGTATGAGGGTTCCCTTTTCCCCACATCCTCACCAGCCAACATTTGTTATGTGTAGGCTTCTTGATGCTAGCTATTCTGACAGGTGTGAGGTTTTGATTGTGGCTTTGATTTGCATTTCCCTGATGATTAATGATGTGGAAAAACTTTTCACGTGCCTGGTGGCCATATGCTTTTCCTCTTTGCAAAAATGTCTATGTAGGTATTTTGCCTACTTTTGGATTGTGTTTTTTAGTTTTTTATCTTGAGTTATATGAGCTATTTATTTACTTTGGATATTAACCCCTTGTCAATCATATCACTTGCAAATATTTTCTTCTATTTAGTAAGTCATCTTTTTGTTTTGTTTATGGTTTCTGTTGCTGTGAAAAAGCTTTTTTGAGTTTAATCAGGTTCCATTTGTCTATTTTTGCTTTTATTTCTTTTGCCTTAGGAGACAGATCCAAAAAAAATAATGCTATGCCTTATGTCAAAGAGTGTTCTGCCTTGGAGTCTTCTTGGAGTTTTATGTTTTCAGGTCTTATATTTAGGACTTTAATCCATTTTGAGTTTATTTTTACATATGATGTGATGAAATGTTTTAATCTCATTCTTTTATGTGTAGCTGTACAATTTTCCCACCACCACTTATGAAAGAGACTGTGTTTTCTCCATTGTTCATTCTTGCCTACTTTGTCATAGATTAATTGACTGTGTATGTTGGGTTTATTTGTGAGCTTTTTATTCTGTTCCACAGATCTATGTGTCTGCTTTTGTGCCAATGCCATGATGTTTTGTTTACTGTAGCTTGGTCATATTATATGAAATCAGGGAGTATGATATCACAGCATTTGTTTTTGGATGTCTTTCCATTCCTTTATATCATCCTCAGTTTCCTTCATCATTGTTTTATACTTTTCAAAGTACAGGTCTTTTACTTCCTTTGTTAAGCTTTATTTCTGGATGCTTTATTCTTTTTGATGTGATTTAAATAGGATTTTTTCTTTATCTTTCTGATAGTTCATTATTAGTGTATAGAAAAGCAACAGGTTTCTATATATTAACCTTGTATCCTACAACTTTTCTGAATTTATTTTTTTATTCTACTAGTTTTTTGGTGGATACTTTAGGATTTTCTGCATAAAGTACCATATAATCTGCAAAAAGTGACAGTTTTACTTTTTCCCTTCCAATATGGATGCTTGTTCTTGCTTCCTTCCATCTGAGTACTGTTACTAGCACTTCCAATACTATGTTTAAAAAAGTGAGGAGACTGGGCATCCTTGTCTTGTTTCTGATTTTATTTTATTTTATTTTTAGCTTAAATGGAGCAATTTATTTTCTCATGGTTCTGGAGGCTCAGCGTCCCAGATCAAAATAGCAGCAGGGATGTTTTGTTCTTTTCTTAAAATTTTATTTATTTTAGTTGGAAGCTAATTACTTTATAATATTGTAGTGGTTTTTGCCATACATTGACATGAATCAGCAATGGCTGTACATGTGTTCCCCATCCTGAACCCTGCTCCCACCTACCTCCCCATCCCATCCCTCAGGGTCATCCCAGTGCACCAGCCCTGACACCATGTCTCATGCATTGAACCTGGACTGGTGATCTATTTCACATATGATAATATACATGTTTCAATGAGATTCTCTCAAATGATTCCACCCTAGTCTTCTCCCACAGAGTCCAAAAGTCTGTTCTTTACATCTGAGTCTCTTTTGCCGTCTCACATATAGGGTCATCGTTACCATCTTTCTAAATTCCATATATCTGTGTTAATATACTGTATTGGTGCTTTTCTTTCTGACTTACTTCACTCTGTATAATAGACTCCAGTTTCATCCACCTCATTAGAACTGATTCAAATGCATTCTTTTTAATAGCTGAGTAATATTCCAGTGTGTATATTTACCACAGTTTTCTTATCCACTCATCTGCCGATGGACATCTAGGTTGCTTCCATGTATTGGCTATTGTAAACAGTGCTGCGATGAACATTAGGGTACACGTGTCTCTTTCAATTCTGGTTTCCTCGGTGTGTATGCCCAGTGGGATTGCTGGGTCATATGGCAGTTCTATGTCCAGTTTTTTAAGGAATCTCTACACTGTTCTCCATAGTGACTGTACTAGTTTGCATTCCCACCAACAGTGTAAGAGGGTTCCCTTTTCTCTGCACCCTCTCCAGCATTTATTGTTTGTAGACTTTTTGATAGTAGCCATTCTGACTGGCATGATATAGTACCTCATTGTGGTTTTGATTTGCATTTTTGTGATAATGAGTGATGTTGAGCATCTTTTCATGTGTTTGTTAACCATCTGTGTGTCTTCTTTGGATAAATGTCTGTTTAGTTCTTTGGCCCATTTTTTGATTGGGTCATTTATTTTTCTGGAATTGAGCTGCATGAGCTGCTTGTGTATTTTTGAGATTATTTCTTTGTCAGTTGCTTCTTTGCTATTATTTTCTCTCATTCTGAAGTCTGTTTTTTCACCTTGCTTATAATTTCCTTCATTGTGCAAAAGCTTTTGAGTTTAATTAGGTCCCGTTTGTTTATTTTTGCTTTTATTTCCATTACTCTGGAAGGTGGGTCATAGAGGATCCTGCTGTAATTTATCTAAGAGTGTTTTGCCATATTTTCCTCTAGGAGTTTTATAGTTTTTGGTCTTACATTTAGATCTTTAATCCATTTTGGGTTTATTTTTGTGTATGGTGTTAGAAAGTGTTTTAGTTTCATTCTTTTACAAGTGGTTGACCAGTTTTCCCAGCACCACT
Organism: Bos indicus; assembly: GCF_029378745.1. Classification (NCBI taxonomy): domain Eukaryota; kingdom Metazoa; phylum Chordata; class Mammalia; order Artiodactyla; family Bovidae; genus Bos; species Bos indicus. The sequence goes on from NC_091789.1 coordinate 138,886,261, forward strand.
TGTTAAAGAGATTGTCTTTTCTCCATTGTATATTCTTGCCTCCTTTGTCAAAGATAAGGTGTCCATAGGTGCATGGACTTATCTCTGGGCTTTCTATTTTGTTCTATTGATCTCTATTACTGTCTTTGTGCCAGTATCATACTGTTTGGATGACTGTAGCTTTATAGTGTAGTCTGAAGTCAGGCAGGTTGATTCCTCCAGTTCCATTCTTTCTCAAGATTGCTTTGGCTCTTCGAGGTTTTTTGTATTTCCATACAAATTGTGAAATTATTTGTTCTAGTCCTCTGAAAAATACTGTTGGTAGTTTGAGAGGGATTGCATTGAATCTATAGATTGCTTTTTCATTATATTGATTCTTCCAATCCATGAACATGGTTCAGTTCAGTTCAGTCACTCAGTTGTGTCCAACTCTTTGTGACCCCATGAATCGCAGCACGCCAGGCCTCCCTGTCCATCACCAACTCCCAGAGTTCACCCAGACTCGCATACATTGAGTCAGTGATACCATCCAGCCATCTCATCCTTTGTCGTCCCCTTCTCCTCTTTCCCCCAATCCCTCCCAGCATCAGAGTCTTTTCCAATGAGTCAACTCTTCACATGAGATGGCCAAAGTACTGGAGTTTCAGCTTTAGCATCATTCCTTCCAAAGAAATCCCAGGGCTGATCTCCTTCAGAATGGACTGGTTGGATCTCCTTGCAGTCCAAGGGAGTCTCAAGAGTCTTCTCCAACACCACAGTTCAAAAGCATCAATTCTTCGGCACTCAGCCTTCTTCACAGTCCAACTCTCACATGCATACATGACCACAGGAAAAACCATAGCCTTGACTAGATGGACCTTTGTTGGCAAAGTAATGTCTCTGCTTTTGAATATGCTATCTAGGTTGGTCATAACTTTCCTTCCAAGGAGTAAGCGTCTTTTAATTTCATGGCTGCAGTCACCATCTGCAGTGATTTTGGAGCCCAAAAAAATAAAGTCTGACACTGTTTCCACTGTTTCCCCATCTATTTGCCATGAAGGGATGGGACCAGATGCCATGATCTTTGTTTTCTGAATGTTGAGCTTTAAGCCAACTTTTTCACTCTCCACTTTCACTTTCATCAGGACATGCATCTATTTGTGTCATCTTTGATTTCTTTCATCAGTGTTTTATAGTTTTCTATATATAGGTCTTTTGTTTCTTTAGGTAGATTTATTCCTAAGTATTTTATTCTTTTCATTGCAATGGTGATTGGAATTGTTTCCTTAATTTCTCTTTCTGTTTTCTCATTGTTAGTGTATAGGAATGCAAAGGATTTCTGTGTGTTAATTTGATATCCTGAAAATTTACTAATTCACTGATTAGCTCTAGTAGTTTTCTGGTGGAGTCTTTATGGTTTTCTATGTAGAAGATCATGTCATCTGCAAACAATGAGAGTTTTACTTCTTCTTTTCCAATCTGGATACCTTTTATTTCTTTTTCTTCTCTGATTGCAGTGACTAAAACTTCCAAAACTATGTTGAATAGTAGTGGTGAGAGTGGGCACCCTTTTCGTGTTCCTGACTTTAGGGGAAATGCTTTCAATTTTTCACCATCGAGGATAATATTTGCTGTGGGTTTATCATATATGGCTTTCATTATGTTGAGGTATGTTCCTTCTATGCCTGCTTTCTGGAGGGTTTTTAATCATAAATGAATGTTGTTATTTTTGATTTTAAAATAAAGGCTTTTAATCTTTCACCATTGAGTATGTTGTTACCTGTGGGTTTGTCATAAATGGTTTTTAATTATATTGAAATATATTCCTTCTATATCCACCTTGATGAGAGTTTTTATTAATATCCTGAATGGATATTGAATTTTTTCAAATGCTATTTGAGATGATTATATGATTTTTATTCTTCCTTTTGCTAATGTGGTGTATCACATTGATTAGTTTGCAAGTATTAAAATATCCTTAAGCCCCTGGGATAAATCCCACTTGATCATGCTATATGATCCTTTTTATATATTTTTGGATTCATTTTGCTAATATTTTGTTGAATATGTTTGCATCTGTGTTCATCAGTGATATTGGCCTGGAATTTTCTTCCTTTGCAGTGTCTTTTTCTGGTTTTGGAACCAAGGGTAATGGTGGCTTCATAGATTGAATTAGGAGTGTTCTGTCGACTTCAGTTTTGGGGAATAGTTTGAGAAGCATAGGTATTAGCCCTTCTTTATATGTTTGGTAGATTTTTCCTGTGAAGCCATCTGGTCCTAGACTTTTGTTTGCTAGTTTTTTTAAAAATTACAAATTTAATGGTTCTGCTCGTTATTGGTCTTTTCAAATTGTTTCTCCTTGATTCAGTCTTGGCAGGTGTATGCTTCTAGAAATTTGTCCTTTCTTTGAGGTACTATTTGTTGGCATATACTGTTGGTAGTATTCTCTTACGATTCTTGTACCTGTGTGGTATTGTCCATTATTTCTCTTCTTTCACTTATTGTGTCGTTTATTTGGGTCCTCTCTCTTTTCTTCTTGGTGAAACAAGCTAAAAGTTTATCAAGTTTATCTTTTTGAAAAACCAGCTCTCACTTTCTTTGATATTTTCTTTTGGTCTCTATTTTTATTTCCCCTTTTACCTTTATTATTTCCTTCCTTCTGCTGAATTTGGGCTTTTTTGTTCTTTTTCTAATACCTTTACGTGGTAGACTGTGTTTTTTTATTTGAGATTTTTCTGATTTCTGGAGGAAGGCCAGTATTGGTATAAATTTCTTAGAACTGCTTTTGCTGCATCCCATAGATTTTGGAAAGTTGTGGTGGAAAGTTGTGTGTCCCTTTTCATTTATCTTGATTCATTTTTCTCATTTGCTCTTTGATTTCTTCATTGACCCATTAGTTTTTTAGTAGCATGTTTTTTAGTCTCCACGTGTTTGTTCTTTTCTCATTTTTCTTTCTGTAACAGATTTTCAACTTCACACTGTTGTGGTCAGAAAAGATGCTTGAAATAATTTCTGTCCTTTTCAATTTGTTGAGACTTATTTTATGGCCTAGCTTGTGATCTGTCCTCGAAGTAGGTCCATGTGCACTTGAAAACAATATGTATTCTGCTGTTTGGGCATGAAATTTCTTGTAGATATCTAGTCACTCTAACTAGTCTATCATGTCATTTAAGATGACTATTGCCTTATTGATTTTCTTTCTGGATGATCTGTTTATTGATGTAAGTGGGGCATTTAAGTTCCCTACTCTTATTGTATGATTGTCCATTTCTCCCTTTATTTCTGTTAGTATTTCTTTGTGTGTATAGATGTTCCCTTATTGGATGCATATTTGTTAATGTGTGTAATATCTTCTTGTATTGATCACTTTATCATTTTATAATGTCTTTCTATGTCTTTTGTTATAGCCTTTGTTTTAAAGTTTATTTTGTGTGATATGAGTATTACTACTGCCTCCTTTCTTGTCATTTCCATTTACGTGAAATGTCTTTTTCCATTTCCTCTCTTTCAGCCTTGTGTGTGTCTTTAGTTCTGAACTGAGTTTTATGGGCAGCATGAAGATAGGTCTTGTTTTTTTAAAAAAATACAATCAGCCACTCTGTGTCTTTTGAGTGAAACATTTAGTCCTTTAACATTTAGAGTAATTATTGATAGATATGTACTGGTTGACATTTTATTACTTATTTTCTGGCTGTTTTTATAGTTTTTTCTGGTTATTTCTTTTTGTTTTTTTCCTTGTGGTTTGATGATTTTCTTTGGTAATAATATGCTTATGTTTCTTTCTTTTTAGTTTTTGTGTTTCTGTTGTAGGTTTTTTATTTGTGGTTTTCATGGGGTTCATATATGTTGACCTATAACCAAATCTACCTGTTTTAAACTGATAAGCATTTTAGTTCAAACACATTTAAAAGATCATTTTTTACACCTCTCCCCAACATTTTGTGTTTTAATGTCATATTTTACATCTTCATGTTTATCCCTTTAACTCTTTATTGTAGTTATAGTTGCTTTTACAATTTTTTGTCTTTTAATATTTGTACTGGCTTAGTTAAGTGGTAGATCCTCAATCCTTACTATATATTTTCCTTTCCTTTCGTTTTGGAACTTCAATTTTCTATAGATTCTTACATTTTTCCCATCTCCCTCAAAGAGAAAACCCTTTAACATTTCTACATTTCTTTTACAGTAGGTTTAGTATTGATGAACTCTTAGCTTTTGCTTTTCTGAGGAGTTTTATATCTCCTTTGATGCTAATAGCAGTCTTTCTGGGTAGCGTATCCTAGGTTGCAGGTTTTTCCATTTCAACACTTTGAATATATCATGCAACTCTCTTCTTACCTGCAATATTTCTGCAGAAAAATCAGCTTATAGCCATATGAAGTTTCCTTGTATATGAGTCTGTTTTTATCTTGCTGCCTTTAAAATTGTCTTTAAGTTTTGCCATTTTAATTATGATATATCTGTCTAGTTGTATACTATTTGGAACTATCTGTGCTTCCTGTACCTGGATATCTCTTTCCTTTTTCACCAGTTTGGGAGGTCTTTAGCCATAATTTTCTCAAATACATTTTCAATCTCCTTCTCTCTCTTCTCCTGCTGGGAACCCTATAATTTGAATATTGGTACAATTAATGCTAAGACAGAGATCTCATAAACTGTTCTCATTTTTAAAAATTTGTTTTCTTTTATGTGATTTCCATTACTTTGTTTTCCAGATCACTTATCATTCTTCTGTGTCAGTCTGCTTTTCATTCCTCCTAGTGTGTTTATTTTCCATTATTGAATTCCTTATTTCTGATTGAGTCTTTTTTTATATTCTTTGTTCCTTATTAACATTCTCATTATATTTATCTATTGTTTTCCTCAATTCAGTTAACATTCTTATTAGCAATGCTTTGCATTCTTTATCCGGAGAAGGCAATGGCACCCCACTCCAGTACTCTTGCCTGGAAAATCCCATGGACAGAGGAGCCTGGTAGGCTGCAGTCCATGGGGTCGCTAAGAGTCGGACACGACGGAGCGACTTCACTTTCACTTTTCACTTTCATGCATTGGAGAAGGCAATGGCAACCCACTCCAGTGTTCTTGCCTGGAGAACCCCAGGGACGGGGGAGCCTGGTGGGCTGCCGTCTATGGGGTCACACAGAGTCAGAAATGACTGAAGTGACTTAGCAGCAGCAGCATTCTTTATCAGGTCAATTATTTATTTCTATTTAATTATGTATTTTAATAATTAAAAGAGTATCTCTAGCTCTATACAGTCAGCAAAAACAAGACTTGGAGCTGACTGTGGCTCAGATCATGAACTCCTTATTGCCAAATTCAGACTTAAATTGAAGAAAGTAGGGAAAACCACTAGACCATGCAGGTATGACCTAAATCAAATCCCTTATGATTATACAGTGGAGGTGAGAAATAGATTCAAGAGATTAGATCTGATAGACAGCATGCCTGATGAACTATGGATGGAATATCGTGACATTGTACAGGAGACAGGGATCAAGACCATCCCCAAGAAAAGGAAATGGAAAAAAGCAAAATGGCTGTCTGAGGAAGCCTTACAAATACCTGTGAAAAGAAGAGAAGCCAAAAGCAAAGGAGAAAAGGAAAGATATACCCATTTGAATGCAGAGTTCCAAAGAATAGCAAGGAGAGATAAGAAAGCCTTCCTCAGTGATCAGTGCAAAGAAATAGAGGGAAACAATAGAATGGGAAAGACTAGAGATCTCTTCAAGAAAATTAGAGATACCAAGGGAACATTTCATGCAAAGATGGGCACAAAAAAGATAGAAGTGGTATGGACCTAACAGAAACAGAAGGTATTAAGAAGAGGTGGCAGGAATACACAGAAGGACTATACAAAAAAGATCTTCATGACCCAGATAATCACGATGGTGTGATCACTCACCTAGAGCCACACATCCTGGAATGCAAAGTCAAGTGGGCCTTAGAAAGCATCACTACGAACAAAGCTAGTGGAGGTGATGGAATTCCAGTTGAGCTATTCCAAATCCTGAAAGATGATGCTGTGAAAGTGCTTCACTCAATATGCCAGCAAATTTGGAAAACTCAGCCGTGGCCACAGGACTGGAAAAGGTCAGTTTTCATTCCAATCCCAAAAAAGGCAAAGCTAAAGAATGCTCAAACTACCACACAATTGCACTCATCTCACACGCTAGTAAAGTAATGCTCAAAATTCTCCAAGCCAGGCTTCAACAGTACGTGAACCATGAACTTCCAGACATTCAAGCTAGTTTAAGAAAAGGCAAAGGAACCAGAGATCAAATTGCCAACATCTGTTGGATTATTGAAAAAGCAGAAGAGTTCCAGAAAAACATCTACGTCTGCTTTATGGACTATGCCAAAGCCTTTGACTATGTGGATCCCCACAAACTGTGGAAAATTCTTAAAGTGATGGGAATACCAGACCACCTGACCTGCCTCTTGAGAAATCTGTATGCAGGTCAGGAAGCAACAGTTAGAACCAGACATGGAACAACAGACTGGTTCCAAATTGGGAAAGGAGTATGACAAGGCTGTATATTGTCACCCTGATTATTTAACTTATATGCAGAGTACATCATGAGAAACGCTGGGCTGGGTGAAGCACAAGCTAGAATCAAGATTGCTTGGAGAAATATCAGTAACTTCAGATATGCAGATGACATCACCCTTATGGCAGAAAACGAAGAACTAAAGAGCCTCTTGATGAAAGTGAAAGAGGAGAGTGAAAAAGTTGTCTTAAAGCTCAACATTCAAAAAATGAAGATCATGGCATCTTGTCCCATCACTTCATGGGAAATAGATGGGGAAACAGCAGAAACAGTGACAGATTTCATTTTGGGGGGCTCCAAAATCACTGCAGATTGTGACTGCAGCCATGAAATTAAAAGACGCTTGGTCCTTGGAAGAAAAGTTATGACCAACCTAGACAGCATATTAAAAAGCAGCGACATTACTTTGCCAACAAAAGTCCATCTAGTCAAGGCTATGGTTTTTCCAGTAGTCATGTATGGATGTGAGAGTTGGGACTATAAAGAAGGCTGAGCACTGAAGAATTGATGCTTTTGAAAGTGGTGTTGGAGAAGACTCTTGAGAGTCCCTTGGACTGCAGGGAGATCCAACCACTCTATCTGAAAGGAAATCAGTCCTGAATATTCATTGGAAGGACTGATGCTGAAGCTGAAGCTCCAATACTTTGGCCACCTGATGCAAAGAACTGACTCATTTGAAAAGTCCATGATACTGGGAAGGATTGAAGGCGGGAGGAGAAGGGGATGACAGAGGATGAGATGGTTGGATGGAATCACCGACTCAATGGGCATGAGTTTGAGTAAGCTCCAGGAGTTGGTGATGGACAGGAAGGCCTGGCGTGCTGCAGTCCATGGGGCTGCAAAAAGTTGGACCTGACTGAGCAACTGAACTGAACTGACCTGACCTGAATTATGTATTTTCAGTGGTTTTTCTCTTACTGTTTCAACTGAGAGTAGTTCCTATGCTTTATTGTTTTCCTTAACTTTCTTTGCCTGTATGAATTCAAGTGAAACAGTTATCTATTCCAGTCTGGAAGAGGTGTCATATATGGAAGCATCCCTATGCAGACTGTGTGTGCCTAATGCCTTTGGAGAGAGAGCAGATTTGATCTGGACATAAGCGAGGTCTTTCCTCAAGTTGTGCTGGTAGCTATTATGTTGGTAGCTATTATGTTGATATGAGGCTGGAGACAGAGGAGCTAGAGCTGTAGCTGGGTGTGAGTTGGGACTTTCCTTCTACTCAATGGCCAGGCCTGCCCTCCAAGTAGCTGGAGTAGAAGCCCTGTGGGTTGGACCTGAGCTGGCTCTGTTCCATTTAGGTGTCTGCTTTTCCCTTTCCCAGCACTGGGACTTTCGCCCCAGAGATGGAAATTGCAGAAGAAGGGAAGCCCATGTGAGCCCTCTCAGCTCATTTTTGCCATAGACAGAAGTTTGAGTTGTTTCTAATGTGCTGCCTGTGCTGCTGCTGCTGCTGCTAAGTCACTTCAGTCGTGTCCAACTCTGTGCGACCCCACAGACGGCAGCCCACCAGGCTCCCCCATCCCTGGGATTCTCCAGGCAAGAACACTGGAGTGGGTTTCCATTTCCTTCTCCAGTGCATGAAAGTGAAAAGTGAAAGTGAAGTTGCTCAGTCATGTCCGACTCTTCATGACCCCATGGACTGCAGCCCACCAGGCTCCTCTGTCCATGGATTTTCCAGGCAAGAGTACTGGATTGGAGTGCCATCGCCTTCTCCGTGCTGCCTGTGCAGGTGCCAGCAATTATTTCTATCTGCTTAGATGCAGCCTCAGGTCCAAGTCCCACTTGTCCCTCACTGCTGATCAGTTCCCCCAGTCTGTGCCCCTGCCGCCCTTTTGTGGAGCTGCACTGAAGGGCAGGAGGGGCCAGTGTGTACTCTCTTTGTGTATCCGGGTCAGCTGTGGTGGAGTAGCCGCCCTCAGAGTTCTGGGCTGCTTCTGATACGATGCTTGAGTATGTGCCAACAGTAGTTACTGCTGCGTCACCCATCCTTTGCCCTGGGACTAGGTCATCTCTGTATCCCTTGGCCTAGCTTTATCCCTGGCTGTGGCAGCCCTAGATCACATACTACACTGAGACATGTAGTAAGCTTTGCTGGAGCAAACACCAAGCAGCTGTGGGAAACAGCCCCTGGAGCAGTCCTCTAACCATCTTCACTGCCCTACCCCGAGGCAAGCTAGCGCACAAGCACTCCTCAGGAGCAGAGACCAGGCTTCCTACAGACCTCCTGTTGGTCCCAGTGTCCTCCAAGCAGCCAAGAGGGCTCATCTACTCTGTGTATGACCCCCGGACTGGGGCATCCAGTCCGTGGTTTTCACTGCTCACTCCCCAAAGCTGGTGTTGGTGTTTGTTCATGTAATCTCTCTTTTCCTCTGAGAGCCCTCCCAGGGTCATGGGCCCTGACTTGTTTTTCTCCTGTTCCTACTCGATTCCATATGTATCTTTCTTAGCCTTGCTTGTACAAGAGTCTTTCTGCTAGTTTCCATTTAGTTTTCAATGAATATTGTTCCACATGCAAATGTATTTTTGATGTATTCATGGCAAATGAATACATCATGACTTCCATGTCCTCCTACTCTACCATCTTGATTAGTCTCCTTTATAGCAATAGTTTTGACCGTGATGTAAAATCACAATGGCTAATAAGAATGAATAACAAATTTATAAAATCTCAAGCTCCCATTTTGAAATAAATGACTATTCTTTTTGTATCAATGAGTTGTTGGAGGCTAAATATCTTGTTTTGACATTATCTGTTTGCAGTGTACCACCAATACTTTATCTATTAAATTGTGTGATATGTTTGTGTGTCCTAACGTTAAATGGCATGGCAAACAGTGATGGCGGTAACTAATAAATAATGGGAAATAAACAAATCAACCTGTTTGGGAGGAGGCACAGACTGGATTAAAATTTATGTTAGGCAATACTAATATGTGATTATGTAGCTGAAAAAAAAAGCTGTTACCATTTCTGACATCTGTATTCCAGTAGAAATATGACATAAGCGTTTTGTACTATTTGTTATCCTATAAAGTAAAAAAGTATCAGAGACAGATCTATTCCTTTCTCTATTAGCATACATTATCTAGTATTTATCTTTGGAGGCATGAAACTTGAAAAATTAGTATAACTATTTCCCCACTATTCAACCAAACTCCATTAAAGCCACAGAACTCTTCCATATGTCATCTTATCTTCCAACACAGGCGATAATGTGGAACATGATATAACATTTCTTATCGTGTCAGTTGCAGCACAACTAAACATAAGCCCAAGCCGGCAAAGATAGAGGATTACATCTCAGTTACTTTCTGGAACTGGATTTTGTAGTAACTGCTAAACCAGTATGAGACAGTGTATACTGAATACTAAATTGAACTCACAGTCCTGGAAGATTGAGGCTAATGACTCAATGTACTCAGTGAAAGGGGCAAATATACATAGGAACATTCTGAGGTGCTGAGGCATTTCACAAGCAGGATGTTTATCATTATTTTCCTGAGAAATATTTACAAGTGCAGACGGCCACTCTTACATAAAAATAGATTAGGCAACCATTATGATTTATTATTCGAGGTACTTCAAAATGTCTTTTTGCCCCTAATATCCACTCCATACTTCTTTGTAAACCTGCCACAGTTGCCAGAATTTTTACCATCTTCAGTGACTCCACTGTTATTCTCTATTATGTTACTCTGTTATGTTACTCAAAATAGTAATGTTATTAGCCATTAAGGTAAATTAAGGCATAGTGAACAAACAGATATCTGATTTGCTGCACCCTAATACTGCACGTTCATTTCCTATGTACACTCATTGCATATGGCTTTTCTGTGTAAATTTGCAGTAGCTTAATTACAGTCCATGGGTTCACAAAAGAGTCAGACGCAACTCAGTGACTAAACAAGAACAAATTCAATCTTTTATTACAGTAAATGACTTCACTGAGTATATGAATCACAATAGCCTCCCCAATAAATACTTGACAATACAACATAAGTTGTATCAATCTTACTCCAATTCCTGCAAGCTTCATGCCTCGTAAACAACATGGGGTCAAAAGTACTCACGGGCTTCTGAGAATTCCTGAGCCATGTTTCTTCCTCCACTCATTCCTCTTTTCTCTCAACCCTGAATCTCCTTTCCCCTAATTAATCTGATTGCAAAGATCCCCCCTTGTTCTAAGAACTCTAATGCTCTTAAACTTAGCTTTCCATTCTCTTACTACATTTGCAGCTCCAGCAGTGCCGCACAGGAGCAAACATTTCTGTCTTCACAGAATTCTCCAGCCCGTAACACCTTTGACAAACTTCTCAGGTCACTTGTCAAGTGAGGGGATTTCTTACCTTTGGCAGAGATGCCCTGGAGCCTGAACTCTGGGTGGTCATTGTTAAGACTGTCGTTATGCCCAGTGCAACTCTGGCAGGGGCCGCATCCATGTTTATCCAAAAAGAGACCCAGGACAAAATGACTATCAACAAACTGGGGATGTACATCTGGATCAAATAATATCCCATCTGACGTTCCAGGTGAAACTTAACCTCGATGCAGGTAAACTTTCCTGGAAACAGGAAATGATGATTTAAAAGCCAATTTGAAATCATCTTTCCCATTCCAGCCTCCCACTTTATTTTTATTAAAAAAGAACCTTAAAGATGGATTTGAAAGATTGCACAAAACACTGACCCTACAAACCCAATTCACCTCTTTTCCAACTCAACCAGTAATGAAAATGACAGTGTGAGAATGAGTGATCTAAAGAGTCACTGGCTCAAAACCATATGGCATATTTAGTTTCCAAATCTGTGCTTCTTGCAGTGTGATTGTTTAGACAGAGCTTCAGAATTTTCTAGACTGTTCAGTGGAAAGAGACTATTCACGTTTTGTGGGAATTATGGCATGTAATATATAGCATACAATATGTAACCTACAGTGTATATGTGTACCATACACTATATGGCATTTAATACATAACATATAACATGAAATAGTTGAAACCATGCCTTCCTAAGCAGTGAAGTTCATGTGAGGCTCCTAAAGGATTTGGATAATTGTATATCTGTCTTCATGTTAGCAATAGCAAGAGAAAAATAGACATTTTTAGAAGCTGTGAATTTAATCTGATCACTGTAAAAATTTCATAATCTGCTGTGTAATTACTTGAGGACATTTAGAATATACCTAGAATCTGTTTACAGTGTTGCATTGCCTCTAAAATAGAGTACATGTACAGACATTACAACTTTTAACACACTATTAAGAGACAGATGTTCCTGCCCCTTACCACTTCCCTTCCTTTTTAATTGGCTTGGCATTAGAAGCCCAGAGGTAATTTGGCTCAGCCCACACAAATGATAAGAGATAGGGTTGGGTTCTTCTTGCTCAGGAAGAAGACCTTAGAATCAGATTTTCGTTATTTCATAGAAAGCATTGTTGACTTCTAGAACAAATGTTCATGGACCATTTACTCAGCAGTGACTCCCTGAGCAGTCACTGAACAAACCATCATGTCTCAATTGCTTCTCCTTGATCAGCTTGTGTGATATGAAAGACCAGGACAATCCCAGGAAAAGCCGTCGACTTTACTGAGCGGGAATAATCTTCCTGGTAACAACATGCCCACTTGTTGCTACTACCTCAGACTCTCCCCTTGCACCATGTGTCTGTCAGCACTAGTGACAGTGCATGGCTTTTAGAGCCAGCTGGCTTCCCACCAACTGATTTTCATGCACGCTGTTTAGGACTGGAGAGTACAACAGCTGTATTTCTGGGTTTGCAAAGACCTATAATTTCTCTCTTCCACTAAGGCAGAGTACAAATTTAAAATTGATGTATTAATTTATTTGGCTGCCTCAGGTCTTAATTGTGGCAAGCAGGATCTTCGCTGTGTCATGTGGGATCTTTTGTTGTGGTGCATGGTCTCTCTAGTTGTGGCACACGGGTTCCAGAGCACACAGGCTCAGTAGTTGTGGCACGCAGGCTTAGTTGCTCCACAGCATGTGGGATCTTAGTTCCCCGACCAGGGACCGAACCCTTGACCCCTGCATTGCAAGTGAATTCTTAACCACTGGCCCACGGAAGTCCTGAAAGTGCAAATTGATCTGAGGAGCCAATGTCAAGAGTGGATGCTGGGAATGGGCCAAAATTTATACATTTCCTGTACCACTTACAAAGTATACATCTTTCCTCAAAGTCATTTGATAGTAGATGGTCAGCAAGAGAATAGCACAAGATTCCCAAGTCTCTTTTCTTCTCTCTCTCTTTTGAAAAAATTACCTGTCGTGCTCTCTGACCCATTCCAAGGGGTATAGGCATCTTATGTGCTGAAGGGATTTTGAGCCAAGCCCAGGGCAGTTCTTTGTAGCTCCACTTTCTTGATCAATATGCAGAAAATAGGGTGATATGATATATATGCCAAGCTGCAGATGGAGCCCATTTGAGTTTAGCAGCTGAAAGGAAACTTACCAGTGTTGTAATGCTTTGTGCAATAGCCGAGTTCCTTCTCTTCTTTCAAAATAAATTGAGGCAGGGTCAATCCTTCAGCAACTTGAACTGGACCATCACTTAACCACTCAAATATCAGGTCATTCATTGTGTACCCAACTGGAGCAAACAAATCATAGTGAAAAATTGAATGCATCTTTCCAAGAAAGCTTGAAAGTCTAGCCAGGTAAAGAAACAATCAAGGGGGTCATCTAAAGCAGACATAATCAGTCAATTCAAGAGCATTTTTTAATGAAAGAGCTGTGATCATCATGACAACTACATGTCATTGGAGCCAAAGAAATTGAAGATAAAAAGCTATTTCTGAATGATTTTTTTCTGTATAATGAGAGAATGGGATCTATAAAGTCCATTTTTCCTCTGCCTTCTTTATCCACTAAATCTTCTGAAGAACAAACTAGTAAACAAACAGAAATGCTTTGAAGATTGTCTTTACTTGAAAGAGCTGTGTCTGTGGTTATCCAATAAAACAATGCAGTTCATGGCACCAGTCTCAGTATGAGAAATGAAAAGCATTTTTTAAAAAATGAGGTTGGATTCATCACTGCTGCTAAGTCGCTTCAGTCATGTCCGACTCTGGGACCCCATAGACGGCAGCCCACCAGGCTCCTCCGTCCCTGGGATTCCCCAGGCAACAATACTGGAGTGGGTTGCCATTTCCTTCTCCATGGAGTCATCACAGCCCTGCTTAAAATATTTGCATTACAAACTTGGCTCCTCTCTTTGGGTCTATTACCTTTGTTTTCAGAAAATTTATGTTCAAGTCCTTATGGTCAATCCTCAATTACTTTAGCAAATGGGAAAGGCTGTAGGTAGGTAACCTAAGAGAAAGTTGTAGAATATGCAAATTAAGCATATTCATTAGTGCTAGTTTCTTGCTAAAGGGGCCTACTCATCACAATGCTGAATACGAAGTAAAGCAGATTCTCTGTTATATAGTCATATTGTTACATGACTCTTGAACCATTCGAAGTAAGATTATTATCAGTTTAGTAAACCAAAGTCAGCTCTTAGTCTCCAAGCTCCTGCTAACTAGGTTGTTATGTCAGGTACTCCTGGATCTTTTTGCACCCTGGAAATGAAGGCTACTCTTTTTTCAGGCATCAGTTCTCTCTCCTCTTCCTTTATGTATGATATAAACTCTAAAAGGAGAGTGAGGCAGACAAGGGTTATTATGTGAGGTTTTGGCTAGCCAGTAACCCCAGCGTGTTTATTAAGGTTATAGATTCTTATTCTTGTTTACTGAAAGGTAATGACTCACCAAAGCTACCCAGAAATCAATTGCAAAATTAATTGGAATCTACTTTCCTCTTTCTTTGGACCACCTTTTCCATTCAAAGCCAGAAATTAAAACCAAGCAAGGAGTCACAAAGAGGGCTTTGTACAAGCATTGATGGTCCACAAAGAGAGCGGTCAACCCTATCTCTTCCACATCAGTACTGTATGAGGACTTCTTGGATATCTCCACCAAATACTAGAGGCTTGCCAAGCACCCTTTTCTTGCTGACCGCTACAGTAATAGTCCTTGTCAGCCACTTGGAAGCTGCAGCTTGGGGTCAAATAGAAGAGGGAAAAATGTGGGGGAGAACGGTATAATATGAGGGTAGAAAAGTAAAGGACACTTCCCATCCTTCACAGTCAAAGTTAGTGGTAAACACATCACTGCTTCTTTGATTTCATTACTTCTAGATCCTGCAAGCACCAAGCATATTTACTAATTGGAGTTTTTAAGCCTTGAAGGGGGCTTCTCTAGTAGCTCAGTTGTTAAAGAATCTGCCTGCAATGTGGGAGACCTGGGTACGATCCCTGGGCTGGTAAGATACCCTGGAGAAAGGAATGGCTACCCATTCCAGTATTCTGGCCTGGAGAATTCCATGGACTGTATAGACCATGGGCATGCAAAGAGTCAGACATGACTAAGCTTTGGAGGAACCTCAGATGATAGCTATGGTTGCTGCTTTATAGAAAAACTGAGTATTAAGTTGAGGTAGGGGAGAGTTTGGAGCAGTAGAGAAGACACAAAGAAGGAATCATTACATAAGAAAAAGTTTTTCTTAACTATCTTCTGAAGAGAAGGGGCAATGGGGAAAAATAAATACATAAAGCCTATTGCAAATCAGAAATTCTCATTTTATCCCTGACATCCTCTTCAAACAAAGATGTTTCATTATTTTGTTTATTTTTGTAGAAAGTTTCAAGGGAAATCTACAATGATTTTAAATGATCAGAAGAAATCCCTGTCACCGCCTCTTTTTAAATAATAGTTGATGTGTCTTTTTACATTTATTATTTTTCTAAACCAAGAAGTTAAAAGTATTTTCTTGCCCCTGCCTCATTAAATCTCCTAACATCCCTGTAGGTCAGTAGCACTTACTATTCTCTGCATTTACAAACAGAGCAACTGACAGAGCAAGCCAGAAAAAAATTTCATGTCTGCTGACTGAAAATTCCGTTACCTTGGAGGCATCAGCAACTTATGGCACATGTTAGAGATTTCAGTGGCATCAGAGCCAGGACATAAAGGGCACAAAGTAGTAGCATTTCTCTATTTCCTTCACCTTATTTTTGTATGTCCATTGCCCATCTAAGGGAGATCCCCTTATTCCATGTCATCTCAATGCCCCTCATTTTTACATCCTCCTATAAGGCCACTGGAATTCCAGTTGAGCTATTTCAAATCCTGAAAGATGATGCTGTGAAATTGGTGCACTCAATATGCCAGCAAATCTGGAAAACTCAGCAGTGGCCACAGGACTGGAAAAGGTCAGTTTTCATTCCAATCCCAAAGAAAGGCAATTCCAAAGAATGCTCAAACTACCACACAATTGTACTCATCTCACATGCTAGTAAAGTAATTCTCAAAATTCTCCAAGCCAGGCTTCAGCAATATGTGAACCGTGAACTTCCAGATGTTCAAGCTGGTTTTAGAGAAGGCAAAGGAACCAGAGATCAAATTGCCAACATCCGCTGGATCATCAAAAAAGCAAGAGTTCCAGAAAAACATCTATTTCTGCTTTATTGACTATGCCAAAGCCTTTGACTGTGTGGATCACAATAAACTGTGGAAAATTCTGAAAGAGATGGGAATACCAGACCACCTGACCTGCCTCTTGAGAAAGCTATATGTAGGTCAGGAAGCAACAGTTAGAACTGGCCATGGAACAACAACTGGTTCCAAATAGGAAAAGGAGTACGTCAAGGCTGTATACTGTCACCCTGCTTATTTAACTTATATGCAGAATACATCATGAGAAACATTGCACTGGAAGAAGCACAAGCTGGAATCCAGATTGCCGGGAGAAATATCAATAACCTCAGATATGCAGATGACACCACCCTTATGGCAGAAAGTGAAGAGGAACTCAAAAGCCTCTTGATGAAAGTGAAAGAGGAGAGTGAAAAAGTTGGCTTAAAGCTCAACATTCAGAAAACGAAGATCATGGCATCTGGTCCCATCCCTTCATGGGAAATAGATGGGGAAACAGTGGAAACAGTGTCAGGCTGTATTTTTTGGGGGCTCTAAAATCATTACAGATGGTGACTGCAGCCATGAAATTAAAAGACGCTTACTCCTTGGAGTAAGGTCCGTCTAGTGAAGGCTATGGTTTTTCCAGTGGTCATGTATGGATGTGAGAGTTGGACTGTGAAGAAGGCTGAGCACCGAAGAATTGACGCTTTTGAACTGTGGTGTTGGAGAAGACTCTTGAGAGTCCCCTTGGACTGCAAGGAGATCCAACCAGTCCATTCTGAAGGAGATCAGCCCTGGGATTTCTTTGGAAGGAATGATGCTAAAGCTGAAACTCCAGTATTTTGGCCACCTCATGCAAAGAGTTGACTCATTGGAAAAGACTCTGATGCTGGGAGGGACTGGGGGCAGGAGGAGAAGGGGACGCCAGAGGGTGAGATGGCTGGATGGCATCACCGACTCGATGGACCTGAGTCTGTGTGAACTCCAGGAGTTGGTGATGGACAGGGAGGCCCTGGCATGCTGCGATTCATGGGGTCGCAAAGAGTCGGACACGACTGAGCGACTGAACTGAACTAAGTCCCCTGTATCTTGTCCTCAAATCAGTTATCCCTTCCTTCTAAAATTCCTTTGGAGTGAAGGTCTATACAAGCACAAGATAGAAGGAAATACAATTTTCTGACTAGAGAGTGATTCATTATAGAGGTTGAATGACTAATAATCTTAATTTTCCCAGGAGACATTTTCATTTCAAAGAAAAGCTTACTAAATCAGGCTTGTTTTTTGAGGAAGGTCAAGTTATTTGGCTTTTTACTTTGAAAAATGGTCTTTGTGCTCTTGGGTTTAAGTCATGCACACACACTTTTCCTTGTCCTTCCCTTAGGACCTCGGGAGTTGTTAAATAGGTATAGATTGACTCTTATGGGGTTTTTTTCTCTTTAATAACACACTGAAAAGAACCAGGTCATTGCTTAAAACAAGCAGGTGGTTATTTAAGTAGTAATGACTTACAACTCTCCAGCTGCATTGTACAAGTCTGGACATCCATTGGAAAATTCTTCAAGTCCATGGGACAGGATAAGGTCAAGGTGAGCCTTAGCAAAGAAAAGAAAATTGAAAACAAGTTTTTAATTTGTGAGATCTGATTCTTGAAAAGCAAACCAAAAATATATTTGGTATTAAGTAGAGTGACACTGATACAGATGATGAAATCTCAGCTGTCACTCAGGACAATGTTTTCTAATTTTCAAATGAGCAGTAGTCATTGGTAAATTTTTAAAATACTATAGAATTTTGCTGTAACCTCTTACTCTCCATTTCCCATCTTCCAGTCTCTGACTGTCACCTCCCCAGCAGCACTGGTCTCAAGTTTATTCTAGAATCAAGAAGAGGTTTCTGGGGGGAAGGGATAGTTAGGGATTTTGTGAAGGTCATGTACACACTGCTGTATTAAAACTGGATAACCAACAAAGACCTATTATATAGCACACAGAATTCTGCTCAATATTATGTGCCAGCCTGGATGGGAGGGGTTTGGGGAGAGAATGGCTAAATGTATGTGTATGGCTGAGTCCCTTTGCTGTTCATCTGGAACTACCACCACATTGTTAATCGGCTATACCCCGATTACAATACTAAAACTTTAAAGTTACATAAATAAATACATACATACATAATTTAGGTGATTAAATAAATAAAGAAGAACATTGAGAAATAATGTAACAGGAAAGTGGGCTCTTATGCACACTGATGTCCAAAAGATGTAAAGTTTATCATGCTTTGAAGTTGGACAGGTGGGCTTTGCTTCAAGGACAAAAAATGATGTAATAAGCATAATTGGTTGTGGCAAGTATTGGCTCTCCTTCCATCAAATGGGCAAATACTTCACTATCTTTTCATTTGCTAACTACATGGACAGGTCATTTGTATATTATAGCATTCATTCTAGAATTTTCACAAATCTGGAGTGGGTAATTCCGGATCGAAAATGCCATTTGAGGATCGTAGCTTGTACATGGTCTTCACTTCTCTGTGTCCTTGAGGGACTACTATGTTTCCCTTTCCTTAACTTTCCAGGCTCCAGCCACCTCTGATCAAGTCTTTTATCAGGATATTGATTAATTCACCATCTCTTTTCCACTATTTCCCTTCTTAGTCCTCGAGGAAATGCTGCACACCTCTTGCTCTTCAGTTTTTTTATACCTCAGAGATTAAAAGAAGGAAATTAAGGTTGAGAATCAGCAGATCTGTGTTCCCTTTCAAGAACTGCCTCCAACTGTCCCTGTCCCCAAAGCAAGACATTAAACTCGATAAACATGCATCCTTAAGAATCCACCTGCAATGCAGGAGACCTGGGTTCGATCCCTGGGTTGGGAAGATCCCCTGGAGAAGGGAACGGCTACCCACACCAATATTCTGGCCTATAAAATTCCATGGATTGTGTAGGGCATGGGGTCACAAAGAATTGGACACAACTGAGTGACTTTCACTTCACTATCAAATGATGGGGTAGAATCACATGGTGCTTATTGCCATTTAGCTCTAATGCTAGAATCCATGTTATTCTGAAGTTCACTGTTCCAAGTTTCTGTTCGTTTTCTCTCAAATATCTTTTCTCTCCATAGACCCCTCTGACTCTTGCACTGTTACCTGAACTCTTCCTTTCTGTCATGCTCTCCCTTCCTGATTCCCTTTTCTTTCCTTTCTCAGCTTTGTGTTATACCCATTCAATCCAAAGCAAAATAATAATAATAATAAAAGAGTGGCCCAGTTATTTTAAAGAAAGAAAAGATTTGGGATTTGAGGTGAGATTAGACAAAGAATCCATGCTGACAGTCTTCAAAATCATTACAATACAACAATGACAGGGAAAAGCAAGATACAAAAACAGTACAGCGTACTCCCAATCGTGCGAAAATGTTTTCAATATTAGAAGTGAACACAGCACTATATTAAGAGTAGTTATTTTTGGTTTGTGGGATGATTCATACTATTTTTTTAACTCTTTATTCATTCTATGTTATTTATATTGACAAGTATAGGCTATTTGAAGATGATCAATTTTATGTTATTAAGCATGCCTTTCTTCAAACAATAGCTGAAAGGTGAAATTATTAAATTATGTTGTATTCAGTAATGTTTTGCTATTACTATAATTATATTATTATTGTTAAAATTTTGCCACAAACATACAGTATTTCACCTTCATTGCTAGATAAATAACCTACCTCTGTGAGCTATTCTGAGAACACAAATACCACGTTTCTAAAGGAAAAGCAATAGTTTTGAGTTCTAAATATCCAAGTTAAAATAACATTTTAGACAAGAAAAATGATTTTTGTCAGTTGTAGAGTTCATTTACAGATATAAATATAAATATAGTTAAATATATTTAAATTTCTTCCTAGCATAAAGACTTTGTTTTTTTGAGGTTTTATTTTATTGAGATCAATGCCATGAACTCTTTAACAAAAGGAAGAGTAAAAGAATCAAAATGAAAATTTCTAGTAATCAGAAATTTTAAAAAAATTGACACTTTATTAAGGGAGGGGAATTTCAAAAAGATCTGTGAGTTTAAAATTGTTATTAACAGAGTAAGAATCTATTTTTTTCATTTTTTACAGAGGAAATATTTTCATCAAACAAAAATATGTCCATCATATAAAAATAATCAGAGGACATGTGCATAGTTTAATTGAATCAAAACCGGAAAACCTGGAGATTTCATTATGATTTTGAAAAGTTTACTTTTGAGAAATTAAAAACTAATAATAGCAGAAATGAATAGTTTTAAAACATGCAACAAGGAATTCAGTGGTATTTTGTTTGCTATTGGAAGTGACCTGGTTTTAATATTCTTAATCATAGGTTTGCTTAATTGGATTCTTTTATGAACTTTTCACATTCATTTAGGGAAAAAAGTTTCAGACATGATATTTCTGGCTTTGTGGCAGATGTAACAATCCTACAGAGTTCTTGGGGTCAAAACTATTAACACCATGGAAAAGCCCCGCTGAGTGAAATTCCCGAAGAGCATGAAACTCTCTGAATCTCAGTCTCAGCGGAGAACTGCGTGTGTGTTTACCTCCTTCCTTGCTTGTTTTCCTATTTCCCTTTCTAGATAGGTTTTGTATGGGAACCCAATGGGTGTCAATAACAAGGAGGCAAGTTAACAGCTCCCCACATTACTAAATCATGTCATCATCTGAGCAAATGGGAAGCAATTGGAAAGATCTAATCAGTTCTTTCATGGACCACAGAGCCTATAATTTATGATGTCTAGTTTACCACACATCTGCAGGCCTAAAACAGACTTGCGTTTTACTTAGATTTTTTTCCTTTTTCACTGAAGTATATGTTACACACAGTAAAAATACACAAATCGTAAGTTACAGCATGATACCTTTTTTACATCTATACCCACCTGTTTAACAAGCACCAAGATCCAAACTTAGAATATTCCCATCACTGCAGAATACTCCCTTGCGCTCTCTTCTGTCAAGAACCTTCCAAAGTAACCACTACTGATTTTTAAAAGCTATCTTTAAATTTAAAAACATGGGCTTGGGAGAAAAGTGAGCTTGATATTATTTTGTACAGAGATACAGAGTGAAGTGAAAATCACTCAGTCATGTCCAACTATTTGCGACCCCATGGACTATACCATCCATGGAATTCTCCAGGCCAGAATACTGGAGTGGGTAACCTTTCCCTTCTCCAGTGGATCTTCCCAACTTAGGTATTGAACCTAGGTATCCCACATTTCAGGTGGATTCTTTACCAGCTGAGCTACAAGGGAAGCCCAAGAATACTGGAGTGGGTAGCCTATCCCTTCTCCAGGGGATCTTCCCAACCCAGGAATAGAACCGGGGTCTCCTGCATTGCAGGCAGATTATTTACCCACTGAGCTATCAGGGAAGCCCAAGAGATGTAGAAATTGCACCAGATAAGACTGACACATACAACATATACCAAAATGTGACCAATCTTTTATCTCCCTTACTCTGGCTCTCCATCTTTTTTAGGTAAAAGTGAAAGTCACTCAGTCGTGTCTGACTCTTTGCAACCTCATGGAATATGCAGTCCATGGAATTCTCCAGGCCAGAATACTGTAATGGGTAGCCATTCCCTTCTCCAGGGGATCTTCCCAACCCAGGGATCAAACCCAGGTCTCTCACATTGCAGGCAGATTCTTTTACAGCTGAGCCATCAGGGAAACCCAAGAATACTGGAGTGGGTAGCCTATCCCTTCTCCAGCGGATCTTCCCAACCCATTTGATTTTTCTTAAAGAACTCATTTACTGAAGCATTATCACATGTCCCCCTCTGTTATTGTGAAGACATGCAGGTATTCAGAGCACCCATGCTCCTGTTTGCCCAAGAGAAAGAATAAAGTTCCCTTATAGAGACCCTGCTTCTTTATACAGAGTGAGAAGGCTGAGCGAACATTTCTATTTTAAAAGCAAAAGGATAAGACAAAGCACAGGAAATCAGCTTCCCCCATTCCATTCCTTACTACTTTCCTATTTAGTTTACCTTGCTCATCATACCAGCTTAGGTTTATATCTTACTTAAAGTTTAAATGCCTGATAGATGCAGACATTGTAAACCACGTTAATATTACAGTTTTTTAAATCAAATGAATTTTTAAATTTACTTATTTCTCTCCTATGCAAGGTTCTTCCCTTATGCAATAACCACAAAGGCTACAAGTTTTCCTTTTTACCATCTAAAATAATGCCTTGAACAGAGTAGGTAGTCAATAAACATTTGTTGAACGAATGAATCAGCATCCTCAAGCTCTGTGGGAGAATGTAAGGCTTTTATTCAGCAGAAATGGAAAAACACAAAGGATTTAGAAGAGGAGGATCATCAGAGCCCATGTCATTCAGTCGCTCAGTCATGTCTGACTCTTTGCCACCCCATGGACTGCAGCAAGTCAGGCTTCCCTGTCCTTCACCATCTCTTGGAGCTTGCTGAACTCATATCCACTGAGTCGGTGATGCCATCCAACCATCTCATCCTCTGTCGTCCCCTTCTGCCTCTCAGGAGGCAGGTAAGGCGGTCTGGTATTCCTATCTGTTGAAGAACTTTCCATAGTTTGTTGTGAAGTCAACAAACTTTGACTTTGTAAAGTCAAAGGCTTTAGCATAGTCAATGAAGCAGAAGTAGATTTTTTTTTTCTGGAATTCTCTTGCTTTTTGTATGATCCAACAGATGTTGGCAATTTGATCTCTGGTTCCTCTGCCTTTTCTAAATCCAGCTTGAACATCTGGGAGTTCTTGGTTACTTACTGTTGAAGCCTAGCTTGGAGAATTTTGAGCATTGCTTTACTAGCGTGTGAGATGAGTGCAATTGTGTGGTGGTTTGAACATTCTTTGGCATGCCTTTCTTTGGGATTGGAATGAAAACTGACCTGTTCCAGTCCTGTGGCCACTGCTGAGTTTTCCAAATTCGCTAGCATATTGAGTGCAGCACTTTAACAGTATCATCTTTTAGGATTTGCAATTGCTCAGCTGGAATTCCATCACCTCCACTAGCTTTGTTCATTGTGATGCTTCCTAAGGCCCACTTGACTTTGCATTCCATGATGTCTGGCTCTAGGTGAGTGATCACACCATCATGGTTATCTGGGTCTTTAAGATCTCTTTTGTGTAGTTCTTCTGTGTATTCTTGCCACCTCTTAATATTTTCTGCTTCTGTTAGGTCCACACAATTTCTGTCCTTCATTGTGCCCATCTTTTCATGAAATGTTCCCTTGGTATCTCTAATTTCCTTGAAGAGATCTCTAGTCTTTCCCATTCTATTGTTTTCCTCTATTTCTTTACATTGATCCCTTAGGAAGGCTTTCTTATCTCTCCTGTTATTCTTTGGAACTCAGCATTCAGATGGGTATATGTTTCCTTTTCTCCTTTGCCTTTCACTTCTCTTCCTTTCACAGCTATTTGTAAGGCCTCCTCAGACAGCCCTTTTGCCTGTTTGCATTTCTTTTTCTTGGTTATGGTTTTGATCACTCCCTCCTGTACAATGTCACAAACCTCTGTTCATAGTTCTTTAGGCACTCTGTCTATCAGATCTAATCCCTTGAATCTATTTGTCACTTCCACTGTATAATCGTAATTATACAGTGTAAAATCATAATTATATGTAATTGTTATAATTGTACATATGTGTAATTATAATTATACGTATAAAAACACTCCAGAGCCCATGGGGTGTTGCCAAATTCCAAGACTGGCAAAGGAAGCCAGAGAGCTTGCCTGGCCCCTCTCTGTAAGTTGCTAGCATTTCTAGTGGGAACTAGAAATAAGGCAAACCAAACGGAAAGAAAGCCAGAAAGCCATGTCCACCTGTCCTCTAGCCTTGATCAGGTAGCTGGGTCCATGGCCAGGACTGTTCTCATATTGCTAGAAGCATGCATATTAATCACTTTATAATTTCATGTTGGACAGAAGGTTTCTTGACTTGTAAAGCAACTACTCATCATTCATAAGGAATTCCATGTAAGTGGAAGACCATTCCCAGTAAAAGATTCTTGAGGGAAGAAAAAGCCATTTGAAGAGAAAACGAATTTTCAGATGGAATTACAAATTGTCATGAGGGATCTTCTTGCCTAAAGAAAAGATTTCCAACATTCACAGAGAGTAAATTCTGATATAGTAGTCTGTCTTGTTTGGACAGGAAGGGTAAAGGGATGCTTTTGTGTTTTAGGAAAAGCAAGAGTCTCGAGTATATTCCTGCCATTCCTCTCTCAGGGACCATGCGTAGCACACTCTGTGCAGCATATTGCAAACCTTCAGTGGTACATGGAAATAGCAGAGGGTATAGAACCTATGTTCTTTTAGGATTAAAATGCTTAATAAGGAAAAAGAAAACTTCAAGTGATTTCCATAGTATTGATAATCATTCTGTGAGCACCTGCTGTAGCTCGAGTGCTCTCATTATTTTGTAGTCGTGGAGTACTATCCCAGGAGGCAGAGAGAATTCTGTTTTTGAGATAAGCACATTGGAGCTCAGAGAGGTTACACCATTTCCCCAAAGTCACAAAAACAGTGAGCAACCAAAGTTAGATTTGAACCCAACTTTAATTGATGTCAAAGTTTGTTTATTATTTTCTACTCTACAATGTTCCTTCTTAGAATCTGTTGCTAGTTTATCATCTTCTTTTGTCTTTAAAGCTAGCAGAATAGATTGTAGACACCTTGGTTGTCTTCATATTTTCTGCAGTTATCCAGGCTTCCCATGACTTTTCCTTTTAAAAACTCCTCTAGCCTCCCCTGGCCACCTCCTAGAGTAGAAGCATCATTGACTGGGGATCCAGGGGCCTGGGTGGTGGACCAGGCTTATAGAGAAAGAGCAGTTTGACCCTAACTATATCTCTGAGCCTCATTCTTTACCCAAAACTCCATCCTACTCAAAATTTCTATGATTCTAAACTGCAAGTGAAGGTGATCAGCATAAAAATTTCCTCTTATAGGTGAATTTCCACTCTTGAATGTGATGAAAGCCTTAATTTTAAATAATAATGCTTCTTAAAATTAGAACTTTCTGGCAATCTGGGTTTATATTTGTTGTCCCTGTAGGGCTTTGTCATACCACATCCTAGAACACTATTCACTCTTTCTCCTAAAATGTTAAGGACAGCTTTACTGTACAGTGTAGGTCATGTAGGTCTGTTGACTCTTTCCTCTCAGGTATACTTGGAAATTTCTGAATCATGTGACATTCTAATGCCAGAGAGATCTGACAGGATGCATCATGTATTAAACAAGAGTGTCCTTCTTAAGTGAAATTAGCCTGGAGCAAGTTAGAAGTCAAGTTAGACATGCATCATTTATACAACCCACACATATGGGGAGATGGAGGAAAGGAGTTAGAGTGGCCATTGGATTAAAAGATACCATTAGGCTAGTTGGCTGATCAGGGTCTTCTTTAGCACAATGGGTTTCAAACTCTGGTCGATGTAGGTATCATCTGAGGGGCTTGGTAGGCCCTCCTGAGAAACTCAGTTAATGCTGGGCTGATCTTGTGGAGCACATTTTAAGAAGCCCTACTTCAGCATGTCCCAAGGAGGACTTTAGTTACTGTCCGTGTAATGGAATAAGAGGAGAACATTTTGAAAGAGAAATAGGCAGGGATTGAGAAAGAGGTCTGTTTTTTTCAGTGGCATTAGCACTCTCTTTGGAAAATAAGACTTTCTACTAAAAACCTTATCTGGACAATTAGGCTCAAGAAGACTTCTAAGTGACTGGATCAGGGGTAGTGAGACAGTGAGGGAGGTTAGTCATGAACCTCAGTCACCAGGGAGAGGCAAGTTGCTAAGGTCAAGGCAGAACACACAAGGTCAATTCATTGGCAACCAAGAATATGGTAGGTGTGACTAGAAAAAACTGGGGTAGTTGCTAAGAAGAGTGGAAGGTGCAGCAGAGAAGAACCCAAAGCAGATGCTTGTTAGCACACACAAGTGTGCAAAAGTAGGCAGTGGAACTCTACTCAGGGCAGTAGCAGTGTGTCAGAGTGCTGTCTCTGGTCTCTGAATAGAAAATCTAATATCCCCGAGAGCCATTGAGAAATTTTAAAGAGAGTTGGGGTGGTGGCTGCAACATTCACTGGATGATCCCCAACTAAAGATTTATAAAAACCCCTGGTACTGGTCAGGGATGAAGACAGAGCATGGAGGGAGACCAGCTCCATGTCTTTAGTCAGGAGGGATTCCTGTTAAACAGAACTCCATCTGGGGTATAATCTAGTATATCCATTCAGCAATTTTTGGCAAGCATTTATTGGGCATCATGCTTATCAGACACCTGAAATAACAGTTTCTTGGAAGGGATCATAGTTTAATATCACTAACATATTAATATATATGTGTGTGTATATGTATACATATATGCATTCTTTTTATGGAGTCTATTCCAATAGTTGTGCATTTATTATTCATCTTTTTAAAGTTGTTTTCAAATTCTCATTTAAAGAATGTTCCAGGTTATGTAAATCAGACATAGCTGAACTCAATCAAGTAAAAGGCTTTTCATTACTCCCTTTTATTACACTGGTTGGGTAGAGTGGATAACCTACCTTACAGATCTAGATCCTTAGAGGGCCCTTTGGGTCTGTCAGGGAAGTATGACTTACAATAAATATTTGATGATCTTGAGTTAAAACTCAAGGTGCCCACAAAAGGATCCTTGTCCACAGAGAACAAAAGTAAATCAGTCCAAGTTTGGCTAAGCAGGTAAGGCATGAAGTTTTTAAGCTCATCTTCTGAAAGCTCTGTAATTAAATGGCTGCTTTGACCTTGCGCATCATGTAAAGCATAAAGACGGTCTTGCTCATTCCAGCCCTAAGCCGTTCCCCTGATCCACGGGCAGGTGCAGATGTGGCATTGCCTGGTAAGACTGTTTATATAAGTAAAGGTTGAAAAGTCATGGTGTGGAAATTATTAGGATTCTGGAAAGATTCCAGTGCGTGCTCCTGATCAAACTCCTCCCAACTCTTATCCCTGGGTTGGGAAGATCTGCTGGAGAAGGGAATGGCAACCCACTCCAGTATTCTTGCCTGGAGAATCCCATGGACCGAGGAGCCTGGTGGGCTCCAGTCCATGGGGTTGCAAAGAGTCAGACGTGACGGAGCTACTAACACTTTCATAATGGGATAATAGACATTTAGCTAAAGGCTTCCCTGACTACTAAGATGAAAATCTAGGGAGAGAGTAGTATTTCAAGTACTGTTAGTCATTTCCTCCTTTGTGTATGTGAGTTGATAGATTCTCAGGTTCCTTACCAGTATCCCCAAGAGCAGACTTTGATACTGAGAGTATCAAATGGAGGGATGAAGCTAGATGGATAACAGGGCTCAAAATCATGTGGCTAGGACACTGGTGTGGAGAAGGCAATGGCACCCCACTCCAGTACTCTTGCCTGGAAAATCCCATGGACGGAGGAGCCTGGTAGGCTGCAGTCCATGGGGTCGCTAAGAGTCAGACATGACTGAGTGACTTCACTTTCACTTTTCACTTTCATGCACTGGAGAAGGGAATGGCAACCCACTCCAGTGTTCTTGCCTGGAGAATCCCAGGGACGGGGGAGCCTGGTGGGCTGCTGTCTCTGGGATCACACAGAGTTAGACATGACTGAAGCAACGCAGCAGCAGCAGCAGGACACTGGTGAGAAATCATTTCTTCAATTTTATCTAAGATTGAAACTAAACCCAAGGTTGGTAGTAAGCTTTGCTATTAGAGTCTATCCTTTTAGTTAATTCCAAATAAGCCTAAGACCTGTTTCTCCATGCTGACCTTGGGCTTTGCAGGGAGTCAGTGGCAACAGTGCTGGTTCATCAGCTGTTCTACTCCTCTCCCCTGACTAAAATACCAGTGGCTGACGAGGAAGGTCTATGTTTACCAAACATAAAGGCATCACAGAAAATACCCATATACATTCAGCAATACTAGCTGGGAAGGACAAAAATACAATATCTGCTCCCATCTGTGCCTTGTCCCTTCAGAAAATGTGCACACATATGGTGGGCCCATGTTAATTAAGCCCAAATATGGATTGGATTCAACTTGGAGAGCAACAGATAAATCTGCAGCTAAAACTTTTCCAAATGCTTTGATGCTTCCCGAACGAAAATGTTATCAAGGTGTTGAATAGGAGAGGGCTATAATGAACACCATCAGAAAGAAGAGCTCAGATGATCAAAGATTCAAATAACCAATTCTGCCCACATTTTAGTTACGTTTTAAATTTCAGTCATTTAACAGCTACTATTTATTTATACACCAAATATTCATGAAGATAAAATGCTATTAACCTGCACATTAAATTAATGAGAACTAACTTGTCCATGGTTACTCTGTTGTCTGAGTTCACAGCTATTTAATGGTGATGCTGAGTTGAAAAAAGAGGGAATAGCATTGTATAGCAATTCTCTTACTGTTTTATTTGGGATTATTTTACTTTTGGCAAAAAATAAAAAGAACTGCCAATGTGATTTTAAGAAAACCAAAGTAACTTTTATCTGCTGACAGCTGAGAGCAAAATTGTGTTACTTTGCTAGCATTTTTCTGCATTACAACTTCAGTTGTAGTAACTGATGGAAAGTTGTTGGCCACTGTTTCTCCACGGCTAAGGTTGGAGAGAGAATGAAGTATTGGTCAGATGGAAGGATAGTCCATTCTTGATTAGATAACACTTTGGAACCAAGTACAGTTCCTTAGTTGACTCTTAACAAGCAGCTAACATAGGGGCCTGCTGACTTTTGTGGCTGGACAATATTTTCCCATTTTAAAATGGGAATGTCCTTCCTTTGGGTTATGTACTATGAGAATGCACTAAAGTAATTTGTGTGTCTCATGAGCATCATGGTGATATTATGTGTGTTTATTTTGGGATTAATGCCATCCAGGAAGCCTTTGAAAAGGAGCACTATGGACCAGGCAGAAGCCTACATCAACAGAAGTTGAGCAGGCTCACCAGGACCTCTGAATTTCCTTTGGTTTCCTGTCATAAGAAAATTCAGGTGATGAATAATGGCATACTAGCCCTTGAACTCTACTGGTTCAAATCTACTAGGTGATTTCCTTCAGTCTATTTATCCAGATAATAATTATCTCAGTCAACCATCTTTGTATAATTGTCTAAAAGTATATAAACCCATAATTCATGAACACATTCTAAAATAATATCTCTTGGATACTCCTGCTGGTTGAATCAGAGAGTATGCATGATCTAATTTGCGACTGGGAAATTTCTCAGTAGGGAGCTTAGAATTAAGTATTAGTCTCTGTGCAAACTATATGTTGAATATAAGGCTGCCTCTTAAACAGCAAGTAGTCCAACCTTCCCTACCCAACTCCAAAGTCAGGTTCCTCTCCTCAGAAGTTAGATACTCAGTTTGGGAGAAAAAGGTTCAAAGATCCAAAAGTAGTTTGAGATAGGCCTCACAATTCAGAATCTCCTAATTCTGTCTCCCAAGCCCTAAGGAACATGAAGAACCCACTCATTTTTCCTCATCCCAAAGGAATCTTGTGGTTTAGGAAGGAGGAGATCATTTTGAAAATTATTATAGACTTAGGACAGAGCCTCAGACTTCATCTAATCTCCTGGTTCAATCTCATTTTATAGTAAGGAAAGTGAGACTCAGAATGATAAACTGATGGGCTTAGAGAGGCTAGTCTTTGAGCCTAGAGGATACAGTAAATGATGGAAGGAAGTGTGGTGCTCCTGTGCCCTAAGCTACCTTCTTGGTATTATGTTCTGAAGGTGCTCCATCACCTTCAGAGCAAACTCTAATGAATATTAATGCAGTGGAAAGTTACCTCCAAAAAGAGAATACCCTACCAGTTGCTATTGCTAGTCCAGTCAGGTCAACAGTCAAGGACATGTGGTCATGCCGCCTGCCTTGTATTTCATTGCATAATTCCTCTTTTCCTTCAAACAAGGGTAAGATCCTTACTCTGTTGTGTTTGAACCAATATTATGCCCTTAAGTGTATGTGTATTTCTGAATGCAATCAGGAGTGCAGTTTCTTGTGCTATAGGAGAATCTGTCATGTACAGAACATGCTTTCTAGACTTTAATGCTTTTACCCTCAGCTGCCACTCCAGTACTCTTGCCTGGAAAATCCCATGGACGGAGGAGCCTGGTAGGCTGCAGTCCATGGGGTCACTAAGAGTCAGACACAACTGAGCGGTTTCACTTTCACTTTCACGCATTAGAGCAGGAAATGGCAACCCACTCCAGTGTTCTTGCCTTGAGAATCCCAGGGACGGCGGAGCCTGGTGGGCTGCCGTCTATGGGGTCGCACAGAGCAGACATGACTGAAGCGACTTAGCAGCAGCAGCACCTCTTTTGAGGCCCACTCTCCAAAAGCACCCCCTCTGCACCACTTAGCTCAGTTTCCTGCTGAAGCCGCCAGCGCATATGCATGCCAGCGCCTCCCAGCCTCCTAACCTTGCTTGCCTCTAGGAAGAAAGGAATCGTGGTTTCCATGGCATTTTCCAGCATTTCTCTGAAGCCTCACTGCTTAATTCCGATGTGGGCACTTATGTTACAGTCATTAATTACTGCATTAAGTCAAGTCACAAAACTAATGAGGATTTGGACACAGAGTTGGAAAATGAGAATGTAATTTTGCCTGGATTATAGGATATAAAGATAAACATGGTCCAAATATGCACAGAGAGAAGAAATCACAGCTTTGCATAGCTGCCTTCTAATAGAAAATATGGGCTTATGTGTCTCATCAAAATTGAGAGTAAGATAATCAAAGCATCACCATTGGTAACATTTAGGCAGGTCTTAGTTCACTGTGCACTCCATTTTCAGCTCTGACATCTAAATAAAGCATGCTCTTTTTTTCCCTCTGCTATAACAATCATTCTATAACTGAAGTTAGAATCTTTGAAGTTCTTGTATCAGGCCATAGGGATGAGTCAAGAGTAGGAGATGATGTTAGAAAAGCTGACCTTTTATGTGTGTGGATAAAGACAGGTCATTAGACAGGATTATTTGGCGAGCACAGTTGGATACTTGTCTAGAAATCTACACTTCAACTACTCTCATTGCTGCCTGTAATCTATCATTAGAGAGAGAGAAGGCATGTCAGTCCCCAAGAGTTCTCTATGGCAACTCAGATACTACTGGGATGGTGGGACACTGAATCCTCGATGCCTGGATTTATGAATCGAATCAAAAGAAATTAACAAGGAAATCACCTCTAACACCATAAAGGAGTAAGTTTCAGGTCAGATTAAGTTGATGACGAGAGTGACATGGAATACTGTTATGGAGGAAGAATCGCAGAACTATGTATTGTTTGGAGAACTCTATGCAGTTGGCAGACAGCATAGGACCCCCCCAGCTACCTGATCAGTCAAATAAGAAGACAGTGAAGGCAAACAGTCATGTCCAGAAATCATGGGGCTCTATTCTGGTCAGTTTACTCTTTGACTTACAGACTGGGACAGAAAGCACAATCATGAAATTACAAGAAAATACCAAGGGCCCCAGAGCAGAGGGCAATGCCATTTTTGACTATCTTGGAGGGATTGGGGGCAGGAGGAGAAGGGGACAACAGAGGATGAGATGGCTGGATGGCATCACTGACTCGATGGACGTGAGTCTGAGTGAACTCTGGGAGTTGGTGATGGACAGGGAGGCCTGGCGTGCTGTGATTCATGGGGTTGCAAAAAGTCGGACACGACTGAGCGACTGAACTGAACTGAACTGATGCATATAGCATATTCCACTAAAGCTTTTAAGCAAATCATCTCTTTTCCAAAGCTGAGGAAATAGAGGTTCAGAGGGAGAACAAATTTTACCTAGGTCACACAGTTCTGAGGCCAGAGACCCTAGCTCAAGGGTATTTGACTCTAAAAGCCTCGTTGACTATAATATTAGAAGGAACCAAGATAGCAGTCAATATCACAAAATTCAGAGTAGGGGCCTCAAACTGTGCAGCAAACTGAAAACTGCAACATGAAGAACTTCTTGGTGCTGATTTTACACACTGTAAAATTAAACCAGCAACATAATATTGGTGACCAAACATATGTCCACTAACTCTGGGGGGATGAAAATTTATGAAAGCAAAATCAGTGATGGAATCCCTCCATTCTTATAAAAATGGTAACCATTTGTTTATCATGTTAACAAATATAGGAAAATGAGACTAATTTAAGTTGTAGCAAATATGATTTAAGGTATAGAAGGAAGAAGTTCTGGAGGCTTCCCTGGTGGTCCAGTGGTTAAGAATCTGCCTTCCGATACAAGGGGCATGAGTATGATCCCTGCTTGGGGAACAAAGATCCCACATGCCATGGTACAACTAAGTCCACGCACCACCACTAGAGAAGACCACAGTCCAAACTGCTGAGCCCATGTGCTCTAGAGCCCGTGGCAAGCAGCTAGAAAATGCCTGTGCACTGCCACAAAGACCCAGCACAGCCAAAAACTAATAAATACATTTAAAAGTAATAATTTATGTACAATATTAGAGTAACTTATATAAAATCTGCTTCTTTGATGGTCTTTAAAAATAGAATAAGTTCTCAACAAGTTGCCTGAAGGTAAGGAGTTTACTTAATAACTTTGTTTTGTGTTGTCATTTAGTCACTAAGTCATGTCTGACTCTTTGCAACCCCATGGACTGTAGCCCACCAGGCTCCTCTGTCCATGGAATTCTCCAGGCAAGCTATATAAACTATACATGCTACATAAAACTATCAAATGAGCTTCCTATTTGAAAGGCTTCCCAGGTGGCTCAGTGGTAAAGAATCCACCTGCCAATATAGGAGACACAAGAGACTCAGACTCAATCCTCGGTAGGGAAGATCCCCTGGAGTGGAAAATGGCAACCCATTCCAGTATTCTTGCCTGTAAATCCCATGGACAGAGGAGCCTGGCGGGCTACAGTCCACGGGATCGCAGAGAATCGAACACAAGTGAGCACAAACACAAAATCGAAACTGTGGCATCTTGAATTTAAACAGTCTTTTTGGTCATTTGTGAAATTCAAAGATACTTTATATCCACATCTTAAATCTTACCTCCTTCCTCTAATAGTCCATTGAAAATTGAGTCCCCAAAAGACTGGTTCCAAAACCATATGTCTTTTGAATTGTATTTGTTTGTGTCTTTAAATGGAATTGGAGTAAATGAAGAATTAATGTGAGGTAGGAGATGTTAGCTCTGAAACAGATGTCAAGAGCTTTGATTGTTGGTCTGAGCTTTCCTATTTATGGGCTCCATTATTTTAACTCATTTAACTTTTGAAAGAAGTCACTTCCTTATCAGTAAAATAAGGATATTTTGCAAGGTAATACCTTCAAAAAAAAAATCCTATGCATCTATAAAAGTCAGCATTCTGGCAGAAAATTCTCAGGAGCAATGAGAAGGAAGGGAAGAAAACAGATATTAGCAAAGACATTGTGGACATTTGAGACCAGTTGCTTCTCTTTAAAAATGCTCACCCTCTCCTTTTTTCTTTCATAATGTACACCATATGCTATGATGTCCTAACGTCTACTACAATTTACTATACTTGATTCAGTAAATATTATTTGAGCAATAATATGTATGATACTCAAGGCTCACTTCTTTCTTTCACTATGGATTTTGGCCTTTTAAGTAATATAAATTTAGAATTTGAGTGTCTCTGAAG
Organism: Bos indicus; assembly: GCF_029378745.1. Lineage (NCBI taxonomy): Eukaryota > Metazoa > Chordata > Mammalia > Artiodactyla > Bovidae > Bos > Bos indicus. The sequence goes on from NC_091789.1 coordinate 138,919,906, forward strand.
AGACTGTACAAAGCAAGATGTGTGTCCTTGTTTACACTTTGGTCAAGAATGGTCAGTACTTAATGGGGTGGGTCAACAAAAAAGCTTCAAAACAGGGTAAGATCAAACATGTCAGGGAAGTGAATAATTAAAAAATAGAAATCAGAGGTTAAGTAGACAGGAACAAATTTGACACTTTTTTGCCAACAGAGACTATGTCCTGCATCACTGTGTATTTGCTTAAATTTTACTCAGATACTCCAGGTATTTGAATCTGCAGGACACTTATGGATTTCTGGTCTACTGTTACTCCCTTTTTTAAACTTTGGTCTTCAGACTAACAAGATAGATTACATTGTGGGAAGTGTGATCTTGCTTGTTATAAAGTCAGTGGCTGCATAGTTCTCATTGTGTTTTGTTTGGCCGTCAAAGCCTTGGGCTTTGGTCTCCATGCAGAGTTAATTCTGCTCCTACAAAATTAAGAAAGTGTAGAATTTTTCCTGGATGCAGCACTTCTATCCATATGCTTCAGGTTTCAGGAAAATTCAAATACGAAGCATACCCATAGGACATCATTTTTTTTTAATGTGGACCAGTGTTGAAGTAATTATTAGAATGTGTCAGATGGAGGCAATTCATGAGTTTATCTTTGGTGCTTCTGTTGTATCCCTTCCTTGTATCTTTCTTAACTCTCTTCATCCTATCTGATTTTTCCTCTCAGGCATCCAACATGCTTGTTCCACTATTCTTCACAGACATTAAACCTACTATCTGAAAGAAAATTTTGTGTCAGTTCTTTATAGTTTAGTATGAATTGAGGACAACATGTTCCCTCTCCTGCGGGTATTTGCATTGTAAACCTGAGAGTTAAGAGAAAGTCTTTCCTCATGGAATGTCAGCAAGGACTTTCCACACCTTTTAGACATCAGAAACTGATCTTTAAACTTGAGTTGGACCTGTAGCTGGGCGTGTATTAGCACTAATTCCTCCTTACCCTCTAGTTAAGATGGGCCAGGTGACTCAAATAAGCAGGAGTGTAGGTGCCAACCCCCAAATTCTAACAATATTTGAGTCACAGAATTTGTTTGCAGAGTTAGAGCCACTTTTCTTTCCCTTGTTCCTATTTATTCCTGCTACTTAAATTATCTGATATGTGCCTGCCTCGTTCGGCTGGAGCCCTTCCAGGGCAGAGACCACATTTTTCTCAGCTCTGGATCTCTAGGCCCGGCACGGTGTCTGGCTCACTGAAAACCCTTCCTGACAAATAATTAGATTCCTGCAGTTCAAATCTGCCTAAAGCTATGTTTCCTTAAGTTCTCTTACACCAAGGGTCTTTCCCCTCACTTCATAGAATACCCACCATGAGGGAAAGGTCAAAACTAGTCTGTCACAGGACAAACTCCACCCAACCCAAAACAATTGTTGGGGGGTATTTCAGAGCCTACTGGGAAGCAGAGATAGAAGAATTGCCTTTGGATCTAGTCTGACGAAAATTATATTCTTCATGGTTCTAGAATGCAAGGGCTTTATAGAACAGAAGGGGGAAAAAAGCTAGTTTTATTTCAGCAGTGCCTGATGCCAGGTATTTACTAGAGCAAATGCCACCCAAGGCCCAGAGGGTTAGCTGGAGCAGCTGATACTCTGTGCTGCTTTTTATAACTCTCCTTCCCAGCACCATGCTCTACGTATGTCCCATTTCATCAGGTCACATCAACTTAAGTTGTGCCCAATACTGCATCTTATACCAAATGCATCACTATGTGGAATATTCTGTTTCCTTAAAAAAAATTATAAAAATAAAGTTAAATTCCTTAAAAATAAAGTAGGGGAAGTTTCCCTGATTCTTTGTGAAAGCAGTGACTTTGCCACTTTTTACAAATGAGCAGCCTCTTTACTTCCAAAAGATATTGCAACTATCAGCAAGCTGCGAAATTACTAGGTTAAGAATGGAATGTACAGTACAGAACTAAATTGTATATAAAATTGTGAAATACAATTTTGGTGGTGGTGAGTGGTGAGTCTGCAAACTTGTGAAAATCATTTGCAGAGATACTTGCTGTCCACTTTGTTTTTTGGTAGTAAGATTAGAGAGAAAGGGAGATTCTATAATGTAATATATAAAATGTGATCTTTAAAATGTCAATATTTATTCAATATATTTGATATCTCTCTTATACAATACACAGTCTTGGCCATTTGGGAGGGGGTGTAAAAGATGGAAAATCCAAATATCTTGACTTTAAAGGACTTATTATTTAGAAAGAATGTTAATTTTAAAATATAAAAAGCCATCATTTCATTTATTGAGAACATACCATGTGTGTCAAGAACTGTGGCAAGTATTTGTATATACTGTATATCAGGGGTTGGCAAACTATGGCCAAAGGGCTAAATCTAGTCTATCATCTGTTTTTATAAATAAAGTTGTATTGAAACACAGCCACATCTATTTGTTTGAGTATTGTCTATGACTGTTTTGTGCTATAATGGCAGAGTTGAGTAGCTATGACAGCGTTGAGATAGTCTGACCTGCAAAACTAAATAAAGTTTCTATCTGCCCTTATAGAAAATATTTGCTGACCTCTGCTGTATATAATTTGTTCTCACAAGAATACTCAGATAAATACAGATTTTCCCATTTTCCAATTAAGGTAACTGAAGGTATAGCTTATGTAACTTAGCAAGTGGCAAAGCATGGATTTAATTCTAGATTTATCTGGTTCCAAAAATCTGTGTTCTTATGCTATATTTGTGTATAGAAGTAGCCAAAATATGGGGCAGGAAGAAGTCAGAGCCTTATAGAGTCACAGAAAATTATTATTAGGGTTCAGAAAAGAGAGATTATTTTGATCATAGGGTGATAAAGATTCTGGAGAAGATTATATTTGAATACAAAAGTGAAAATGCATGTGAGGAATTTTGTGTCCCAAACTCAAGCCCAAGAAAAGTTAACAGATGAAGGTCAGATGTTTAATTAGAAGTAGAGCTGGGATTAGAACCAGTTTTCCATTCACTGAGCATAAGTATGCCATCGGTGACCATACTGAACCATTGAATCTGTGTGTGTGTGTGTGTGGTTAAATGCTATAGAATGGCATAATTATTTGAAATGAAATGTATGTTGAATGAAACATACAAAAACTTGTATGCTTTGCTCAGTAGTAATTGAACTAAATGGCCTGCACTTCCTTTATTGAATCAATCAAAAAACATATTTGTGCAGACATTTATATGATACCACCACCTAACCAACATCCTACCAAATATATTTTGGTTGTGGAAGATTGCAGTTCTGAGACAATGAGAACCACTGGCATGCTCAATGACTTTAATTTCAAATAATAAACAAGAGACCACAAAGGATAATATTCATATCCATCTTGCCCTGCAGAGTCAGGTGGCTCTAAGTCAGGAGAAGAATGGAGAAGGGAGCAAAGGGTAGCTGAAGGAAGCTTACCTGATACTGTAGAGTACTTTGCCATTTTTTGAAATGCGAAGTAATTTGTTGTCAGTGGTAACATCATGGAAGTTGGCCCCCTTCTCATTGGCAAAGAACAAATCTGGTTTCCAAATGGAGTCCAGCATCGATGGGTCCAGGTCCAGAGAATCATCAGGGTACTCGCTATATGCCAACCGTGAATCATTCCACTGTTGTCTCAGAAAAATATTCACTCGGTAGTCCTACAGAAATGCCATGCATAAGAGTTATCTATCAACCACTCTGACATATTTTCCCCTCACTCTTCTCCCTGATTTGATGCATGCCATATTGGTATCTGAATAAACCAGACTGTGTATATCTTGGTCAAAATAAACCACTCAATTCTATTAGGAGTGGGAACAGAGGGGAGAAAAAAAGAAGACTCAACCAAACCAGAACACTAATGGAACAAGTTGAATTGGTTGAATTCTTACTTAATTTAATCATTCTGGGTGGAAAGAATTTGCCTGCGATGCAGGAGATGTGAGTTTGATCCCTGGGTCAGGAAGATCCCCTGGAGAAGGAAATGACAAACCACTCCAGTATTCTTGCCTGGGAAATCCCACAGACAGAGGAACCTGGTGGGCTACAGTCCATGGGGTTGCAAAGTCAGACACGACTTAGCGACTAAACAAATAACAACCATCCGATTTAGCTGTAGAAAAAGATAATGGTAAGTACAGCAGTCAGTCTTTGATGGCAGATTATCAGATAAAACGGATATATTTTCCAAATCAGAAATGACATGATCTCTGTTTTCAATCTTTCTCAGATGCTTTAGGCAGAAGAAAAGCCACTCTGTAATTTTGTAGTGGAAATCTTATTATAAAACTCTGATATGATGGGGCAGTAGTTTTTAAATTCATCAACATAAATATTAAGATGTTTCATGTTGACAAGATAATTCCCTTACAGCTACTTACTTTTGAAACTCTTAAATATTTTATCATTTCTCTGAATGGGTTGTATATACGGTAGTCGACTTGATGCTTCATCAAAACAGAAATCTCTTTCATGTTTTCCTAATCTGAGTACCTTTTGATAAAGGTGTTCCTCCCTGTGGAAATTCAGGTACACCCTGTCATTCCCACTTGGCCTGGAAATTTTCTTCTGTGCTAATGAATCAGCGTGAGGCAGTAACTTCTCTTCAGAGGATTTTTACTCAAAGGTCTTTAGGTTCATGGAAATTGTTGCTTTGCTTGACAGAGCAAACCCAATAGAGGCTTCAACAGTATTCCCTAGTTAAGCGGGACTATGGTTCAGAGCTCACATTTGTCCACATCTGCCACCTGTGGGCTTTCGGGATGATATATACTCATCCCATCTTACTCTCTTTACCTTTTCCACCTTCATTTGCTTTGTCTCCACATCTGTGTTTTGGCATCTGGATTTTGGATCATTGCTTACTTTTCTGTAACAGTGACCAACATGTCCTAGTTTGCCTAAGAATTTTTCCAATTTAGCCTCAGAAGTCCCACATTCAGGGAACCCACTCAGGCATAGGCAAAACTTGGATGGTTGGTTTTTCTATCAGGTACAATGGAGACCACCTCAGGATTGTCTGTTTCGGTTAATCCCTTTAGAGCCAATAGAAAACTCGCAACTAGGTTGTAAAGATCAGGGTGGATGAAAGAGTGTCAATCCATTTCCCTCTCCTTAATCAATAAACTCTCCAAATTCTCATGACTTCTCCCCGTAATACAGCCATTTGACAATCAGGCTGGTAGAGTATTTTGGAAATGGCAGTTCTTAGAAAGAGTGCCCCATGTGGGTTTAAAGAATGCTAATAATCAAATAGTTACTAACTTCTGGAAATCAGTCATCAAAGCCTAGCTTCTTAGGGAAAGCTGAAATATATTTTTAATAATGACTGTATGTTTCTCTATTGTACAACATAAGGACTTTTTGACTTGGAAAATTTTATCAGCTGACTTTTATTTGGGATTATTGGACAGAGGAACCTGGCAGACTACAGTCCATGGGGTTGCAAAGAGTCGAACACGACTGAAAAACTTCATTTTACTTTATACCAGACCTGCGAAGCAAATTCCCAGCCCTAAGAGGGTGCTGTTGTGGGCCCAGGGAAGCTTCTTTTCCATTCTATTTGCTCATTGGCTATCCCCTCCCTTCAAGAGTGAACCAAGAGAATGGCAAAATCTTAAAAGTTCTCCCCATCACATATTTTGCATTTTTGGAATTATCCAAACTGGCATGCTGCGATTCATAGGGTCGCAAAGAGTCGGACATGACTGAGCGACTGAACTGAACTGAAAGGAATCAGAGGATGGTAAATGGAAATAGATGACCACTTCAGTGTTTCATTGGCAACAGGAGTTATTGGAAGCTTTGGAGTTTTGTGTGAGTAAAGAATGGAAATGTGTGATTTGTGGAAAACCAAAACAGGGGCTGTTGGAAATAAAATAATCCAATTTGCATATAAATAGGTACTAGATAGACCAACTGTGATATTTTCTGAAGATTTCCTGAAGGAAAAAATGCAGTGTATCCACTATGTGACAACTACCCCTTTTATTTTCCTTTGGGTGGGAACCAATTATCCTTAATAAAAATTTTTGTGTGAGGGTTTATGAGATTGTTTCAGCAGGAGGTAGGAGAGAGAGGATGTCATCTCTTAGTCAATTCTGGAGGTAGAAAAATTCTAAGTATAGGAAGTAATGACAGCTGGAAATAACAGAGATGAATGGGTTAAATTTCTTAGGCCATAGGGAGACCCCCTACCCCGGAAGGAAACAGAATGAGAGAGGCCATGTAAAGTCAGAGAGTGAGTATTCAGCAACAAAATCACCAGGAGAACATCACTATAGTCCTCCTTTGAACCTGAGAATGATTCAAATATGCATGTTGAGAGATTTCAGAGAATATTACATTAGTGACATAAAATATGAAACATTGACCTTTTTAAAAAAATCTCAATATAAATTTTCACAGCTAATGTACATCTTTTAAAAAAGTCTTTCCCACAAGTTTTCTTCTCCAGTGTTTCCTACTTTTCTATTTTGAATTTTCTTCCAATATCAGAACTATAAAAAAGAGCACTGAATCTATCTTATCACAATAGAACCACTTAATGTCTAAGAGTTAATTTAAAATAAATTAATTAGCCTGTTCATAAGCAAGGATAAGTGGAAAAGTTAGAGGAGAAAATATATTTTATGCCATGGTGACAGGAATTATATAAAATAAGACTTTTATTAGATCTTTTGGAAGTATTTTTTTCTTTATAATGTATAGGAATTAAAATTTTCCTTAATTTTGTTCATGATGATGATACATTATTCCAGAATAAATGGCAACCCTTAAAACTTTAAAGAATAGAAAAGAACACCCAAGGATACAGAGAAGTAGATAGCCAAAGAAAAGATCTTCCAGGGCTGTGCCTGTATAATTCTTTCAGTTCACTATCATTTTCAATATAGGGTACAAATTTGACACATGATTTATCCATGCACTGCCTCTGTTTATTTACAGATAGGTTTTTTCTCTCAAGATATTCCAAACCACCAAAGATAGTTATATTGCTCTGTAGCCTTTCTTTGTCTTTATTTTTGCTTCTAGGTTTAATGAAATATTAAAGGAGAAGTAAACACTGAGAGACATACTTAAGTGCAGACTGAACTTTCTTTTATACTACCTTGTCTCTCCAGAGACAGATTCTACTTCAAGTAAATGACATATCTCCTTGTATTAAAATTTGATTTTCTATGATTGACTCCCTGGGTACTAGATTAGATAATGGAAACATTTAAATTAAAAATGTATGTGTATGTGTGTGTGTGTATGTGTGTATATATATATATATTTATTTATTTATTTATTTGTGTGTGTGCATGTCTGTATGTGTGTAAATGCATACATTTATCTTTTATTTTTCAAAAGCTATGTTTAAGTCATAGAATCTTTATATATTCTTAGCACAGGTAATACAGGTACCTATATTCCATACTATTACTTCACATCAAATTTAGAATTTCTAAAGTTTTACTATTTTGGTACCTTCTAATTCTATGCCCATGCCACAAAGATTGTTTCCTTAAATTGAATTATTTTGTTATATTTAGTCTAGCGTTTGTACTTGGGGATTGCAACTCTATCTCATCCACATTCATACTGAACTTCACTACTTCTCTCTTTATTTTATATGTATATATTTTTCAGTCCAATTATGTCATAAAGTTTTCTCTTTTTTATTTAAATTTATTTATTTTAATTGGAGGCTAATAACTTTACAATATTGTATTGGTTTTGCCATACATCAACATGAATCCACCACGGGTGTACACGTGTTCCCCATCTTGAACCCACCTCCCACCTCCCTCCCCGTACCATCCCTCTGGGTCATCCCAGTGCAAAGATATGCTTTGTGGATTTTTCATAGACCTATATGGCATTTTGGTTTTAACTTCCAGCTACCCTGCAGTAATGTTTTCATCATCTTAAGTTTGTGCTAGCTTTGAATATGGAAAGTTAGCTTTGAATTTGAAATTATGGGAGGAGCAGTTGCTTTATGATCAATTCAGGTTTTAACATTGCATTTTAAATTTAGAGACCAGGTCACCTTGCATCTTAGATTAACAAAATGTTAGGTTGATTCTTGGTTCTCCCTTAAGAAGTTAGAAATAAAGAATGTAGGTACCTGCTATTCCTGGTAAGTTAGCATATGCAGCTGTAGAATGAAAAGGAGCCTGTAACATCATTCCAGCAGTTACAGCAACCATACAATCTCCTAAGGGGCTATCTACATACATCTTATCCAGTTCTTTGGGAACATGATTTCAGGTTGGAGATAAAACAACTCTTCACCCTGCAGCAGTAACCAGCAGAAGATGTGGAATTTGGGGAAGATTCTGGGGAGCTGGAATCATATTCTAGAGATACTCTCTGAGTAGACACATTTTGTACACTTTCAGCTCTTTCTACCCCCTCCCTGCTGTTGCAATCTATTTCCTGCTGCTTTGGCATGGGGAATGTTCCAGCACTCACAGGTTCAAGCCACATTCTGTTCACCCACATCCTTCCAGGCAGTTATTTGGAAGGTTTGAGGAGACTGTCTCTTCTCCGTTTTCTAATGGCCCAACCTTGGGGACAGCTGCATGCAGATGGCATGCAAATATTCTTGACCTTTACTGACACTATGAGTATTCCCGAACTATGCCTTTGTGTTAGGAAGGAGGGGCTTGTAAATACACCCGTCATCCAGTAAATTAACTTGCCATCACTAGCTAAAGAAAAAGGGGAAAGAAAGAAAAGGAAATGGTAAACTTACATACCAAAACTAAATTATAACCTGTCTCATCATACACCCCTTTCTGGTCTAATGAGTCTTTTGGAATCATAAACAACAACAAATAATTGTCCCACTGAATACTCTTAACACAGGGTCAGCTAGTAATGACCATCAACAGATCCCTGTGACTTTTAATGAACAGAAGTATATATTTTGAAATACTGTGTATGACCACAATGATCCATAAAAATATTCCTTAGAATAACACAAATATATTGTCCTATGAGTGCATGTCTTCAACACTAATATACCAAAGGAGTAAGAGGCAATATGAGTCCCTGTGTGAGCCTGTTCTTTGCAGGGAGTAAGTAACAACAGTAATTTAGTGGGATTTCATCAAGCATAATAGGGCACACTGGACAGCACCAAAAGAAAGTCATACTGAGTTCTTAAAACAGATACTTATTGCCTTTTATTTAGAAACAAACATCCAAACTAAATTCTTCAATAATGCTGCCAAGTGTTGTGGGATAAGAGTGGGATATGAGAGAAATCAACATGTTTAGAAACTCAAAATTCTGATACATTCTTGGAAAAAAATCATTCCAGAAAACATAGGGAAAGCAAAACTATTATTCTCCCCCCCATTCATAGCACTAATCAACATCCTCAGTAACTACATGCATTACTGTGCATAAAAACTAAGAGTCTGATGTCTTGTCAACTAAAGAGTTAAAGGAAGAATTTGTTTCTGTTTAATTTTTTTTGACCATCTTTTGAGCCATATTTTGTGAGTATATTCATGAGCACAGAGTCTCAGGGTTTTGGTAAGGGAAACTTGGGCTCTGATGACACTCTCTGGGTGCATCAGGTAGATACCTAGGCAGAGCCTAAAAGATCTGGAAAGGTAAGATCTTTTCAAGGTGAAGCAATTCTCATGTTCTTATGATCACCTGCATAATGTCTAGTTAAATAATGATGCCTTACATCCCAAAATTGACAATCTATGGCCTGTGGGCCAAATTTGGCCATAATCTGTGTTTATAAGTAAAGTGTTTTTGTTTTTGTTTTTTTTTGAGAACAGCCACACCCATTTCCTTACTGTTGTTTATGGCTGCTTTTATGCTGAAAGGGTGGGATTAAGTAGTTGTGACAGAAATTGTCTGGTCCTCAAAGTCTTAAGTATTTACTGTCTGGCATTTTAGAGAATGTTTGCTAGTCCCTACCCTACATGACATGAGAATTTATTCTTTGATTTAAGCGTGGTAGAGTTTCCAAAAATTTTTTTTAGTTTCACACAAGAGCCATGATTGAAGAAAATAAAGATACTTTTTAAAAGCCAAATTCAGTTTGTTATTACATCAGAAGCTAAGAATTAAAATAAAAGAAGCATATAGGCATCATTCTTCTGATCATGCGATTCAATACATCTCATACAGCAGAATAGACAGGCCATTGATATTACGCTTGGGCAACGATTTCCAAGTTTTCTCATAGGAAACATGACAAAGGACACTTTAGTAAGTGGCCAGGAAGCACCTAGGCAGCCCATTTATTAAACACCTTCAGTAGCTCTTAAAGACACAGGAAAACAAGGATATCCATAGTTTTCATTTTCATCTCCTTAAATGTTTAGCTTTATCTTACATTAATGAGCATTGAAAAGGTTTATATTTACATTTTTGATTGAGGATAAGATGCAATGAGGAAATTTAATCAAAGCAACTTAGGGGTCTAATTAATGCAATCAGCATTAGGTCGTGCAAGTATTGTCATTGAATGCCATCGTGTAAAGCTGGAGATAGTGATTTGGGCGGCTGGAATATCTGCCCCTCTGTTATCAAGATAAAACCAAGAGGGGAGGACAGACACTGAATGCCAAGTCCAAAGTTGGAGTCTTCTTTCCGTGTTGAGATTTTCTTATGAGTTAATTACTAATCCTATCAAAACTATCTTAGTTGAGTAAAATTCTTAATGCACTACATATGGTCGAAGTCCCAAAAGTTTCTTTTCTGGACAATGCTGTGTCTGAATAATATTAAAATGGATGGTGGAGTTGTATTATGTCTGGCTTGCCAGTGGAAATGAATGTTGAGGTAAATTATTCTTTTCTAACATCAAGAACATCAAGAAGTACAGTAATTTGTTAAACACAATCCTATAGTCTAAAAGAGAATTCATAAACACAGTGGAGCACCGTTTTTTACTTCTCAATGGCACTATGCTTATTATTTCATTTCTTGAGTGTTTCTAGGACATCAGCCACCATAGTACTTAGTCAAACTCAACTGTATTTTATTTTGATCTCATCCAATAATACAGCTGTGTACTTTACATATACAGGTGGTGCTAGTGGTAAAGAACCTGCCTGCCAATGCAGGAGAACTAAGAGACGCTGGTTTAGTTCCTGGGTTGGGAAGATGCCCTGGAGGAGGAAATGGCAACCCACTCCAATATTCTTGCCTGGAAAATCCCATGGACAGAAAAGCCTAGCAGGCTATATAGTCCATGGGGTCGCAAAGAGGCGGACATGACTAAAGGGACTTAATACAACAACATACTTTTACATAGTCATGAAAATCAGAACCAGTCAGTGGACTTAAATTATATAGAGGCTAAGAAAATATTTCACTCAAAATGTAATCTCCACCCTGTACCTAGCACTCTAAGGTTACTGATCTAATGGGCTGTGTCACAGGCAACAATACCACTTTGACACCAGTAAAGAGTCTTTATTTTAAAGTATTTTAAAATATCTCAATTTTAAAGTATCTGAAATCTTTTTCATGTATGTGAAACATGTCTGCACTTAGAATATGATTGGGTTTTATTAGTTTTATGTTTATTTTGGGGGGAGGGAGTCATGCATGTTATGTAATTCCTGTGGATTTGGAACAACTTTCTACTGTCATCAAATTGGGGTGTGTGTGTGTGTGTGTGTGTGTGTGTTCATTTTACAGTCAGCTTCTTGGCATATATCTTAAATGTAGCATGTCTGAAGCTTGATTATGTTAAAGTGTCCCATTATATGAAAATATCTCCTAAACTTTGAAATTTGTATTTCTGAAACATTGGAGATGCAAATATTTAAATATCCTTAATTATGCACCAGCTCATTACTGATAATTCTACCTAAATATAACCAAACATCAAGTGTTTCCAAAATTTCTCTGGCATGATGGATGAAAGATTATTGAATTTTAAGCAAATGAATATTTGACTAATGAATTCCTAAGGTGAAAGAGTATAACTAATTGCTTTCTAGAGGTGAATGAACTTGGAAATTAGCACTCAGTAAATGTCCCACAAATGTACAACAGTGCTCTTTGATCACACATCCCATTCCTTCACACGATGGCTTCAATGCTCAGTCCCACTCACCATTGTAGTTTCTGCTATTGACCCAAAGCTGTTGATAAATATGTTGCAGGTAACATTTACAGGAGGTCCTGCAAGTTGAACAATAAATAGAAAATTTGACAGGTTGTGTTCATGGCATAATCAAGTCATGTTTTTCTCTTGCCAGTGGCATTGTAGCACTTACCATGGTGGTTTCTGTGACTGATCCAAAACTGTTGATAAAAATATTGCAAGTAACGTTTACTGGAGGACCTGCAGAACGCAATAAAAATGTTGCAATAGACATTGAAGCAAAAATACAGCTCCATCAACATCTGTGCAAATGACTAGAGATGTAAACAAAATTAAAACGATGGTGAGATTGCAAAAAAAAAAAAAAGAGAAAGTTTTACCCAGAGAGGTTCACAGTAATAACATTCCCACTAGCATTTCAAATAATGACAGTTAAGCAATGATAACTTACCCTGAAGAGTTTTGGACTTGGAAAATATAAGCTGAAGACTATTAAATGGAATTCATTGTCAATAGTTGTGATCAAAATTGCCTTTTGGATGAGTGGCTTTCTTTGACCTTAGGCTCATCAACCTTGTAGATGTCAACAGTGGGTACACATGACGATGAAATAGCCTGGCTCATGAGTTCAAATGGAGCTACATTTTGAATGGTGGATGGGTCAGGAATATCCACCTCGTTTTATGGAATACCCTTTAAATCAATGGGTCTAGTTTGATTTTCATGATACCTCTGAATTTACCCCATTCCTTCTTTATACCCTGTGACTGCCTAATGAGAAATGATGTATAGAAATACAAAACCAAAGAAAATTAGCTCACCATATGCAAGACAGCAAAAGAGACACAGATGTATAGAACAATCTTTTGGACTCTGTGGGAGAGGGCGAGGGCGGGATGATATGGAGAATGACATTGAAACATGTAAATTATCACATGTGAAATGAATCGCCAGTCCAAATTCTATGCATGAGACAGGGTGCTCAGGGCTGGTGCACTGGGATGACCCAGAGGGATGGGATGGGGAGGGAGGTGGGAGGGGGGTTCAGGATGGGGAACACGTGTACACCCATGGCTGATTCATGTCAATGTATGGCAAAACCAATACAATATTGTAAAGTAAAAAAATAAACAAACAATTTTTTTTTTTAAAAAGAAAGAAACCCAGCAGTGTCACTTAATGTCCAGATTGTTACATCAATAAATGTAGTAGAAAGCAAGGTTTAGTTTCCCTGGTGGCTCAGACGGTAAAGAATCTGCCTGCAATGCAGGAGACACAGGAGACGTGGGTTTGATCCCTGGGTTGCGAAGATCCCTGGAGAAGGGAATGACTACCCACTCCAGTATTCTTGCCTGGAAAATTCCATGGAGGTTTATTAATCCTAGATGTACTTTGAACAAAGAGCATGCTTTTCCCTCCAGAGACATAGGGAACAACTCTCTTTTCCTCTTGCCCTTTGTTTCTCCTCCAAGCAAGCACTAACCAGCCTGACCCTGTTTGGCTTCAGAGATCAGGTAAAATCAGGCACGTTCAAAGGGTACAGCGACAAACTCTTCGCCCTCTGACCATAGATGAATCACTTTCCAATGACTTCGAGTTTCATGTTATGCTAGGCAATGTATTTATTGCCCTCATGTGGTTTCCACATAATACTTTCTAAGATACGAAATGGTTCATGTTGCCATGAACCATCTATTCACTCATTGCTTTCTCCTGTGTCAGTATCCTGGTTCAAGCAACACCCCAGTTGGCTCTGTTCACAACAAGCAGGTAGGATCTGAATGAGGAGGAGTTTGGCTTGAAGCCTCCTTCAAAGGCTGATAGTAAAACACAGCTGCAGCAATGCTTGAGTGCCATATTTTTACTTCTCAAGTCCATGTTGAGTTCTCAAAATGAAAAAAAGAAAAGGGCTCAACAGCTAATGTAAATTTCCAGGCAAGGAAACTTTTGATAAAAGAAGCAACAAAGAATTTGGATAAAAGAGATGTAGTAAGCTGTTTTTCTTTTTAATATAACTAACTTATCTGCTTTTAATGAAAAAATAGTTTTTTTTAAAGTGATTTTGGGCATCAGATCATAAACATCACCATATTACCAAAACATTTTTCAGCCTACATCTTTGAAATATTCCACGTCTTTTTAGTTTATCCCCTTGTTATTCATCATCTGCTAAGATGACTTCTTTTCCATGGTCACTTCCTGCTCTGCTTTATTTTGTTTTCTTATTTAGGTTACTCAAAAAAAAAAAAAAAAAAAAAAAAAAAACCAGCAAAAAAAAAAAGAGTCTGTTTCTTGTCCATAGATTTTTATTCTATAACAAATATATTTTTATGCTGCTGCTACTGCTGCTAAGTCACTTCAGTCGTGTCCGACTCTGTGTGTAAGAGATAAAGTAGAGAAGGTAGAGTCAAGTCATGAGAAATTGTGTGTAAAAAATTACTTTTTTTCCTCTCTTCACAACAAGATATTTCGTTTTAGATGGTCCAATTCAGGGTGGAAAACTTTCATGGATTTTTGTATATGAGATAGAAAATGAATAATGTGGGAAAAGAAACAGGAAAGAGAGAAACGTGATCTTAAAAGGAGGAATTTGAAAATCCAAATGTAGGTTTTCTTGTACTGTAGATTATCTGATTGTCTGGCCTCCCCAACTGGCTTGGAACCAATTAGAAAGCTGGGCCATACCATCATACATCTGTTTTTATCCTTCCCAGTACATGGCAGTGTGAGTATACTGCTAGAATTCAAAATAATTTTTAAGTTACCACATACTGACACACTGTACTGAGCACATTTAAAAAATTGTCTGTTTTAATCCTCACAAAAAAGGAATTGTTTTAGTGCTCCAATAAACATTTTCAGATGAGGAAACTGGGGGTTAGAAAAATTAAGTAACTTGCTTAAAGTCATGCCACAGTAATTAAAGAAGCTGAGACTCAAGGTCTCATCATTCTGATTCCAAAATCCTAAATTTTCAATCACTTTGCTGCACTAGATTCATTGCATAATATCCTCTGACCTGCAAACCATGTTATTTTTCATTGGTTTATATACTTCTGGGATAATTTGATCCTTTACATCTGATCATTTCATTGGACACTGCCTTAAGAATCATTTGCATTTGGATATAAAACCTTGGAAATGAAAAAAGAAGTAACTTTCACATGCATGTATTAATAATGAGCTCACATATATTAAAACCTTGCTCTATGCCAATAAGTGCCTTATTTTATTCTTCAATAATTACATGCTACCATGTCTCCCATTCCCATTCCCAGCAAAATGCCGGGCTGGATGAAGTACAAGCTGGAATCAAGATTGCAGGGTGAAATATCAATAACCTCAGATACACAGATGACACCACCCTGATGGCAGAAAGCGAAGAGGAACTAAAAAGCCTCTTGATGAAAGTGAAAGGGGAGATTGAAAAAGCTGGCTTGAAACTCAACATTCAAAAAACTAAGATCATGACATCCAGTCCCATCACTCCATGGCAAACAGATGGAAAAACAATGGAAACAGTGAGAGAGTTTCTTTTCTTGGGCTCCAAAATCACTGCAGATGGTGACTGCAGCCTTGAAATTAAAAGACGCTTGCTCCTTGAAAGAAAAGTTATGACCAACCTAGGCATCATGTTAAAAAGCAGAGACATTACTTTTGCTGACAAAGGTCCATCTAGTCAAAGCTATGGCTTTTCCAGTGGTCATGTATGGATGTGAGAGTTGGACTATAAAGAAAGCTAGCACTGAAGAATTGATGCTTTTGAACTGTGGTGTTGGAGAAGACTCTTGAGAGTCCCTTGGACTGCAAGGAGATCCAACCAGTCAGTCCTAAAGGAAATCCATCCTGAATATTCACTGGAAGGACTGATGTTGAAGCCGAAACTCCAATCCTTTGGCCACCTGATGCAAAGAACTGACTTATTGGAAAAGACCCTGATGCTGGGAAAGACTGAAGGCAGGAGGAGAAGGGGATGACAGAAGATGAGATGGTTGGATGGCATCACCGACTCGATGGACATGAGTTTGAGCAAGCTCTGGGAGTTGGTGATGGACAGGGAGGCCTGGCATGCTGCAGTCCATGGGGTTGCAAAGAGTTGGACACGACTGAACTGATGAACTGAACTGAAAGTCTCCCATTTTATAGATGAGGAAACTGAGGCACAAAGGAAATTCATTGATTTTCCCAAGGTCACAGAGTTTGTAAGAGGCAGAAATTGCCTAACTTTAGGGACACCTTTTTTAACTAGAAGGATAAAATGCCTGAGGCCAATAAAATCACTCTGAGAATAGAAGTTACCTGAATATGGGACAATGTCTGCAAGTTCTTTGGGTTGAATAATAGAATTGTTTTTCACTGTTAAGAGTTATCCTGACATGTGCCAACACAACCTTCCATCTGTGTTTTACTAAGGTGTTCTAATTAACAGTAACACATTCTTAGATATGATCACCAGCAAACAAATGTGTTGTATAAACTGCAGAAAGAGTTAACAGTAGTTAAACTCATCTAATTGGTTTATCAGCAAAGATACTCCAAAGTGAATTTGATGAGAATTTGACTGGGAAGAAGAATTATATAGACATCTAATCACTCATATCACTATTCTCTCCTTCCTTCCTCCCTCCTTCCCTCAACAGAACCAAAAGTTGACTATCTTAAAAGATCAACAAACTTTACAAACTTCCTCTAATGGGATAAACCTCAATTGGCCATGATGCATAATCCTTTTACTATGCTGTTGAATTTGTTTTGATACTATTTTGTTGTAGATTTTTGCATCTATATCCACAAAGGTTATTTGTCCTTAATTTTATTTTCCTGTGGTATATTTATCTGTCTTTGGTGTCAAAGTAATTTTGGCCTCATAGAATGAGTTAGGAAGTATTCTTTTCTCTTTTATTTCTTGGAAGAGTTTGAGAAGGGTTGGTGTTATTTCTTCCTTATGTGTTGTAAGAATTCACCAGTGAAGCCATCTGGTCCTAAACTTTGTTGAAAGGTTTTGAGTTTTCAATAGATTTATTTACTTGTTATAGGCCCAAGATTTTTCTGTTTCATCTTGAGTCAGTTTAGGTAAATTATGTATTTCTAGATATTTGTCCATTTTATCTCAGTCAGGTCAGTTCAGTCGCTCAGTCGTGTCCAACTCATTGTGACCCCATGGACTGCAGCATGCCAGGCTTCCTTGTCCATCACCAACTCCCGGAGCTTGCTCAAACTCACATCCATCGAGTCAGTGATGCCATCCAACCATCTCATCCTCTGTTGTTCCCTTCTCCCCCACCTTCAATCTTTCCCAGCATCAGGGTTTTTTCCAATGAGTCAGTTCTTTGCATCAGGTGACTAAAGTGTTGGAGTTTCAGCTTCAACATCAGTCCTTCCAATGAATATTCAGGACGGATTTCCTTTAGGACGGACTGGTTTGATCTCCTTGTGGTCCAAGGGACTCTCAAAGAGTCTTCTCCAACACCACAATTCAAAAGCATCAATTCTTTGGTGCTCAGCTTTCTTTATAGTCCAACTCTCACATCCATACATGACTACTGGGAAAACCATAGCTTTGACTAGATGGACCTTTGTTGGCAAAGTAATGTCTGTGCCTTTTAATATGCTGTCTATGTTGATAACAGTTTTTCTTCCAAGGAGCAAACATCTTTTAATGTCATGGCTGCAGTCACCATCTGCAGTGATTTTGGAGCCTAAAAAAATAAAGTCTCTCACTGTTTCCATTGTTTTCACATCTGTTTGCCATGAAGTGATGGGACCAGAAGCCATGATCTTAGTTTTCAGAATGTTGAGTTTTATTTAGGTTATCTAATTTGTTTACAATCTTCTTTTATAATTCTTTTTACTTCTGTGAGGTCAGTAGTAATACCCCCACTTGCATTTCTGATTTTAGTTATTTGAGTCTTTTTTTTCTTTGTCAGTCTAGGTAAAGGTTTGTGATTTTTGTTGATCTTTTAGAAGAGCCAGATTTTGGTTGTATTGCTTCTCTTATTGCTTTTCTATTTTTTTCTCTACTTTGATCTTTATTATTTATTTCCTCTGCTAGCTTTGTGTTTAGTTTGCTCTTCTTTTTCTAGTTCCTCAAGATGTGATATTACGTTATTGATTTGGTATCTTTCTTCTTTTTTAGTGTAGGCATTTACCTTAAAAATTTCCCTCTGAACACTATCAGTGCATCCCATAAGTTTTGGTATGTTGCATCTTTGTTTCCATTCTTTAATTTCCCTTGTGATTTTTTTCTATAACCTGTTGGTTATACAAGAGTGTGTTATTTTCCAAATATTTGTGAATTTTCTGAGTTTCCTGTTTTTAAAATTTTTTTAAAAATTCTTGTGGCTGTGCCATGCAGCATTCAGAATCTGTGTTCCCTGACCATTATTGAACCCATACCCCCTACAGTGAAAGTATGGAGTCTTAACCACTGGACCACCAGGGAAGTCCCTGGTTTTCCTTTTATTATTGATTTTTAGCTTCATTTGACTATATTTGGAAAAGATATTTTTATAATTTTAATCTTTTAAATTTTATTAATATTTACTTTGTAACCCAATATGTGATCTATCCTAGAGAATGTTGCATGTACACTTGAGAAGACTGTGTATCTCCTGTTGTTGGGTGGTGTATTCTTTATATGTTTGTTAGGTCTAGTTTGTTTTTAGTGTTGTTCATATCCTATATATCCATACCAATCTCTGTATTGATGTTCTATCTATTACTGAAATGGTGTATTAAAGTTTCCAACTATTACTGGAAAAGTATTATTTTTTCTATCAGTTTTATTAAGGTTTACGTCATTATTTTGGGATTCTGTTGTTTGGTACATGTGTTTCTAGGACTGTAATATCATCTTGATGATTTGACTCTTTTATCAATGTATATTGTCATTCTTTGTCTCTTTTAAGAGATTTTGACTTATGTTAGCATAAGTCCTCCACTCTCTTTTGGTTACTATTTACATCGAATATCTTTTTCCATCCTTTCACAAACTACTCATGTCTTTGGATCTAAAGTGAGTCTCCTATAGACAGCATATAATTGGATCATAGTTTGTTTTATACAGTCTTCCTATCTCTATCCTTTGTGTGAAAGAGTTTAGTGCATTTACATGCAAAGTAATTACTTATGTAAGGAATGACTTCTGCCATTTGGTATTTGATCTCTATATTTTACAGCATTTTTTTTCCCTTTGTCTATTGCCATCCTCTTTTGTATTTAGTTGATTTTTTCTTTTAGTTAACTATTTTGATTCTCTTTTATTTCAAAGAGATATACTTTTTAGATAGTTTCTTTGTGGTTACTGTGGGGATTACATTTAAGATCCTGAATTTATAACAATCTAGTTTAAATTGATACCAACTGAACTTCTATAACATATAAAACTCTACTCTTATACAGTTACATCATCCTCCTTTTAGGTTTTTCTTGTCACAAATAGTATCTTTATTTATTATACATCAAATAGCATAGAACTTTATTTCTTTGTTAGGCTTCAAGTTACTGTCCAGCATCCTTGCATTTCAACCTGAAAGACTCCCTTTATCATTTCCTGTAGGGTAAGTCTAGTTCTAATGAACTCTCTCAGCCTTTGTTTATCTCTGAATGTCTTAATTTATCTTTCATTGATGAAAGATAATTTTCCTGGATATAAATTTTTAGCTACAATTTTTTTTTTTAATTTCAGCATTTTAAATATATCGTCTCTTGTAGTCTGGCTTCCCAGGCTTCTTCCGAGGGATTGGCTAATGATTTTATTGTACATCCCGTGTGAGTAATGATTTGGTTTTTTTCTTGCTGTTTTAAATATTCTCTCATTGTCTTTGGCTTTCAGTAGTTTGATTATAAAGTTTCTCAGTGTGAATCTCTTTGGGCTTCCCTACTTGATGTTCATTGAAGATTGTGGATTTGTAGATTTCTATCTTTCATAAAATTTGAGACGCCATTATTTCTTCAAATATTCTATTAAAAGATTCTTCCTACCCCTCTCTCACTCTCAGAATGTGTATGTTGGTCTGTTGGTGTTCCATTGGTCCTTTAGATTCAGTTTAGTTTTCTTTATTCTTTTTCTTTTATGTTCCTCAAACTCAATAATTCACTTACCCAATCATCACATTCACAGATTCTTTCTTCTGCCTGTTCAAATATACTATTAAATTCCTTTGGTGAATTTTCCATTTCTGTTTTTTCACATTTCAGCTCTAGAACTTCTTTTTGGTTCCTTCTTATAATTTGTAGCTCTTTACTGATATTTTCATTTTATTCATATACCAATCTCCTAATTTCCTTTTATTATTTGTCCTTGTTTTCCTTTAGATCTTTAAGCATATTTAAGACAGTTGCTTTACAGAATTTATCTAGTAAGTCCGGTGTGTTAACTTCCTCAGGGATGATTATTGTCCATTTATTTTTTACCTTCAAATGGGACATATTTTCCTGTTTTTTTGTATGCTTTGTGATTTTTGTTGATAACTAGACCTTTGACTTTTATAACTGGTAACTCAAGGGGAGAAGGGGAAAGTAGATTTTTCCCCTTTGCCAGAGTTTTCTGGATGCTTTTGACGTTGTTGTTGAAAGCTATTGTAAGCCATCCATTTGGTGACTATCTAACACCATTTTTGCAAAGACTATGTTTCTTAACTTTTGTGTGGCCATTATAGTCTGTTTCTCAGCTTGTACTGTACTAGGATTTTGATGGAAATTTTCTTAAACACCAAGGGCTAAAAAAAATCAAACAAACAAACAAAAAATACCTCTCCCAGTTTTTATTCATTGTCTCTATTCTGGGGGCACTCCTTTGATACTTAGACAGCCTTGAACTGAATCTAGCGATCAGCCCAAGGTGAACTCTTAGAATCTGCTCAGATCCTTTCTGAGTATTCATCTTGCCCTGAGAATGCCTGTGGCTTTTTAAATTCTCCTGCATGCATGGCTGATTTTGAATTTCCTGATTTCCCTAAGAAACTTCTCAGCTTTTGCTCTCAGGCCTTTAAATGGTCTATTGTATGTTTCAACTATAATCTTTTACTCCAGGTATCTGAATGTTTTTAGTGTTTCTTGCAGTGTGTTTGATCAATATCTACTGCTTTTCTATCCTGAGTTCTACTGGATTAGGTGGAACAAAGATGAGCACTGTTGTAGGCTGAATTGTGTTCCTTCAAATTTTATATGTTGAAGTGCTAACCACCAGTACCTCAGAATGTACGTGTATTTGGAGTGAAGGTCTTTAAAGAGATAATTAAGGGTAAATGAGGTCATGAAGGTAGTTCCTAATCTGACATGAATGAGGTCCTTAAAAGAAGAGGGGAAAAGAGATATCAGAGATGTGTGTGCATAGAGGAAAAACCATACAAGGACGCAGTGAGGATGTAGCAATCTGCAAGCCAGGGAGAGAGTCCTTGGGAGAAACCAATACTGCTATTACATAGATCTTGGATTTCTAGCCTAAAAAATTGTGAGAAAGTCCATTTCTATTGTTCAGGTTACCTAGCCTGTGTTATTTTGTTATGAAAGTCCTAGCAAACTAATACAAGCTTTTTGCATATGTCCTTCTGGTAGCACACAGACAGGTTAGAATAGACAGACAGAATAATTTGTGAATAATGTTTGCTTGTTTACTTTGCCCTCTCCACAATGAGGGACCAGGGTTCCACACTGGAAATGTAGGTTGCCATTGATTCAAAAATAAAATCACCACTGGGGAGGGGAGGGGACAAAGACAAGTAAAGACACCACAAAACTTTCCTGCCATTTTCAAGTTAGCTTTTTCTTGATTCAGTAGTTTCTTGGTTGCTATAGACTTATGACTATTTTCCAGAACTCTAACAAAATTAGTTCTGACAGGTCTTACTTACTTTTTGACACTTCTGTGGGGGAACAAGAGCTTGGAGCTGCCTGTTCTGCTGTTTTGTTGATGTCAACTTTTTCCTCCCCAAAACTTTAATGCATTCATGTGAATCATGGTGCTTCTAAAGGAGAACAAAGTATGTGTTGTTGTTTCCCAACTTGATTTGAACATAGGAGACTTTATGTTTTTTTTTGAAATAGATCATCCTTTAAAAAAAATTGGAAGTATAGTTGGTTTACAATGTTGTGTCAGTTTCTGGTGTACAGCAAAGTGATTCAGTTTTATATATATATATATATACACACACACACACACACACACACACACACACTGTTTTTCATGTTCTTTTCCATTATGGCTTGTCACAGGATATTTAATGTCGTTCCCTGTGCTATATATAGTAGCATCTTGTTGTTTATCCATTCTCTGTATGATGGTTTGCCTCTGCTTGTCCCAAACTTCTAATCCAACCCTCCTCAACCCCTCTTCCTCTGGCAAGCACAAGTCTGTTCTGTATGTAGAATAAGCCATCCCATTCATGGAGCACATTTCGAAGATGACACGCATTCTTCAAAACATCATTCGAAAATGTTGACCTACAGTAATTTATGTATTAATTCAATTAACAAATTCTTATTGAACAATAAATATATTAGATAATAATAATAAGACTAAAGACAATTGTAGAGGTTTTTATCAAACCCTGTGATCCTACAAGGAGGGAATGTTGTACTGGGGGCTGCAGCGTCAGTGCCTGGGATGAGGAAGTAATGGAAGAGGAACAAAGAATCAATAAAGATCAGCTTAATCTTTTCCAGGTATTTGCCTAAGACTCTCAATTTATGTAATGGTCCTGTAGTCTAGGAGTGTAATTCAGGGATGCAAGTCACAAACTCTTCTTATAATCAGATTTTATAAATGTATTAATTTCTAGATGAGTTCTCTTAAAAACTCAGTGAGCTAAATGACAGGTCAGCAGCATTTTTTTTTGTAAAGGGCCAGATGGTAAATATTTTAAGCTTTGTGGGCCACAAAGGTCTCTGTTACAATTACTCAGTTCTGTCTTTGTAGTGAAAGTAGCCATAAAGAGTATGTAAATAAATGAATGTGGCTGTGTTACTGTAAAACTTTATTCATAAAACAAGTGGTGAACTAGATTTGGCTAAGTTTGCCCCGGTACTTGGGCCACCTCACATGAAGAGCCAACTCGTTGGAAAAGACCCTGATACTGACAAAGATTTAGAGTAAGAGGAGATGGAGGTGGGAGAACATGAGATGGTTGGATGGCATCACTGAGTCAATGGACATGAGTTTGAGCAAACTCTGGGAGATAGCGGAGGACAGGAAAGCCTGGCATGCTGCAGTCCATGGGGTCACAAAGAATCAGACACGACTTGGCAACTGAACAACAACAAGTTTGCTGGGCCTTCCTCTGAACTTTCAGAGTCGGAGATTAGGAGAAACAGAAATTGTCCCGGAATTCCATAATCTTTCCATACCTGTAAGTGAGGACTGGCCATGGACATGGAGGATCATAGGGACTGTCCGTAGAACTATTTATGTGAGTAAATAGTTTTATATTGTGCATTGTGGCATGAATGAGTAAAATCCACTTTAGCAGAAAGGATTTATGGGAAATGGTATTCTTTGGGCCAGCTGCACTGTAGCGGTCCCAGATGAAAACCATCAATTTCCAGTCAGACCACTGCGTTGTCACAAAAGCTAGGAGGCAGTGTGGAAGAAAAGTGAGGCCAGGACAGATCACGTGGATAACAAATATTTGACTCAGCAATTATATTTAATATGACTCAGACTTGCTCATAAAAATGAATCAATGAAAAGAGCACTCTGTATCCTGCATATTTAAAACCTGGAACTGATTTTTATAACTTCTACCATGGTAATGAAAGGTTTATCTATTATTCATAGTGACTATATTAAAATAAGATTATATATATTCATATTGAACAAAGCTTTCTAAATTAACAATACATACTGTTTTTAAAGCTTTGTGATGGATTCTATTTAAAAATAATCACCAGAGACACATATTGTGTGATGTCACTTATTTGTAAACTCTAAAAAGCCAAATTCATAGAAACAGAAATTAGAGTGGTGGTTACCAGAGGCTGGAGGAGGGGAAATAGGGAGGTGTTGGTCAAAGGATACACACAGTTATAAGATAAGTAAGTTCTGGGGATCTAAGGTACAGTATTAGTGGTGGTGGCTATAGTTAACAGTACTGTATTATATACTTGAAAGTGCTAAGTGAGTAAATATTAAATGTTCTCACTATAAAAAAGAAATTGTAATTATGTGATATAATAGAGGTGTTAGCTAATACTACATGGTAATAATTTTGCAATATATAAGCTCCACACATTGTACACCCTAAATTTACACAGTATTATATATCAATTTTATCTCAATAAAGCTTGAAAAAATTTAAATGAGGGCCACAGCATAGGTAAAAAATAAGAACTAGAAAAGAGTAGAGGATCTCTGTAACACCAAAACAACTAGTCACTATTCATTAGTTTTGCCTCAGTTATGTTATTTTCCAACATCATTTTAGGGCAAAAGACTTGAGAACCAGCATTCTTTCAGTTCTAAGATGAAAATGTGATTTTTTCTCTCTTGTCACAAATAGACAAGAATGACATTTTGATTTTGCATTTTATTCCTTTTAAATAATTTAATGTGTCCTCAAGTATCACAGTTGACTTAGCGTGGGGCCCCTGGGTGGGAATGCAGTAGTAACTCTATGTGCTTGATATCTATAGAAATTAAATTTCTTTTGGAATAAGAAGATTTTTATCTAGCAAAAAGAGTCTCACCATTAGCTCAAGTGATAAAGGAAAAATAAAGCACATAGAGAAATCAAGAAGATGTATAGTTAACGGTCAGAGACTTATTTGAACACAGGGAAGCAGTGTTTCTTATGACAGCTTCCTGTGTTGTATGGTGCTTTGATGCCCATGAAAGAGAGAGTCTTGGAGGATGAGAGAGTTGCAAAGGGAGGGAATGGCTTTTCATGGTGGCACTCCCTTTGTGAGGGGTAATTTGTGGCATCTAATTCAAAGAATGGAGAAAGATTTTTTTCTTTTAACATCATGACATTAATTAGAAACAGTCACACAAATTAACTCATTGCATTTTTAAAATCTTCTTGAAAATTCATCACTAATAAATTATATACTGTTGATTCTTCTGCCCAACACATGGTCAGAATGATTTTATCAGTTCCCCTGCATTCAGTTTGGTTGCTGACATCCAGGTCTGTGCTGATTCCCACAGCCTGATGAGATAGTCTAGCAAACCATTTGCTTTGGACCAGCCTTGTTGATAAAAGGTTAGAACTGCCAGACAAAGCAATTAATTAGCCACTAAGGTAGCTTGAATATAGAGAAGCAAATGGCAGATCCTGTGAGGCCTTCCCACTAATGGCTACCAGTTGTCACCTGCTTTCACACAAGGATGAGTGAGTGGACATATGTGCACATAGCTCAGATCCATGTCAGAGGGCTTTGAGAATGCTGACAAGTTTCTATCTTTGCATACTGTGGATTTCTCCATGATTAAAAAAGAAGGAATAAGACAGGAGCCAATATATGAAGTATGGTAACTACCAGTCTGTCTTGTTTTTGCCACTAGCTTTGCTTATTATCACCTGTGAACTTTAAAGAGTATAGAAACTCTCTGGGTTTGTTAATTCTGTAAAATTGGAATAATGGTGCTTACTTTGATGTTAATTATGAGAATTAGTAGTGATGTAAGGAAAGCCCATAATAGTTGTTAAATAAATTGTAGCTTGCTTCCAGGAATTATGCATAAGCATTCTTTGCATCTGGACTACTAAACAGCACTATAGACTTGGGGTCATTCCTGCTAGCTTCCTTATTTAAGATAGGGTTTTTCAACCCAAGGACCATTGGCATTTGGGGACAGATCTTTCTCTGTTGTGGGAGTTTGTCCTGTGCATTGTAGGATGTTGAGCAGCATCTTGGGTCTCTAGTCACTAGATACCAGCAGCACCCCCCCTCCCACAGCCCCTGCTGTGACAACCAAAAACATGTCCAGATATTGCCAAGTGCCCCCTCCCTGGGAGGGGGGACAAAATCACTCCTGGTTGAGAACTACTAGATTATAAAAGTCAGGTAAAAATGCAGGATTAGTGGAAAGGCTACTTAACAAGAATACTTAACATTATATAACAATGAAAGGAGCTTCAGAGTATTCTGCTGCATAGCCAAGCAAATGCTAGGGATGTATTATATTTTTGGTCATATGACTTTCTGATGAGAAAGTCATCTTTCTCATGTGTTTCAACCAAGAATGTGGATTTTAAAAAATATTTAAACATACTTTGGATGAACACATGGCAGTATTACGCAACTTGTACTCCTTTGTTGGGTGTGTTCATCAAGAAATTAAATTTGGTGCCTCTCTGCAGGCATTTGCTAAATTCTGTGCATTTCCATCTTATACCTCTTCATCACTCACTCAATCAGCAACCATTTATTGAGTATCCATTATATGCTGGTCTTGTACTAATTATCCTTTACATTTAGGTGGTGAATTGTGGGACAAAATATAAGAAAATTGGGCATTAAGGACAAGTCAGAAACAATTTGCTGAAAAGCCCTTGAGTCATTCTGCAAGAAATGTCAGATGAAACAAAAAGTGTGTGCTCAACCAAGCATCACAGAGAGGGCATTTTTGTTAAGCCTCTTTCTAATACAAGTGAACTGCTGCTTTTTTGTTCTTTGCAGGATCATAGTGCCCTTAAAGTGAGCAGTTTATGTTCTGGGAGATTTAGGGCACTTTGCTTGTGGTGACAAGGTTCATTTTCTATTTTAAAGATCTCAGATACTAAGTGGAAACCTTCATGTTGGGAATAATTTGTAAGTGTAATCTACATATATTTCTATTTATGCTATAAATAAAATGTCATCAGATGGAGAATTGCTGGAAAACACAAGGTTCTTGCTATCTTGGGATTAGGGTAGATAATAAATAAAGGCCCATTTAGCCTTAGAAGAAGACAATTTTAAATGCCATTTGGAATTAGTTTTGAAATGAGGAGATCTGAGAATTTCTCATCAACCCAAATGATATTTCCTTTCATTTTAGGAAGTAACAAAAACAGAATTAAAGAGGACTTTCTCTCATTACTTGAATCCTCTACTACTTTGCAAAATGAATAGCAAGTTCATCAACTTGTTAGGGCCTGACAAATTGAAAATAGATTTGTTTTGCATTAGTTAATTTTTGAAGAAGGAAGTATGCTCTGTTTGAGGTTACGATAATGAAATTGGTGGGTGTAATTTACGCATATATACATATATGTTCATATGTTCAAATCTTCTTATTCTTCAATTAATACCTACTCAGTGAATTTTCCCATGATTCTCCACACTTTAATGTCATCTTTCTGGGAACTTCTAGAGCCCCATAACCCTTACCATATTGTAATATAGTCAATTTTTTTCACGCTTGTCTAATTCTTTCTAGTATGCTCTAGACAGAGTATGATTCAAATCTGATACACTGTAATGTTTCTCAAGGCATTTCTATAGTACTCAGCATGTAGTAGGCATTCAATAAATTCTCAGTGAATGCTGTTGAGCAGAATATAAGCCTTTTTGTATAAGTAGATGCCCGTGGCATGCCAAGAAATCTGCATTCCCATTCCATTTCAGAGCTACTTTCAACACAAGGCATTTTAACCCCATCAGTTGGCCTCCATCCTTTCAGCTCCAAAGGGGAGTTCATTCAAAAAGTCTTTCATTTAAATCAATAATTTCATCTCAGCCTGTGAAATCAAAAGTGAATTTTGTTTACTGTCTTTCCAAAGCACTCAACAAAATGAGAAAATTATGACAAAAACATCACAGTCACCAACAAGTAGCAGTACAACATGGCCCTTTGAAACTACTACTGAGCTGCCATGTTTGAGGTTGGGCTAGGGAAACTTCTAGCCTGTTGCCCTCCCTCCTGACATCCCTCACCAGTACAGCATGGAATAATGGGGGAAAAAATCATAAACTTCAGAGCTAGAACTGGATTTAAAACCTGGCTCTGCTTTTTACTACTTGTGTAACTCTCTGTAGGCTATTTAATCACTCTGGGCCCTAACTTCCTCATCTATAAAAGAAAAAATCTTTGCCTAAATCACAGGTTTGTTGGGAGGACTGAATCTGATACTGTGTGTGATATGCCACCTTCTTCTTTCCTCTTTCCATCTCCTTCCCCTACCAAGGAAGGGTCTCCCTCTTAAACCTTGAGATTTTCCCCTTTATTTAACAATCAGATGTACTTTTCTCAAGCACCATCTCTCTGCTTTACATTTTATTGTGCTCACCCCTACTCACTGTGTTAAGAAAAATACCTGGATTTGAAATAATCTCTAGCAAAAAAAAGAGAGCTCTTCTTTTTGGAGATGGAGTATATTACTGAATCTTACAATCATGAGTGTAGGGGAAAATTGTGCTTTAAGAAAAAACTGTGGATTGTCTATAGTATACCCCTTCCTCTCATCTGCTTCTCATTCTCTGGGAGCTATTTTACAACTATTTAAATTGTATAACTGATAGCAATGGGAAATATTGCTTGCTTGCTGCTGCTGCTGCTGCTGCTAAGTCGCTTCAGTCGTGTCCGACTCTGTGCGACGCCATAGACGGCAGCCCACCAGGCTCCCCCATCCCTGGGATTCTCCAGGCAAGAACACTGGAGTGGGTTGCCACTGCTTGCTTAGAGACATGCAAATCCTGCCATGTGCTGTCCCAAAGAAGTTCAAGTGACTGCCCTCCTCCACTGTGAAAGCATCTGGTTTTTGCCTCTGTTTGCACATTCAGGCCAATATTCTTCATCTATAAATGTGTCTATTTCTTAGGTTTTTATTTTGAACTGGTTATGCCATCTGCCTGGTTCTCTCATTGATTAATGAGTTAAAATATTTAACACGTATTCATTTTATATCTGCACAAGAGTTATGATTTTATCTTTTTTTTTGAAAATCATCTTTTTATGTGAATTTTTAGGAACATTATCACCCTTTGGAATTGTTAGACTCAGAGCCAGGCTGTGGAAACTTAAAGACCAAAATCCTGCTCAAGGACATGACAGTGCCAGGCAACCCAGGACTTCCTGTTCCACAGTCAAAAGAGATCTTAGAACACCGTGTCTGCCAATGAATAGTACCTAAGCTCTCCCACCCCTCCTCTGCTCATCTGTGACTTTCACAAATGGGAACTTGTTTCCTTATTAGGCATTCTGCACCATTTCTCGGAGGTAGGAAGGTCACCATTGTATTGGGAGGAAACAGAAGTTTTCTATGTCAGCAAGCTATCTAAAAATAGAAACCAGAGTTCCTGACATGCACTCTTCTCTACTAACAACTAGGACAGCCACTTCCTTACTGCAGAGGGAAGCCCTGAAATCGTGGTGCTTGTCTGTCTGTGTGCTCATATTTGACTGATGGGCCCTTTGCATTTATGTAGCAGAGGCTTCCATCTCTCTTATCTCATGCTATACTAGCCAGCTTTGTAACTCAGTTTAATTAAAATGATATTTAATGGACTTTTTCTGTATATGGGGTGCTTACCTAGTTTGGGTTACCCTGGAATCAGGGATTTGGGTAAAAGTAGTTTATAAAGGAGGTAAATAATGCACCAGCTGGGATGTAGGGAAGAGATTCAGAGTTGGGAAAGAAGCCAAGGAAAGGTGCTTTAGTGAATCCATTATCTCCCAAAGGCACATGAAGCTTTATCCCATAAGTAGCTCTGGCAGACACATTCTTCTAAGCTATTCTGTATCAACACCCATCAGTCATTAGACAGGAATATTCTTGGGGGCATTAATTCATCTTCACTTCTGGCTGGTCACAAGGGTGGGCAAAGTGGCTTAGGTGGGAGAAAGCCCTCAAGCAAAGAAATTGAAGTGATGGAGTTGGGAAGTCAGATAGTACCATGGTATGTGAAGGGGTTGGGGATATAGGTTGAGTGCAAACGGTAGTGTGTCTGTGGTGTTGGGAATACCAACATGTACATGATCCTTGAATTCAATAAGCTCACAATCTGTCATGGCAGAAAGACATGAATTAGACTAATTATGATGTAACATGGTAATGTCTAACATGTTAAAAAACTGTCGCAGAAGAGGCAATGAATTGTGCAGGGGAAGAGGAGAAAGGGAGAGAAGAAGAGAGAATCTTTGTAGGGATGTTGATGAATTTCTTTATACAAAGGAGGACAGAGATATGGCTCTATTTTATAAAAAGTACATATCACAAGGAAAGTGTAATCAGCCATTGAAAGTTTTACCTGTGTTATTAATCTTTGTTTTGCATATCTTCCTTGAAATTCAAAGATCCTCAAATTTTGCTGTTAGAGATTTTTTTAAGTTGTGGGGAAACTTTCCTATGTCTGGATTTTAATATCATATATTTCCACCTCCATCTCAGTGTGACAGGATTTCTGATACTGAGCTGAGTAGAGCTGTCCCTCCAAGAGTCAAGAAGCTAAGTGGCCTCCTTGCATTTAGCACAGCTGAGTTTATGCTTAAAGTGAAAAATGCCTTTTTCCTACAAGATGCCAACACTTCTTATGGGCTCATGACAATGGGCTGCATCATCCCCTTGGGACCTCAAGAGGCTTACAATTTGAAGACATGGGAGTTTGAATGGGGGTACAAACAGAATGGGGTTTGTACTCATAATCCTTTCACACTAGAGACAAGATTTGTTGAGGCTTCTAAAAAAGTTCTAATTTGGTGTGTTGTACCAAACACAATAGAGCAGTTTTGTAGCAAAGAAAATCACTTGATGAGAAATGGCCCCATTTTCAAACTCTCAGGGAAGGAAGAGAGCATGTCCCTCAAGTTAAAAGGCAAGAATCTTTCTAAGAGAGTCTTCTTTTTTTCTTTTCTTTTTTATAAATTGATTTTTAATTGGAGGTAAATTACAATGTTCTGTTGCTTTCTGTTGCTATACAACAACATGAATCAGTCATAATTATATATACATCCCATCCCTCATGAGCCTCCCTCCCTTCCCTCCATCCACCCTTCTAGGTCTTCTTTCTGAGGTTTAGCCTGAGTCAACACACACCTCTCTATAAATGTTCCCTTCCAGGCAGATGTTCTGTGCATGTGCACGCACAGACAGTGGTAGCCTGCCTAGACCACCACAAGGAAGAGTGGTGGATAAGTGTGAAGGCTGCAGCCCCAAATAGCCTGGATTTGACTGGCTGCTCTGCCTCTCACAGCTGTGCCAGATGTAAGGATTCTGAGCATCAGTGTGTAGATTTAGAAGAAAGGAACTGATAACAGTGGTACTTTGCAATTTTGTCAGGAATAAATGAGATCGTGCGTGTAACACACTTAACATTTACTTGGCACGTCATGATGCACGCCGTTGTCTCTGTAAACCCCACCTGCACTTCACACCCTCACTTGTTTCCTACCTCTTCCTTATACTTGAGCCATGAACTCCACTTACATAGAACTCCTAGTTTCCATGGCATCATTCCCTATGTAGCTGCCTGTTTATACAACAAGAATTGGCTTATGTTGCTCAGACTTGTTTTCTGTGTGCAATTTCATTTGCTCCACAAGACATCACATTGCTAGAAGACTGGGGTTGTCTGATACTGCTTTCAGTAAGTTCCCAAAGCCCCTGTAAATTAGGCACAAAACTTTGTGGTTCATTTGTAGCTTGCTACAAAGTAAACTTGACTTTGTACATAAGCAGTGAGTACTCCCTCTGTTTGAGAAACAGCCATTTACATTGTTTCCGGTAACAGTCTCAATTCTTTAACACTGCTATCCTAGCAAGTAAGCTGCACTCAGAACATTCCCTCCTCTCTTCCTTGGCAGGCTTGGACTCCTCATATATGTTGGAAAGTAATCATAAAGAGAATCAAATTGCAAGCTTCTGGTCTCAGACTTAGCATTTTCTCCCACTACACCCAAACGACTGAGATTATTAAATGAAAACATTCCTAGAGCCCAGATAGTAAACTGCGCTAGGAAGCAGACTATAGGACTAGAGAAAAATGCCAGATGGAAGGACATGCTTTTGGTATGTCATAGTCAGCATTTTCCTGAAATATATTTAAATGCCTCACACATTTGTACTGAAAGGAGATGTAAATGATTACAAAATGCCATTAGTCAGAGACAGAATCACAGAATGTGTAACCCATCAAGGTAGCAGTTGCTGTATCCCATCTCCTTTGCTCAGCCACTAACTGCCTCCCCCATTCTCCCTCAAACGATCTACAAGCTGGTTCCAATACATTCCAAGTAGAAAGCTGTTGGGTGATTGGAGAGGAATCAGCTTTTCTCATTCATTTAATTATTCATCAAACATTTATGGAGGATGAATAATGTGCTTGAATCTGAGGATGCAAATTTGAATAATAAACAGATTCTGAAGCAAAATGTTCAAAGGCTCTTGCAGGCCTCCAGACTCGTAGCTCCTAGCATAGCTCTGTAATTAAGAAACAGATATAAGGCGAACTCATGAACTTGGTGTACAATAGACAAATCTTCTAGGCCTTTACCACTGGTAACTGGATGGACTCCTGCCAGATGGCCTGGAATTGAAAGCTAGCTCTGCACCCTTATTACCCACATAATCATGAGCAAACACATCGGCTCTCTTTTACCAGTTTCTTTATCTCTAAAGCAGAGATAATAATAACATGCATGTACTTCTCTGTAAAGTTATTGGGAGGATTAAATGAATTAATATGCAAAGTACTTAGAAGAATGCTTAACACATGGTAAGGACTCAAATAATATAAATAAATAACGTTATTATTAATGCTTTCTGAGCTTCTACAATTAAAATGGTACAAAGTATATGGACGGATGTAGTGAAGTGTTGGTCAAGAAGGAAGATGATGGATAACTTGGACCCTGAGCCCCTTTACTTCCCCTCATCTTCTGTTTGAGTATTGCATCTGATACTTCTGTCTTCATCTTGTGAGTCTTACATTTAAAATACATGAAAAAATTCTTCCTACTCAAGAAGCTTACTGAGAAGTACATTTTCATAGAAAACTCTATTTTATGATGTATTTAAATTTTACAAGTGTTTCCTGAATGTCTGGGTGGTCTGTCCTGATGGTAAAGAAGGACATCAAGACAAAGCACCAAGGGCCTGCTGCTGCTGCTGCTAAGTCGCTTCAGTCGTATCCGACTCTGTGCGACCCCATAGACGGCAGCCCACCAGGCTCCCCGTCCCTGGGATTCTCCAGGCAAGAACACTGGAGTGGGTTGCCATTTCCTTCTCCAATGCATGAAAGTGAAAAGTTAAAGTGAAGTCGCTCAGTCATATCCGACTCCTAGCGACCCCATGGACTGCAGCCTACCAGGCCCCTCCATCCATGGGATTTTCCAGGCAAGAGTACTGGAGTGGGGTGCCATTGCCTTCTCCGACCAAGGGCCTAGCGCTTTTTTAGCTTCATGCTTACTGTACTCAGGACCAGCCAGCCCAGCTGGTGGTGGTTGCCCATCTGTGCTAGATGACAGAGCACTGCTTCACCAAGAAAAGAGGCCATTTAATATTAAAAACAAAAACAAAACAAAAAACTTCCCTTCCCTCAAACTTTGTAAATTAATATCTAATCTCCCTTTTTCTGGCTGGCATTAGTCTTTTAAATGAGGAATCTACACACACACTTCCTCCCACTTTCTCTGATCTCATTCACTCTATAACCAGCTACAATCTGGGCTTTGGGCTCACTGCTCTAGAGATATCACCCTCACTAAGGTTAAAAATGTCCCACTGACCAAATCCAGTTGCCCATTTCCTTACCTCTTTCTGTTCAGCATTCCTGCTGCATTTGGCAGGTTTGATTTCCTTACCCAAAAGCTTTCTCTTTCCTTGACATCAATGACTACATCTTTTCCTGATTCTCTTCCAGATGTTCTGACCATGTGTTCGTATTTCTTGTCCAGTCCTTCTTTCGTCCCCATGCCATCAATGGTCATGTTCATGGAAGTCTCATCCTTACTCCCCTCTTCATTCTACACATTTGCACTGAGTGATCTGAATTAATACTATCATGATCTGATGACTCCATCCCTGCATTGATAGCCCCAACATCTGTTTTTAGTTCTAGATTAATATTTTCAACAGCAGATTAGACACATGAATTTGTGGCGGTCATCTGAAAAACATGCTCAAAACTGAACTCATTATCTTCCTCAGCATTTTCCTCCTTTAACATCTCTTCTTTGAGCAAATGAGAGCATCATCTGCTCAGTTGCCTAACTTGGAACCTTGAGTCAAACATTACTCTTCCTCTTGTACCCTCTATATCCTTTTTAATGCATTTTAACTTCCATTTATCTTGTTAATTAGCTTCCCTGGTGGCTCAGATGGTAAAGTGTCTGCCTGCAATGCGGGAGACCTGAGTTCGATCCCTGGGTCGGAGAGATCCCCTGGAGAAGGAAATGGCAACCCACTCCAGTACTCTTGCCTGGAAAATCCCATGGACAGAGAAACCTGGAGGGCTACAGTCCATGGGGTTGTAAAGAGACAGACATGACTGAGCGACTTCACTTTCACTTTATCCTGTTAATTTAGCCTCTCCTTTCCAACCCCACAGCTGAAGCCTGAACTTTCATCATTTCTCTCTTGTGAATGATTGTCATGATACACTGACCCACCATCTTTCTAGTATATCCTTCTAAAGGCATCTTGAATTATCTTCTTAGAATCTAATCTACATCTAATCATACCCCTTCTCTGCTTAAAAATCTTGCTGTGCCTTCCTGTTACCTACAGTTAGATCTGAATGCCTTAATAATCAACTTGACCCTCTAGCTCTAACTAGCTTTATTCTCTAGCCTCATTTTTTATGACTTCCCTCCTTTTACTTTCTTTGGGTATACTCATGTTTTGTTATCCCCCAAACTAGCCAAATTCTTTCCAGACATGAGAGTTCCCTACCTGAAGTTCCCTTTTCCATTCCTTGAATGCCTACTCATCTCTGAAGACCCAATTAAAACATCACCTTGTATATGAAGCCTACAACTACTTCTTTTTCTCCTCTGTAGATTGAGCTCTTACATGTAAAGGGCTCCAGAGAAATATTAACATTATCATCAGTGGAAGCTGCCTTAGTTGGACTTCCCAGATTTTATAAAGATTTTTGGTTCATTAATACATAATCTGGGACAATCCCGTAGCTTGAGAACCACTTTTCAATTTTTGATGAGAATGGCAGATGAAGCCCAAAAGGAGAATTCTTTAGAAGAATCAACCACAAGCTCACTGGTTGGAAGGAGTTAAATGTTATAACCACGATGCCAGTAAATCTGGCATTGCGTTGTTGTTGTTCAGTCGCTGAGTTGTTTCCGACTCTTAGCAACCCCATAGAATGCAGCATGCCAGACTCCTCTGTCCTCCCCTATCTCCTGGAGTTTGCTCAAACTCATTTCCATTGAATCAGTGATATTATCTAACCATCTCATCATCTGCCACCCCCATGTCTTCTTGCCCTCAATCTTTCCGAGCATCAGGGTCTTTTCCAATAAGTCAGCTCTTCGCATCAGGTGGCCAGAGTATTGGAGCTTCAGCTTCAGCATTGGTCCTTACAATGAACACACAGGGTTGATTTCCTTTAGGATCCACCGATTTGATCTCCTTGCTGTCCAAGGGACTCTCAAGAGTCTTCAGCACCACAGTTCCAAAGCATCAATTCTTTGGCACTCAGCCTTCTTTATGGTCCAACTCTCAAATCCCTACATGACTACTGGAAAAACTATAGCTTTGACTGTACAGACCTTTGTTGGCAAAGAGATGTCTCTTCTTTTTGATGTGCTATCTAGGTTTGTCATGGTTTTGCTTCCAAGGAATAAGTGTCTTTTAATTTCATGGCTGTAGTCACCATCTGCAGTGATTTTGGAGCCCCCCAAAATAAAGTCTTATTTATTGTTTCCACTTTTTCTGTTTTTTCCGTTTACTGTTTCCACTTTTTCCCCATCTAGTTGCCATGAAGTGATGGGACTGGGTGCCATTCTCTTAGTTTTTTGAATGCTAAGTTTTAAGCCAGCTTTTTCACTCTCCTCTTTCACCCTCATCAAGCATTACTTTAGCAGTTGGAAATTAACAATTGGTTATATTGATTTTATTTACTAAACATTTCTAGCACTGAAGAGGAGAGTTGCCAGTGGATTCTATTTGGGTAACCTTAATGCCACCATACATCCCTATTCAGTATTGGTTATAGGAAATAAAGCTTTTTATACATGGGATGTTGGTCCTGGAATAGTGGTAAAGTAGAAGGGGTTGGATAGAAAGGCTGGGGATAAGAATGCTGGTACATTAACAATTCTTAATTCTCCTTTACTTCATACCTAGTACAATGCCATGTGTGTAGTAAATGCTTGATATGTATCTATATGCGAATGAATCCATTCATTCAGGATTAAACATTTGTTAAACTCCTACAAAGACAGGAAATACACAAAACCCTGCAGCTTTGAAGATAAATTAGAATCATTCTGTAATATAGAAAAGGGGGGACATCTGTGTTACAAATACATTCAATAAAGTATTGCAGGTCAAGAACGAGTGTCATTGATATTCCTCTCCAGGTTAGGCTTTATGTATCTGGAGAGCAGTGTTGATCTAAATCCTGTCTGGCAATAAGATAACCCCCACCCCCACCCCCGACTAAATAGCAAGAATGATGAGCAAAATTACAGCTGCTTTCCATTATGAGAAATGCCTAAGGAATGAAATGAGATAATATATAGGAAAAGACTTCATGCATTTTGAAAGAATCACAAATGTTAGATAATAACTTATTATTTTAGTTCCGTTGCTCACACCCAGCCACCTCTTCAGATTCTGGGATTAATAATAGGTGTTATGAATTCTTATATTCATTTGATACTTGTTTATTGGCTCCTTATCTACTGTCATGTATTGGAGGTAAACAATGAAGAATGAGATAAGCCCAGTCTATGGCCTCCTTGACCTGGTCTAGGAGGGGAAGGGACAAGGAAGCAGCCAGTCACAAGAGAGACTGTAGACTGCGCATGTAAGAGAGGGTGGACTGAGCAGTTTAAAGGGAGCTTTCTAGAGGAAATGGAACTGATGCTGAAGTCTGTAGGATGAGTAAGAATTAGACTGGTGAAAAGGCAGGCATGGTAAAGGGAAACGAAAGTGCCAAGCACAACAATGAAAAGTGTGAGGAACAGGAAACAGGGTATTAAGGTTGGAACAGAGTGGGAAGGCATGGCTTGGGATGCGGAATAATGACGTTGAAGAGGATGATATTGATACTCCCCCAAGGCCCTTGGATCCCATGTATCATTGTGCACCCCTCACCTCGGTATGCTTTTTCTGGAAAATTGAAGTAGAGTTGATGTAAAATATTAGTTACGGTGTACAGGGCTTCCCAGGCAGTGCCAGTGATAAAGAACCCGCCTGCCAACGCAGGAGACATAAGAGGCCGGGATTTGACCCCTAGGTCAGGAAGATCCCCTGGACGAGGGCAAGGCAACCCACGGAGAATCCCATGAACACAGGAGCCTGGCAGGCTACTGCCCATAGGGTCACAAAGAGTCGCAGACGACTGAGCAACTGAGCATGCATGCACGCACAGGTGTGCAATATAGGATTCCACAATTTTTTAAGGTTATATTCCATTTACAGTTATTAAAAATGTTGGCTGTATTCCTCATGTTGTATAGTATATCCTTGTAGTTTATTTTCTACATAATAGTTTGTTTCTCTTAATCCACTATGCCTATATTACCCCTTTACTGTTCCCTCTTCCCACTGGCAACCAAGAGTTTGTTCTCTAGATCCGTGAGTCTGCTTCTTTTTTTATATATTCCTCAGTTTGTTGTATTTTTTAGATTCCACATGTAAGTCATATCATACACTATTTGTCTTTCTCTGTTTGAGTTATCTAAGCACAATACCCTCCAAGTCCATCCATGTTGCTGCATGTGGCAAAATGTCATGCTTTTGCTTCCAGTAGCCAGAACATGTACTCTTGCCTGGAGAATCCCATTGACGGAGGAGCCTGGTAGGCTACAGTCCATGGGGTCATGAAGAGTCGGACACGACTGAGCGACTTCACATTCACTTTTCACTTTCATGCATTGGAGAAGGAAATGGCAACCCACTCCAGTGTTCTTGCCTGGAGAATCCCAGGGACGGGGGAGCCTGGTGGGCTGCCGTCTATGGGGTCGCACAGAGTCGGACACGACTGAGAGAGTTCACTTTCACTTTTCACTTTCAAGCACTGGAGAAGGAAATGGCAACCCACTCCAGTGTTCTTGCCTGGAGAATCCCAGGGACAGGGGAGCCTGGTGGGCTGCCGTCTATGGGGTCGCACAGAGTCGGACACGACTGAAGCGACTTAGCAGCAGCAGGCAGAACGTGTGGTTTCTTACAGAGGGCTGTTCCAGAGCTATTGGAACTCACTTTGAAAGTGAAAGTGAAGTCGCTCAGTCCTGTCAGACTCCCATGGACTGTAGCCTATCAGGCTCCTCCCTCCATGGGATTCTCCAGGCAAGAGTACTGGAGTGGGTTGCCATTTCCTTCTCCAGGGGATCTTTCCGACCCAGGGATCGAATCCAGGTCTCCCGCATTCCAGGCAGATGCTTTAACCTCTGAGCCACCAGGGAAGCTCACTTTACCCACCTTCTATCTGGGAATTTACTCTCCCCACCCACCCATACGCATCCTGAGAGCCATCTTTACCCAATAACTAACAGAGGGGGATATGAATAGTCAGCTCTCTTATCTCTAGTCAGAACAACTCTGGGGTATATCTTACACTTCAGAGTTCCCTTGAGGGATCAGGTCACACTCACCTACTATTGGGCTTGGCTTGAGATCATGCTCTTAACTGGGTTTTTACCGCCCGTTGTTGTCTAATTTCATCACTCTCTTATATGTCTCCCTTGCTCAGTTGTCCTTAATAAATCACTTCCACACAGCATCTGCTTCTCAGAAACCCAACCTCAAACAGATGTAGTCTAAACTCTAACCGTGAAAACCCCAGTAAGCCATGTACAGGTGTATAGACTTTATCTGGAAGTGATGAGAAGTCCCAGGAGAGTTTTAAGAGTCATGGAAGGGTCTAGAAATTCAAGGATACTAGTATTTTGAGCTCTTTACTCCCTCGAATGACAGTTCAGCTTGCTTTTCCTATGCATTCAGATAGAGACATAGCCAATCAGGCACCCCAGAGCAGCTGCACTATGGATTTTCTAAAAAAAGTATAAGAGTTTATTTCTGATCTTAGCTTTCCTTAAGAATCTATTTATTATTCATGCTATAATTCTTTGCTTTATTTGCACCTGCCACATCTCCCTCAAAAGTCTGTGACTTTTTTCAGAGGCATTATTCTGTGATTTATATGGAATTTTGCATGATGTCACTAATGGATACTTTTTGTTAATACCTTCAACTGCTTTGCTTCATCACTGAAGCAGATAATTTATTCCGACATGTATGTGGAAAGTTAGACACTGAGGTGATACTTGCTTCCTTGAGACTTTACATATGCAGTTTATTGTGGCAGATGTTATTAGCATCTGGTTTCAGATTCTTATGTAATAATTATGCTCTTTCAATGTATGGAGGAGTGAGGAAGGTCTCATGGTAAAGGACACATAACTCAGTCATGGACACCTCACATGTTCATCCACTTTCACTGAGCTCTTCCAAGATTCCTTCACACAAGCCATATTGCTGTTAATTGTACACTGACATCTCTTAAATGAATACAGTTGAGGCAAATGGGTGCTAAAGAAGCCTTTTCACCCAGGGGCTCCTGCAAGCCCCGTTTGCCATAGGCAGGAAATAAAAAATGTGTCTGTGTGTGTGTCTGTGTGTGTATATGTGATTATGCCATTTGCAAAGTCTTGTTGACAAGTAGAAATGTGGAATTTTTCCCCTTGAGATAAGTGTATTCTCTTGCTGAGGAAATTCTTTTTTTATGGGCTTTGGGATATTTGCCCCAAGTCAGAGATTTATACATTTTGCTGAAAGCCCTCCATGTTACAAACTTGGTTGGCATCAAATCTGTGGAACAGGAAGCTGCCTGCTGAGTTTTAAGTGGGAATATTTGCTCTGAAGATTTGAATAAAGGATGAGCTTAAATGAGGCATATGTGCACAATAAACAAATGTGAATATCGGAAATGTAGGTGCTTGGGGGAAATAAAAGGAATACATATCCCAGACTGTGGGTAATTCCTCCTATTTCGAACTAGAGAAACATGTCTGATAATATAGGATTAGTCTAGCAAGGGTCAGGTCAAGTATGCCACTGGTCACAGAGAGGTCACTAACTCAAGAAAATAAAATAGGAATATTCCAGAGAAAATAAATGCTGAGTAGTATAGCAACCTTATTGTTAACAAGCTATGACCTCGAATTTTAGAGAGAACAAGCAGAGTGGCATTTTATCTATTAAAAAAACACCTTCCTGAAAAAAATAGAAATTGTGGTGCCAGGGCTTTCTATTCACAAGGTGTGGCATTGGACCTCTGTGACATTTCTTTTCAAACAGAGATGATCTCTTCTTAAATTTTTATACTTTGAGAAGACACTACATACATCATTTTACTATCAAGTTTCAGAAAATACTAGGGAAAATGTTATCCGTATCTTCATATCCCATGACTTCTATAACTAGGATTCAGCAAAGCCATCTCCTCATCCCCCAGTATAATGCCACTATCTGCCTCCTAGAAATGTAGAAGCTGCATTGATACTGGAAGCAAATGATAGCAATGAATCTGAGTCAGGCACTCAGGCTATATGATACAAAATCTGAAGACAGAGCAAGCAAGCTGTGTGTGTGCTAAATCACTTCTTTATACTTCATCTTCACTCAGTTCCTCTGCTAGGTCCAATTTATACCAACCTTCAATGACCAGTAAAGCTGAAAAATCGCTAGTTGCTCAGTCGTTTCTGACTCTTTGCAACCCCATGGACTATACAGTCCATGGAATTCTCCAGGCCAGAATACTGGAGTAGGTAGCCTTTCCCTTCTCCAGGAGATCTTCCCAACCCACGGATCAAACCCAGGTCTCCCGCATTGCAGGCGGATTCTTAACCAGCTGAGCCACAAGGGAAGCCCAAGAATACTGGAATGGGTAGCCTATCCCTTGTCCAGTGGATCTTCCCAACACAGAAATCAAACCGGGGTCTCCTGCATTGCAGGTGGATTTTTTACCAACTGAGCTATGAGGGAAGCCCTCAATGACCAGAAAAGCTGAAAAATTGCTGTTCCATTATCTGTGGGTTGTACAGTGGAATATCAGCACCAATGCCATTACATGGATACCTTGAAGCAATGTTTCAAATAAGGGGCTTGTTTGCTATAGAATGTGTAGCAGTTCCATCATCAATGTGTCTTCATCTACTGTATGAGATACAGTTGACCCTTGAACAAGATGAGTTTGAACTATATGGACCCACTTATATGCAATATTTTTTCAATAAAAGCCTACTAGTGGTATACAACCCACTCTCTTTGGTTGAATCCACCCATGCAGAACTTGAATAACAGAGGGCCCACTGTAAAGTTACACATGGACTTTCAACTGCTGGGATTTGGCACCCCAGCCCCACATTGTTCAAGAGTCAATTGTAAATGATGTGGATCAGGAGCCATTCAGGCTAAGGGAGCTTTAGTATTGGGCTTCCCTGGTGGCTTAATGGTAAAGAATCCACCTGCCAATGCAAGAAATGTGAGTTCCATCCCTGGATTGGGAAGATCCCCTGGAGTATGAAATGGCAACCCACTGCAGTATTCTTGCCTGGAAAATTCCATGAACAGAGGAGCCTGGCGGTCGCAGTGTCAGATATGCCTGAGCACACATGCACAGGTTTAGTATTTTCCCACCCCCTACTTTGTTTTCCAAATTTTACTAAGACCTTGAAATAAGAAACAGGAAGAAAAAAATCAGTTGTTTATTTGACAAATTCAGAGAAAGTATAAGGGAAGAACTAGTAATTAAAAACTTTTATATATAGGTAACTCTTTTCTCAAGACATTTAGTGATATTTCAAAGACATTTCTCTTTCTGCATCTATCTTCTTTGAAAACAATTTTCAATAGTTCTTCCTGGGAATTTATATCTAACTACATGAAGCATCCAGAGAAGGCAATGGCACCCCACTCCAGTACTTTTGCCTAGAAAATCCCATGGATGGAGGAGCCGGGTAGGCTGCAGTCCATGGGGTCGCTAGAGTCGGACACGACTGAGCGACTTCACTTTCACTTTTCACTTTGATGCATCGGAGAAGGAAATGGCAACCCACACCAGTGTTCTTGCCTGGAGAATCCCAGGGACGGGAAGCCTGGTGGGCTGCCATCTATGGGTCGCACAGAGTTGGACACGACTGAAGTGACTTAGCAGCAGCAGCAGCAGCACATGAAGCATCAATTTTGAGCAGACCAACTTAGAATATATTTTAGTACTATGAATACCTTAACCCTAAATCTACACACATTGAGATAAATACTGCATAATTTCAATTGTTAAAAGAAGTTTTTTTATAGTATGCATTCAAATTTTTTTAATTTCAAAGAAGTAATAGGGAAAAAAATTCTTAACAAACAGTGGAATGGAAATCATACGAGATTTATTCATCTTGGAAAACTGCCTGAAAGAGAATGGCAATCCAAAAGGAAATTTTCCATGTAGCCATGAAATTTTGTTATGTTCTGCTGAAAAAAAAGTCTTTAGTTCAAGGTTAAAGGTCACTTATTTAAGTGTATATTTGTCACTCAGCATTTAAGAATCATAAAGACTAAAACAGAAGGTGATTATCAGATCAAAGTATTTTGCTGTACTGACTAATGTCTTTTCTTTTGTTTTCAATGTTTGTTTTTTCAAATTGCTACTGTTTGCTTATTTATTCATGTAAATGAAGCAGGAGATAAATAGTCTGCAATAATAATCTAACTTGTATCGTAATTCTCTTGTGGCATCGGAATGCTAATGTTGACCATGTATCAAAACAAAAGCCATGTTTACTGAATTCTGGGGCCTTCCTACTCTTATGAATATTATCTTTCTAGCAGATAATCATATTTTATATATATATATATATATGTAGGTTTCCCATCAGCAGCAGCTATTTTCATGTTAAAAAAAATTTCAGTTGGTCCCATAGTTTTTACCAAGACCACATTTTCCAAAGTACAGTCTGTAAAACACTAGTTCCTGAGAATGTTACTCATTTAAGGAATCTATGATCAAATAAGTGAAGGATAAGCCCTTGTGTTACAAATAAAAGTTTTTAAAATATTTATTTGTATATTTTTACTGTAGCTTTTTTTCAAAACATTTTAACATGCTAATGAATATTAGAGTCTCTTAGAGGATGTTTTGCAGAATTTCCATTCTTATTTTACATTTTAAACCTTATATCTGAGAACATTTCATGGAACTAGTGTCTTGAGAAACATCTTTGACCAGATGCTGAACTAAAGAAACACGATAGCTACTTTTCCTAGAAGCAGCCTCTGTACATGAATTTGCTACATGCAAACCTTTTAAGAGCAAGAAAAAAAGTTGTGAATGGCTGATTCCTTCACTAATCCTCTTGGAAGCTTCCAGAGTCTTCTGGAGAATAATGATCATCCTTGAAGTATTGCGAGTTGAAATAAGATATAAGCAACTGTAAAGAATTCTGGGCAGAACAATTTCTCAGAGACCAGTTCTCTGGGAAGATTGGTTGCATCCAAGCTCTTCTGTGGGTGAATCAATAATTTAGAAAGGGACATACTCAAAAATATTCACTTAGACTGTAAAGACTAGGGACTATCCAAATTAGAAGTGAAACAGACATCTTGGTCCAAGTCTTTTATTTTGGAGATGACAAGAATTAATCCCAGAGAGGTTGGGTGGCAATGCTCTAGGTCACAGCAGGCAAAACTGTAATTAAAACAAGGCATCATGAGTCTCAGTTTAGATTTTTTTTCTTGTAGGATGTCCCCCACCTTTATTTGG
This sequence comes from Bos indicus, assembly GCF_029378745.1. Lineage (NCBI taxonomy): Eukaryota > Metazoa > Chordata > Mammalia > Artiodactyla > Bovidae > Bos > Bos indicus. Next base: position 138,963,843 of record NC_091789.1, read on the forward strand.
TAAGGCAATACTGGCACACAGTATCTTGGGGAAAAATACTATAAGGAAGATATTATTCTTCAGCTACGGGAGCAAAATTTCTCACTCTGGACCTGTAGTTCTTAAACTATAGGGAGTAATGAATTTGTTAAAGTGGGTGTTTAAACATCCCATCATTCGTTGATTCTAGAGAGGTAGAGTTGGAAAGGTGGGACCAGCCATGTGCCCTTTTAACAGTACTCACAGGGCTCTAAAGCAGGTGTTCTGAAAAGCGTGGTTTGAGAAACACATCTGACTGGTTGCCAGTTTGGTTTAGCATTAAATCCTAAGTCATTTGACTTGGCATACTCTATAAAACATTCACGTATTAAAACCACAGTTAATTCAAAAGAAAAAGTAGAATATGAGAAATTCACTGTGAGAACTCCAGTATATGTATAAATTATCCTGAATTATCATCCTACTGGGGTTGTTACAGTGTGGTTTACCAAATGTGTGTATCCTTCACTTTTCAGACTTGGAGATTCAAAGCTAAATAAACAGACTCCTTGTTTTCTGAATACATTTAAGGGGGAAGGGTGCTTTATCTATTGCTAAGAGAAAGCCTGATAAAAGAAATCTCAGCTGCCTTGTCGGGCGTGAATTTGTTCTTAGAAACCCACATCTTGAAGTATTTAAATGTAAATAAATCAGAAGAAGATAGATTATATTATCTTCTATGTACACTTGGGTTTTAAAAGTGAAAGAAAAATTAGGTGGTAAAGTGGTTCTGAGGTTTTCCTAAAGTAGTTAGAATTGCCATGATAAGTAGCTGTATTTCAGGTGCAGTAATCAAACCAACCAAGAGTGGAAAACAAGCAACTGTCCCTTAGACCCACCATTTCCTCAGAATACACACTTCTCTGCCCCTAGGCATCTAACACTTCTTCTTCAGCTCTGTACAGACAGAAGAGCAAGGAGGAAAGGCTGTGTCTCAGAAATGCTGCCCCAAGAGACTTGGCATTTAAATCTTGTGCTTCAAATCTAAGCCCACAACACATTCCAGCGTGGGAAGCCTGGGGCAGGGGAGGGGGGCGGATTACTGAGGGGCAAACACAACAATATTAGCAAACATATAAACATGTCAAATCAGAGAGAAAGGAAACAATATTAATTATTTTTGTATATTCCACAGGAAGACCTCTCTCTCCTCCCTTTTTCCCTCTTTGCCCCCACCCCTTTGCGCCTCTTTAACTCATCTGTTTAGGAAATAGAACTATCACGTTCCATTATCTTCCTCTCTCTTCTCTGCTTTTGGAGGTATCATGTATCTATCGGGATAATATGTCCAGGTGGCATCCCGTTTTCATTTCCATCCTTTCCCGAGAGTGACAAAGGAAGGCTTATTAAACCTATTGTCAGTTTGGGAACTGTCTGTCTGGTCACCCGAAGTTGAAGGGTGGCTTTGCTCATAAGCTGACTTCATGCTGATTACCTTCCACTCCCCACCCATCTCGAGATTCTGTCTTCTCTTTTTTGTTCTTCTCTGTACTCTGGGAAGCTGACCTTCTGGGTTGGCATCATTGAGCTCCCTTGCCTTCAGACTTCTAGTTGGATTTGGCCAACGAGAGGGTCCACAAGAAAATGGAATGCAGGAGGAGAGTGAGGTCAGAATATTTATCCACAGCTTCCTCCTTGCTAAGCCAGCACAGACTGGCTCCATTGCGCCTTCGATCTCACTGCGTGGCTTCTCTTTCGAGCCACTTTCTCGAGGTTCTGGCAGCTACTCCCTTTCTTGCCTCTTCAGGTCTACTGTTGACAGTCCCAGAGTACTACATTCTCCCTTTAGGGATTGGTTTTTTCCAAACTCTCCCACACCCAGTTGGAATGTGCCGTCTCTTTCCTGCAAAGATCCTGGATGGTACAGCATTAAACTTACAAATTATATTCCAGCTTTTACAAAAGTGAGAACTGACATTTAAAAGCTTAACTTTCTGTTTACCACTGTATACTTAGCAAGGAACATGGTTCCTGGCACATAGATACTGCTCACTGCTTATTTATTAAAGGAATAAACAAAAGAATTGTGTGTTTAGATAGAAATATAAAGATGGAAAACCTTTACATGTAATTTTTTGTGCTCCCTTGCTGCAAATTTATTCTGTTGCTTTGACAATGCATGGGCAGGTGTAGCTTATTTTTCCTCAAGAAAGTATGAGCCATCTCCCAACAGAAAAAAAAAAATAGAAAACAAGACTTATTCAGTCACATTCATGGTAACTGCCTATTCGGTTTCCACATTTTGACGTGACCCGGGATTTGATTTTTCCCTCTTGGATGGATATGTTAATGGAACAGAGCCACCGTTTTGTGTACTCATGTACTTTATAAAGGAGTGGAGGGTGCATAAGCCAGGACATGAGTCAGAGAGAGTGTCCAGTTTCCCTCTTGTACTTGCCCCCGACCACATTTGGTTGGCTAGCCAGACTAGAACTCCAAAATGGAGATCTAGTTACTTTATTCCTACAGGTCCTTCACAGTTAAGAACACCAGTTTAGAGACCTATTCTTTTTACTCATGTCCCTCTTGTAGTGAGCTTCACATGGCTTAAAGTATCTGCAATCAGTGACAAGTGTTCAGAGTAGTCCTCTCAAGAAAAAAGTCAATGAGAAAACGTTGCCTCCTACAGTCAAGACAGCCTCTTAGGTGTTAACTCCGAGGAGAACACAGAATGCTTCCAAAGACCTTATAATGAGGCTTAATCAACTATATTTTCATTTTTAAGACCAAACATGTCTGATCCAACAGCACCAAGAACAAGGTGATAACTATTTTTCTCTAAACCTGATTATATCAACTAGACACATTATAATGTCCACATTTTAAGTACTGAGACACCCTGATATATATGCCATTATTTCTTAAAACAAGGTCTCAGATTATCAACAAAATGGACTGATTGTTCTTCAGCATGGGGAGTAACAGAAAGCACTATAGAACTCAGGATAAAATGTTTAGGCTCTTTCAATAATGAAAATTAAGGATATGAAGTCACACAGAATCAACCAAGGAGCAATACATTCTCAAAAACTAAATTATGGGCTTCCATTTCCAGTGCTCTTAACCTGCCATGTTGCAGAGACTAAATGTTCTGTTTAAAATACTTATTCTAAAATTGGAAATCAATTCAGCACGTTTGTGCAGTGACCCTTGCAACTGCAGTAACTGGACAAGAAAATACATCAGAAAGGACAGTCACATATCTTGCATCAAATTCATCAGAGTCCTTTCTAGACCAAGCAAAATTGGTTCTATGTCTTTTACTTGGTTCATTTAAAAAATGAATCTAAGAAAATAATAAAGGATAAGATTTGAATAAAGATTTGATAAAGATAATTCCTTCACACAAATGGCTCCCTCTTTGTTTCATATTTAGGAATATGCAATAGCCCTCTCAGGTTGAAAATATTCCCACTGGACTAGTAAAAAAAAGAACCAGCTGAGACATATGACATCTACATCCTGGTTACTGTGGTAGGACTCTAAAATGCTAGAACTTCTTTGACTCTTTTTTTTCCCCCATTTAAAACAAATTCAAACAACTTTTAAGGACCCAATCACCATGAAGGGTAAGTTTTGAGAATACATAGTCAGTGTCAGTTATAAAAGAGAAATGGAAGACTGGTAATAATAATACAAATTACTTGTTATAATTTTAATAGTTAGAAGCAAAGCATTCAGATTTATGATTTCTTTGGATGTTCAGAACAACCCAAATGAGGCGAGCAAAGTCAGAATAAAACCTGAGTCACAGAGAGATGGAGACATCTCTTCTCCAAAGTGGCTGAACCAGGACATGTACCTGGGTTTTCTGGATCCAAGTCCAAGACCCCTCCCACTCTACTACTCTGTCACCATGGAATGGAAGACATACTTCAATAAATGAACTTATACTTTGGAGTAGACATTGCCTGAGTGTGTTAGAATACTGTAGATGCCTCCTTCTTGATGTTACCTCAAATTCCTGACAAGCACCTTGGAGGCCCATACTGCTGCTGCTGCTAAGTCGCTTTAGTCGTGTCCGACTTTGTGCGACCCGACCCCGTGGATGGCAGCCCACCAGCCTCCCCCATCCCTGGGATTCTCCAGGCAAGAACACTGGAGTGGGTTGCCATTTCCTTCTCCAATGCATGAAAGTGAAAAGTGAAAGTGAACTCGCTCAGTCGTGTCTGACTCCCAGCGACCCCGTGGACTGCAGCCTACCAGGCTCCTCTATCCATGGGATTTTTCAGGCAAGAGTACTGGAGTGGGGTGCCATTGCCTTCTCTGGGTAGTATATACAAATGAAGCTAAACTAAATTGTGACACGGCTAGTAGATTTTGGATATTCAAAAATCTTCATGTACATCATACCTGAATAAAACTATCATATATAAATTTCTCTTTGATACAGCCAGACTTTCCTTTCAGTAACCAGTTCCCCCTTTTATCTCCTGTTGTGTGATTCTAATATGGCTGTACCCTTTTAGGTGTCTGAAGGTTTTGATTGCTTTCTGCATTCAAGTCAAATACTTCTGCAAAAAATATTTCTGATGCTTGTAAGCATTCTATTCTTTTTCTCAGAATCCATGGTAATATCTGATGCCTGCATCTACCAGGGTGATCAAAGAAATGATTGTGCTAGGGCTTCATTACCACCATCTGAGAGAATCACTCTTTCCAAGTGTCCCTGCTGGACATTTATGCTCAGGCCATGCCCTACAGGGGTTGATAAGCACAACACATGATGTGAGCTCCTGTTGGCTACAGACAAGAGACTTTTCAAGGGGAGAAACCTGAAGACCTCGAGGTTTTTGGAAGTGAATCTGTTTCTTACTTGCATCTGAAACACCTTTTGAGCTGATAACTCCTTGGGAAATAAAGGAAACCATATTGCATGCAAATGTAGGTTTTAATGTCACACATCACACTTTCAAATTTAGGTCTCCAGATATGGGGAAAAAATCAGTGTGCATGGCATGAACAAAAAAGTGGAGGGAATAATTATCTCCTGGCATTATCTATTCCAGATCCTATCCCAAAATGAATGTTCTGGTGAAATGCATTTATTCACATTGGGATGAAACTTAGGATATAACTCTAAGTTAATTTTCTTTTCAAAGAAAATTTCGTTAAAATAGATAAAGGCTTTGTTTCAAAGAGAGAAAATCAGAACTAATGCATTTTGCCCAGGTTTGAGCATTTCATTTGGCTTCTTGAAAAGCTTAATGTTTAAAGTGGCATTTTCAAGATACAATAATACTGACAAAGGAATATCTGATAGGATGATGGAATAACACCATGATAAATCAACTGAGAATGAGACAAATCACCCAAGTGGGGAAAAGGGCTTCTCTGTTGACACAGAATCAACATTTACCATGGTTTCAACACAGGTAACTGTGAGTAGATATAGCTTGTGTTTTTATCTGAAGTGAGGATTTTCAAAATTTATGTTTTGACGAGATCTGACCCAAGTCTCTGTGGATCTCATAGATGGAATGCAATTGGCAGCTCTGACTCATGACTTTGTTTATACACTATGCTTCAGCACATCAGAAAAGCTATTTTTTTTTTTTGATAGTTTCTAAGAATGGCTCTCAATTACAGAGTCTAAGTCTGAATCATTTCTGGCTCCCTTTTCTAGCATACATCCATCTTCCTTTCTTGTATATATGCCCATTATGACATCTTTCAGAGCCCATTAGGGATATGGAATAGACATGAAGTATTTTACTGACTTGAAAGTATGCAGGAAAAATTTCTTCCAATAAGAAAAATTGTGCATATACACTTTTTTTCCCATGCCAGTACATGGCATCAAAGAAAACAGAGACATATGCTGTTATTTCTTACAGCTTCTAGAAAAGCCATTCCCTTTTCCTCAACAGCCCATATTTGGCTTTTGCTTGTATTCTTGTGGTCAGATTTTGCCCTTTTGTATTCTTATTAATCATCATTATTGTTATTTTCAGTATCATTGTCTTCATTGTCACCATGTTTATTGTGATCATAGTTTGGTTTGGGCATTTACAGGGAGTCTATCACTATTCCAGATACAATCACATTTCCTAATCACCTTTCATATCTATCTATCTACTATATAAAATTTCTCATTGATACATTGCTAATCAGCTATAGTAAGTACTATTGTTTTCCTAGTCTCCTTATTGCTACAAGTTCCTTATTATCTATTTTATTTCTTTCTCCTCAACTCAGCTAAAATCATCTTTGCTGGCCACTAGAACCACTGGTAGGTTCCTCAGAAGTTCCCACCCCTTGCCAATATCTGATAGTAACCTATATCTGATAGTAACCTATAATGGAATGTAATCTGCAAAAAAACCTGAATCACTATGCTGTACACCTAAAACTAACAAATACCATGAGTGAATTATACTTCATTTCTTAAAAAGGTTCCCTCCGCCCTCAACTTCTACTACAATTTATTGTAAGCACTAATTTTCAAAAATTGATCTGCATTTTCCTTTCTTTCTTGGTCCTTATTTCCTCATTCTGGAGAAAAGGAGGGTTTCTTTATATATATATATATATATATATATATATATATATATATAAAATAAGGTGTGGTATGGCAATGGGTTGATAAATCATAAATATGCAATAGAACTATATTAGACATATAAACTTCCATGGGAACACTAATGAGGGAAGATCACATCTGTCTAAAATAGTGGGGAATGTTTTACATCCAGGAAAAACCAAAATCCTCACAGTAAAGAGAATTGTGGGAGCTGTTCTATAATTGTTCTGATATAAACAGTCCATCTAAGTAACATTTAGGAAAGAGTATCAGGGTTCATTGAAGTGAGAGTTAAAGGGAAAGGGAGAGAAAAGTCAGTAAAGTTCATTAATGTTAAGAGTCCTAAGTTATATTTACCTATTTCCCTTTGATAAGTCTTTGAAACATCCTGTACTTGGGTCTTTAGGACAGATCTAAAAAATATGGCCATGCTTTGCTATACTTGATATTCTCCTCATTTCTTTATTCTTTAGAATCATGAGAAATGTCATTTCCAAAGAGTGACATCCCCAAAAGAACCAGAAAAAAACGGTGTGGAAAGTATTGCTTATTCTCTGTGGTCACTTAAAGTAGATGCAAAGAACTGACTCACTAGAAAAGATCCTGATGCTGGGAAAGATTGAAGGTGGGAGGAGAAGGGGACGGCAGAAGATGAGATGGTTGGATGGCATCAGCGACTCCATGGACATGAGTTTGAGTAAACTCCGGGAGTTGGTGATGGACAGGGAAGCCTGGCGCACTGCAGTCCATGGAGTCGCAGAGTCGGTCATAGCTGAGCGACTGAACTGAACTGAACTGAACTGAAAGTAGCACTAGCAACATGGGTGTTTGTTTTATTACTCTTTGTACTTTTCTTCCCTTTCAAAAAATTATTTCTGGAAAATAATGTTAATAACTACTATTAAACAGGATTCTCATGAACTTGAAACAGTTCCATCTCTGGTCTTTCTCTATGAAATTTTCCATGAATAGCTTAATAGAAAATCATCTTTCTTTTTGTTGGAATCCTGTAGTATTTTCTCTGTACTTCCTAATATCTCTTTCTATCTAGTATTATGTATTATATTATTATACATGTATTTATGTAACATCTGCTCTCTCCACTGAAATTTGTGGTGGTAGCATCCAAACCTGTTACATCTCTCAAGTTTTCAAAGCATGCAGTAGTTTTTTGTATGTAGTTCAGATTAAAAAGTTATTAGATGGCTCAGTGAATAAATGTATGAGTGAGCAGTCTCATTGACAAAGCTGATTCTCAACTAGTTACTCATAGGATTTCATTTCAAATATTGACTTCCAGTAACCATAAAATTAATATGAAATGGGGTGAACATGAAAATTTTTAGGAAAATTGAGCTTTGAACTAAGTTCTGTTGTCTCTTTTTTATATTTAATCTATAAATCAAAATGTTTTGTCAAAAATCTTACATGTTTCTTTAAGTAATGTGCCCTTCACTGGGTATATTCAGAGGTGCAACATTTAAAAAAGGTAGGAATTTAGAATTTAGTTTTCATGCTCATATTTGCCAATAATAAAAATTAATTAACCCTCAAGGAAAGCAATCCAATTAAATAGTTAATAAGCAAAACCAAAGCAATGCATGAATTATGACATAATACCTAGATAGGTTTATCATTTTATAAAATATTATAAATATTTCACACAGCATTATTTTAAATTAAATTACAAAATAAAACGCACTTATTTAAAATATGTTTTAAAATTAAAACATCAAAACAATTCAATAAATAACTGGTTCTTTCTTATTTCAGTATTTTTCTGATTCAGAATAAAAATTAATCAAATATATCAAAAGTAATTTTTGCAGACTATTAATTACATTTTTGTAATGCTAAACATACAAAAACACCAAAGTTTTTGGTTTGTTTCTAATCAAACAAAGACAGTATCCACCATCTTTGACATATGCACTTTACAATTCTATGATCTTCTTTGTTAATTTCTGATAAATAATTTCAAATAAACAATGAGAATGCTTAAACAAGAGGACCCAATAGTTTGTAATATATTCAATTAGAGCCTTTTCTTACAAAGTTTAAAAATGAGGGCTTGAAAGTATATATAATGGCATGTTATATATTGAATTTTAAACTTCATTTTAGGAGTAGGTATTTAAAACCCAAACCAAAGACCTTGGTGTAGTCGTTCATATGAATCACATCCATCATTTGCTCTTATATTCGTTTCTGGTCACACTCCCACTCAAGATAACATAGGGAATGTGGCAATAATCTCAGGTTTTAGTTTTCCTTGTGGAACATAACACAAATGAGGAAAGTTTTTGCAAGTTTATGTGTTTGTGTGCAAACAACACATAAAATTTAAGCTATTAAATCAACTAGTTTGAAAGAATGGGAAAATGAAATGAATACTGTGCTTTTTGTTTTCATTTCGTAATAAAAAGTCCTGAAAACTTGTTTTCAGTGTATTCAAGCATCTGGACTTCCCATAGACTTAATTAACATAAGTTTAAGTGGAACCTACCTTTAAAATTTGGCCTGATTCTTGCATCATATCCTGATGTCCTTCCCATTAATTTGTCCAAGAAATCTGAAGGAGATAGGGTCTGTGAAGGTTGTTTTCCAGACCTGGAGTCATGGTCTTTGCAGAAAGCCGCCCTAAACACATCATTAACTCTTTTAGCAACAATTCCATTCTTATCACCTGAGAACTAATGTTCACACAATGTTTGACATTGTGTTTTATAAATATATTTGATATGTTAATAAGAAAAAAATTATAAACTTTTTGGTCAACTTCCTAACTTGTATATGGTCTTGAGGTAACTTTAAGTGGTATAAATCCTGAGTCATATTTCCTAAGTTACCAAACTTTGCCATAAGATGTTTAAGATGACACAGCATGCATAGCTTTAGGTTATACGTTTTATGGATATATAAAGCTCTTTCTAGTGTCATCAGGGAAATAATGATAATTTCTAAAATTTATGTGATTGTCTCCTTTCCCCATGACTTTCAAAATATTCTTCCAGCATTTCAGCCCCTAATGTAAGTCCTCTACATATATATAATAAGATGGGCAGAACAAAGTAAACCGTGAACTAATTATCCCATTGCTTATTTTCTCACCTGCTAGATTCTGTTCCAACTTTCAGCTATTTTCAATGTGTTGTCTAAAAGAAAATCTTCACTTGTAAATTTAACTTCTTTCTAAAATAGGTCAACAGTGAGCATGTCTGTACTTCTATTTTATCATTGTTATTTATATATTAGCATTTAAATTGTTGACTTTCTAGTAAAGTGTTCATGAAAAAGAACTTCTAAATCAGTTTGTCTTTTGCATTGTTAAGACACTAAATGGTAATTGGACAACTTCTCAGATTTCTATTTTCCTTAAAAGGCTTATAAAAAGAGCATATTTGGTTTGTAATGTAATGAATTCTTTCACAATACATAGTTGTTGACTGAATGTTGATTTCTTCGACAAAGTATGTATTTTCAAGCTTTATTTTCAATAGTTTAACAAATAATCTTGTTAATTCTTATCACTAAGAAAATACCACATTCTTGACAGTTTTTCAAAGAAGTAATATTAAATATAAGTGCAAAGATGATACAGACATTTGGTAAAAGTTAAAATTGATACAATCACCTAGAAATACTCACATTCCCATAAGCAGATTCATCTGATTAATCAAGTATTATTTGATTATAATGGTGATGGTGGTGATGAAGATGATGATGATGGTGATTCTAATAAAACCCAGCCTACGATTTTTCTTAATCATAGTAGGAGGTGTGAACCTGAAAGGAACATAGAGGGTTTTCCCAGTACTCATAGCATTATTGCTATATGTTCCATTTCTCTTGGTTCTGTGAAAAAATACCATAAAATTTGGTGAAAATTAAATGAAGAGTCCTATACTTTGTTGTACGAACATCTCTTATCTCTATCGTGTCTCAGAACCTCTTAGCTATTAGGATGGCTATTTCACTTACTGCTAATAATCTGATATTTTGAGGTATCAATTGATTAAATGATTTATAAATTAAGTAGAAAATGCAAGCATGCAAATAATGATTTCTTGCTTATTTTAATTATGCATAGTCCATTTCTCATGCATGGATAAATACAAAGATGTCATATTAATTTAGTTTTGATAGGCAATAACATTTCTGAATTTATTGAACAGTAGACTACAGTGATAGCATGAGTTTTTAAATGTTTTTGATGTTTCAAGAAATTTCCTGAATTGTAGTTCTCATAGTATGCATCTAGTTATTGAAATACAATAGAAGTCCCAAGTTGGCTAAGAATTTGGGTTCTTTTATATTTTCTATAAAATGAGCATGCTCCTAGCAAATTAATTCAATCAGTTGCACCATATGAAAAGCATTGCATTCAATAATCCCTTTAAATGACTTGCAGAAGAATTTGAAAACAAAAAAAATCACCATTATATAGAAATATAAAGAGCATGCAACTCATCAGAGTATCTTAATACCACATTGGCTGTGAAAAAGCATTCAAGTGCATAAAGTAGGATTATGCATCATAAAACTTGCCTTTGTGAAAATTTACCACCTTCCCACCATAATTAAGCTTTTTAAAAGAACAAAAGAACTCTAACTCTCCTTTATAAAATTAGCATAATATGGTCCAGGACATAGGAAAATAGATAAAAATTACATGGCACATTCTCTTTCAAACAGTTTTCATGTGGAAAATATCAGCATGCAAAGTCGTTTCACCTACCTGAAGTGGTTTGTCTCTAAGAAAAATGCAAACAAGGTTGTCAAAATGCTCACTAGCTGCCGGTTCATTCCTGTATCTGTGATGCTTGTGGAAAATATTCCCGAAATGATTCCAGAAAGAAGCTAGGACAAAGTATCTATTTATTGTCCAGACTCAAAATTTGGCAGGAATCTAGTTTCCTTGAAAATCAAAAAGAGATTTGGGTTTGTACAGTTTGCTGAGAAAAAACAAAAAGTGCCAGTACTAGGCATCATGGTCAGGTCAAACGGGGGCTTAGGACCATCAGTTAACCCAGGAGAGACAAAGCCTTAGAACTGATGGATCCCCAGCTGCTTTTCTTGAATAATAAAAATGCTGCTACCTTAATCACATCACCATGCAAAGGGGGCTGGTGACAATGCCATGCTGGAAGTCGGTTGCAGTGGCTTTTGTTTTATGTCCTTTCTATTTAGCGAATCTCTTTTCTCTAGAAAATGTTCTCTTTTTAAAAGAAGTTGCAAATGAGGGATAAGAAAGGACTCTGCGTGCTAGAGTGGGTAGGAAGAAGAGGGCAAAATTGCTGAGATCCTGTGCTGGAATGAGGGCTACAGAAACGGAGACGTGATCTTACCCAGCCGATAAATTTCAGCACTCGGACAGCTCCTAGCTCTGAAGTGCGCATGTTTCCTTTTTCAGTCGCTTGGGGCGGGGGTCGGGGAGAGGCATTCCAGAGCGGACATGCCTGCTATTTGAAGGCAGGGAGTGACTGGCTGTTCAGCGAAGGGTTGCTGAAGGGGTGCGGTGATGACCAGAGAGGAGCAGAGGTCAGGATAGATGGAGAGGGTGAAGGAGGCTAGGGTCTGAGCTCCTGGAAATGCGAGTCTGTTGGTGGGTGGGCGGGACGGGAGTTTGAGGCTGAAAAAAGAAGGGAATACGATCTAGGCGTGGGAAAAGAAAATTGGGCGAAGCAGAGAACAGAATCGATAGTACTGAAATTACAGTAGGGGAGTGGGTAGTCTACTCCTTATCAGTGGAACCTAGAGGCAAAAGAGGAATCCTGTGCTGAAAGGAGGGGACATTTCCTTGGCATAGAGAAACCCATATGCAGAAAATGATTCTTGAGGATCGATAATTTAATTTATAAGCCCTTTATACCTTCCTCGCCCCTTGAGTGTTTTCATTTGATTTTAGCTGCCTGTTCCCAAAGAATCTCTCTACTTCTTTACTAGGGAAAGCCCCTTCGCTGAGCTTTCTTTAGCGGCTCAAAATCCTTGGGCATCCTCTTCAAGTCACGGATTTGTAATAAAGAAAAAACAAAATGGGCCGGCAGGGGGCAGTAGCAATCTTTTCCTGCCCTGGTTAAAGGTTAGACTAGGGCTCCCAGTAAGAGCTGGAGCAAGGAAGGGTGAGACTGCAGGTTGAGTTTCTTCTGCCCATTACAGATGTTAATCACCAGGGATGAGTCATAAAGTATAAATGTTCTTCTCCTAAATTGGCTAAAGAGACAGAAAATAGTGCAAGTTTATAAATCCTGTACAAAAAGCATGACAGGTAACCTTGCTATTTCAAATTAAACTTACAAATATTATTAATAAAAAAGAGGAAGGATAAATAGTTCAGTGTAAGTAATTATCAACTTCTGGCAAGGGGAGATGAAAAATTCATGTTCTGCCATGAGCTGGGTGAGTAACCTACTGTTTGTCTGCAAAATATACTTTGTCCGTCTCCTTGGCACTCCACTGCAGGTCTTGATTTTAAAATAAAATAAGATGATTAATTTTTATTCCATAAATGACTAATATGTGCATGGATAAGTTTAAATATCATAGCAGAGTAACAAGGAATTCTGTGATTTCAAAAAGGAAATTCTAAGAAAAAATGCACATTCTTTTTACCTTTTAATCTTAACATAAATCACGATGGTCTTATTGAAATGCATATTCTGATCTGGTAGGTCTGAGGTGGTGCCTGAGATTCTGCATTTCTAACAAGTTCCTGGCTGATGTTGATGGTGCTGGCCCCACTGATCACACTTTGAGTGGCAATGTTATGTATGCCCTTTATCAGATTTCTATCTCACCAAGACAGTGAGAATATAGGACCTTTCTTTAGATGAAAAGCAGCAGTGCGCAAGCATTCTGTTTACATACAAAATCAGTTCTTTGAAAGTGTTTTCTTAACTCACAAAACCCAGAAAAACTGATTCAGTTTAAAAGAAAAACAGTCTAGTGTAAAGTGAGACATCCCTGGACTGCAGTTTGAATCTGTTCACTTCCAAATTCATCCACATGGAAACTCTAGACCTGATTTTATCCCTGCAGTCCTGACCCAAAAAATAAAATCAATTCCTGGAAATATATTTCTTCAGTTGGTGCTATGGAAAAATCATACAAGATTTTTTTTGTGCTCAAGATTCTTTCCAAAAGCGAAACTATATATGTAAAAGTATAGGAAAATTATTTATCCAAAAAGCTTTTGAGGTTGTAATGATGCTTCAAGTAATAAAGTCTTTGCCAGTCATTTCTTTCAATGTTAGTAACCGAGAGTAGAGTGAGTAGGGAAACCTGTGACAAAGGGAGACTCTGGCTAGCAGCATGAAATCAAAGTATATATTATTTTAGAGTTGGAGGGAACTTTGGAGAAGACCTAATGTAACCTCCTCATTATACTTCTCAGCTCTCCTCAATTTGGATTCCAGCTCTGTCAATCTATAGAAACGGCTCTCCCTGAGTTTGCCAATGAATTCCTTGTAACTAAGGCTGAAGGGTATTTTTTCTGTTGTCATCTTGCTTGACATTTCCATGGCACTTAACATCTCTTTTCCCTTCTTTTATTTAAATTTATATTTATTTCATTGTGGAAAGAGCTCTTTGCTTGAAATTTATTCTCTCAACAGATTTTTTAGTGTAAAGTACAATGTTCTTAACTGTAGGCTCAGAACTATACAGTGCATCTCTAGAACTTATTCATCTTATTATCACTGAAACTATACCCAGTGATTAGCAGCTCCTCATTTCTCCCTGTCCTCCACCCCTAGCAGCCACCATTCTGTTGTCTTCAATGGCTTTCTTCTCTAGACCCTGTGACACAGTACACCCCTGGCTTGCCTAGTGTATTGTCTCCTTGGCAAGCGTTTCCTCATCCTCCTGGGTTATATTAGTTGGATTTTCTAAAGTTTGTATTCTAGGTCCTCTCATCTTCTCATTCTACACTCTCTTAGACAATACTATATACATCTATAATTTGCATTTTCCTTTTATGCAGATGACACACAAATATATTGGCTAAGAGGTTAAAGCGTCTGCCTGCAATGCAGGAGACCTGGGTTCGATCCCTGGGTTGGGAAGATCCCCTGGAGAAGGAAATGGCAACCCACTCCAGTATTCTTGCCTGGAGAATCCCATGGACGGAGGAGCCCGGTAGGCTACAGTCCATGGGGTCTCAAAGACTCGGACACGACTGAGCGACTTCACTTTCACTTTCACTTTCATGCAGACCTACACATCCAACTTCTTCCTAAACAATTCCCATTGAATGTCTCAAAGGTTCCATAAAGTCCACATGTCCAAACCAAGGTTTTAATACTTCCTTCAAATCCTGTTTCTGTTCTGCTGCTCCTATTTCATTATCACCAAACAAAAGCTAAGGCATCAACTCTAAGACTCTCTCTCCATCACCTACCGTATTCAGTCTTTACCTAGCCCTATTGATTTTCTCTCTCAAATATTTACCAAGTCTGTCCACTTCTTTCTGTCTCAGCCTCCATGACCCTAGTAGAGCTATCCTATCTCTTGCTTGGATTGCAGCAATAGTTACCTTACTTCTCTACCCGCACCAACAGCAGATCCTCCACCACTTCATTATTACACTGCAGCCAGAACAATTATTCAGAAATCAAAATCTGATTATGTCATGCCCTCTGATTAACATGATGACTCTCTATTGATATTTGGGCAGAACAAGTAAAGTACTTAACGTGATCTGAAAGTGCCACATGGTCTGGCCCATGCCTACATTGTCCTTCCGGAGAAGGCAATGGCACCCCACTCCAGTAGTCTTGCCTGGAAAATTCCATGGATGGAAGAGCCTGGTAGGCTGCAGTCCATGGGGTCGCTAAGAGTCAGACATGACTGAGTGACTTCACTTTCACTTTTCCCTTTCATGCATTGGAGAAGGAAATGGCAACCCACTCCAGTGTTCTTGCCTGGAGAATCCCAGAGACGGGGGAGCCTAGTGGGCTGCCGTCTATGGGGTCGCACAGAGTCGGACACGACTGAAGCGACTTGCAGCAGCAGCAGCAGCAGCACATTGTCCTTCATCTTATTCCTTCTCTTCTAACCATATTGGTCTTTTTTTAGTCCCTCACATTTGCCATTTTGCATAATCCCAGAGAGTGCTCATGCCTCTCATTTTGTCTTTTTTGCATATCTTATTTCTCAAATCTCTTTTCAAATGTCATTTCCTCAAGAAGGGCTTTCCTAACCTGCATGACTCTGTCAACTCTCCCTATTACAGATTTCTTTACTACTCAGCAACTTTGATTCAAAGAGCTTGTCACCATTGCATGTATACATGTGTACAATTATTGCTTAGATAATGAGCTTTGTGGGGCTTCCCTGATAGCTCAGCTGGTAAAGAATCTGCCTGTGATGTGGGAGACCTGGGTTCGATCCCTGAGTTAGGAAGATCCCCTGGAGAAGGGAAAGGCTACCCACTCCAGTATTCTGGCCTGGAAAATTCCATGGACTTGTATAGTCCATAGGGTCAGAAAGAGTCGGACACGACTGAGCAACTTTCATTTTCTCAGTGAGCTTTGTAATGGATGGGGGAGGGGAGGGCCTCTGGTTTTTTTCCTACCATAGTATATCCATCCATTCAATGTTAATGACAGGAATCATAATGGTATCGATGGTGATTAGAATGTAGTTTTTTGAAAGCACCCAAAAGTGCTGCTTGAAAAAACCAATATACTTAAATATGTATCATTCTGTCAAAAATTACTTGTTAAGGGATTAACAAGTTGAGAATATAATTATTTGAAAGAAAAGCCAGCTCAGTGGCTCGGGGGTCTATAGCATGAAATGAAAATACAAGTAGGAGACTATGAACCGGATGTCCTTAATTTAGGTACCACCTCTAACACTGATCAGTTACATGACCTTAGGCAAGTCATTTGAGCTTCACTGTCATAATATATAAAATATGGATGATAATATTGCTATATAAAATATAGAATACTCTTGAAAGTCTTATGAAATCATAGCTGACTGTGTGTTTTGGGTTCTTAATCTCAGTTCTTAGCATCTATTGACTGCTAAAATTCATGTTTTCACTCTGTCCCTTGGACAATTCCACTTTCAAGGAGAGTAAGTCTCTGGAGTTTGAAAAAGGTCA
Source organism: Bos indicus (assembly GCF_029378745.1). Classification (NCBI taxonomy): domain Eukaryota; kingdom Metazoa; phylum Chordata; class Mammalia; order Artiodactyla; family Bovidae; genus Bos; species Bos indicus. Next base: position 138,980,495 of record NC_091789.1, read on the forward strand.
TATTTGCAATGCAATGGAATCCTGAAGTCAAATCCACCTATGGTTCTAATTCACTAAATCACAGCTGGTTAAGGCATGTGGCACCCTCATTTTGTACTCATCAGAGAAATGAGAAGATTCTGACCCTTCCTATAACATCATAAGGATCAATACACAGTATTTGGTCTATATGATACTACATGTTTAAAGATTCTAAATAGATGTAAACAAAGAGATGTTTCTTATGAACATCAGTATCATTTGAACATAAGTATTGTTTACAGACATTGATACATTTCTAACATACATAGTGCTTTGTAGCACACAAACATACATACCATGTGTAGGCAGAACAATGATTTCTCACTATTTTTTCCAGTGAGGAATTTGTTGTTGTTGTTCATTCTCTCAGTTGTGTCTGACTCTGTGACCCCATGGACTGCAGCATGCTGGGCTTCCCTGTAAAGCTCATGTAAGTTGATCAATTCTCCCAAGTCCACATGACTGTTAAGTGACAAAGTCATCCTTTCTATATTCCCTATCCAGAGAACAGACTTATTTCTTATCATATTTTTCAAGTCACTGAGAAGCTACTATATACCCAACTATTTTAAAACTATGTTTATAATTCCATTGCAGTAATGCCCCTTTCTTGATGGAATTTTGGTCTCCATTAAATTCATACACACGAATGTCAAATGAAAAACCCATTATTAAGAGTTTCAAAGTCTATTTCCTTAGGAAAAGAGTTGAAAGATGTCTAATAGATCAATGTCCTGCATCAGGTTGCCTCATGAACTCTTACAGGTCTTCATGAAGAGACATGGTCCTTCTCAAATATGAGCATCCTGTCTTCCATTGAAAAGATGATGTAGTGATTAAGAAAGGAATCATTAATTTATAATTGACACCAACTGAGAAGCAGAGGTTTGAGGTAAATTAGGGCAAGAAGTTGTTTTACCAAATCTTTAGTTGCTTAAGGATGCTTCCTCACAGAAAATGATAAAGCCAATTTCACTTTGATAAAATGCACCTTCTGAATTTCAGGAGAAATTCTTCTGTATCCAAAAGACCTCACTAGAGGGCCCTAGGTTAGAATAGATTTCTGAGTGAGAAAATCTTTTGACATGAGCCTGCATGGTTATTATGATACTTGTTAAAATGTATAGCTTGTGAGATCAATGATTAGTGATTGCCATTTAAAACAATTTTTCTTTCTTTATTTTGGCTGAGCTGGGTCTTAGTTGCTGCGCAGGTGTTTCTCTAGTTGCGGGGAGTGCGGTGCATGGACTTCTCATTGCGGAGGCTTCTCTTGTTGTGGAGCACAGGCTCTAAAGCGCAGCCTTCAGTAGTATGGCACGTGGACTCAGTACTTTTGACTCCTGGGCTCCAGAGGATGGGCTCAATAGTTGTGGCCCACAGGCTTAGATGCCCTGTGGCATCTTAGATGGGATCTTCCTGGACCAGGGATCAAACCTGTGTCTCCTGCATTGGCAGGCGGATTCTTTACTACTGAGCCACCAGGGAAGCTCCTGCCATTTTTTGGGGGGGGAGGGGGGGTGCTATATGTAATATCTCAGGGATCAGATAGAGAGTCTGTCTCTTAAATCTTAGATCTCTAAGCTACCACTGCAGAGTCAGCAACTGGCTTTCAACTCGCATGGTCCTTCACTGGCCCTTTATGTCCTTCATCCCCTTGCAGTGGTTATATCGGAAATCAAAGGCACACTGTAGAGCCCATTGCATTGGGTTAAATAAATTGATAGGAGGGCTGGAATTTTAGCATGGAGGTAAAAAAATGAAGCATAGTTCGCACTGCTACTAGTATTCAGGACTTTAAAGCTGTTTTTAATGTCCAACATTGTCTACAGAGCAAGGATGCCTAAAGAGCTGATGTCACCCTACATTTATTCTTTTTAATTTTTAGAAATCCAGCTAAATTCTCTCTTCTTAATCTTGTGGTATGAATAAAGATGCCCCACATACAGAGAGGCAGGCTTCAAGACCATGAAGTGTAAATGTGAAATCACTGCTCTTGGTTCCATGCAGACAATTGGATGTCTGTCCAGAGCATTTCTGGATAAAATGACTTAGAAGTCAGAAAAATCATTTTATGATTGGAATTCTTCTGCTTATTAGTGCTCAATGTTTACAGACCACAAATGTGTCCAGCACTTGAAACAATTTCTATTTCCAGTGATGATTCATACAAATGATTGCTTCTCTGTTGGCTAATGTGAAAAATACAGCATTTCTTTTCATAAACATGAAGAAGGCAAACAATAATTTGGAGGATAAATCAAATATAGTCCCTCTTGAATGTATTAGAAAGGTTCCTTCTCTGGTACAATTCTAAAAATGAAAATAATGAATAACAATAAGATTGACTGCTGCAGTATCACTTGTCTTAGACTTTCCTAAGTTTGGTTCTGCAACTGATGCAAAAACCACTTCGACATCACCTTAGTTATTATTATACTCTTGCTGAAATTTTCTTTTGGGGAGTTCTCAGGCTTTAACTTTTCATTATTGACTTGATGATGCTTGCCCCCACCCATATAAAATGCCTCATCTAAGTTCACAGAAGACTGAAAAGAAGCTGATTTTGAAAGAGTGAATTATTTTCAGTTGGACAATAGCAATAGTTTTACATTTGCAAGTAATCTAGCACTTAGTAGTTGAAATGGAGTTCCATTCATTGTATTCAATGATGGCATTTTTATTATTGTTGTAAAGTGTAGTATAGATACTGACAGTAAAGAATATAGGTAATCAACAGTTCTGTCAATCAACCAGTCAACAAATATTAATCAAGCATTTACTATATACAAAATACTGTGTATTTCTCTGAAGATGAGGCAAAGTAATACAACAGTATTTTGATCCTCTAGAGACTTATGATCCATATGTGAAGGTAAGAAAAATAAATACTATGGAATCGGGTCTCTAGGTCAGGGTATCATCTGCAGAGATCAGCTTACTGACACCTAAGAGCTTCAAAATGTGGCATTCGCCTATGGATTCATCAGTTTAAACTTTGGTTATTAGCTTGGCTGGTTCACAAGATTAATCTTTTCTGTGCCCCAAGTATGTTAGGATGTGACGTACTAACTGTATATAATATAAACCTGACATAGAAACCACATAGAATGAAAATGTTGCTATCAGGCTGCCACGTAACCCATGTGGACTGAGTGATGTGTAAGCTTCTTGTGTGCACTTTGCCTGGAAAGTTTCATGATAAACAGGGATAAACCAGAAATTAGAGATATTAGAGGTATAGGATCTCTACCATATGGTTGAAATGTGAAAAAGTTGAGTAGATCCTATCTCAAATAGACTGATGGAGACATCTCAAGCTCTCAGACTACTCTTTTTCATGCTCTGTTTCTAATCAACTCCACTGCTAATTAATAGGGCTTTCCAGCTGGCGCAGTGGTAAAGAATCCACCTGCCAATGCAGGAGATGCAGGTTCGATCCCTGGATTGTGAAGATCCCCTGGAGGAGTAAATGGCAACTCATTCCAGTATTCTTGCCTGGGAAATATGAACAGAGGACCCTGGCAGGCTTCACTCCATGGGGTCACAAAGAGTTGGATGCGACTGAGCTCTCACTCATAGGCCAGGCTGATTAATACTTTAAGTTGCTTTTTGAAAATGGTATATTATGAAGTATTACATTTTTATTAAAATATGTATGTGAAATATTCATAGAATATGCAGAATAATGATAAAACAAATTTCTATGTAACCACATATGGTGTAAGACATAGAAAACCAAAACTTCTGAAGCCCCCTGAATGCTAATCTAAGATCTCATCATATTCTTGCTTTGCTTTATTATCTAACACACACATACACACATATTGTGTAGTTTCTCATGTTTTGATGCATACGTAAATTGAATGAGATTGTATTTTTCTGTGACTTATTTTGTTTGGTCCATATTATGTTATTGCACGTAGCAAGAAGTCATTCATTTTCACACCATATTGCTCTGTTCTCTGAGCGTTTCACAATTTATTCATCCGTTCCACTGCTGATGGATGGGCTTTTGGGTTGTTGCCAGGTGCTTTGCTATGATAAATACTGCTGTGTAATATTCTTCTTCACTTCTTTTCCCGTACATGTGCATATTTGGAGGGAGAGTTACTGAATCCTAAGGTACACACAACTTCATTTCATTGGCTGATACCACGTTGTCTCTTACAGTGTTCTAATAATTGGTACTCTCACCATAGGAGAGAAAGTTTCTGGTTTCTTTATATGCTCAGCAACATTTGGCATTGTCAGACTTCTTAATTTCTGCCAATGTTAAATAGCATCTCATTGTGCTTTTAGTCTGTATATGTTTATTTATCTAATTATTAATGAGCCTGAATACCTTTTCAATATGTTTACTGACCATTTGTGTTATATCTATGAAAAATCTGTTTCTTTCTTTTGAAAACTATTCAATTAGGTTGTTTCTTTTTCCTTATTTACGTGTAAAATCTATTTTCTAGCAATCTTTTGCTAGTAATATATGTTACAGATATCTTTTTTTAAATTTCTTAAATTTTATTTTATTTTTAAACTTTACATAATTGTATTAGTTTTGCCAAATATTTACAGATACCTTTTTCCAGTTTCTGGCTTTTCACATTTATTGCACTGTTGTTGTTGTTCAGTCATCAAGTTGTGTCTGACTCTTTGTGACCCCATGGACTGCAACATACCAGGCTGGCCTATTCTTCACCATCTCCTGGAGTTTGCACAAATTCATGTCCATTGAGTTGGTGATGTTATCCAACCATCTTATCCTCTGCCACCCCCATGTCCTCATGCCCTCAATCTTTACCACCATCAGAGTCTTTTCCAACGAGTCAGCTCTTTGCATCAGATGGCCAAAGTATTAAAGTTTCTGCTTCAGCAACAGTCCTTCCGATGGATATTCAGGGTTGATATCCTTTAGGATTGACTGGTTTGATCTCCTTGCTGTCCAAGGGACTCTCAGGAGTCTTCTCCAGCACTATAATTAGAAAGCATGAGTTCTTCACCTGTCAATATTCTTTATGGTCCAACTCTCACATACATACATGACTACTGGAAAAACTATAGCTTTGACTAGACAGACCTTGGTCACAAAGTGATGTCTCTGCTTTTTAATATGATGTCTAGGTTTGTCATAGCGTCCCTTCCAAGGAGCAAGTGGATTTTAATTTCATGGCTGTAGTCACCATCTGCAGTGATTTTGGAGCCCAAGAAAATAAAATCTGTCACTGTTTCCCCCTTTTTAACTCTTCTATTTTCTGTGACGTGATGGGACCTGATGCCATGATCTTAGTTTTTTTAATGTTGAGTTTCAAGCCAGCTTTTCCACTCTCCTCTTTCACCCTCATCAGTTCAGTTCAGTTCAGTCACTCAGTCATGTCCAAGTCCTTGTGACCCCTTGGACTGAAGCATGCCAGACTTCCCTGTCCATCACCAACTCCCAGAGCTTGCTCAAACTCATGTTGAGTGGGTGATGCCATCCAACCATCTCATCCTCTGTCATCCCCTTCACCTGTCTTCAATCCTTCCCAGCATCAGTGTCTTTTCCAATGAGTCAGTTCTTCACATCAGGTGGCCAGAATATTGGAGCTTCAGCTTTAACATCAGTCCTTCCAATGAATATTCAGGACTTATTTCCTTTAGGATTGACTGGTTTGATCTCCTTGCAATCCAAGGCACTCTCAAGAGTATTCTCCAACACCACAGTTCAAAAACATCAATTCTTCAGTGCTCAGCTTTCTTTATACTGCAACTCTCACGATCAGTCCTGGGTGTTCATTGGAAGGACTGATGTTGAAGCTGAAACTCCAATCCTTTGGTCACCTGATGTGAAGAGCTGATTCATTTGAAAAGACCCTGTGCTGGGAAAGATTGAAGGCAGGAAGAGAAGGGGATGACAGAAGATGAGATGGTTGGTCGCATCACTGACTCAATGGACATGAGTTTGGGTAAACTCCGGGAATTGGTGATGGACAGGAAGGCCTGGTGTGCTGCAGTCCATGAGGTTGCAAAGAGTTGGACATGACTGAGTGACTGAACTGAAGTGAACTCACATCCATACATGACTACTGGAAAAACCATAGCTTTGATTAGATGAACCTTTGTCAGCAAAGTAATGTATTTGCTTTTTAATATGCCCTTTAGTTCCTTTTCACTTTCTGCTATTAGAGTGGTATCATCTGCATGTCTGAGGTTGTTAATATTTTTCCTGGAAATCTTGATTCCAGCTTGTCATCATCCAGCCTGGCATTTTGCATGATGTACCCTGTATATAAGTTAAACAAGCAGGGTGACAATATACAGCCTTGACATACTCCTTTCCCAATTTGGAACCAGTCCATTGTTCCATGTCTGGTTCTAACTGTTGCTTCTTGACCTGAATACAGGTTTCTTAGAAGACAGGTAAGGTGGTCTGGTACTCCCAATTCTTTAAGAATGTTCCACAGTTTGTTGTGATCCACATAGTCAAAGGCTTTAGTGTAGCCAATGAATCAGAAGAATTTCTGGAATTTTCTCCCTTTCTCTATGATCCAATAAATGTTGGCAATTTGATCTCTTGTTCCTCTGCCTTTTGTAAACCTAACTTGTACATCTGGAAGTTCTTGGTTCACAAACTGCTGAAACCTAACTTGAAGGATTTTGAGCATAACTACACTAGCATGTTAAATGAGCACAATTGTATGGTAGTTTGAACATTCTTTAGGACTGGAATGAAAACTGACCTTTTCCAGTCCTGTGGCTCACTGCTGAGTTTTCCAAATTTGCTGACATATTTTGTGTAGCACTTAAACAGTCATCATCTTTTATGAAATTAAATAGCTCATGTGGAATTTCATCACTTCCACCAGCTTTGTTCATAGTAATGCTTCTTAAGGGCCACTTGACGTCACACTCCAGGATATCTGGCTCTAGGTGAGTGACCACACCATCATGGTTATCCAGGTCATTAAATCTTTTTTGTGTATAGTTCTTCTGTGTATTCTTGCCACTCTTCTTAACCTCTTCTGCTTCTATTAGGTCCTTTCTCTTTCTGTCCTGTATCATGCCCATCCTTGCATTAAATGTTCCCTGATAGCTCCAATTTTCTTGAAGAGATCTCTAGTCATTCCCATTTTGTTGTTTTCCTCTATTTCTTTGCATAGTTCACTTAACAAGTCTTTCTTATCTCTCCTTGCTATTCTCTGGATCTCTACATTCAGTTGGATACATCTTTCCCTTTCTCCCTTGCCTTTCACTTCTCTTCTTTTCTCCACTATTTGTAAAGCCTCCTCAGACAACCACTTTGTCTTCTTGCATTTCTTTTTCTTGGAGATGGTTTTGGTCACCACCTCTTTTACAGTGTTATAAACCTCCATCCATAGATCTTTAAGCACTCTGTCTACCAGACCTAAGGCTTCCGTGGTGGCTCAGATGGTAGAGTCTGCCTGCAATGTGGGAGATCCGGGTATGATCCCTGGGTCAGGAAGATCCCCTGGAGAAGGAAATGGCAACCCATTTCAGTATTCTTGCTTGGAAAATCCCATGGATGTTGGAGGCTACAGTCCATGGGGCTGCAAAGAGTTGGACATGACTGAGCAATTATTTCTTTCACCAGATCTAACCCTTTGAATTTATTCATCTTCTCTACTATATAATCATAAGGGATTTGATTTAGATCATACCTGAATGGCCTACTGATTTTGCCTACTTTCTTCAGCTTAAGCTTGAATTTTGCAATAATGAGCTGATCTGAGCTGCAGTCAGCTCCAGGTCTTGTTTTTGCAGAATGTATAGAGCTTCTCCATCTTTGGCTACAAAGAATATAAACAATCTTATTTCGGTATTTACCACCTGGTGATGTCCTTGTGTGGAGTTGTTTCTTGGGTTTGTGGAAAAAAGTGTGTTCTCTTGATAAAACTCCGTTAACCTTTATGGCCCTGCATGGTATGGCTCATAGCTTCACTGAGTTGTGCAAGCCCTTTTGCCATGACAAGCCTGTGATCTATGAAGGGGTTATTGTATTACTAATATAAATTTATTAATATTCCCCTTATGCTTTTTGTTATTTTTGGCTTACAAGTATCAATATTGTGATAATGCAGATGTGTTCTTCTATTATCTTCTAAGTTTCTAATGTTATGCACACTTAAAATAATTAATACCTAGAGCAAATGTTGTCTATTTTAATTGTCTATGTGACTGTCATGCACATTTAGTTGTTAATTGATGGGTGTAGATCATATATGAAAACAGAAATTGGATGCTGTCCTTCTAAGGATTTGGAAATTAAAATGTCCTATGATATTAGCATAGCACATCATAGCCCAATTTTGCAAAGGCACTTAAAAAGATAAAATGGCTGCTAATCCAAAAAAGACTTAAATGTTGTTCTGATAATGTGTGATTGTATAATATGTACCCCCAAACTTTTATGGTTTAAAATAGCTATTAGTAATGGATAAAGAAGTTGTGGTACATATACACAATGGAATATTACTCAGTCATAAAAAGGAACCCATTTGAGTCAGTTCTAATGAGGTGGATGAATCTAGAGCCTATTACACAGAGTGAAGTGAGTCAGAAAGAGAAAGATAAATATCGTATACTAATGCATATATACAGAATCTAGAAAGATGGCACCAAAGAATTTATTTGCAGGGCAGCAATGGAGAAACAGACATAGAGAACAGACTTATAACACAGGGAGAGGGGAGGAGAGGGTGAGATGTATATAGAGAGAAACATGGAAACTTACACTTATGTAAAATAGATAACCAATGGGAACTTGCTGTATGTCTCAGGAAACTCAAACAGGGGCTGTGTATCAATCTAGAGGGGTGGGATGGGGAGAGAGATGGGAGGGAGGTTCGAGAGGGAGGGGATATATGTATACGGGAACTCCTTATTGCCAAATTCAGACTTAAATTGAAGAAAGTAGGGGAAACCACTAGACTATTCAGGTATGACCTAAATCAAATCCCTATGATTATACAGTGGAAGTGAGAAATAGATTTTTTTTAATTAATTTTATTTTATTTTTAAACTTTACATAATTGTATTAGTTTTGCCAAATATCAAAATGAATCCACCACAGAAATAGATTTAAGGGACTAGATCTGATAAGACAGAGTGCCTAATGAACTATGGACGGAGGTTCGTGACATTGTACAGGAGACGGATCAAGACCATCCCCATCAAAAAGAAATGCAAAAAAGCAAAATGGCTGTCAGAGGAGGTCTTACAAATAGCTGTGAAAAGAAGAGAAGCAAAAAGTAAAGGGGAAAAGGAAAGATATAAGCATCTGAATGCAGAGTTCCAAAGAATAGCAAGGAGAGATAAGAAAGCCTTCCTCAGCGATCAATGCAAAGAAATAGAGGAAAACAACAGAAAGGGAAAGACTAGAGATCTCTTCAAGAAAATTAGAGATACCAAGGGAACATTTCATGCAAAGATGGGCTCGATAAAGGACAGAAATGGTATGGACCTAACAGAAGCAGAAGATAGTAAGAAGAGGTGGCAAGAAAACACAGAAGAACTGTACAAAAAAGAGTTTCACAACCCAGATTATCACGATGGTGTGATCACTCACCTAGAACCAGACATCCTGGAATGTGAAGTCAAGTGGGCCTTAGGAAGCATCACTACAAACAAAGCTAGTGGAGGTGATGGAACTCGAGTTGAGCTATTTCAAATCCTAAAAGATGATGCTGTTAAAGTGCTGCACTCAACATGCCAGAAAATTTGGAAAACTCAGCAATGGCCACAAGACTGGAAAAGGTCAGTTTTCATTCCAATCCCAAAGAAAGGCAATGCCATAGAATGCTCAAACTACTGCACAATTGCACTCATCTCACACACCAGCAAAGTAATGCTCAAAATTTTCCAAGCCAGGAATATCAATAACCTCAGATATGCAGATGACACCACCCTTATGGCAGAAAGTGAAGAGGAACTAAAAAGCCTATTGATGAAAGTGAAAGAGGAGAGTGAATAAGTTGGCTGAAAGCTCAACATTCAGAAAACTAAGATCATGATATCTGGTCCCATTACTTCATGGGAAATAGATGGGGAAACAGTGGAAACAGTGTCAGACTTTATTTTTTGGGGCTCCAAAATCACTGCAGATGGTGATTGCAGCCATGAAATTAAAAGACACTTGCTCCTTGGAAGGAAAGTTATGACCAACCTAGACAGCATATTAAAAAGCAGAGACATCACTTTGCCAACAAAGGTCCATCTAGTCAAGGCTATTGTTTTTCCAGTGGTCATGTATGAATGTGAGAGTTGGACCACAAAAAAAACTAGCACTGGGATTTAGAAAGATGGTAACAATAACCCTGTGTACGAGACAGCAAAAGAGACACTGATGTATAGATCAGTCTTATGGACTCTGTGGGAGAGGGAGAGGGTGGGAAGATTTGGGAGAATGACATTGAAACATGTAAAATATCATGTAGGAAATGAGATGCCAGTCCAGGTTTGATGCACGATACTGGATGCTTGGGGCTAGAGCACTGGGACGACCCAGAGGGATGGTATAGGGAGGGAGGAGGGAGGAGGGTTCAGGATGGGGAACACATGTATACCTGTGGCGGATTCATTTTGATATTTGGCAAAACTAATACAATTATGTAAAGTTTAAAAATAAAAATTAAAAGAAAAAAAAAAAACTAGCACTGAAGAACTGATGCTCTTGAACTGTGGTGTTGGAGAAGACTCTTGAGAGTCCCTTGGACAGCAAGTAGATCAAACCAGTCCATCCTAAAGGAAATCAGTCCTGAATATTCATTGGAAGGACTGATGCTGAAGGTGAAACTCCAGTACTTTGGCCACCTGATGCAGAGAACTGACTCGTTGGAAAAGACCCTGATGCTGGGAAGGATTGAAGGTGGGAGGAGAAGGGGACGACAGAGGATGAGGTGGTTGGATGGCATCACCGACTCGATGGACATGAGTTTGAGCAAGCTCCACGAGTTGGTGATGGACAGGGAAGCCTGGCGTGCTGCAGTCCATGGGGTCACAAGGAGTCAAACACGACTGATGCAACAAACTGAACTGTACTGAAGACCCAGTCAGCCAAATGTGTGTGTGTGTGTGTGTATTTAAAAAAGAGATAAAAGAGAAGTAAAATTTAGAGGTAAATAGTATTTCAAAAAAAGAGAAAATGACTGCAGAAGGAAGGTATAAGATACAAGTAAAAGTAGTGAACATAGAAATTGCTATATAGATTGGTAAATATGAATAAATAATATCAGTACCAGTTTTATCCAGACCTACATGACCTTCTAGAACTAACACCAAAAAAAGATGTCCTTTTTCATCATAGATGGGATTTCCCAGTGTCTCAGTTGGTAAAGAATCTGCCTGCAATTCAGGAGACCTGGGTTTGATCCCTGGGTAGGGAAGATCTTCTGGAGAAGGAAATGGCAACTCATTCCAGTACTCTTGCCTGGAGAATTCCATGGACAGAGGAACCGGGCAGGCTACAGTCTGTGTTTTCGCAAAGAGTCGTACACAACTGAATGATTATCTTTTCATCATAGGCGATTGGAATACAAAAGTAGGAAGTCAGGAGCTACCTGGAGTAACAGGCTAACAGAGTTAGTCTGGGCAATGGCTAACAGAGTTTTGTCAAGAGAACACACTGGTCATAACAAACACCCAGACGACTCTACACATGGACATCACCAGATGGTCATACCGAAATCTGACTATATTATTTGCAGCTAAAGATGGAGATGCTCTATGCAGTCAGCAAAAACAAGACCAGGAGCTGACTGTGGCTCAGATCATGAACTCCTTATTGCAAAATTCAGACCTAAATTGAAGAAAGTAGGGAAAACCTCTAGGCCATACATCACTTGGCCAACAAAAGTCCATATAATGAAAACTATTGTTGTTCCAGTACAGATGTGAGAGTTGGATCATAAAGAAGGCTGAAGAGCACTGAAGAATTGATGCTTTCAAGTTGTGGTGCTGGAGAAGACTCTTGAGAGTCCCTTAGACAGCAAGAAGATCAAACCAGTCAATCCAAAAGGAAATCAACCCTGAACATTCATTGGAAGGACTGATGCTGAAGTTCTAATCCTTTGGCCACCTGACATGAAGAACTGACTCATAAAAAAGACCCTGACACTGGGAAAGATTGAAGACAGGAGGAACAGGGGGTGACAGAGGATGGGATGGTTTGATAGTATCACTGACTCAAGGGACATGAATTTTCGCAAACTCCAAGAGATAGTGAAGGACACGATAGCCTGGCATGCTGCAGTCCATGGGGTCACAGAGAATCAGACACGACTTAGTGACTGAACAACAACAACAACAAATGTTAATTTGAGACAAAAGTAAGTTTTAAAGTGAAAAAAAATCTTACTACAGAGAGCCAGGAATAGTACCCATATCATCTGGATTAAAGCTACACTATGACACCCCACTGGATTAGAACAGAAAGAAAATTTAAGATGAAGACGAGCAGAGTTAATAAAGGAAGTAGAAAGTCAGAGGGGCATCCTGACAAGTTATTAAATGCTAGGGGGAAAAAAGTTAAATAGGATTAATGTATTCAACATAGTCATCAAAAGTTTCTCTTCACCTCCTCCTCCTCATCATCCTTCCCTTTTCCCTCTCTTCCTCCTCTCACCCCACTCCACCACTTAACTCCAGGTTCTCAGAGACCAAGATGCTGGAATTAGTTCACTTCATATAAGAATGTAAAAGGACGATGTAATTCTTGCCCTCAAGAATATAAAGTCTGTTGTCTAAAATATGCCAGAGATGGTTTATCTCTGTGTTTTAGGACAGTCATATAGTAGCCATGGATGGATCTAGGATACATAAATGATGGGAAATCCTGGTAAATTGGATGGAAAAAATGGATGGAGTCTCCATTAAGAGAACCTTCAAAAAAACATGTGGGTCAGTCATAAACCTTATTTCCCTCCAGGCTTGTACATTTATGGCACGTGATATTGAGAATTGAGAAGATGGATATCCAAATTCTAGTTCCTGCTTACTAGCTCTAAAATCATAGACAAATTACTCTGCACTCCATTTTCCATTCAATAAAATAGGAGATGTGTCACCTTCCTTGTCTACCACCCCTGTTTGGGTTAGTGGGCCATATAAACTTTGAGGACTCCAGCTATGTAAGCTATTGTTATTCTTGAATAAATGCTTCCACTATCACAGTCACATGAGGCCATTTATATATAATAGTTTACTTAATTCTGAGGAGAGGATGGTGGCCTTCCCAGGTGGCTCAGTGGTAAAGAATCTGCCTGCCAATTCAGGAGATGTGAGTTCAACCTCTCTGTCAGGGGAAAATCCCCTGGAGAAGGAAATGGCAACCCACTCCAGTATCCTTGCCTGGAGAATCCCATGGACAGAGGAGCCCGGCTGGCTATAGTCCGTGGGGTCTCAAAGAGTCGGATGACTGAGCAACTGAGCACAAGGAGAGGATTATAATTTGTATTCAGTGTTTCACATTAGTTTAGGAAAACATGGAAAAAAAGATATTTTTCATTGATGATGGATAGTGTATACAAAATATTTGTAGGTGAAGAAAGCAAGATCCTATTATTTTTCAGATGGGAAATTATCATATGAGCTTCTGAAAAGAAAACCTAATTCAACTTTAAAGTTCCTAACTTTAATAATAAAAGCATGTTGAATAATCATGCCAAATGACTTGGATCAATTGCTAAATATGAATGAGGGGAGAATTAAATTGACACAAAGGGTGCTTGCTTCAGCAGCACATATACTAAAATTGGAACGATACAGAGAAGATTAGCATGGCCCCTGCGCAAGGATGACACGCAAATTCGTCAAGCGTTCCATATTTTTTTAAAAAAATTGACACAAAGGAAAGATTTTCTTGTCAGAGAAAAATTTGTGAAGAGAGCTAGAGATAATTTAATGTAATCATAAGACTGACTCTGGAAAATACTGAGTTGTGTTTGCTTCTTGACCAGCACACCAAGAAATGTAATCAACTAAAGAGATGGAAACAATTGAGTAACCATTTTTCTTTCTCCTTTTAAGGAAAACTGTTTTTGTTATGGAATGCAGTGCTTTCAAGATAAGGCCAAATTATATTGTAAAACTAAATCAGTTTTTAAGTAAATACTAGAAAAATCTAGTTGCACAGGCTCCCATCATATATTTAGAAAATAAGCTTTTCTGTTTATTTATAGGTTACCATAAAGAAAGGGTAAATGCAATTGTCAGTGTCATGTATACAAAGTCACATTGATACAGATAAAAATGAAAATAAAATGTGAATAATGGATGGTAAATCATTTTCTTTGGTCTCCAGAAGCCACTTAAAAATTGAAATGAAAGGCTGCCATGATTAATCTTTTAATATTTAATATATAAGGACATTGAAAGCAATCTTAATGTGGACTTAAGACCCCTTGATTCCACTGTGTTGAACAGACCTATTATCCTCAGGGGCATGTCCTTTCACCATGGAGTCATAGCTTTTTGCACCAGGATTTCATACACCTACTTTCCATTTCCGTCTGGCAATCCATTCTCTTCCCAGTATCTCCTCATCAAGAATCTATAGGGCCATTGGGCACTCTCTTTTCCTTGTGTGTCCCTCCAGCTTCTGGAGACTGTTGACAATGGGCTACACAAATTAGGTTTTATTGACAACTGGTTTCCAGGTGATTTCAGCCAATAGGCATCAGCAGGAGATCGGAGTTGGGAAGCAAAGTGAGTTGGAATATTTATTCCATCAGCCCCCTCCAAACTGAGCAGAAATTTGCTAGTGGCTTTTTTTTTTTTTTTTTGAAGCCAAATTCAAAGAGATAGAAAATAGATGAGTGTTTCCCAGCAACTTAGGAGAGAGGAAAATGGGGAGTGATTGCTAATGCATATGGGGCTTTCAGTTCAGTTCAGTTCGGTTCAGTCGCTCAGTCGTGTCCGACTCTTTGTGACCCCATGAATCGCAGCACGCCAGGCCTCCCTGTCCATCACCATGGGGCTTTGGTGAGTGCTAAAAATATTCTTGAGTTGGATAGTAGTGATAGTTGCAACACTTTGCAAATATGCTAAGGCCATTTAATTGTGTATATCAAAAGGGTGAATTTTATGATGTGTGATTTATATCTCAATTGAAAATGGATAGAAAATATACAATGGAATATTATTCAGGCATAAAGAAGAATGAAATCTTACCATTTGCAGCAATAAGGATGGACCTTGAAGGCATTATGCTACGTGAAATGTCAGACAGAGAAAGACAAATACCATATGATGTCACTTACATGTGGAATTGAAAAAAAAACGAGTTCATGAATACAGAGAATAGATTGGTGGTTTCCAGAAGTGGGGGGAGGAGGCAATGGGTGAAGGAGGTCAAAACTACAAGCTTCCAGTTATAAAATAAATAAGTCATGGGGATAAAATATACAGCAAGGTGTCTATAGTTAACACTAGTATATTACATATTTGCTATTATAATAATAATACTGTATTGCAAGTTGCTAAGAGGGTGGATCTTAAAAATTCCCATGATAAGAAAAAAATGTTGTAACTATGTATGGTAAAAGATGTTACCTAGACTTATTGTGGTGATCATTTCACAGTGTGTGTAAATATTGAATTATTATGTTGGACACATGAAGTTGGACACATAGTTGTATGTTAAGTATACCTCAATAAGAAATGGATAGAAAAGTTGCAAACCAAACTTTTATAGCACAAAACAAAAAATATGGATAAACAAAAGAGGAAAGACTAAAAAATTAAAAATCATAACATAAAAATTGCAGATGAAGAAAAATGTATCATTTATATCAGTTAAAGTACATGAACAGAAAGGACACACACACATACACACACACACATACACACTCAAACACACACACACAGAGTTCCTGGGAACTGTTTTGCAAGGTACTTGCTCTTCTTCCTTATCAGCTTTAGTACATGTTTTCTATGCTGTATTATGACTTTGCACTTGATTTTAAATTAATATTATTTAATTAGGTGTAAGACATATTGCATGTAAAGATGACAGAGAAATTCATTCTTTATACTTTTCATAGCTTTTAGTCCAGAAAGAGGCATTAGTTAGGAGCAAGATTTGAAATTTTAGCTCATTATTTCTTGATTTGCTTCTTTTCCTTTCTAGCCTTTCTTATTTTCTTCCAATCTTAACCAATGCTTTCATCCCTATTTTTCTCCTGAACCCAATTCTTAACCCTTTAAGTCCTCAGCATCCCTTTCTAAAGCCACTAAATTAGATTATTGATGACAAACAAAAGGACTCAGAGTTTATGAGTCTGCAAGTCCTTTGCTTTCTCAGTATAACAAAGTCTGAATTTTTCAACCTTCAGGGTACAGCATAGAGCTCAT
Organism: Bos indicus; assembly: GCF_029378745.1. NCBI lineage: Eukaryota > Metazoa > Chordata > Mammalia > Artiodactyla > Bovidae > Bos > Bos indicus. Next base: position 138,996,857 of record NC_091789.1, read on the forward strand.
CTTAGACATTCTTTTTGGCTGATCAAAGAAAGGAGGTCAACTTACTTGGAAAGTGCTTTCATGTTTACTTAAACTAAACACTGTTGTTAGTTCTCTTGCTGTATTTTAAAAAATTCAAGTGAAAGATGCTCAAGGGTCATATAGTACATGAGGCTGTTGAAACAGGGAGGATAAAGATGAGACTGGAATGGATTTTTAGTACCAGATTCCACTTTGGCTTTATACTTCAATCTATTGCAGTAATGTCTCCTTTCGTACTCCTGAGAGTCAGCTTAGGTTCTTCAAGACATGGCCAGAACACATTCTGTAGAGGAAGATAGAGGGAGGACCTATTTGCCCATAGGAGAAGGGTCCAATTCTATTCTCATGGTAATAAGCTTAAGAGGCACCACTATATCCCCCGCTTTAGGGAAGAGTGAGAGCAGTAAGGGGTAACTCAGTCCCATGGAGTCTGGGGAGGGGGGCATTGTGGGGCCACAGCATTTATGGAGGGCATGGCAATTGTTTCTGATGTCATCTCTGCCGCATGCTATAGTAGAATGAGCCTTGAACTCTATGGTTATGTTTGAATCCTGTTTCAGTCATTTATTCGAACCAGACATGGTGAGTGGAACCAGATTTCTGGAGGGATTCTAGCTTTGGCGACCTTGGAGTTATGTATTCATCCAACAAATATTTTATTGAGTGCCTACTATGTTCCAGGCTCTATTCTGGACATGGAATATATTTTAAAAACTGGGAGTAATATGGAGTCTCTAACCTCACCAAATTTACCATGACTTTGGAGGCTAGCCCCCTCTCCAGCCATCAGTTGACCCTAAAAAGGGCTAGATGGCACATTGTCCCGCCTGTGGCCATAGGCAATCATGCAAAATGCACTAATTAAATGTCTCCATAATGACTGTGCTTCAGGAATGGCCTGGTGCCAATGCCTTGAAAAAGACTGTGCTCTGAATGCCACTCTTGTCCTGAAGCCAATGGATAAAGTGACCACAGCACACGCCTAGGATTGATTGTTTGCTTTGGATTTAATCAAGCTCTCCTCTCCTCCTGCCTTGGAAACGTTAATGCTTTCTCTCTACTACCGCCACTATACCTTAATATGAAGAGAATTAAATTTCCCCTCTGACTTTTAATTATCCCCTGACAGCTTTGGGAAATGGCATGGGTAACACAAATCAGAAATGCCAATCGGCCTTGGAATGCGTCCTGCATGCTTTGAAACAGATTTTCTGAGTTATGTTTTGAACAAATGTTAATGTTCATTTGTGTTTTTTTAACAGACACCAACAAATGAGCAGAAAAGGGAAAAAAGTTCTTCGCAAATGTAATGGTGTTACAGGAGGACTTTCAAGGATCAACAATACCATGAAGGTAATTGGCCGGCAGTATGCGAAACTGTACATCAGATATTTCTTCAACTGAGGTCTTGTTTGTATCAGGGCTTCTCTAAATAGACTTGGAAATTGAATCATTTTTAAAAAGGAATTTTCTAGTCTAAAAGTTTCTGAATGGTAACTCTCAATTTTTGTACTCCTTTTTCCATCACAGACCAGCAATGAAAAAACTAGCCCTGGTCCATAAATCGCAGTTTCATTAGCCCTGTTCTATATAATAGGTAACACCTTTTCGTGGGTAGGCATTATGCCAAATATTTGATAAATATCAAAATTTAGTCTTCACAACAATCCTATGCGGCAGTTCTTCTTTTCTGTTTTGCATATGGAAAATGAGGTTTAGAGAGTTTAGGTTATAGGCTGAAAGTCTCAAAATCAATCATTGGTGAAATATTTCTTCCTGAGTCACATCTGTCCACCACCATCTTTCCTTAAGGATCAGCATGGAGCAAGGTTGGATAGTTTGTAATATGCAAGGGTTATTGACAGATAATGACACCAAGAAGGATTGGATCCAATAGGCCAAGGGCATAAATTGGAAGTAAATTTATAATAATAATTTATTATTACTTATAATAATAAATTTTTATTACTTATAATAAACTATTGTTACTTATAATACTGGAAGCAAAAGACCAGGAGAACCAGGTCAGACATGAGTCAGGTACTAGGTGACTGAAGATAAGAATGATTGAAACTGAGTTGGCTGCCAGGGTATGGAATGTTCCTCATAAGCAGCTACCCCAGTAAAAAAGAAACTTATTAACAGCTGTCACCTGATTATTCTACCACCTTCCAACATACTATCTGGATCTCACTATAACTCAGTGGTCCTGGTTCTTTTAAGGCAATAAGGTCATCAACATCTATCCACAACACTTTACATGGCAGAGGGAAGAACACATCCTTTGGCACCGTTAGAGGTTCAATTGAAGGGTCTTTATCCTCAGGGAGACCAAATAGTGTACTATTTAGAGTCCACAAATTGAAGAACTTGTCTCCTCTTCATCAGAACATCCTCTTTACAGTAAAACACAACAGAACTGGGAGTAGGTCACCCCCTATGGCTGGGAGTGACTGCTAAGCTATTTTCAGGTAAACAAGAGGACTTCACCAGGTTATTAGCACCTGGAGATACCCACTGGAAAGCAAGTGTGGTGTCTTAGGGCTGGATCAGTCCCCTGAAAGCAGGGGACATTGAAGCTAATAATAGAAACTCACATTGCAAGCTAAAGTAGGAAAGTGCATTGTCAAAGTAGGGATGTAAGACAAAGGGGAGGGGCCAAGGAAAAAGTCTCTGAGCAGGGGGAGATAGTAGGTCAAATGTAATAGCCCACGTGAAAACATGTCCGAGCCCCAGAGATAAGTATTACATTCAAGTTATAGAAAATATAGAAAGGCACTCTCACACATGCACACATACAGACACACCACAAGCAATCAGCTGCCCATATTCCTGCAATCCAGACATGATCTTTTCTGTACACTATTTGACTTGGAGAATAAGCAAAGCCCAACTGAGCTGATTCCTTGACTGTGTTCTGACTAGTGTATGTGTTGGAGAGAAAGAGATATTGAGGCCAGGACTCTGAAAAAGAGGGGCAGCTAATCCAGTTCTGAAAAACAGTGGTAATGTTGCAGGTGGCCAAGGCATCATGGAATTTCTGACCCAGAGAGAACTTGATGCTCATCCAGTTGGTGATTTTAAAGGTCTGTTCTTCAGAGCAGTATAGGTTCCACACAGATGTATCAGGGGCTGTCTGGTAAAAAGTGGGTAAGGTTGAGTGTAGAGAAAAGTGGTCAGAGTTATAGGTCCCCAACCTGACTTCCAACTCAGTGGCTCTGCATTAGCTCCCGGATATATTCCTTTCTAGCTAAGATTTCATTTGAAGAAATGATTCTGCTGCTCTTAAAAGAGGAAAATAAAAATGATTGAAAGCCAAGTAATCATTTTGCTGATAAAGAAACTGAAATCCAAAGAGATGAAAGGATTAAAAGGCCCCATGGTCTGGTATGGTAGCTATAAGGAGCATTCTTGATCCCCTAGCCCTTCTATGACATTTGCCTTGAAATCAGCTGAGTCGTTTTACATCTTCTGTAAAATAGGCCGCCTTTTACTCAGAAAACCACTGGTTTGGGCTCAGTATTATACAGCTGTAGGGTATTATGCAGCTGCTAAGTCACTTCAGTCGTGTCCGACTCTGTGTGACCCCATAGACAGCAGCCCACCAGGCTCCCCTGTCCCTGGGATTCTCCAGGCAAGAACGCTGGAGTGGGTTGCCATTTCCTTCTCCAATGCAGGAAAGTGAAAAGTGAAAGTGAAGTCACTCAGTTGTGTCCGACTCTGCAACCCCACAGATTGCAGCCCACCAGGCTCCTCTGCCCATGGGATTTTCCAGGCAAGAGTACTGCAGTGGGGTGCCATTGCCTTCTCCATAGGGTATTATACTGTCCCCATTATCCTCAGTCTGAGAGATTGCCCTGGATGTAGGACTCAGTGCTAAAACTGAGAAAGTCCAAGACAAACCAGGACAGTTGGTCACCCTATCAGAAAGCCCCTGATGCCCAGATGTTTCTTTACCAACCGCTCTCTTTTTGTTGCTAGAATCCTGAGTAAGTTTCTATCTCACTTTAGAGTCTCACAGAGTCCTTCAACCTTTGGAGCCCGGTCTTTGAGCCTAGCTTTCTCAATTATGCCTTCTGATCCCAAGCTTTCTGATTCTTACTCAGATAGATGCATTCTGTCTGCTTGCTTCTGTCTGTCGTGGACAAAACCCTCTATCTAGCCTTGATTTTATTTTCCCCTCTGGGGTCTGATCACATGGAATCATTGAAGATGTCACTGAGTGCCATTTGCTGTCCATGCAAATTGCAATAACTGCTGGCTATTTTCCTAATCAGTCTGTTAAGCTTCTCATACATTCTGGAAGATCTTAGACCCACACACAGACTTTTGTCAGAGCTTCATTCCATCAGCTTTTCTCTTCAGTACTGACAATTTTGGAAAACACTGTATCTCGGCTGATGGAGGTCAACTACAGATTTTATCCCTCATGCAGTCCATGACCTGAGTGCTTGGACCTATCAGATTAGCAGAGGATAATTTTCTTTTAATTCATTTTTCAAATAGTTAGAAAGAGTCTCTTCAGACCACTGTTGATCAGTATATCTAAATTATTCTCACCACTTAGTTTTACCTTAAGAAGACCTGTTACATATCATCCAAGGAGGATTTTATTAAGTAACTCGAGCATGGAATTTTAGCATCTTATTTGATAACTCCACCAAAGTGCTCAGCGTTTGGCCTGCGGGGAGAACCTTGTGGCCTCTGCTCTGCTCATCTGCCTACTCGTATCTATTCTAGGCTTACTTGGTAGATTCTGATCTGAACTATTTTTTTGAGTCCCAGACATGTTCTTTTTCAAAAAACAAAAAACTGGTTTGGCTCAATTCTGTGTGTTTCCTGCTCTCTCCAGCTGCAGTGATGCTACTCAGACCTCTGTGCTCAAGGGATGCGATTAGAGACATGAAATGGCATTGAACTTCACACCATAGAGTGTTCAAGTTCAGCTAGCATGTGAGAGATCATAGTAGTTTTCTTCCCATTCAGTAAACACAGAGTTATATTTTTGCCCTTTCACTTTTAGTTTCTTTAGAGGGAAAAATCACTTCACTTTATACCAAGCCTTAAATAGTGAGAGAGACATCAGTGATGTTGTAATCATGCCATAGGGAAGAAAATCTTAGTAGCTATAACAGTGGAAGAAATGTTGGAGGGGGATGTGCCCTGGTAATTTTGAAATAGAATTTAGGATTGTAGCTCGTAGCACACTGTGTTGGGAGTCATCAGATTCCAACATCTTTTTCTACAGATGAGGAAAGTGAGATCCAGATCAAAGTGATGATTCTCCACTCTGCTGCACATGAAATCTCGCTGAGAGCTTGAGAAAACAGGGGTGTCTGTGCCCCACCTCTAAAGCCAACCTGATTGATCAGGGATGTAGCCTGACATTGATAACTTTTATTGTTATTTTAAAAAATTTGGTTCAAGTATAGTCCACGTATGATATTATATTAGTTTCAGGTGTACACCATATCTTAACATTTAAATATGTTATGAATTGATCACAATAAGTCTAGTGATCATCTGTCACCATACAAAGTTATTATAGTATTATTGACTGTATTCCTTTTGCTATAAATTACATCCTTGTGACTTATTTTGTAACTGAAAGTTTGTACCTCTAAATCCTCTTCACCTAATTTGCCCAACCCCTGACCCCTTCACCTCTGGCAACCACCAGTTTGTTCTCTGTATCTATGAGTCTTTTCCTATTTTGTTTTATTTGTTTTTTAGATTCCACATGTAAATGAAATCATATGGTATTTGTCTTTGTATAGCCAAGTTATTTCACTTAGCATAATACCCCCTAGGTCCATCCATGTTGCTGCAAATGACGTTATTTCATTATTATTTATGGCCAAGTAGTAGTCCATTGTATGTATGTACCACATCTGTATCCATTCATCTATCGGTGGGCATTTAGGTTGTTCCCATGTCTTGGCTGCTGTGAACAGTGCTGCTATGAACATAGGGGTGCATGTATCTTTTTGAATTATAGTTAGTTTTCCTTTTCTTCGGATAAATACCCAGAAGTGGAACTGCCAGATTGTGTGGTAGTTCTATTTTTAATTTTTTGAGGAACGATCACACTGTTTTCTATAGTATTATGGTTCCATAGTATTAATAGCTGTACCAGTTTACATTCCCAGAAGCAGTACATGAGGGTTCCCCTTTCTTCACACCCTCTCTATCTCTTGTTATTTTTATCTTTTGATAAGAGCCATTCTGACAGGTGTGAGGTGATATCTCTTTGTGGTTTTGATTTGTATTTCCTTGATGATTTAGTGATGTTGAGAATCTTTTCACATGCCTGTTGGTTCCCTGTATGTCTTCCTTGGATAAATGTTTATTCAGGTCCTCTGCTCATGTTTAATTGAATTGTTTGGGGTTTTTATTTTGAGTTGTATGAGTTCTCTATATATTTTGGATATTGACTCCTTATTGGACATATCATTTGCAAATATCTTATTCTGCTATTAGTTATTTTATTCTTTTTGATATAATCATAAATGATATTGCTTTCTTAATTTCTGATAGTTTGCTATTAGTGTATAGATATGCAACAGGTTTCCATATATTGATTTTGTATCCTACAAATTTACTGAATTCATTTATTAGTTCTAATAGCTTTTTGGTGGAATCTTTAGGATTTTCTGTATATAGTATAATGTCATCTGCAAATAGTGGCAACTTTGCTTCTTCCTTTCCTATTTGGATGCCTTTTATTTTTTTTATTTTTTTTATTTTTATTTATTTTTTTTTTTGGATGCCTTTTCTTTTCTCTCTCTCTCTGCTTGGTCTGATCGCTATGGCTAGGTCCTCCAATACTATGTTGAAGAAAAGTGGCAATAGTGGATATTTTTGTCTTGTTCCTGATCTTAGAGGAAAAGCTTTCAGCTTTTCACAATTGAGTGTTATGTTACCTGTGGGTTTGTCATATATGGCCTATATTAGGTTGAGGTATGTTCCCTTTATACTCACTTTTTGGTCAGTTTTAATCATAAATGGATGTTGAATTCTGTCAAATGCCTTTTCTGCATCTATTGAGATGATCGAGTGATTTTTTTTTTCATTTTGTTAATGTGGTATAGAGTGTTGATTGATTTGTGGATATTGAATCACACTGATGGTTTTTTAAAAAGCCTCCCCCCGGTGGTTTTCATGCACAGCCGGTGTCCAGAACCCCTGTTTTCAAGTTCAGTGGCAGAATGGAGGAGAACAAAGCCCAGATCAGAGATGGGTGCATTGCCCCCACGCTGTCTCCTTGCAGAATGCCGGCTGTTGGCACTGCAGATAATACTGAAAGTAGGTGAGTCACGGCCACACAAGAGAAGGAAAGCGTTGCATCCAGGAATTGAGCAAGAGGGAGAGTGCTAGTTCCATGTAAGTCAGTTGCAAGCATTTCCTGGGAGACACATAATACACAGGACACGCTGACATGCTAGATAGCTTGGACTTCAGGAGTGTCATACCCTGATTGTGGTACCCACTGGAAAGAGATACTAATCATTCAGCAAATGGAGTGATGGAGAAGCTCCTTCAGGAGGCTCATGCTTGGAATCCTTTCCTTTCCAGAGGATTTCAGGAATTAGAACATTCCTGTCAACTGCTTAAGTCAGCAGGTCATTCACTGAACTCCTCTCTTACCACCCTATATCTTTACTGGCTAGACAGTAAGCATCACTGAAGAAACTATGAATGGAACTACTTGAAGATAGCATCTTTAAAGAGGTAATTAAGGTTCCATGAGATCATTGGGGTTAGCCATAGTCCAGTATGACTGGTGTCCCTATAAGAAGAGAAGATGTCAGTGTCAGAGAAGACACTGACATGCACAGAGGAAAGACCACGTGAAGACACAGGAGAAGATGGCCGTCTATTAGCCCAGGAGAGAAGCTCTCAGAAGAAACCACACCTGCTGACAGCTTGATCTTGGACCTCTACCTTTCAGAAACATGAGGAAATGAATTTCTGTTGTTTAAGCCACTTAGACCGTGGTAGTAACAAGGTAATACAACTATAGTGATACTAACAGTACCAGTGCCTGACAGCTAAATAAGACATGGCCCCAGACTCCAAATCACTCAGAGTCTAGCCACCTGTCAGAATCCACTGGAGGCAGTTTTCTCCAGGGAAGGAGGAGGAAGATTGTGAATGAGTCTGTGACTAAATCTAGAATTTTGGAACTGCCTGTAGGAATGGGGCAAGGGAGAAAAAGTGCTGGATCTTGGGCCAGAACCAAGTGGGACATAAAGGTGGCCAAGCTAGAACAAAGCACCAGGAGGGGTGCCAGCTCACAGAATTACAAACAAAATGGGGAGGAGCTGTGCTGGATGAGAAACAAGCCAAGTGATCCAGCCAAGAAAGAGGACCAGGTCACAAAGGCAAATGTTTAAAAAGCAGAGCCCAGGTAAAAGACAACGGGAAAGGGATCATAGGGACTGCTTCCTGGGTCCATAGCCCATCTGAGACCCAGTTGGCCAATGACATAGCTTTAAAAAGCTTAAACTCACTTTCCTTTCATGCTCTCTTACCTGTATAAAAGCCAGTGTTGAAATTGAATTCTGGCATCCCCATTAAAATATGGTTGAGGGACAGACTGTTCATAACTGTATCATGTTGGGTTCCCCAGAAGCAAGCCCTGAGAAGAAGATTCTGGATTACAATAATTTTTAATAATAGGGAGGATACATCTCTCCTTATTTACTACCGTCTCAAAAACATTCTTGGCAAATTGCATACTTTATTTTATTAAATGCATTCTTTTTGCGTGTCCAACTCTTTGCAACCCCACAGTCTGCAGTACGCCAGGCTCCTCCATCCATGAGATTCTCCAGACAAGAATACTGGAGTGGGTTGCTATGTCCTTCTCCAGGGGATCTTCCCAACCCAGTGATCGAACCCTTCTTTCTTATGTCTCCTGCACTGGCAGGCAGGTTCTTTACCACTAGCGCCACCTGGGAAGCTCCTATACATTCTTAAATTATTTTAAATTTAAAAAGAAAGCCTGTTTTGTTTATGATTGAAATTATATGAGATTGATATATTTATTTGAAAAGGATTAACATTTTTATTACATTATGACTTTCTATCCAGGAGCATGGTATATCTCTATATTCAGGTCTTGTTTTATGTTGCTCAATAAAATTTATAACTCTCTCTCAAATAAATCTTACATTTCTTTGTTAAATTTTCCCCTGTATATTTTGTAGCTTTTGTCTCTATTGTTAATAGGATGTATTAACAATACATGTAATATGGGATTTTTTTTCCCATTTTCATTTCTATCTGGTTTCTACTAGTAAATGAATTGATTTTTAAAATATTTGTCCTGGTAACCAGTACCTTACTAAATTATTTTACCTGCAATCCAATAATTTACTTTTAATTGTGCCTGATGTTTTTCTAGGAAATGATCATATCATTTGCAAATCAGGGTAGTATGACTACCACACTGGTGGCTCAGACGGTAAAGCGTCTGCCCACAATGCAGGAGACCCGGGTTCGATTCCTGGGTCAGGAAGATCCCCTGGAGAAGGAAATGGCAATCCATTCCAGCACTCTTGCCTGGAAAATCCCATGGACGGAGGAGTCTGATAGGCTACACTCCACGGGGTCACAAAGAGTCAGACACGACTGAGCGACTTCACTTTGACTTTCTTTACTTTTTAAGGCTTATTGCATTAGCTAGAACTCTGAAGAAATGAAAAATAGCAGCGTTTCTTTCTTGAGCAAGCATAAGCTACTGGCTATTATTTATGAGTTGTAATTGTGACAGCAGTTACTTTGTCTGTAATCCCTTCTGCAGTCTGTCAGCAGGATATCAGGATGATATTGCATAGTCAGAGTGCCTCCCTGGGCAGAACCACATGGAATCAGAGGGGTTTTAACGGACACATTTTGACAGAGTTCTGCCTATCTGTGAGGTTGAGTGGGGCTGGGGAAGGGAGCACACGGGCAGGCGTGAATTACATCTCAGGGACTGATTGTCCCACACAATTTTTAAAATTATTTTAAACAGCTTTATTGAAGTATAGTTAACATACAATAAGAGCTGCTGCTGCTGCTGCTGCTAAATCGCTTCAGTCGTGTTCGACTCTGTGCAACCCCGTAGACGACAGCCCACCAGGCTCCCCCATCCCTGGATTCTCCAGGCAAGAACACTGGAATGGGTTGCCATTTCCTTCTCCAATGCATGAAAGTGAAAAGTGAAAAGTGAAAGTGAAGTCTCTCAGTCGTGCCTGGCTCTTAGCGACCCCATGGACTGCAACCCACCAAGCTTCTCCGTCCATGGGGCCTTCTCTGACAATAAGAGCAGAAGTTTTTAATTTTGGTGAAATGAAATTTATCTAATTTTTATTTTATAAATTTATTTGGTGTCATATCTCTGAAATCTTTGTTGAACCCATGCTCACATGGACTTTTGTTGTATATTTTCCTCTAGCACTTTCATAGTTTTAGACTTTTCATTTAGCTCTATGCTGTATTTTGTGTGAATTTAGGGGATGGTGTGAAGCCTTGTTCAAAGTTCACATATTTGCATACAGATTTCCAATTGTTTCAGCAACTTTTGCTGAAAAAGATTATTCTTTCTCTGTGCACCCCTGTTGCAAATCAGTCATCTATAGATGTCTGAGTATATTTCTTGAATCTATATGTTTTTTCATGGATAGTTTTTTTTTCATTGTTTCCACTCATACCACATTGTCTTGATTAGTATAGTTTTATAATAAGACTTGAGTAGACACACTTTTACAAATTTAGAAAATTTGAACTTCTTACTTGTGAGGTCTGGTCAAAATGCCCCCTCTTTAAACAGACTGGAGTGAAAACACTGCCAGCAACATATGCAGAGCCGATGGGAAGCTGGAGGTTCAGTCGACCCCTCCCTGCCTACATGTAAGGACTGTGCTGCCGGCCTGTGGTCTGCTGTTGTTTGCAAGGCCCAGGACCATGTCTCACACCCTCCTCTTTCCCCAAAGACAAAACCCACTTCCCATAACCAGGCCTGTGTGGATCTACACGACTGCACAGAGCTTGTTTTCCTCCTCTTACTCACCTTTTTGCTTCACTGTTTTGAAATCACCAGGCAAGCTCAGAGCAGGCAAAATCAAGTCACCTGGGTTATTGGATGATTTCTGTCTTCCACCTTGACCCCTCACCATCCCCTTTACATCATCTTTCCATGTGGTATAAGTATTTATTTGAGTGCCTTGGGCTTGATGTTCTCTACAGCAAGCAGCTCTACTTTCTTTTCATCTCTCCTGTGTGCTGACACCTGTAATAATTATCAGCCCAAAATTAATCCAATCCATCAGATGCACACTGTTTGGTTGCTCCTCAAAGCTTTTCATTTTTCCTGGCCTATCCTCACTGGAATGGCATTGTACTAAACTAAATTTAATGTGTGTACAATGAGAAGATTTTGCCTCATTTTTATAGGACTTTGATGCTCTGGTATTTCGAACCAGCCAGGCTGTGACAGCTCAAGTTGCCTAGTAACCATCCAAAGACCAGCACCAGAGTGAAACCCAGAGAAGCCACGTTCAATAATAAAAAGAGCAACAACCAGGAATGAACAGGCCCAGGCTCATGGCTGGGCTGGATCTGCACTCCTTTGAGTATGCAGCTGACACATCTTTGGTTAAGCTGCTCAAATCCTCCATCTGTAAAATGGGCCTGACATTTGAGAGCGGGTACCTCCTGTATATATTGTGAGGGTTAATAAAGAATCCAGAAAACAGTTTGAATCCTTCAAACTAAATGTACTTGGGAAATATGTTGGATTTATGATAATTTGGTGCTGACATGCAGATAATGTTGGGAAGCAGGATCAGTTCAATCACTGATTTCCAAGATTCTAAGACAAATACAGTAGTATCAGTATCTATGCTTGCCTTCTAGCTGCGATGACTGTCTGGACACATCTCAAGGATGGAAAGTAGTGAAAAATACATTGAATATTGAGGGGAAAATGAATCCAAGTATTCAAAAACTACCTGAGTTATGATGTCTGAGGTCAATACACATATATGGGATTTACTCACATTTAATTTGGCTAATTTTAGAGAAGTCTGTCACTTCAAAGGGTAGAAGCTCGGGATAAAGGTATATAGCACCACAAATAGAATATAAAATGGCTTCGTTTGGGTTTCAGTCACCTCTATCAATGCCAAGGTGGAAATTGGGGTCATCTGAGCCAATATGCCTTAGCTGGGGTTCAAGCCTGCTCTCCTCCCCCCTGGAATCTGGGCATCTCCCTTTTCCCATCACCATCACCACAGGCAGACCTTGCGCTTTGCTCATGTTGATTTATTTCTCCCCGCACCCCCCCCCAAACATACTGAAGTCTTCACAGTTGCAAACATCAAGGCTCACAGTTTTCAGCCTTTTACCTTTTTTCATAGTCCTATTGAATGATCTGAAACAAAATTATCCTGAAAACCCCAGCTCAAGTGCTCCTTTGTAAAATGGATTGTTTCATTTCCCAGGCCCACATGGGTCATAAAGCCCCTGATATATCACCAGGAACCAAGACGAACTGGCTTCAAATCTTTTCTCTGTTGTTTTCTGTGCATACCTAAGGCAAATTACTTCATCTCACTCTTAGATTATCATGTTTAAAACAGATCATAATATACTCAAAGGTTGTTGAGAAGATTAAATAAGGATATATGTAATAAATGTGTACATATGTATCCTTATATGTGTATATATGTGTAAGGATAACAGATATAGACTTGGAAACAGACATATATGGTCAGATATCTATATAGGTACACAACACACACAGTCAGGAATTTTATAAGTATTCAGTGCTCGGTAAGCTTGTTTTTGGAGAAGGCAATGGCACCCCACTCCAGTACTCTTGCCTGGAAAATCCTATGGACGGAGGAGCCTGGTAGGCTACAGTACATGGGGTCGCTGAGGGTCGGACACGATGGAGCGACTTCACTTGCACTTTTCACTTTCATGCATTGGAGAAGGAAATGGCAACCCACTCCAGTGTTCTTGCCTGGAGAATCCCAGGGGCGGGGGAGCCTGGTGGGCTGCTGTCTATGGGGTCGCACAGAGTCGGACACGACTGAAGTGACTTAGCAGCAGCAGCAGCAGCAGCAGCAAGCTTGTTATCAACTATATTCTCTCTCTGCCCTTTTTCTAGCTCTTGTACCAATCATGGCAGCTTTTCCAGAGGCTAGAGTTGGACCCTACATCACCTAACAAAATCCACTTGTAGATGTATTCCTTTGGAGGAGGTTTAAAACCATGTTAAAAAGTAAAACATGCCCGCTAGCCTGTAATGTCCAGTAGTCTGCATTATAATTTTCTACAATTTTAGAGACTCCAACCACTGTGTCTGTTCCTCTACCCCATGCTGAGATCATTTGTTAATCACAAGTGCAAAAAGCATGGTTATGAAATAAGGCAAAGAGACCACCTATTTTTTAAAAAGGAAGCGTGTCTTGGTCCTATCTTAGGGAGACAAGTTTTTATTGTCTTAGAATATTTTTAAGTGATGTTTACCTGTTACAAGAGAAAAACTTCAAAACTCACAGTTCTGGAGAAAAAGCACCACACTGAAAGCCCTCCCCCAGGGCCATTTGTGCCTGCTCTCTGGGCATTAGGGAACGCATTGTACAGTGACACATGATTGCCTTGACTACATCTGATCCACCAGCAAGGACTCTGAACAACATTCATTTAATCACTTGTCCTGAAATCACCGCTGAAATTGCAGCCAGCTGAAGTGACACAGGAAACCAAGTCCCTGTACCTAGTGTGGGAGATGAAAAGAGAGATCATACAGAGGACTGATTAAAGCCGGGTGCTTCGGTGACCCTCATCCTCAGAACACCAGGGATATTCTTTTGTTTAATTTCTTTTTAATTGAAGGATAATTGCTTTACAGTATTGTGTTTGTTTTTACCAAATATCAGCATTGGATCAGCCATAGGTTTACCTATGTCCTCTCCCACTTGAACATCCCTCCCATCTCCCTCCCCATCACAGCTCTCTAGGTTGTTACTAAGCCCAGGTTTGAGATCCCTGAGTCATACAGCTAATTCCCATTGGCTATCTACTTTACATATGGTAATGTACATGTTTACATGTTACTCTCTCCATACATCCCACCCTATGTATATTCCCGTTATATTGAAGTATAACATAGATAAAGTATACTAATCAAAAGGTCACAGCTTGATGAATTTTTACAAACTGAGCAGACCCATATCAACAGCACCCAGATAAAGAATAAAGCATTACCAAAAAACAAAAAGAAAGAAAGAAAGTAGGGCACTACCATCACCCCAATAGGACTTGTGTCCCCTTTCAGTCATGAGCCCACCAAGGGTAAATGTTAACCACAACTTCTAACACCTTAGTGTTTGCCTGCTTTAGGATTTCATATAAATGAAACCTTCTAGTATGCACACTTTAATATTTGCCTTCTTAAAATTCAGTGTTATATTTGTGAGAGTAGACCACATTATTATGTGTAGTTGCAATTCATTAACTCCCATTAGATTAACATGCAACATTTTATTTATCCATTACATTGTTGGCTATTTTTTAATTAATTAATTTGAAATATAGTTGATTTACAATGTTGTGTTAGTCTCAGATATACAACAAAGTGATTCAGTTATATATACATAGAAATCTATACTTTTTCAGATTCCTTTCCATCATAGGTTATTATAAGATTTTGAGTATAGTTCCCTGTGCTATAGAGTAGTTCCTTGTTTATCTATTTTATATATGTATATATCAGAGTGTATATGTTAATCCCAAACGCCTAGTTTATCCCTCCTCCCCTCTCTTTCCCCTCTGTTAACCATAAGTTTGCTTTCTATGTTTGTGAGTCTATTTCTCTTTTGTAAATAAATTCATTTGTATCGTTTTTTAAGATTTGAACTATGGTGAATAGTATTACAACAAACACTTTCATGCATGTCTTTGGGTGAATAAATGTTGGCTATAAACCAAAAAGTAGAATGTTTGGATCCTGGAATATGCATACGTTCAGCGTTAGTACAATTGTTTTTTATTTTTAAGTTTACATACAGTGAAATTCACTTTTGTTTTGGCATGAAGTTCTAAATGAATAGACTCTTATAACCACTACAATCAGGAATAAACAGCAAAAAATCCCCCCAAATTCCATCATGCTGCTCCTTTATAGTCAACCCTTAACCTACACTTTCCCCTGACAAACCACTGATCACTCTAAAAGTTTTGTTTGTTTGTTTGTTTTTTTAATAAATGGAAATATGCAGTATGTAACCCCTTTTAGACTGGTTTATTCAGTGCAATGTATTTGAGATTCATTTGTTTATATTGTTGTTCAGTCACTCAGTCATGTCTGACTCTTTGGAACTCCATGACTGCGGCACACCAGGCTTCCCTGTCCTTCACTGTAAAGTCTTAATTCAATCCTTTTTATTACTGGGTCAGTTCAGTTCAGTTGCTCAGTTGTGTCCGACTCCTTGTGACCCCATAGACTGCCGCATGCCAGGTTTCCCTGTCCATCACCAACTCCCGGAGCTAGCTCAAACTCATGTCCATCAAGTCAGTGATGCCCTCCAACCATCTTATCCTCTCTCGTCCCCTTCTCCTGCCTTCAGTCTTTCCCAGCATCAGGGTCTTTTCCAGTGAGTCAGTTCTTCCCATCAGGTGGCCAAAGTATTGGAGCTTCAGCTTCAGCATCAGTCCTTCCAATGAATATTCAGGATTGATTTCCTTTAGGATTATTCAGTTCAGTTCAGTCACTCAGTCTTCTTCGACTCTTTGCGACCCCATGAATTACAGCACGCCAGGCCTCCCTGTCCATCACCAACTCCCGGAGTTTACTCACACCCACATCCATCGAGTTGGTGATGCCATCCAGCCATCTCATCCTCTGTCGTCCCCTTCTCCTCCTGCCCCCAATCCCTCCCAGCATCAGAGTCTTTTCCAATGAGTCAACTCTTCGCATGAGGTGGCCAAAGTACTGGAGTTTCAGCTTTAGCATCATTCCTTCCAAAGAAATCCCAGGGCTGATCTCCTTCAGAATGGACTGGTTGGATCTCCTTGCAGTCCAAGGGACTCTCAAGAGTCTTCTCCAACACCACAGTTCAAAAGCATCAATTCTTTGGTGCTCAGCTTTCTTCACAGTCCAACTCTCACATCCATACATGACCACTGGAAAAACCATAGCCTTGACTAGACGGACCTTTGTTGGCAAAGTAATGTCTCTGCTTTTGAATATGCTATCTAGGTTGGTCATAACTTTTCTTCCAAGGAGTAAGCATCTTTTAAGTTCATGGCTGCAATCACCATCTGCAGTGATTTTGGGGCCCCAAAAAATAAAGTCTGACACTGTTTCCACTGTTTCCCCATCTATTTCCCATGAAGTGATGGGACCAGATGCCATGATCTTCGTTTTCTGAATGTTGAGCTTAAAGCCAACTTTTTCACTCTCCTCTATCACTTTCATCAAGAGGCTTTTTAGTTCCTCTTCACTTTCTGCCATACGGGTGGTGTCATCTGCATATCTGAGGTTATTGATATTTCTCCTGGCAATCTTGATTCCAGCTTGTGCTTCTTCCAGCCCAGCATTTCTCATGATGTACTCTGCATATAAGTTAAATAAGCAGGGTGACAATATACAGCCTTGACGTACTCCTTTTCCTATTTTTAACCAGTCTGTTGTTCCATGTCCAGTTCTAACTGTTGCTTCCTGACCTGCATACAGGTTTCTCAAGTGGCAGGTCAGGGGGTCTTGTATTCCCATCTCTTGCAGAATTTTCCACAGTTTATTGTGATCCACACAGTCAAAGGCTTTGGCATAGTCAATAAAGCAGAAATAGATGTTTTTCTGGAACTCTCTTGCTTTTTTGATGATTCAGTGGATGTTGGCAATTTGATCTCTGGTTCCTCTGCCTTTTCTCAATCCAGCTTGAACATCTGGAAGTTCATGGTTCACGTATTGCTGAAGCCTGACTTGGAGAATTTTGAGCATTCCTTTACTAGCGTGTGAGATGAGTGCAATTGTGCGGTAGTTTAAGCATTCTTTGGCATTGCCTTTGTTTGGGATTGGAATGAAAACTGACCTTTTACAGTCCTGTGGCCACTGCTGAGTTTTCCAGATTTGCTGACATATTGAATGCAGCACTTTCACAGCATCATCTTTCAGGATTTGAAATAGCTCCACTGGAATTCCATCACCTCCACTAGCTTTGTTCGTAGAGATGCTTTCTAAGGCCCACTTGACTTCACATGCCAGGATGTCTGGCTCTAGGTGAGTGATCACACCATCTTGATTATCTTGGTCATGAAGATCTTTTTTGTACAGTTCTTCTGTGTATTCTTGCCACTTCTTCTTAATATCTTCTGCTTCTGTTAGGTCCCTACCATTTCTGTCCTTTATTGAGCCCATCTTTGCATGAAATGTTCCCTTGGTATCTCTAATTTTTTAAGAGATCTCTAGTCTTTCCCATTCCGTTTTTTCCCTCTATTTCTTTGCATTGATTACTGAGGAAGGCTGTCTTATCTCTTCTTGCTATTCTTTGGAACTCTGCATTCAGATTATTTACTGAGTACTGTTCCATTATTTGGATCACAATTTGTTAGTTCATCCATTTGTTGAAAGACATTTTTTTTTTTTCTTTTTAAGGCTTCTATAAACATTCACATACAGGTTTGTGTGTGAATATAACTTTCATTTCTCTAGGATAATCACTTAGGAATGGTTTATTTGGTATTTTGTTGGCCTTTATAAGAAACAGCAAATTTGTTTTCTGCAATGACTGTCCCATTTTGAGTTCCCATGAGGAATATATTAGAGTTCGTGTTGCTCTGCATCCTCATTGGCAGTTGGTATTGTCAGGTTACTTTATAAGCCATTCTGATACTCTTGCAATGATTTCTTATTGTGGTTTCCATTTACATTTCCTTAATGATTAATGTTGTTGACCATACTTCTGTGTGTTTACTTGCAATTCTCAGAGAGTTACTTTATGTATTTTTAGTTGTAATTCATGGGAGGATAGGGTGAATTGTGCTTCCTTCATTTCAACCAGATCAGAAGTCCTCAATATCTTTTGAATTTAATTTATTATATGCTTCAGAGAATGTGCTTTCTGTTAGTCTCACAGCCAGCACAGCAAATAAATGGACCATTAACAGCACGAGGACTCCAGATGATATAAACACATCTCAACGACACTCAAGGACACCTATTATCCTTTGAATCATGTCTGCCAGTTTGTTGAGAGCCTGCTGTTCTATATGATAAGTTCCTACAAAATTCAAGTGGGCAAAAGAACTGGTGTGAGTTAATTTTAAATGTACTCCACACTTTTCTGATTGTCACCCCCATTTTGCTTCCCACAGAAGCAAGTTCACCTATTCCCCTTTGCTTATGGTGTTGTTTTTTTTTTTTTTTTTTTTTAGGCTGGAAATAGTTTTTATTTTTTTATTTTTTTTTAAATTTTTTATTCCTTTATTTCTCATGTGTTCCCCATCCTGAACCCTCCTCCCTCCTCCCTCCCCATACCATCCCTCTGGGTCGTCCCAGTGCACCAGCCCCAAGCATCCAGCATCATGCATTGAACCTGGACTGGCATCTCGTTTCATACATGACATTTCACATGTTTCAATGCCATTCTCCCAAATCTTCCCACCCTCTCCCTCTCCCACAGAGTCCATAAGCCTGTTCTATACATCAGTGTCTCTTTTGCTGTCTCGTATACAGGGTTATCGTTACCATCTTTCTAAATTCCATATATATGCGTTAGTATACTGTATTGGTGTTTTTCCTTCTGGCTTACTTCACTCTGTATAATAGGCTCCAGTTTCATCCACCTCATTAGAACTGATTCAAATGTATTCTTTTTAATGGCTGAGTAATACTCCATTGTGTATATGTACCACAGCTTTCTTATCCATCCATCTGCTGATGGACATCTAGGTTGCTTCCATGTCCTGGCTATTATAAACAGTGCTGCGATGAACATTGGGGTACAAGTGTCTCTTTCCCTTCTGGTTTCCTCAGTGTGTATGCCCAGCAGTGGGATTGCTGGATCATAAGGCAGTTCTATTTCCAGTTTTTTAAGGAATCTCCACACTGTTCTCCATAGTGGCTGTACTAGTTTGCATTCCCACCAACAGTGTAAGAGGGTTCCCTTTTCTCCACACCCTCTCCAGCATTTATTATTTGTAGACTTTTGGATCGCAGCCATTCTGACTGGTGTGAAATGGTACCTCATAGTGGTTTTGATTTGCATTTCTCTGATAATGAGTGATGTTGAGCATCTTTTCATGTGTTTGTTAGCCATCTGTATGTCTTCTTTGGAGAAACGTCTATTTAGATCTTTGGCCCATTTTTTGATTGGGTCATTTATTTTTCTGGAGTTGAGCTGTAGGAGTTGCTTGTATATTTTTGAGATTAGTTGTTTGTCGGTTGCTTCATTTGCTATTATTTTCTCCCATTCTGAAGGCTGTCTTTTCACCTTGCTAATAGTTTCCTTTGATGTGCAGAAGCTTTTAAGTTTAATTAGGTCCCATTTGTTTATTTTTGCTTTTATTTCCAATATTCTGGGAGGTGGGTCATAGAGGATCCTGCTGTGATGTATGTCAGAGAGTGTTTTGCCTATGTTCTCCTCTAGGAGTTTTATAGTTTCTGGTCTTACGTTGAGATCTTTAATCCATTTTGAGTTTATTTTTGTGTATGGTGTTAGAAAGTGTTCTAGTTTCATTCTTTTACAAGTGGTTGACCAGATTTCCCAGCACCACTTGTTAAAGAGATTGTCTTTAATCCATTGTATATTCTTGCCTCCTTTGTCAAAGATAAGGTGTCCATATGTGCGTGGATTTATCTCTGGACTTTCTATTTTGTTCCATTGATCTATATTTCTGTCTTTGTGCCAGTACCATACTGTCTTGATAACTGTGGCTTTGTAGTAGAGCCTGAAGTCAGGTAGGTTGATTCCTCCAGTTCCATTTTTCTCTGCTTATGGTGTTTTAAACTGCTATCATAGAAAGTAACTGGATCTGCTTAGGCGCTTTCTCCCTTTTCCACAGTTCTATTGTAATGATCTCATGTTTGGTTTGACTCAGTAGTTCTCAAGGTAGGGAAGCAGGCTTTCCCCTGCTTCTTAGGCTGCCTTAACAACAGAATTGGTAGGCACGGGTCATGATGGTGGCAACACATTTGTCAAACTGGAGCTGGTCTCAAAACATACTGTTTCTGGTATAGCCAAAGCTTATGACTTAAGATGCCAAAATATTGCTATCCATTCTAGTTTATTAGGCAGGATTACTTGAACCCACACATAATCCTCTAGCAGGATGTCGAGTGTTTCAAATGGCTGTATGTACTCATCCAGGCCATAAGGATAATGCTACTCAAAGTGTTCCTGCAGACCAGCAGTGTCAGCATTTCCTGGAAGCCTATTAGAAACCCCAGTGTCCAGGCAACCACTGCTGAATAAGATCTTTGATGGTGGGCACAGGAATATGGATTTGAACAAGCTTTCCATTGTACTCTTTGCATTCTAAAGTTCAAGAATCACTGCTTATTCACTTATACTTATCACAAAGCTGAATTTAAAAGTTGGTAAGAGGAAATGAGATGCCTCTCCCAATATTTTCAAATTTCTGAGTGTTGGTTTATTACTCTTTTAGGGCCAGGCTTCCCTAAACCTAAAAGAAGAACTAAAATGACTTCAGTAATAGCAGTTAGCAAAACTGTCAGCTTACAGGAGAGTATGAGGCACTCCTTTTACACTTATAGGTGGCAAAATATTATTGTGCAATGTAGGTAAAAAAAAAAAACTTATTTTTAAACTGTTTTAGAGTAAATGCCCACAATAAAGTAATTTTAAAACAAAGACAGTTTATTTCTCTTATAATTCATGTTTTAAAAAATAATATTCAGAAAACAGGAAAACAAGCAAAGCTATTGGTGGTGTACTTCCCTCAGGAAAGAAATTATTTTCTGAGCATAAGACCAGGGCAAAGTGAGCAAGTTTTAGAGTAATTCAAACTTGATTCTCAGTCTTGAGCCTTGTTAAAAGAATTCTGAGAGCTGAAATCAAGTAGAGATAGCATGGGAAGCTGGCAAAAAAAAAAAAAAAAAAAGACAGACGCAGTCTTCTAAATTGGTCTCGAATTGGTCAGATGCTGTTAATAAATATTTATTGGGTGCTTATTATGTGTGGAATGTGTGCTTCATGCTGAAGCCAGCCATCATTATACCAGTTTGGAAGTATGCTACCAATTTGGAAGTATGCTCAGCTAGCCTTATAAAATGCCCACCAAACCCATGTAGGCAATAGAAGGCAAAGAAGGTTTCTTCTTTCCTTCTGTACTCTTCCTCGACTCCTCTGCAATCTCCCCACCCCTTACTGAGTTATGTTTTCTTCCACAGGAAGCTGTTAGTACTGAGTCAGCATCAGGGGCACTTCCATTGTTTCTGTTTCATCCAGCCATGAACATTCACCCTCCCTCTTCCAACAAAAAACACACCTTTTGCAAGCTGACGAAGTGAAATACGAGGGGTAAAGGGTGGACACGAGCTAAAAGAAGTGTTATTATCCAGAAGGAATTTATTTTTTTTTTTTTGAGAATTATCAGTTCCTGCTGTTTGAACTTCAAGCAAAAGATACATATCATATAATTCTTGTATCTGTTTTTCCAATTAATGTCCCTATGAAAAAATCCAACAGAAGTGAATTAATCATGGCATCTTCTCTCTTGAGCTGGGGACTGGAGCTCAGGTTCACCAGCGGTTTTAGTGCTTACTCTGCCCCCTGGACTTCAGCTGCAGCTTGCTGAAGATAGTGACTGTTTAACCAGAACCACAGAGCTATTTGGCACATTGCACATGCTGCGTCTGAAGGAATCATAACTGACTACTCATCTGCCTACAGCTTGAATCTCAGGCCAATGAGTAGCCTGAGAAAGAGCCAGATTATTTGAAAAGTGACGGTGCTGGCTAACACATTAACTGGGCACTGCCTCCATCTGGGAACACCTAGGGAAGTCCAAAACAGGACAAGGGCGTGCTTGCAGGAGAGACTCAATGGTCAGGTTCTGGGGTCCCTTTATTTCTCATCGTGTTCCCTCCAAGTGCTATTCTTCCCTTCCATTTGAAAAGAAATTGTGGTGTTAAAGGATTTTTCAGAAAGAAGAAGGAAACAATCACTTTATATCAGCAAAGGGGTTTTTTTCCTTTGGTTGTGAGAGGGTTTTGCTCATTTTCCTTTAACATTACAGACATCTGTCTCAGATTCTGCTCCAACAATATTGTAATGTCATCAGGGATCAGAACTGGCTTCTGTTGATCAAGGATTCGGAAAGTCCATTTGCAGATGTTAATTCTAAATGGGGGAGGAGCCAGATTTGCATGTCTTAGACCAGAGTTTGCTAATTCTTATGAATTTGAGGAACCCTTTATACCATCAGGAAAATTTCCAAGTCATCATATAATTTTACCTATGTTTCTAGTATTAGTTGATGGAGCAAATGCTTGTACTAGGAAAAGAAGTGGCTATCATTTCAAAAACAATTTTAAATGATTCTTACTTGATCAGTAACAAGACCTGAAGACCTTTGAAAGTAGTAGTCAATATATTGGAACATCTATTTTTATTCATTATGTAGTCAATACTTGGTGAGCAGAAGGATTAAAGGTCCTTTCACAGAGCAGTCAAAGTTCCTGAGCGTCCACAGAGCACAGATTTGAAAGCAATGACTTAGACAACAAATACTATTAAATAAACAAATGAATGAATAAATACAAAAAATAAATGATGGGGGAAAAAACAAACCTTGACTTATAAGTAAAACAGAAAGAAGCAGATTTCTATTGGTTCTGAAATTAGAATTACTTTGATTGGTAAATGGGAAATTATTTTGTGATAATTCTTGTTACTACCCTGAGTATCTGTGGTGAATTTAGGGGTACTTGTTGCTTTGAGGTAATCGAACTATATTAGTAGAGAAATCAGATAAAAATAAGACTTCTTTAGAAGTAGATTTTAGCTATTAAAATGGTTTTTAAAGATGGTTTTATCTTCAGGGATTCAGGAGTACAGAGCATGGAAACATTCATGGCTTTGAGATATAACTTCCAGGAAGGATAGGAATGTCCCAAGTGTCCTGATCAAGGATAGAAGGTAACTTGATGCCTCCTACTGTACTGCCTCTAGTGTTGATGCAATGACGATTACCTATAAAGTGAGAGAGACACCTACTTAAAGAGGGATGGCGGCTCCTCACAGAGCAGTGTTACAGCTAAGAGCAGGCTCACGACTCCTACTTCTCTACCTCCTCATTCAACTCTGAATCATGAATCCCCATCTGGGATCTCTGAGGATGAAGATGGGGCTTCAAGTGCCATTAAATGGAATCTTGAGCCAAGGATAAAGTATCACCTGAATCTTATCTTGGTCCGTCCGTTCTCTTCTCCTTCAAGTCCTTAAGGTCACTCTGCCCACCGTGGACAAGGGCAAGGGCAGAAAGGCTTTCTTTCTTTTCAGTGAGCCTGTGCCTGAAACTCCAGTGCAGAGCTTTCTAGGTAGCTAGACAAAAATCCATGACTTAGACCCGGGCTGGGGGTTGAGAGCTCAACCTTCCTCTAATTGCAAAGCACACTGTAATATTTTACCACCCATATGGAAACTGTATTAGGAAAGTAAGGCCAGGGTTTAGAATATCCAGCTGTATGTGAGATAGAAAAAAAAAAAAAGGAAAGGAAGCCAGAGCCCAAAGCCAGATTCTCCTCCATGGAGGCAAAAAAGAGAAGTACACCTGTATTTCTGACCCTCTAACACACAGGGTGAAACGCACACTGAGGTATCAGAGTCTCAGCCACTCAGATTAGCAACACATGCTTTGGAGAGGACCTACAGAATAGACAGGAAGAAGGAAGAGATCTCCTTTCTCATTCTAGAAGGCCACTGTCCTCTTATGAACTCCACCCCAGAGGATACCTAACTTTGGAAATCACACAATGAAATTTTTTGGCAGATGAAATCGGCTCACAACCCTAATGGCACAAGAAACTGCATGGAAACAGTCTTTGACTTCCTGAAGCAAAAGAAATAATCAGGCTCATGCTGGCATTTGATGAGTTAAGTGAACTGAAGTATGAAGTCTGACAAATTTGTTCATGGAATTTCCTTCAATCAAGAGGAGAAACAAAATCTGTAGGAAGTAAATCTTTGCTTCCTCTCCTACTGCTGTTATTGAAAGAATTATGGAGACCTTTTCATTTTTTGCAGAAAAGCAATGAATTGCCTCTTTTTATTAAAATGGATAAAAGCAGTGTCTAACTCTAAGGAGACAAGAACGTTCTAGAACAGTATTGCCCAGTATGCTATACTTTCCAATATGGTAGCTAGCAGCCATGTGTGATTACTAAGCATTTGAAATGTGGCAGTATGGCTGAGGCATGAAATGTTTAATCTTATTTCATTTGAAGTAATTTGATTTTAAATAGCCAAATGTATCTAGAGATGACCATATTGTAACACACAGTTATAGAAGAACTGTTTTATTCATGAGTGCTATATTCTTATGAAATATATCATAGACATAAAAGAATATATAATGTATACAGTTTAAATAATATTGAAATAATTCACATGCCCTCCAACCCTTCCTAAGAAAGAGAATATTACCCAAACCTCTGAAGTTCCCCAAGTGCCCCTCCCCGGCCCAATCCCTTTGTATCCCATCACACCTCCAGAGCTAACTATTATCCTAAATTTTCTGTTCATTGTTCCCTTAGTTTTTTGGTATGTTTTTACCAAAATTTCTGTGCATTCTAGATATTAACCATTTGCCAGTCATATATACTGCAAATATCTTCTCCCTATTTATGGATTGTCTTTTTATTTTATGGTCTATTTACTAAACCGGAATTCTTAATTTCAATGTGGTTAACTTTAGCATATATTTCCTTTGCTTGTGCATTTGTTATTGTTAAAATATCCTCCCCACTGCCAAGGTTGTAACATCTTTCTCTTATATTTTCTTCTTTGTTTTAGTTTTCTGTTTGCCTTTATGTCTTTGATCGATCTGATTTTATTTATGATATAAAATGGGGATACAAATTCATTTCTTTCCTTAGGGATAGCTATTCTACTATTAGTTATTGAATAGGTGGATTGTTTGCTTACTTATCTTTCATGCCAACTCTTGTTTAAGTGGGCCGATTCTAGGCCCTCTCTTTTCATGTAGCTTTCATCTCTCTTCATCTTTCCGTGTATCTTTTCATCTCTCCTTTGTGTATGTGGGCATAATTCCAGACACTACCTTCTGTTCCACTGGTCTGTTTGTCTACTCCTGAGACAATACAGCCATCTCTTAATTACTACAATGCTGAAATAAAGGAACCAGACAGAAAATAACAACCGATCTATACTTCCATTTACTTTTAAAATTCAAAGCAGAATGCTTCACATTCTCTTCAGTGAGGCATAGAGAAGAGCAAGAGATGAAATCATAGAAATGCCAATTTGGGAGTGAGATGAAAGCCACTAGAAGATTTTCAAGTGACGTGACCTAGCTTATGTCTTCAAAGTATCACTCTGGAGCTTAACTGAGAATAAACCTTTGTGAGGCAAGAGTGGAAGCAGGAAGACAAACCAGGTGAGAGAAGATAGCAGATAAGACCAGAGTGGAAGCAGTAAATGTAGAGACATGTGGTCAGATTCCAGGTATATTATGAAGACCAGGCTGATCATACTTTCTGATGAATCCATTGTGAGGTATAAGATAGGAGAGGCATCAAAAGAAGAAGAGAGTTATCAAGAATGATGCATTAGTAAAAAAAAAAAAAAAAAAAAAGAATGAAATAATGCCATTTGCAACAACATGGATGGACCTAGAGATTATTATACTAAGTGAAGTAAGATAAATATAAAGACAAAGGTAAATATCATATATCACTTATATGTGGAATCTAAGAAAATGATACAAATGAACTTATGTACAAAACAGTAACAGACTCATAGGCTTCAAAAACAAACTTATGGTTACCAAAGGGGAAGAGGAGGAGGGATGAATATGGAGCTTGGGAGTAACAGATACACACCACTACATATAAAATAGATAAACTACAAGGACCTAGTGTTTTAGCACCTGGAACTGTACTCAATATGTTATGATAACCTGCTTTTCCTGTGGGAGCCACCAGATTGAGAGGAGTGTGGCCTTCTCCTCTCCTCACCATGGTGTGTGCTCATCCACGGATATCAGTGTACTCCGAAAGGGAAGAGTCCTCTGGCAAAAAAGTCATTTTGCCTGCTGTGTTCAAGGCTCTCATTTGACCAGATATTGTTAACTTTGTCCACACTAACGTGTGCAAAAATAACAAACAGCCCTATGCTGTCTGTGAATTATCAGGTGATCAAATCAGTGCTGATTCTTGGGGTACTGGCAGATCTGTGGCTCAAATCCCCAGGGTTCGAGGTAGCAGGATTCACTGTTCTGGCTAGGGTGCTTTTGGAAACAGGTGTTGTGGGGATTGCATGTTTGTGCCAACCAAGACCTGGTGATGTTGGCACCTCAGAGTGAATACAGCACAGAAGTGATATGCCACTTGCTCTGCACTGGCTGCGAGTGCCTTATCAATGCTGGTCATGGCTAAAGGTTATCATCTAGAGGAAGCTCCCGAACTTTCTTTGGTGGTTGAAGGCTACAAGAAAACCATGGAGGCTGTTTTGTGTCTCAAGAGACTTAAGGTCTGAAATGATATAAAAAAGCTCTATGCCTCTCAGAGAATGAAAGCTGCCAAAGGTTAGATGAAAAACCATCACCATATCCAGCACACAGGACCTTCCATCACTGATAATGAGGATGGTGGTATCATCAAGGCCTTCAGAAATGTCCCTGGAGTTACTCTGCTTAATGCAAGCAAACTGAACATTTTGAAACTTGCTCCTGGTAGTCATGTGGGATGTTTCTGCATTTGGACAGGAAATGCTTTCTGCAAGTTAGATGAGCTGTGTGACACTTGACATAAAGCAGCCTCCCTCAAGAGTCACCACAACCTCCCCCATGCACAAGATGCTCAATATAGACCTTAGCAGGATCTTGAAAAGCCAGAAATCTAAAGAGCCCTCCAAACACCATGCAATAAGATTCATCACAGAGTCCTAAAGAAGAAGCCACTGAAAAACCTGACAATCATGTTGAAGCTAACTCCATATGCAAAAATCATGCCAAGAACCACAAAATTTGGATGAATAGGACAGCAGCAGCACTAGAAGCCAAATCAGATAAGAGGAGGGTTCGAGGCAAGAAGCTTGTAGTGGGAAACACAGGAAAGAAGGCTGTTGGCATTAAGGAGGGGAAGAAGACAGGTGGGTATAAAAGCTGCAAGGACCGAGAAACCAGAAGCTAAAAAGAAGCCCACAGGAAAGAAACCCACCATAGAGGAAAAGAAGGCTGCTGCATAAACTTCAATTTGTTTATCATGTAAAGGTCAAATCATTTTGGACAGCTGATTTTGAATAAAGACCTGATCAAAGAGGCAGTAAGAAAAAATATAATAACTTTAATGAAAAAGAATCTGAAAGAGAATATATATATGTATATATATGTATGTGTGTATAACTGAATCACTTTGCTGTACACTTGAAACTAACACTACAGGGGGCGGGCGGCGCGAGGGGCGCGCGGCGCGAGAGGCGCGCGGCACGAGAGGCGGGCACCAAGCGCGTGAGTCACTCTGCTCCCCTGGGCTCGGAGAGGGACTTTGCCTCCCGCCTGTGAGAAAGAAAAAAAAAAAAAAAAAGAAACTAACACTACATTGTAAATGAACTCTACTTCAGTTTTTAAAAAAAATGATACATTAATTTTTTGGCTGAGCAATTGTAAGGATATATTATATATATACATATATATACTGTATATATCACATATATGGAATATACATAAGCTACACACACACACGCAGTGCCTAGTACAGGTTTAGGACATGATATATATATGTGTGTGAGTGTGTGAGTGTGTGTGTGTGTGTGTGTGTATTTCCTGGAGGCTCAGACGGTAAAGAGTCTGCCTGCAATGCGGGAGACCAGAGTTCTGTCCTTGAGTTGGGAAGATCCCTGGGAGAAGGAAATGGCAACCCACTCCAGTATTCTTACCTGGAAAACCCCATGGACAGAGGAGCCTGGAGATCTACAGTCCACAGCGTGGCAAAGAGTTGGACATGACCGAGCAACTTCACTTTCATACACATACACACACATACACACACGTGTATAAATATGTGTGTGCATGTTTTTTGTTTAACACATAGTCCCTCTCTCTCCCTCATGGGACATAGACATAAAGGACATCCCAGTTCGTTAAAGGTAGAGATACCCTCACACTTAAGTGGTAACCCTGAGTAATGCTTGCCTGATAATGGAGTGGTGGTGGAAGAGTGATGTCTGTAAGCCTTGATTCTTAGGCATTTGATGGGCACAGACAATGATGCCCATCTTAGGAAATAATCAGAGTAAACAAGAGTCACTATAATAATGTGGCTTCCAACAGGACTTTAAAAAAAAAAAAAAAACCAAGTGCTATTTTAGCGTGTGCCTGAGGGTGAATGTTTACAGTAGAGAGCTTTGAGATTTCTGTGTTATCTGGATATAAATAGAACTTTTGAGCCCCTTGGAAGAAAGCTTAGGTATTTACCAAGTTGACCACTATTTTCTGCTGCTGACCAGTGAAAGGCTTTCCAAATGTTTTTCTGATTGTATTAGCCCTTTAAGATGGATGTTTTGATATGACCTCATTGACTAGGTGACTTTCAGAGATGACAGACCCGTCACCAGCTTGACACAGTATCTCCCCACACATCTCAGTCTGCAAAGCCAGGACCAGGCATTTGTTTTCAGGTTAACATTATGAACACCAAATTAATGTGTGGTTTCTACAGAATCCATGCTTTCTCCTTTCTTGTGTTTATAATACATGTGTAAACAAAAGACTTGGTCAAGAACTACATTCCTCTGGGTCACTCTCATGCATCCTGTACCTGTCATCACTCATATCCCTAAAGACTCATATAATTATGCCCAGATTCTATTCTCCATTCAGTTGGGTTAATTGCTAATATAAGGTCAGCAACATTGTGTTCTTAACTTGGGTGTTATTTTTAAGACATTTTTAAAAATGCAAGATGTTAATTAGCAGTAAACATTGACTAGATTGAAACAAAATCTTTCCTTCAAGGTAACACCAAGTATATAAGATGCTTTAAAGTGATTTGAAGATCCTTTTCAACTTGCATCATCAGTCAAGTACAATAGTTATGTTTATATTGTCATGACTCTAGCCTTTGAAACTTGTAAAACTAGTATAAAGATGATCAGGGTACAAAATAAAAGGTCCTCCCTGTCACTGGTACCTTCTTAATGGAATAAGACATTATGGAGTTATTTTACATTAAAAGGCAATTGTGCCAGGGACTAGGAGGTATAAAAAGATAGAAAATGGCCCCCACCATTAAGGAGTTTATTATCATGGGGAGATAGAGTTGGAAGCCAGTGGTTTTAAAGACAGCAAAGGCCCAATGATCACTTCCAGGGGACAGTTTCTTGGTGAATAAGAAATGAATGCTATTAATCAGATAATAATACACACTCAGATTTATTGCATAGTTCTCTGTGTTCCATGTAACATCTCCTTTAATCTCTACTACAACCCTATGAAGTAGGATATTATTTGTATCACCGTTTTGCAGTCAGGGAAAAGGTACAGTCAGGTTAAGTAACTTCCCAAGGCATACAGGTAGCAAGTGGTATAGCTGGGATCTAGAAGAACTGAAGAAATTCTGTTTCAGAATCTGCATCACAACCTCTGTGTTGTTTTACCATTTTGATGTCAAAGTGGGAAAATCAACTTTACCACTTACTGTAGTAACAAAGGGTGGGTGAAAAGAGAGAACTTTTTATTTTGTGCCCTGGTCTGTCTGTGCACCACTTCTACAAATTTGGAAAGCAGGAGTCATGATAATGTAAAAATAGTTGCTTCTTGACTAGTCAAGTAGTGGTAAAAGGATCTTAAATCACATTTGGATATCTCTTTCATGTTCTGTGTTGGAAGAGGGTTGCCCTTCAGCCTACAAATGTTTCTTGCATGCTTCAAACCTTAGATGTGTTATCTTAGGAAGAATGCCACATTAAAAACACTGAAGGTTGCTTGCTCCATAGTGGCAGATAACTGGATAAATAGCACAATTTGGAGTTTAGTGGTATATATTTAGCTGCTCTAAGACTTAGTTTGGTCCCTTGTAAAAGGAGAATAATGGTATCTACCTTATAGGGTCTTTGTAAGTATTAAATGAGCTATTGAGAGTAAAATGCTTAACTTTATGCCTGGCACATAAAAAAATACTCCATGATAACGACAATCAAGATGATAATGATGATAGTGATGGTGATGATGATAAAACTCTCTTTGCTGATGGCAGGCTCAATTTTCAGTCAGTTCAGACACACCTTTTGAAGGAGGTCGCCATTTTCTTCATTACCTCCACCATAGTTTGGTCTCAGGTCTAACGACAGGGAGGGAACACAGCCCCGCCCATCAACAGAAAAGTGAAGTCGCTCAGTTGTGTCTGACTGTTTGCAACCCCATGGACTGTAGCCTACCAGGCTCCTCTGTACATGAGATTTTCCAGGCAAAAGTAGTAGAGTGGGTTGCCATTTCCTTCTCCAGGATATCTTCCTGACCCAGGGATTGACCCTGGGTCTCCCGCATTGTAGGCAGACGCTTTACCCTCTGAGCCACCAGAGATCAACAGAAAATGGGATTAAAGATTTACTGAGCATGGCCGTACCCATCAGAACAAGACCCAGTTTCCCCCACAGTTAGTCTCTCCCATCAGGAAGCTTCCATAAGCCTCTTGTCTTTCTCTATCAGAGGGCAGACAGAATGAAAACCACAGTCACAGAAAGCTAATCAAACTTATCACATCGACCTCAGTCATGTCCAACTCTTTGCAACCCCATGGACTGCAGCATGCCAGGCTTCTCTGTCCATCACCAATTCCCAGAGCCTGCTCAAATTCATGTCCTTTGAGTCCATGATGCCATCCAACCATCTCATCCTCTGTCATCCCCTTCTCCTCCTGCCTTCAACCTTTCCCAGCATCAGGGTCTTTTTCAATGAGTCAGTTCTTTGCATCAGGTGGCCAAAGTATTGGAGTTTCAACCTCAGCATCAGTCCTTCCAATGAACATTCAGGACAAATTTCCTTTAGAATTGACTGATTTGATCTCCTTGCAGTCCCAGGAACTCTCAAGAGTCTTCTCCAACACCACAGTTCAAAAGCATCAATTCTTCAGCGCTGTTTTCTTTACATCCAACTGTTTACTTTACATACAACTCTCACATCCATACATAATTCTTCGGCACTCAGCTTTCTTCACAGTCCAACTCTCACATCCATACAAGACCACTGGAAAAGCCATAGCTTTGACTAGATGGACCTTTGTCGGCAAAGTGATGTCTCTGCTTTTTAATATGCGGTCTAGGTTGGTCATAGCTTTTCTTCCAAGGAGCAAGCATCTTTTAATTTCATGGCTGCAGTCACCATCTGCAGTGATGTTGGAGCCCCCCAAAATAAAGTCTGTCACTGTTTCCATTGTTTCCCCATCTATTTGCCATGAAGTGATGGGACCGGATGCCATGATCTTCATTTTTTGAATGTTGAGTTTTATGCCAGCTTTTTCACTCTCCTCTTTCACCTTCATCAAGAGGCTCTTTAATTCCTCTTCACTTTCTGCCATAAGGGTGGTGTCATCGGCATATCTGAGATTATTTATATTTCTCCTGGTAATCTTGATACCAGTTTGTGCCTCATCCAGTCTGACATTTCGCATGATGTACTCTGCATATAAGCTAAATAAGCAGGGTGACGATATACATCCTTGATGTACTCCTTTCTCAGTTTGGAACCAGTTCGTTGTTCCATGTCCGGTTCTAACTGTTGCTTCTTGACCCACATACAGATTTCACAGGAGGCAGGTAAGGTGGTCTGGTGTTCCCATCTCTTGAAGAATTATCCACAGTTTGTTGTGATCCACATAGTCAAAGGCTTTAGCGTGGTCAGTGAAGCAGAAGTAGATGTTTTTCTGGAATTCTCTTGCTTTTTCTATGATCCAACGGATGTTGGCAATTTGATCTCTGGTTCCTCTGCCAGATTTTAGAATCTTAAATTTTAGGACACTGAGGTGAGATGTTCTATGTATTTTGCTTATGAATATAATATTTATAATATAGAAATTATCCTTCAGTCAGTTCTTCTATCATCCATTAATGACTTCCACATGCTTAATCTCTGCCATCTCTCTGAGATCTTATAAAAGCATTTAAAAGAAAATTTTACCAATTACCCTAACTGGAGTTGAGCAAAACTGGGTGAGAGGATTTTTGTTTAGATGAAAGTTTCTTTACCCCTCCACCACTGCCCCCTCTGCCCGAGTATTAGAATTTATAGAACATGATTCTGAACAATCTTGTAAACAGATTAGAACATTTCTGGAGATAAAAGAAATAGTGTGATAATGTTGCCTGTAAATGGAATATCTCACCTAATTCATTATACATGCTATACATAGATCTACTTCCAATCGGTATTGTCCACTGTAACCAGGCACACTGATTTTCAATAAATAATTCCCTGGACATTCTTTATCTAAGTTAGTTTATAATTGTGTTCACTGAGCATTATGTGTTCTTTGTGATTAGAGATGAGACGTCAAGAAAGGCTTCTTCGGATTCCAGAATTCCTTCCATTCACTATCACAGGAAGTATGCTCTCAGATTCTAGAATACTAATTGAAAGTTAAAGCACATTTTAAAAAATCTGAAATATATAATTAAACCAAATGGTTAGTCCTACTTGCTATTGTGTGCATATATAAGCATTTTATTTGTATTCAATTCTATAAAAAAGAAGGATTTAGTTACTTTTTTTTCTTTCATCTCTCCAAAGCAATATTTACAGTGTATTCTTAGATACGAGAGGGGGCTAAAATGCAGACTTATAAATAGGACCAAATTTCATTGAATTGGAAGAAAAATTCACCACTAAGAGGGTGTGCATGTGTGTGTGTGTTATTTTTATGCCCAAACATTGTCATCACTCTTCAGAGTCTAAAATGATGAGACTATTTTTGTGGATCTCATGTAATTCATTTACAGTCACAGCGTGTAGGAAAATCTCTCCAGATCAGCATATTAGAGTGTATAGTGGGGAGAAGTAATATAGCTTTAATTTTAGTGATGAAGATTGGGTGATTTTCTGTCTTTAAATTTTTCTTTCTGCATAGGCCTCACTTCCCCTGCCAGTAAACCTCCATTGTTAAGATGTGAACGAGCGTGAGGGACAGGCAGCTGGATTTTCACTCTAAATTGCTAGCTTGCATGCACTGCCAGCTCCCAGTATCAAGTGTTCATCTCTGTCTCATGACTCGTCATTGACCTCAGTGAGATAAACCGTCGGGCGTGGGCCTAATACTGACTTATCCCTGGCTTTGGGGTGTACAGCAAATACTGAGGGCTTAGTTGAGGTTAGGAGAGCCCACCCAGGCATCAGTTAGGCCAGTAGGTGAAGAGTGGAATCCAGCAACACAGGTCAGAAGTAAAGCCAGAAGATGCACTGGAAACTAGTCTGGAAACAAACAAACAAAAAAACCTTCCTGGATATAGCAATATTAAATCTGATTCAGTTAAAGAAGATTTTTAAATGATGATCCCTCAGTGGTGTAAAAACTGAGAACAAACTCTGTCTCTGATATTTGGTACTTGGCATACTTCCCTCTAAGCACCCAATAAATCTCTGGAGGATAACTGAAAGAATGAATGTGAGTGTTGAAAGGCCAGTTTAGTGTTACATCCTCCGCTTTGTCTATCTGTTT
Organism: Bos indicus; assembly: GCF_029378745.1. Taxonomy (NCBI): domain Eukaryota; kingdom Metazoa; phylum Chordata; class Mammalia; order Artiodactyla; family Bovidae; genus Bos; species Bos indicus. The sequence continues at coordinate 139,030,791 of NC_091789.1, forward strand.
TCCTGCATGCCTACTTCTGTCTTCTCTCACTATTATGTTTTCTCTCTCTCTGTCTGTCTCTCTCTTGACTGATATGCTGTCCTCCCCATCCATGTAACATAACCATATCATGACTTAACTCCTAAGTTAATATCTCTATTGCAAAGACCAACCCACATGGAGCCAAATTTCTTAGTATGAATTCCAAATAATCTGTGCCCCACCTTCTCAAAAAAGTACTGGGGTCAACTTAAAATAAAAATGCATAGACACTTGAATCCAGGCTAGGCAAAAGGAATTTAAATTATGATCAGGAATCATGTAAAGAAACTGAGACTATACTAGGAATAAAATAATGAAATGAAATAGTCACCATAACATGTAATTTACCTGGCAGGCAAGGTAATTAGGGAAACATTAAAGATCATAAAATTGCCACCCCTAATAGAAGAAATTGTCATTTTTTAAAAAGCCAGCTCTTATCATAATGTTTGACACATAGTAGGTACTCAGTAAACATTTGTCAGATAACTGAAAGAAGATGAACAGTTTCATGGAGAAAATGTAACACAGAAACACCCAGACCACATTCACATGCAGACAAACACATTCACACAAATAAGATATAAGTCAATGTGAGCATTTTTCATCCAACTAGCAATACAACAGGGGCTACTTTATATCTCTATACAAAATGTGGATATCTTTTCTGTAAGAATTCTGATCCTAGCTGAGAGAGAACGTGAGATAGTAGTTCAGAGAAGGCTCTAGTCCTGCTTACAACAACTTTGGCTATATAGCAAAAATGGAATCAAGTGACCCAAACTAATATAAACTAAAAGCCATCATTTATTATTAAGATACAATAATATGGACCTCAAAGGCCTTGGTGATAGATTAGAATGAAAGCTAAAGACACCATCTACATTCTATGCCTTTCTCATCGCTACCCATTCTGCAAGTCTTCCTCATTTCTTTCTCTTTTTCTCAAAGTTTCTGTATCTCTCTCCTCTTCTTGGGATCCTCTGTTTTTTAATTTTGCCCCCCCCCCCCCCCACCAATCATGGGTTTATATCGTCTCCTTTTAAATAAGACATCCTGGTGGAAACTGGAATCTCAATCCAAATTCCAAATTTTCAGAGAACGTGCTCTATTTTGTTTAGTCAGACATTCAAGTCTGGACCAGTCAACAGCACAGGAAGCCAAGGCCATATCAGAGAAAATGGTTGCTAGGGGACTACTCTTACCTTTCAGGTGGGAGTGGGTGTCCTGAAGGAAGGATTCTGTGGCAGGCAAGATAATATTATTGAATTCATTGCTTTCAGTGGATGGAACACTTAACACATGGCTAGAAGCAAGAGATCCTAGAATTACTGGTGGAAAACAGATCACCTCTTGCAAGTATAACCCTTCCCAACCCATGATTTTAGCCACAGCATATTTACAAAAATAAGCTTATCAATGGGCGTCTGATAGGTATACACATTCTGTTTTTTAAAGAAACAGACCCTATGATCTTGCTTTCAAATGACTATGTGGAAAATTTAAATAAACATTATTTTTTTAATTGAAGAACCTGGTTTGTATTCTCACTGAGATAAAAAGTCATCCTACCTTTATTTTTTTTAATTTTTAAAAATTTTTATTGGAGCATAGTTAATTTGTAATGTTGTATTACTTTCTGCTGTGTAGTACAGTGAATCAGTTATACATATACATAGATCTACTCTTTTTGAGATTCTTTTCTGATATAGGTCATCACAGGGTATTGAGTACAGTTCCCTATGCTATACCGTAGGTCATTATTAGTTATCTATTTTATTATAGTAGAATGTATCTGTTAATCCTAATCTCCCAATTCATCCCAACCCCCCTTTCTACTCTGGTAAGCATAAGATTGTTTTCTACATATGTGACACTATTTCTGTTTTGTAAATAAGTTCATTTCATCCTACCTTTAAACACCCTCTTCCAGCAACACAAGAGAAGACTCTGCACATGACATCACCAGATGGTCAACACCGAAATCAGATTGATTATATTCTTTGCAGCCAAAGATGGAGAAGCTCTATACAGTCAGCAAAAACAAGACTGGGAGCTGACTGTGGCTCAGATCATGAATTTCTTATTTCAAAATTCAGACTTAAATTGAAGAAAGTAGGGAAAACCACTAGAACATTCAGGCATGACCTAAATCAAATCCCTTGTGATTATACAGTGGAAGTGACAAATAGATTTAAGGGACTAGATCTGATAGAGTGCCTGATGAACTATGGACAGAGGTTCATGGCATTGTACAGGAAGCAGTGATCAAGACCATTACCAAGAAAAAGAAATGCAGAAAAGCAAAATGGTTGTCTGAGGAGGCCTTACAAACAGCTGAGAAAACAAGAGAAGCCAAAAGCAAAGGAGAAAAGGAAAGACATACCCATTTGAATGCAGAGTTCCAAAGAATAGCAAGGGGAGATAAGAAAGCCTTCCTCAGTGATCAGTGCAAAGAAACAGAGGAAAACAATAGAATGGAAAAGACTAGAGATGTCTTCAAGAAAATTAGAGATACCAAGGGAACATTTCATGCAAAGATGGGCTCGATAAAGGACAGAAATGGTAGGGACCTAACAGAAGCAGAAGATAGCAAGAAGAGGTGGCAAGAATACACAGAAGAACTGTACAAAAAAGATCTTCACGACCAAGATAACCACAATGGTGTGACGACTCACCTAGAGGCAGACATCCTGGTATTCTAAGTCAAGTGGGGCTTAGAAGCATCACTACAAACAAAGCTAGTGGAGGTAATGGAATTCCAGTTGAGCTATTTCAAATCCTAAAAGATGATGCTGTGAAAGTGCTGCACTCAATATGCCAGCAAATTTGGAAAACTCAGCTGTGGCCACAGGCCTGGAAGAGGTCGGTTTTCATTCTAATCCCAAAGAAAGGCAATGCCAAAGAATGTTCAAACTACCACACAATTGCACTCATGTCACATGCTAGTAAAGGCATGCTCAAAATTCTCCAAGCCAGGCTTCAACAGTACATGAACCATGAACTTCCAGATGTTCAAGCTGGATTGAGAAAAGGCAGAGGAACCAGAGATCAAATTGCCAGCATCTGCTGGATAATTGAAAAAGCAAGAGAGTTCCAGAAAAACATCTATTTCTGCTTTGTTGACTATGCCAAAGCCTTTGACTGTGTGGACCACAACAAACTGTGGGAAATTCTGAAAGAGATGGAAATACCAGACCACCTGACCTGCCTCTTGAGAAACCTGTATGCAGGTCAGGAAGCAACAGTTAGAAGTGGCCATGGAACAACAGACTGGTTCCAAATAGGAAAAGGACTACATCAAGGCTGTATATTGTCACCCTGCTTATTTAACTTATATGCAGAGTACATCATGAAAAATGCTGGGCTGGATGAAGCACAAGCCGGAATCAAGATTGCTGGGAAAAATATCGATAACCTCAGATATGCAGATGACACCACCCTTATGGCAGAAAGTGAAGAAGTAAAGAGCCTCTTGATGAAAGTGAAAGAAGGAGTGAAAAAGTTGGCTTTAAGCTCAACATTCAGAAAACTAAGATCGTGGCATCTGGCCCCATCACTTCATGGCAAATAGATGGGGAGACAGTGGAAACAGTGGCTGATTTTATTTTTGGGGGGCTCCAAAATCACTGCAGATGGTGACTGCAGCCATGAAATTAAGACACTCCTTGGAAGGAAAGTTATGACCAACTTAGACAGCATATTAAAAAGCACAGACATTACTTTGCCAACAAAGGTCTGTCTAGTCAAGGCTATGGTTTTTCCAGTGGTCATGTATGGATGTGAGAGTCGGACTATAAAGAAAGCTGAGTGCCGAAGAATTGATGGTTTTGAACTGTGGTGTTGGAGAAGACTCTTGAGAGTCCCTTGGACTGCAAGGAGATCCAACTAGTCCATCCTAAATGAGATCAGTCCTGAGTGTTCATTGGAAGGGCTGATTTTGAAGCTGAAATTCCAATACTTTGGCCACCTGATGTGAAGAGCTAACTCATTGGAAAAGACCCTGATGCTGGGAAAGATTGAAGGCAGGAGGAGAAGGGGACGACAGAGGATGAGATGGTTGAATGGCATCACCAACTCAATGGACATGAGTTTGGGCAAACTCCGGGAGTTGGTGATGGACAGGGAGGCCTGGCGTGCTGCAGTCCATGGGGTCACAAAGAGTCGTATGTGACTGAGCGACTGAACTGAACTGAACTTAAATGGAAATGGGCCTCAGATGGACTTGAGCACAGAGTCCAATTTTTTCTCAGAACAGAATTTAAAATCCACCCTGAATCCTGCATGAGAACTCAGAGATTCCATCCATACCTCAGATAAACAGATTATAGGATATAGGAGAGATTTTGACTATGAAAGTTTTACTAGAAAGGTGTTAGGGTCAACTGCCATGAGCACCAGAGCAGCCTTGTGGTCCCAAGGACTGTGTGGGTCACAGGTGATAGAGAGAAAACATGTGATGACATCAGATTCCCAAATATCTTTCCCTTGAAAGCATTCATGACATAAGTGTTAAATCAGCTTATAGTAACCAAGAGATGGCAATTGTGTATAGTTGGGCCAGAATGCAGCATTCTTAGGATAGGAATGAGTCAGTCCCCTATCCCCATATAGTAAAACAGTCAAAGCTGGTTCATTCCTACCATGGGTGACAACAGAATTTTCAGGGAGGTCCAGACTTATCTGTGTCCCCCTTCCTCTTTCTTTACAGCCAAAAAACAAACTGGATAGAAGTCACATTAATGCACGGGGAGGAAAGAAGGTAATACATCAATAACTTGTCCTTTGTCCAGTTCCCACCAAACGTATAAAATACCCAAAACTGTTTCACTCTGTGCTTGTAGTGAAATTTCCAAAAGCACAAGGCACAGTAATAAACAGGCCAATAGATTCAGACTGAGACCTAGCAGACCCTTGGAGGAAAAAATGATTAATAGTATCAGAATGACATCCTTGAGAAGCTGATCTCCTATCTCTGAGACAACAATAATCTAACTTTACAGAACAAACAGCACCACTAGACTGGGACTTGAGCCATCTTAGTGCATTCTGAAAAAATGGAGGAACTAAAAGAACAGCTTTAGAATCGCAGTCAGGAAACCTGCCAGTAAGACAATGGTTGGAGTGCACTTGGCAGGCTTTAGGGAAACGCCAGCTGAATCCAATATGTTCATTACACAATGCAAGCAAAATCTGAGCAAGTGGAAACCCAGCTGAAGTAAATGTAGTTGGAAAGCAGTAATAAAAAAAAAAATCAGGAAATGGGGTGAATGTGGTTAGAAAGCAGTAATAAAAATCAGTCAGGGAACTTGGGGATTTCTTAGGACTTGTGGACCAAATAAAAGAGATTGGAATATATAGGGCAGTGGTTCTCAAAGGAGCAGCATCAGTCTGCCAACTTGTTAGAAATGCAATTTCTTAGCCTTGTCCCTGTCTTGCTGAATCAGAAGCTCTGGGGGTGGGACTCAGAAAGTTGTGATTTTTAACAGGTACTCCAGGTGAATGGTTATGAAGAGGCATGTATATTGTTCACTTGATTTGTCATTGGTGATGACAAATCTAGGGGGGTAGTTGGGATAGAAACCAGATGCCTCTCAGTATACCAGGTTTCTAGCGAGATTGTTCTTCCTGGCCCCATTGTGTTCGCCATCTGACTAATTTGGGCCAATGAGTTGTAAGGGGAAGTTATATGAATCCCTTTGGGGTTGAATATTTCATGATAACATTTAGAGCTGCTTCCCTCTACCACAGCATCCACCAAGTTTCATGGACTGTTCCTTCATTTGGATGAGCCCAAACTGAGGAGATGTGTATAAAAGAAAGTGAATCTTTCTCATTATAAAAAAAAAGAGGCATTTTATTGAGCATGGAGGGAGAAACATTATATATTTTCCAGGTATGGATAGGAGGAGAAACAAAAATGTTTGAATAAATGCATATTCCCTAGAGTTCTGATTTTTAAAGCCAGGTCATTAACACATTGTTGGGTCATGAATATATCTGAGTCATGGATCAGCATGTAGAAAACTTGATTAGAAAACATCTATTGAATTTAGAGTATTTTCTTCTCAAAACCTTCTTTTTAGTCGTCTCTCTTTGTGTATATGTATGTATGTGTGTGTGCAGTAAAAAATATTTATTATCTTGGATAAAGGTCAAAATGTTACAAAAGCCACTTTTCTAAGACAGAGATTCTCTTTTTTTAAAATATATTTTATTGAAGTATAGTTTTTTACACTGTTGTGTTCATTTCTGCTATACAGCAAATAGATTTATATATATATATATATTCTTTTTCATAATCCTTTCCATTATGTTTTATCACAGGATATTGAATCTTGTTCCCTGCGCTTGTTGTTTATCCATCCTATATATGTTTGTATCTGCTAATCCCAAATTCCCAATACATCCTTCCCTCACCCCTCCCCTTACCCTATGACTAAGACAGTGATTCTTAAATTTTAATGTACATAAGAAGTACCCAAGTGTGTTAAAGATGAATTTCCAGACCCCAGGCAGAGAATGTAGTACACTAGACCTGAGATGGACCCAGGAATCTGCATTTTAACCAGTGCCCTAGGTGATTCTGATTCAGGTGGTCTGCAGATCCATTTTGAACAACAAGTTTCTAGGGTAGACATTGTAACTGACATTAATGAAAAAAATGAACAGTTCAGAGTAAATATTTTTGAGTCCCAATTAAAGATAGGCTAAAGGTTGTGGAGTGTGTAAAGTTGAATTAGACCTGGATTCTTCCCTCAAAGACATAAAAAAAGAAGCAGTCTTTATTGTTGGGCCTGCCTGATTTGGAAAGTCTGCAAAAGACAAAAAGGCTAAAATATCCCTGGGGATATTATTTGCCACTTACAATTCAGTTAGCAAGAACAAATATACTGGGCCAATCAGAGTCTCTGCCAGCACGTATAGTGCCTCTGTGAGTAGTAAAAAGGGGTACCTATGCTGGGTAAATGAACTAGGAAAACACACCTAATGGGTGGACCACCTAGAAAGACTTGTCCCTTCCTCCATATTAATATAGGCTCTGACACCACCACCATAGTTCTGTGTGGGACACAGAACATTCTTTCTACCCATACTCTTTGATGCTGCCCTTCCCCACTAGTTCTGGACTGTTGTTAAAACTTGATTTGGCCACCAGGACATCAGCAAACATGAGGCAAGCAGAGACTTGAAAAAGGTTTATACATTGGAGTTTACCCTCTTGCTGCTGTCAGTAACTTTTCCTACCATGCAGAGTCCATCCAGGTTAGCCAGGGGGATGGTGAGTGTCTATAAGGGGAGAGGTCTCAGTCATCCCAGCCATCCCAGTTGAGGCCATCCTAAACCAGCCAGCTCCAGCCCATTCATTAACTGACTATAGGTGAAGAAGCAAGCTAGCCAAGATCAGCCAAGCCTAGAAGAACCACCCAACTGAGCCCAACCCAGATTGCCAATCTATAATAATGAGCAAAAATAATGGTTACTGTTTTAAACCACCAAGGTTTGAAGTATTTGGGTATTTGATGAAGACTCATGAGCCACCTAATGGGCTTTCCTGGTGGCTCAGACAGTAAAGAATCCACCTACAATGCAGGAGACTTGGGTTCGATCCCTGGGTTTCGAAGATCCCCTAGAGGAGGGCATAGCAACCCACTCCAGTATTCTTTCCTGGAGAATCCCCATGGACAGAGGAGCCTGGCGGGCTTCAGTCCAAAGCATTGCAAAGAGCTAGACATGACTGAGTGACTAAGCACAGCAATGAGCCACCTAGACAGTAATCTCTAGTTGGAAACAGTCCTTCATTATTCAAGCCCACAAGCCCAACAGTCTGTGGAGGACACAAGCTGCACCATTACACATGACAGCCTGAGGTGCAAACTATGTTAAGTCAGATTAAGCTTTATAGGCTGCAGTCATGTCCAACTCTTTGTGACCCTATGGACTGTAGCTCACAAGGCTCCTCTGTCCATGGGATTCTCCAGGCAAGAATACTAGAGTGGGTTGCCATGCCCTCCTCCAGGGGATCTTCCCAACCTAGGAATTGAACCCACATCTCTTATGTCTCCTGTATTGGCAAGTGGGTTCTTTACCACTAGTGCCACATGGGAAGCCCAGGCTGCAGGATAACCACCAAGAAATCTCTGCCTGGTAGAGTAATTAGAGTCTGTCTATCTGGTCATTCATGAAAGAGTGAAATGACTCAAGAAGAGCCTGCTGAACTGGGAAATTAGATGGTCTAATGATGAGATCAGACTCAATGAATGCATAATAGATGGTACAGCACAAAAATTCCAGACTGACTGCTGTAATGAAGGCACTCATTGTAAATACATAGCCTCTTTGGCTGAAGGATTGTTTTGGGCTATTTTTATTAAGAAAACTATGCATGTTTAGAAGATATAATTGGGTTTCCCTGATGGCTCAGATGGTAAAGAATCTGCCTGCAGTGTAGGAGACCCGGGCTCAATTTCTGGGTTGGGGAAGATTCCCTGGAGAAGGGAATGGCTATCCACTCCAGTGTTCTTGCCTGAAGAATTCCATTGACAGAGGAGCCTGGTGAGCTACAGTCCATGTGTTGTGAAGAATTGTTTCAGTGTTTTATTACCCATCTGGATCCTGTGCAAAACCATTCATAAAATGTGTTCCTATGTAACAGAGCAGCAGGAAACAACCAGATAAGCTCCAGTGGCAATTTCCCTTCACTCTGTACTCCTTATCATGCCATCAAATGTGAAGGGAAAAAACGGGAATCTCTCTTCCATATTTCCTTCAATTTGGAAAGTTTTCCTTTTAAAATCTTAAACAGTTTCCTTTCATAATATCCACAAATATCTGTATTGGTCACATAAAAAAGGAAATCATATCCCTGCACATTCCCCTGTGTACAGAAATGAAGTCTGAGCCAGCTGGTTTATCATTCTAAAGTAGATGTGGAAAACTGTTGAATGAGAGATAAGTTGCATGTGGAGAAAGTGACAAGACACAGAGATGTTCACAACACAAAGGTACCACCTTATACACCTATTAGGGATCAGAGGAAACCTGGAACAACCCTGAGAGCAAGCGACAATTCTGGTGTTCTTTAATGAGGTCAGTGAATAGGCCATAGCTGGGATGCAGAACCTCTGGGATTAGGCGCAACAATTCATGTGAATGAATTGTGTGCTTTTATCTGTGGAGAAGGCTCAGTTGCTTTCATCAGGTTCCTAAAGGAATCTTTGTCTTCCCTGCTGCTGCTGCTGCTAAGTCACTTCAGTCGTGTCTGACTCTGTGCGACCCCATAGACGGCAGCCCACCAGGCTTCCCGTCCCTGGGATTCTCCAGGCAAGAACACTGGAGTGGGTTGCCATTTCCTTCTCCAGTGCTTGAAAGTGAAAAGTGAAAGTGAAGTTGCTCAGTCGTGTCTGACTCCTAGAGACCCCATGGACTACAGCCCACCAGGCTCCTCCATCCATGGGATTTTCCAGTCAAGAGTACTGGAGTGGGGTACCATTGCCTTCTCCACCTTTCCCCAAAAGGTTAAAAATCATTACAGTAATGGAATCTTAATTTGTGAGCATCTCACTTCATTAGAGGATGACTTGATTTTATCTTTTCTTTTCTTTGACAGCTTCATTGAGGTATAAATGATGTACAAAAAACTGCTCTTGTTTAATATATGCAGTTTAATGAGTTCCGACATATGCATCCACCCATGATACTATCCCCACAATCAAGGAAATAACCATATCAATCACTTCCAAAAGTTTCCCTTTTGTGTGTGTGTGGTAAGAACATTTAACATGAAATTTACTGTCTTAAGAAATGTTTAAGGGCACAACACCAACTTGTTAACTATAGATAGTATGTTGTATAGCAGATCTCTAAAACTTACGCATCTTTCATACCTAAGACTTAATACCCATTGAACAAAAATACACAGGGATCTCTTATTCAATTGTTTTTCTTTTTAAACCAGAGCCTGATTGTCTTTTACACAGAAGTACTTTGCACTCAATGTGTAACATGAATCTTTTCTTTCCCTTGACAGATGGGTCAATACCGCCATCAGATTGATTATATTCTTTGCTGCCAAAGGTGGAGAAGCTCTATACAGTCAGCAAAAACAAGACCGGGAGCTGACTATGGCCCAGATCATGAATTCCTTATTGCAAAATTCAGAATTAAATTGAAGAAAGTAAGGAAAACCACTAGACCGTACAGGTATGACCTAAATCAAATCCCTTACGATTATACAATGGAAGTGACAAATAGTTTCTAGTGATTAGATCTGATAGACAGAGTGCCTGAAGAACTATGGGCAGAAGTTTGTGATATTGTACAGGAGGCGGTAATCAAGACCATCCCCAAGAAAAAGAAATGCAAAAAGGCAAAATGGATGTCTGAGGAGGCCTTAAAAATAACTGTGAAAAGAAGAGAAGTGAAAGGCAAAGGAGAAAAGGAAAGCTATACCCATTTCAATGCAGTTCCAAAGAATAGCAAGGAGAGATAAGAAAGCCTTCTTCAGTGATCAATGCAAAGAAATAGAGGAAAACAATAGACTGGGAAAGACTACAGATCTCTTTAAGAAAATTAGAGATACCAAGGAAACATTTCATGCAAAGATGGGCACAATAAAGGACAGAAATGGTATGGACCTAACAGAAGCAGAAGATATTAAGAAGAGGTGGAAAGAATAGACAGAAGAACTGTACAAAAAAGATCTTCGTGACCCAGATAACCACGATGGTGTGATCACTCACCTAGAGCCACACATCCTGGAATGTGAAGTCAAGTGGCCTTAGGAAGCATCACTATGAACAAAGCTAGTGGAGGTGATGGAATTCCAGTTGAGCTATTTCAAATCCTAAAAGATGATGCTGTGAAAGTGCTGCACTCAATATGCCAGCAAATCTGGAAAACTCAGCAGTGGCCACAGGACTGGAAAAGGTCAGTTTTCATTCCAATCCCAAACAAAGGCAATGCCAAAGATTGCTTAAACTACCACACAATTGCACTCATCTCACACACTAGTAAAGTAATGCTCAAAATTCTCCAAGCCAGGCTTCAACAGTACATGAACCATGAACTTCCAGATGTTCAAGCTGTATTGAGAAAAGGCAGAGGAACCAGAGATCAAATTTCTAACATCGACTGGATCATTTAAAAAGCAAGAGAGTTCCATAAAAGCATCTACTTCTGCTTTATTGATTATGGCAAAACCTTTGACTATGTGGATCACAACAAACTGTGGAAAATTCTTCAAGAGATGGAAATACCAGACTACCTTACCTGCCTTCTGAGTAATCTGTATGCATGTCAAGAAGCAACAGTTAGAACTGGACATGGAACAATAGACTGGTTCCAAATTGAGAAAGGAGTATGTCAAGGCTGTATATTGTCACCCTGCTTATTTAACTTATATGCAGAGTACATCATAAAAAATGCTGGGCTGAATGAAGCACAAGCTGGAATCAAGATTGCTGGGAGAAATATCAATAACCTCAAATATCAATATGGCAGAAAGCAAAGAAGAACTAAAGAGTGTCTTGGAAAGAGGAGAGTAAAAAATCTGGCTTAAAACTCAACATTCAAAAAGTGAACATCATGGCATCTGGTCCCGTCATTTCATGGCAAATAGATGGGGAAACAATGGAAACAGTGAGAGACTTTATATTTTGGGGCTCCAAAATCACTGCAGATGGTGACTGCAGCCATGAAATTAAAAGACACTTGCTCCTTGGAAGAAAAGCTATGACCAACCTAGACAGCATATTAAAAAGCAGAGACATCACTTTGCCGACAAAGGTCTGTCTAGTCAAAGCTATGGTTTTTCCAGTAGTCATGTATGGATGTGAGGGTTGGACTATAAAGAAAGCTGAGTACCAAAGAATTGATGCTTTTGAACTGTGGTGTTGGAGAAGACTCCTAAGAGTCCCATGGACTGCAAGGAGATCCAACCAGTCCATCCTAAGGAAATCGGTCCTGAATATTCATTGGAAGGACTGATGCTGAAGCTGAAGCTTCAATACTTTGGCCACCTGATGTGGAGAACTGACTCATATGAAAAGGCCCTGATGCTGGGAAAGATTGAAGGCAGGAGAAAGGGATGACAGAGGATGATATGGTTGGATAACATCACTGTCTCGATGGACTTGAGTTTGAGCAAATTCCAGGATTTGGTGATGATTCGGGAGGCCTGGAGTCCTGCAGTCCATGGGGTCACAAAGAGTCAGACACAACTAAGCTACTGAACTGAACTGAACCCATTTTATAATGAAATTAGATATGTGCTCCAAACAGGTAAGAAAAAAAAAAAAAAAGCTTTCAGTTTTTACTTTTGAATGTCTTGACAAGAAAAGGGTCAAGTGAAGAGGGGTAATTCTCTCCCCTAATCTCCTCTCCTTTCCAATTTCCTTATGGCCTCTTTTTAATTTCTTCTGTGTTCCTTTCACCTATTAGAACATTTTTTTTTCCTGACTTTAGGACACACCTGATGCTCTTTGCCTCTCCCCATGGACTAAAGGAATTGATTTGGGTCCTGAGCATCCTCTATGATCCCCTGGTTTACTTTAGCTGCCGGAGCTCTGCTGTCTTCCTGTATGTGAGTATTTGGCAGAACTGAGATATTCAATATATTGGCCTTCCCCTCACATCCCAGACACAAATGATGCACCTGACCTGAAGGTCCTCAAGTTTGACGTGTGATACAAAGTATGGTGTGGTACAAAATATGAATCAGTCCCCTTTTTCATCTGAATCTGTAGTTAAAACAGTGACTATTTGTCTCATTTAACCAAATGCATCTAACAGCCCTTTATAAAAGAGATGCTATGCAGGATTATCAAAAGTTTCTCCATTTTACCCTCGTCAGTGCTTTTAGAAAGGATCTGCAAGCAGGGAATCATGAAAGTCTTCATGAATATCTTTCAGCAACAGACTAGCCAACCAGGAATCTTCAGTAGGGGGCAGGGGGCGAACTTGATTCCAGAGCCCAAAGCTGATTTGGGAACATAGGCAGTCTATTTTAACAATGAAGCTGATTTGGTCATACATTCTGAGCAACTTCATATTAAGGTGAGGTAGGATCTGTCCATTCTTAAGGGAGGTAAAGAGAAGAGGGACTTATTTGGTGGCTTCCATTGTGTGCTCAGCCATGTCTGACTCTCTGCGACCTCATGGACTGTAGCTCACCAGGCTCCTCTGTCCATGGAATTCTCCAGGCAAGAATACGGAGTGGCTTGCCATTTCCTCCTCTAGGGGATCTTCCTGACCCAGGGATTGAACCCACGTCTCTGGCGTCTCATGCATTGGCAGGCAGATTCTTTACCACTGTGCCACCTGAGAAGCCTGGTTTCCATTGCTTCTCATTTTAAAAGCAGCAAAACCACATCACAAAAAAGAAAAAAATCGGAACATAAGATAAAGAATAAAAAAGAGCTCCCAACTTCATCCATAGTCTACCACTCTCAGGCAACAAAATTAAGTTGTTGCTGTGTCTTAATCATGCAATGCAATCTATTTTCTCAATGTGTATGTATAAAATTTAATTATTGCAACCTTTGTTGGTTCTCAGGTGATTCCATTCTAGGGACATCTATCATAATTTATGATTCTCCCCCAGAATTTCAAATTAACTGGAAATATATGGGAAAACAACTTCCAGTCAATGAAATGAGGCTACAGGATAAAACTGACCAGACTGCCTCATTTATTAGCTGTGTAATCTGGACCATTGCTTACCACCTATATGTATTGGTTATTTGTTATAAAATGAAGATAGTAATGATCACTAGCTAAATGTATTGTAGCATTAAATAAGGCAATCTTTTTTTTATTGAAATATAGTTGGTTTATAGTACTGCGTTAGTTATTGATGTGCAGGTGTACAAGTGATTCAGTTATATAAATATATGTGTGTGTGTGTGTGTGTGTGTGTATTCTTTTTCAGATTCTTTTCCATTATAGTTATTCAGTTCAGTTTCGTTCAGTCACTCAGTCGTGACTGACTCTTTGTGCCCCCATGGACCGCAGCATGCATCCCAGAACCTACTCAAACTCATGTCCATCATATTGGTGATGCCATCCAACCATCTGATCCTCCATTGTCCCTTTCTCCTGCCTTCAATCTTTCCCAGCATCAGGGTCTTTTCCAATGAGTCAGTTCTTCGCATCAGGTGGCCAAAGTATTGGAATTTCAGCTTTAGCATCAGTCTTTCCAATGAATAGTCAGGACTGATTTCCTTTAGGATTAACTGGTTGGATCTCCTTGCAGTCCATGGAACTCTCAAGAGTCTTCTCCAACACCACAGTTCAAAAGCATCAATTCTTTGGCATTCAGCTTTCTTTATAGTCCAACTCTCACATCCATACATGACTACTGGAAAAACCATAGCTTTGACTAGACAGACCCTTGTTGGTAAAGTAATATCTCTGCTTTTTAATATGCTATCTAGGTTGGTCATAGCTTTTCTTCCAAGGAGCAAGCATCTTTTAATTTCATGGCTGCAGTCACCATCTGCAGTGATTTTGGAGCCCTGCCAAAAAAGAGTCTCTCACTGTTTCCATTGTTTCCCCATCTATTTGCCATGAAGTGATGGGACCGGATGCCATGATTATAGGTTATTACAGGATATTGAATATAGTTCTCTGTGCTCTATATACAGTAGGATCTTATTATTTTATATATAGTGGTATGTATCTATTAATCCCAAACTCCTAATTTGTCCTTTCTCCCACTATCTTTCCCCTTTGGTTACCATAAGTTTGTTTTCTATGTCTGTGAGTCTGTTTCTGTTTCATAAATAAGTTAATATGTATGATAGTTTAGATTCCATATACAAGTGATATCATAAGGTATTCATCTTCCTCTGACTTCCTTCACTTAGTATCTCTAGGCCCATCTATGTTGCTGCAAATGGCATCATTTCATTCCTTTTTATGACTGAGAAATCTTTTAAGACACATCGCAGATTACCTAGAATGTCATAAAGTGAAAGTGAAAGTCACTCAGCCTGACTCTTTGCGACCCCATGGACTAGTCCATGGAATTCTCCAGGCCAGAATACTGGAGTGGGTAGCCTTTCCCTTCTCCAGGGGATCTTCCCAACTCAGGGATCAAACCCAGGTCTCTGATTGCAGTCAGATTCTTTACCAGCTGAGCCACAAGGATATAATAAGACTTCAATAAATACTGGCTGTTTAGTAATAGCCTACCCCAGCATTTGTTGGTTTATGTTTCCCACATACTGTTTAGATCCCCCAAGCCAAGAGCACAGAGGCTCTGAGTCAAAAAGAAGAAAGAGAACTATGGTAATCACATTGTGATCTGTAGTGTCACGACTAGTACTTAAGTGAGAATAGAGTCCATGTATTCCGCTCTTGGCCTTTTGTTTGTTCAAGATACTGCGATACCACGTTGGCTGAAGGTGCCCTTGTGAGCCTGCTCTGCACTACTACTGCTTTCTATCACCATCAATCAGGGCCACACATGTTAATTAAGCACTTTACTGTTTTTGCACATGATTTATTAGATCTCTTTTCATTAATGTGTTTGATCAAAAAGAAAAGTAATTAAGTGGGGAACAGTGGTGGCAAAACATACTCGGCATCAATTATTAAAAATAAAAATTCTTAGGATGAGAGCCTGATCATTCATCCTTAAGCCATCTGTGGGCCTCAGCTGATGGCAAACCAACTGAACCATTACTACCTCTAATTCTTAGATGCACAATTAATTTTTTAAGAGTATTAAAGGGAAATATATTTTTATGTTTACAGTCAAAATACCAGTAGTTGGCAAAGGAAGAAGGGCATTGCATAATCTTCTCTTTATCCCTTAATCACAGAAAATCAATAATACTCCTCTCCAGTCAAAAACCTGTGATTTGTCCCTTAAATATCCATAACGCAACTTTGTAAGATAGGCTTCTCCGAAAATAAGGAGTGCACAATTTTAATGGGGAAAAACACATTTTAAGGGAAAAAATACCCACCATTTCTTCCTTCAGTAACTTGTTTTTATAATGGAAAGATTCAAAACTAGTTAAAAGGCAACCCCAGGGGTCACTGTGTAGATTCCTCATTTTTAAAGGCAGGGTTATAAACAAAATCTTCTAGAATTTTGTTCTCACTGTTTCAATAAAGCACCCAATGTAGAGACTATTATTCAAGTCTTATGATTAATCCTGGTATTCTGATGAATCTATAAAATGAAAATCATCATCTCCTACCCTCAGAGATATTTAAGAGGCTATGGGTTCTCAATATCTTAAAGCTGATGAGTTTTAATTATTGGAGTCAATTTAAAGACACTTGGAGAGTCACCATCAATTATATCTGCAACAGGATAGGGTGTAAATATACAAATAAATTGGATGCCACTGCCAAGGAATATTCAGATATGACAAGAATTCAGCCTCTTAGATTATAATAATAATGTACTGACTATAATAATGAAGCTGATTTTCTACTGTGCAATTTATTACTATCTTTCATTTTGAGACTATTTTTAAGCTTCAGTGTTTTATCTTATATCAGAAAAATTTTGTATTTGAAGGTCCTTATTTTTAAAAATGGGCCAAATGTGAAAGCAACATGACCATATGCAAACTGGAATATGAGATCTGCTGAATGGGAGGTAAAAATCTTGACAAGGATGAAAAGAATATAGGATATACTTTGACTTTAGAAGGATCTCTATGAAAGTATTAGTAGTTGTGATGCTTAATAAGTTTTTGTGCTTTTCCCTATTTTTCAAATAAAATTCTATAATAAAAGTACATTGATTTTGGAATTAGATTAAGAGGCTATTTTTTAAAACAAATTTTATCAAGTTAAAACAGTAAGAAATTTAAAATAGTATAAACCTCACTTTTTTAATTTTAGTTTTTGATGTAGGTATGATTTCTAGATATTCCTGATTTAACTTCCATAGTAGGATATTGTAGGCTTCCCTGGTGGCTCAGACAGTAAAGAATCTGCCTACAACGCAGGAGACCCAGGTTCAATCCCTGGACTAGGAATATTCCCTGGAGAAAGGAATGGCTACCCACTATAGTATTCTTGCCTGGTGAATTCCATGGACAGAGGAGCCTGGCGGGCTGCAGTCCATAGGGTTACTAAGAGTCGGACACAACTGAATAGGATATTGTACCAAAAATGAAAGTAGCCTTAGAAAGCACTTTTATTTCTCAAAGTAAATTCTGTAGAACATTAATCTTTTGAAATGGTCTTTGTAAAAAGGAGAAGAGGGCAGCAGAGGATGAGATGGTTGGATGGCATCACTGACTCAATGGACATGAATATGAGCAAACTCCAGGAGATGGGGAAGGAAAGGGAAACCTGGCGTGCTGCAATCTGTTGGGTCACAAAGAGTCAGACATGACTTAGTGACTGAACAACAACAAAAAGGGTTCGACAATCAAATAAGTGTGGTAAATCCTGCTCTTCATATTCAGAGGCTCCACGTAAAGAATGCAAGAAGCTTGCTTCTAATGAAACCTGTTTAAGTGTACCACACCCAAAATCTGTATACCTCATTTGACCACAGAGAGCATTTTTCTACATAACTTCAATTAACATCCTGTCACACTTTGAGAAACACTAATTTCGATTAATCCTATCAAGAGAGAAAATTTAGAGAGCTGTTGCTCAAGGTTCAACAGCTAGTTAATAGAGACATTGGCCCTGGAACTCAGACATTCTGACTCCCTGACCAGTGCTTGTTTTTATTAAACCCAAGTGTTCAACACTTTTACTCAAAGGTAAAGAGAGACCAATTCCTCCTTCCATAACCATCCAACAGTCCTTTTCTCACCTCAAGGAAACAGAGCAGGGAAGATTCCTTCTGACATTTCCTTCCAAGATTCAAGCCAATCTAACGCGGTAATGCATCCTCATGTCTTAGAACATTTGGATGATTATAAACCGACTTGAATAGTTCATCAACTGGCCCACTTAAGAAGGAAAATTCTGCCTCACACTTTGCTATTCCCATTCCCGCTAATTTGAAATGCTCCTCCCAACCCCAATACCCTTGAAGTAAAGCATTTTTTTTTTGCTCTTTAAACACTAATGCCTCTTGAAGGCCATTTATGTCACACTTTAGGAGTTTTTTTCTCATTACCTGAAGAATCATAAAAGAGTGAAAATCTCTATCCATCTGGGAACTGAAATGGAATCCATGTTCAGAGCAGTTATTGCTTTTCTCTTTGTTCTATTTACTTATAGTACATAGCTTAAACGATCAGCTACCCAAGCCCGTCGCATCACCATACCTTCAATTTGGAGTGTTTTGCTCCGTGGTAGTAAATTATTTGTTGCTCACTTATTGTCTGAAAACCCAGACCTTCCCATATTTCCTTCATTGTCTGGTTAATTTCTTCTTTTCCTTTACTTTTTTTTCCTTCTTAGTATTCTAAGACCTTTAAAGAATAGCACCTCTGTGCAACAATATGGTTTCACTCCTCATACTAAGATCTGTGGGAGAGCAGTTCAGCTATCACTTTGGGAGTTGTTTAGAAATGTAGAGCTACTGAGTCAGACTCTGCATTTTAACACAATCCGCATGGGGTTGTGTGCACCTTAACATTAAGAAAGCATTGGTCTAGGATATGTTCCAATGCAAGGAATTAATTTGAGAGGCAGAAGCTGGAAAGAATTATGTTTACTTGCCAACTCCTTCTGAACTCAGGCATTCTTTTTGGTTCTGAAATAGACACCAAAGCTAATATATTAGGTGTGTGTGCTTTTGAATAAGTCAGTGAAACAGAAACAAACCTGGAGACTCTCTGAAACATTTGAAAGGAAGCATCAAAATATAGCTCACATGACTAATGTAGTCAATTTCACTTTGATGTAAAGTAAGCTAACAGGCAGCCTCCTTTCCCTCTAGGAACTGACAACTGGGCAGCACAGCTAAGCATCAGCTAGAGCTATGGAGGGGTGTGGATGGAATAAGCAGAACCATCCTGGGTGAGGCATTAACATGCATGCACAGCCCCTGGCTTTCTTCTACCTGGGCATTTCCACTCTTGTGATTTCCCTGCTGCTATCTTCTTGGGACTAATGGGGAAAAGGGGATCAAGTCTTTAATGCTTCCTTGATTTAAACAAAACCCCCCAAAAATGTAATTTTCCTCAGGATGCCAAGAAGTGGTATGTGACTGTGGACTCATCCTATTTGATAAGGCCAAGATTGATTTCTTTTTCCATGCATTTTGAAGTGCTGTATCTTAGCAGTAGCTTTCTCTAAGGAACTTTACACAAGCAGCTCATTACACTATGAAAAAAACAATCCCTGGGAGGTAAAGGGATCAATATGTATTATGCTCAGTCTTAGAGGAGTTGAAGATAGTGCATGGAGAGAGCTAAACGTGGTGAGTTGAATTTCAGACTACTAGCTCTTAGCTGTATACTCTATGCAGTGGTGTCCCTAGACTCCATCTGTTAGAATTAAGGAAAACAAACCTCTTAGTTTCATTAACTTTGCTATTAGACAGTCCTAACCATCCTCTCAGTTCATAATAAGGAAGTAGATGGATGCCAAGCAGCCATGAAGATGCATTTTTGTCAATACAAATTTCAGGGGTAATGAATAACTAAGTTTCCAAGCTGTTGGTTCTATGCATGCCGATGGCCCTGTTATTTGCTTCTTAATTACTTAATTAACTTTTCACTGGCTTGTCTGTGGTCAGTGGACATTCATGCACCCTCAAGTCTATATCTAGTGCTTGGATTCTGAATTTTCCACTCAGGGGGTAATGTTTTAGTTAGCTAAAGTTCACAATCCATGGTTAAACTTCCAAAATCAAATAGGCAAGGAAATTTGAGGCAGAAATTAGCTGTAAGTTGCCTTTGTTTTGTTGCCTAGCATGGAATAAAATCTAGATACAAAGTCTGGAATAAAACAATAAGAATTGATATATTTCTCAAGGGCAAGCATTTGCGCCCATTTGCATTTGAATTTGAAATCCATGGGTATATATCCCACCAGGATGTCCAGCAATCTGTTCAGACTAAACAAAATTGTGATAAGGCAAAATGGAGGGTGTGACACTCCTTCCATAAAGCATTTTTTACTTTACTTCTAAAGAAGTGATTAACTGGTGGAATTCATTCTTATTGAGATCAAGAAGTAGTAAAGAATTTGAAGTGAAGAGGCTTTTTTTTGGTTCCCTTCAATACACATCATCCAAGTGTTTAAAGCAAGCCTTGCTGAAACTAGAGGACGCTTAAGAGAATAAGACCTCGTTTTTCGCACACCTAGGATAGGATATGAGCTTTCTTAAATATAGATACTTTTTTGATACAATAGCTGATATAGTTAAGTATTTTCAAATTATGCCTTGCCCAAGGCATTCAAAATCATGCGAAAGAATTACAGTTATATGTCAATAGCTTTGAAAATATGCATGATTGGAATAGTTTTCAAAGAAAACAAAAATTATTAACTCTGACCCAAGTACAGTTAAAAAGACTGAGTAGACCATAAAAATATTTTTTAAATCATCAAAATTCTCCCTTGCCCTGCACAAGCCATTATGCCAGCTAGTTCTATGGAACAGTACTATGTACTGTTATATAGTACTATGTAATATATATATATATATTTTTAAAAAGGTTATATGTGTTCTACTTAAACTGTCCTGAAGCTAGGAAAAAGATAAAAGTCCAAATTTATTTCTAAGAAACTAAGGTGACATGCTAATCAGATAAGGACAGCTCTATCCTCAAAACACAATTATTGACCAGTCTCATTAATGAATATATTGCCAACATTAGTAAATTGGATATTAAAAATCATGCAAAAGAATTCATGATTAAAGAATTCACTTTAAAATATTAAAGTATATTCTAAAAGAATAATATATCACACATGATAAATATAAGGATAGTTCAACATGAGGAAACAATTTACACATGAAGGAGAAAAAAACCATGTGATAATTTTAATAGGTTTATGTGTTAAAATTAAACAGAAATTCAGGATAAGATTATTAGTAAGCAATGAATAAAAAAATATCTCTTTAACTAGAGCAAACATATTTATCAGGGACAAAGAACAAATTTCTTACCAAATAATAAAATAGAGACATTTCCATTAAAACAGTATCAAGACAATGATCCCTACCATCAAACAATTCTTCAGTATCTTCCTGGGCAATAACACTCATTCAGTTATAAAAATCACTGTTGAAAAAAAACATCACTTTTAGTCAAGCAAATGGATTATTGAGCCTTCCTTAGTCATATTTTATCCTCAAAAATTTTTACCAAATAATTTCTTAACTATATTGCTTGTTAATGAAAGAGAAATTATCTTTCCCCTTTGATAGACACACAATGTCATTGCCCTATGTGATTTTCCAGATGTTTTTCTGAAATTGCGCTGACACTTGGTTCTAGCTTGTCCTGACATGTAGACTGTGATTATCTTCTATTTGTCAAAGAAATCTACCATCAGAGAGTTGAAAAACCTATCCTCACACCCTCCTATTGCTTTCTACCTCCTATAGTTTCAGAAATAGCAATATACCCCATGTTACAAAGCAGGTTTATATCTTTGATCCATCATTCTGAATTGTAGTGGCTCTGATTTAGAAGCAAAGTTACTAGTCCAGCTGCAACAGGGAACCAGTTTAGCACATCACAATTCATCCTGAACAGAAGAAATAAAGACATAACAGTGACAAATTAACAGAACAAAACATTAGGCTCAACATTTACATGAGTAATGTCTATAGAATTCTAATTGGAAGCATATTAATGAGAAATGTTGAATATATAAAACTTGGAGTGAAAGAGCTATTTTTAGACCTTTGCTTTTCTTTAAATGTCACTCTTTTATATATAGTTTATATTCTTCCTTCATTCTATGAATCACAGTATATTAGAGATGAAGATGGCTTTATTTCAAGTGCTTTGTCTTTGTATTGATGTCAACGGGCTGTTTTCTTAGGCTAGTGAAGCATGTGTAATTAGGAGGGACAGTGGCATTTGTAAACCAAGATGACAAGGTGGAGGGGGATCACTGTAGTTTTCCTATCTAATGACACTGAGAAAATATCAATAAGGGTGAATGTATTTTGTTTTACCTTGAGGCCTTACATTTAATTTCAGGAAAGAAGACAAAAATCATAATGCCCTTGAGCAGGAAAAAGAAAGGTTATAATCTCCTGAAAGCTTGCGCAAAACAAACCATTCATACTCTCAAAGTATGTGAATCTAAACTCATTTTTTGGTTTTTTTTTTTTTTTACTTTTTCTTTTGAGATAATTATAGATACACTTGCAGTTTTAGGGAATGATATAGAGATATCCTAGGAACATTTTATTCAGTCTTACTCAATAATATCTTAAAAAACCAAAATTTCTCCCCAAAAGCCAGGAGAAATATCAATAACCTCAGATATACTGGTGACACCACCCTTATGGCAAAAAGTGAAGAGGAACTAAAGAGCCTCCTGATGAAGGTGAAAGAAAAGAGTGAAAAAGCTGGCTTAAAATTCAACATTCAAAAAACAAAGATCATCATTTCATGGCAAATAGATGGGGAAACAATGGAAACAGTGACAGACTTTATTTTCTTGGGCTCCAAAATCACTGTGGACAGTAACTGCAGCCATGGAATTAAAAATACGTTTGCTCTTTGGAAGAAAAGCTATGACCAACCTAGACAGCATATTAAAAAGCAGAGACATTACTTTGCCGATAAAGGTCTGTATAGTCAAAGCTATGGTTTTTCCAGTAGTCATGTATGGATATGAGAGTTGGGCCATAAAGAAAGCCGAGTGCAGAGATTTGATGTGTTTGAACTGTGGTGCTGGAGAAGACTCTTGAGAGTCCCTTAGACTGCAAGGAGGTCAAACCTGTCAATCCTAAAGGAAATCAACCCTGAATATTCATTGGAAGAACTGATGCTGAAGCTGAAGCTCCAATACTTTGGCCACCTGATATGAAGAGCTGACTCATTAGAAAAGACCCTGATGCTGGAAAAGATTGAAGGCAGGAGGAGAAGGGGACAACAGAGGATGAGATAGTTGGATGGCATCACCGACTTGATGGACATGAGTTTGAGTAAGCTCCGGAAGATGGTGAAGGACAGGGAAGCCTGTTGTGCTGCAGTCCAGGGGGTCGCAAAGAGTCAGACATGACTGAGCAACTGAACAATAACAACAAAAGCCAAATACAATATCACAACCAGGCTAGTTCCCTTTACTTGTGCTCATTGGTGTGTGTGTGTGTATGTGTGTGTGTATTTGGTTCCATTCAAATTTATCACATGGGTAGGTTTGTCTAGCCACCACTGTAGTCAGCATCCTGAATAGTTCTGTCCCTGCAAGAATCCTCTGTGTTGCCCTTTTCAAAGTGCAACGACCTTCTACCTGCTCCCTGTCTTGTTTCCCTGTCTTTAACACCTGGCAATCACTAATCTGTTCTCCACTTTTACATTCCATTTCTATAACATGTCAAGAATGATAAATGGAATCCTACAGCATTTAGCCTTTGGGGATTTTCTTTTTACACTCAGCATAATTCTCAGGAGATGCGCCCAAGTTGTGGCATGTATCCATAGTCTCTTATTTTTACTGCTAAGTAATATTCTATGGTATGGATGTGAGAGGGTGACAGGTAGGAACACCACAGGTCTCCAAGAGGCAGGAGGAAGTAAACTTCAAGTGGCAGATGTTTGTTTGTTTTTTTTTTTTTTCCTGGTCTACTCAAAATTAAAAGAAGCTTCTTTTAATTCTGTGTTGAAGGCACCTGGTTCTGCCTTGAACTAACCAATGCACTTTTCTTATGGAAATATTTTTCTTAACCTTTGTTAATGAAACTATGTATTTGCTTTGGAATCTGCCTTTCTTCAAAATAGTTCCGCCTAAGACTATTTTCTTTTCTCAAACTTTGGGCTGATAACGACTCAACACACCAGTACTCGTGTGAATTATTTCATGGCCGTGGGTGACACACCTTGTGCTGTCCTATCTCAAAAATGTATATTGTGGGAGAGGGGCCTGGAGAAACTCCCTCAGCCTTGAGGCGTTTCCTTTATCTGATTAGAAGCTCTCTAACCACATAAAATGCCTTTCTAAAAACTAGCGAGTGGGCGTTTTTTCTGCCCTCTTCCAATACCTATCCTATGTCAGAAGCTTTCTCTGTCTCCCTTATACTTTAATAAAATTCTGTTACACAAAAAGCTCCAGTGGTCAAGCCTGGTCTCTGGCCCCGGGTGGAAATCCTCTCCTCCAGAGATCATGAATCCCAGCGGAGCACATGGCTTCGCAGCAGCAACCTTTCAGAAGTAGCATAGTTTGTTTTGCCGTTCACACATTGAAGGACATCTGTGTTATTTCCAGTCTGGGGTTATTATGAATAGAGCTTCTTGGAATATTTGTGCCCAGGTTATGTAGGAACATACATTTTCATTTCTCTTGATTAAATGCCCAAGAATGCAATTGCTGAGTCTTATGATGATTACAGGTAGAGTTGTACAAGAAACCATCAAACTGTTTCCCTGAATGATGATACCATTCATACATTCCCACCAGCAGTGCATGAGTGATCCTCTTGTGTCTCCACATCCTTGCCAGCACTCGATGTGTCACTGTATTTTATTTCAGCCAGTCTGATTGGTGTGGAGTGTATTTTTCATCCAGGGCTTCTCATCCTCAGCACTACTGGCATGTTAGATGGGGTAATTCTTTGGTGTTGGGTAGGGGGAAGGGTCGGAGAAGGCAATGGCACCCCACTCCAGTACTCTTGCCTGGAAAATCCCATGGATGGAGGAGCCTGGTGGGCTACAGTCCATGGGGTCACTGAGGGTCGGACACGACTGAACGACTTCACTTTCACTTTTCACTTTCATGCATTGGAGAAGGAAATGGCAACCCACTCCAGTGTTCTTGCCTGGAGAATCCCAGGGACGGGGGAGCCTGGTGGGCTGCCGTCTATGGGGTCGCACAGAGTCGGACACGACTGAAGCGACTTAGCAGCAGCAGCAGCAGCAGCAGCAGGGGGAAGAGTTGTTCTATGTATTGTAGAATGTTTAGCCACATCCCTGTCCTCTGTTAGATGCCAGTAGCTCCTTGCCCCCATTGTGACAAGCAAAAATGTCTTCAGATACTGCTAAATGTCCCCTTGGGGACAACATTTTCCCCTCTTAAGAATCACTGTTAAAGAAAGGATCACTAATCCATCATGACAGTCTAAGTAAAACAAGATCACTAATGCTCATTTATCTCCTCCGGGCTCTTTCCCTTTTTTGGATATTAAAAACTTTTCTTAGTACCTACTTCCCTCCTGTTTTCCAACCAAACTCCTCAACTCACTACCCAGACGCATAAGATGATAAGCCTGCTCTGATGACTTACTAGACTAAGACCAAAGTGAAATTGCCTTCATATGATTTGAACTATTAAGTCTTGCCCAGACTATTAATTCTCAAATCGTCTGCAGTAGCTCTGAATGTGCCTGCTCCAGCTTGTTTATAAGATGCTAATCTCATGAAGGAGAAAATTCAGAACAATTAAGAGATGAGAAAGGAGAGAAAAATCTGGACAATAGGCTTTCTTAAAGGAGTGTTGAGGCAGATAAGAATGAATCCAGGTGAAAGCAGATAATGCTACAAGTTGGGAAAAGCTAGAATTCCAGTGGCTATACCTCCAGAGTTTTACCCCCAAGCATACAACTCTGCCTGTCACTTCAGGCATGTGTCAAAACACTAATTCCCTCACTTCTCAGTCTATTAAAATGCTTCTCATCTTCCAAAGGTCAGATCAAGTGTTGTCTCTTCTGTAATACCTTCTCCAATCCTCCTAGCTGGAACAAAATCATCTTTCCCCTGGATCCTGCCAACATTTATCTCCACCTTGATCATTTTGACCACACTTTGATATGTGTGCATCTTTCTCCAAAGTGAGATGGCCAGCTTCTTGAATTTTATTTGACAGTGGCTTAAAGATCAGAGCAAGAGTGTGTGTACAGCAGGTACAGTGGGCTACATAGAAGGCCAAAGGGGGAAGTATGGAGAAGCAACCAACAGCTGAAAGACAGTGGAAAAGGGCTGATTTCTAAATCTGAATATATAGAGGGCTTAGATTGGAATTTGAATCCCAGACTTCTGGACCCCACCCGTAAAAATTTTGATTTGGTGTCAGGAATGGGCCTGAGAATATGCATCTTGAACAACTTTTCAGGTGATGCTGATGTTGGTAGTCCAGCAGCAACTTGGAGAACCACTGTCCAGGCTGGCTGTGTTGACGGCATGGGCTTACCATCAGGGCTCCAACAGAGCGGGGGTGCTGTTGGGGGAAGGACTTGTATACGGGACCAAACTGGGGAGCACCTCCTCTTTGCTCAGGCAAGTCTAGAATCTCCCCATGAGCATGGGCTCTGGACATCCTTTAATGACTTTAACTAAACAAACATTCAATGAGATTCATATTCATCTTTGTATTTCTGAAATGCTTTGCATGGGTAAGTGGAGGACACTCAAGAAATGCTAACTAAATATTTTTAAAAGGCAGATAGATGAACTTAATATCCTTTTAATCCTTGCGTTTTCCTAAAACAGGGAAGTTAGTTGCCCAGTAAAAGTTTGTTGGTCTTGCTGCTGCTGCCATAATATCCTTCTCAATCTGATACCAAACAAGGTGCTATCTATGGAAGACAGAGAATGAAGAAATAGTTAGTGGAATGAATAATCAGCTTTGAGGCACTAAAGGTCTATAAAGGTAATCTATGCTGCAGATATTTCCCATGTGCTATTTATCTAAGTAGTGGAATCTTAATAAATATGCATAGGTAGGTAGATGGATGGATGGACGGACAGATATGTAGACAGAGAGATATACCCACTCCCCCTTCATGGGTCCTGTGGCAGGCAAACTTCTAAGATGGCCCCAAGGATCGCCACCTCTTGGTATTCACACCCATGTATAACCCATCTCCTTTGAGTATGCATGGACCACCATAGCAAGTTGTTTAAAATTTGAATACAAAAAAGTAGTAGGATGTTATATTTTCAATTGAAAATAGCAAAACTTACAAATCACTGTGACTTCCTACCTTCTGACTTGTACTCTCTCTCTCTCTCTTGCCTTTTCACGTGCTCGTACTAGTAAATCCAGATGTGATATTCCCTCCACAGAGATGCCCTATGGAGAGGCCACTTGGCAAGGAACTGAAGGAAGCCTGACCACAGACTATGAGGAACTGAGGCCCCAGGCCAACATGGGTCCAGCAACCGCATGAGTGAGCTAGGAAGCAGATCCTTCCAGGTTAGCCTTGAGAGGACCGTGGCCTTCTCAGAAACCCTGATATGGGGCCCAGTTATGCCATATAAGGATTCCTGATCCACAGAAGTGATGTGATGATAAATGTGTACTATTTTAAGCTACCAAAATAGTAATTTGGGGGTAATTTGTGATGCAGCAATAGATAATGATTGCAGATTCTTTTCTAAGAATGCCAAATAATTAGTATCTCCTGCATATCATCAAAGAAGTAGTGTGTGTATATATATATATACGTGTGTGTGTGTGTGTGTGTGTGAGAGAGAGAGAGAGAGAGGGAGGGAGCAAAGGAGGGAAGAGATCAGGCAGGATTCCAAAGAGATTTTTGATCCCCCACTAATGGGGCATAGTCTTATTTCCTATCACAAGAGATTTGTTGCCAATCTGATCCCTTAAAAAAGTAAACACCAAAATTGCTAGGATTAATTAAGGTTGTCATTGTCACTATTTTTCAAATTTTCCAGTCCTAATTGGGCCATCCCTCTCACCTTACTCACGAGTAACTGACAGAACTGTGTTATTTGTAATTATTTTTAGTCTTACTCTTGCTGACTCACATTTCAAGCTCCACTCATATCTTTTTGGAGACTTAACTAAGTCTCAAGAAGAATGTGGCTTTACCCCAGCTGTGGCTAAAGTCTCAAATACTCCAACCATACATAAACACTTTTACACATCCAGAATGACAGACAGCGTTCATTGAGTTATCCATTTAATTTTTGACTAATGTTAATTCACTGCCTACTAGGAGCAACGTGCTAGGAACAGTAATGGGAAGGTGACCATATGTCATGCATTCATGATGCATATATGACCATAATGTATTCATGCTCCCTTAAAAGTTGACAGTAACCATTGCACATACCCCCACCCCATGGTGATTTCTTTGTAGCAGTATCTTGTATAGCAAATGTGGCGAGAACATGACCATTTGTGAAATACCCTTGGTGAAAATGTTGATTCTCAGGAATAGATGAGAAGTCTGTCATTGGCATGTACTTTGACCAGCCTTTAAAAATGAAACACCAGCAATGTGCCCCTTTAGCTATTGCTTGCATGGCACCTGATTTTAGATTTGAAACTCTGGCTGGCTCTTTCCCATAGTACCACCCTGAGGGCTAAGGGAAGATCATAGGGGCCTCTCTGTCAGGATAAATCCCAGCAAGGCAGACACAAGTGTGTGTCTGACATGGATTCATCTCTGCTCACACAGCCAGCAGGTAGCACAATGGCAATTCATAACATCCCATGACCCTCAGCGTTCCCAGAGATCAAAGGAAGTAAACAAGAGACAGAATATGCTCTTGAGGCACATTGCTTATAAGTGAAAAGCAATATATAAGTATTAAAATAAATCCGTAAGAGGCAATTTGGCAATGCATATGAAAAGACTTAATTTGTAGTTTGCATATCTTTTGATCTAGCAAATCTACTTCTAGGAATTTATCCTAAAGGGGGAAGAAATCACAGGGCTTTGAAAATCTAGTTACATGGGTACTTGCTAAAATTACCTTCATGAGGGAAGAAATTGGAAACAGCTTAAATATGCACCAAGTATGAACTGAGTAAATGAATTATTATATAATTAACAATGGAATGTAATTCAGCCCCTGAAATAATACTGTGAAAGAATAATTTAAAAGAATATAAAAGGAAAATGTTCATGTTCATTATATATTATAAAGTGAAAAAGTAGGCTAATAAATGACATGTACAATATTATGTTTAAAAATGTGTGTGGATACATCTGTGTATCGTATATGTGTATCCATACAGAGAGAGAGAAGGAGATTTCAATAGTGGTTCTTTTTAGGTGTTGAGCTTATGGATAATTTGAATATTATTATTTAACTATGGTCTATTTTTATAATGAGTATATATTATTGAAATTAAGGACAATTCAAATTATATTAGTTTTATTTGACTGTTATCTATATTTTCAACAATGACCATACATTGTTTAGAAAGCATTAAATTCTTATTAGAAAAAGGGATTAATTAAGTGTACACTAAAGGGATTCTTAAACCAAATCTTGAGGTTTTAGGTACATAAAAAAGGGAATATATGTGGGCATCTTAATTCTATGTTCTGCCCAGAGACTTGGCTATCACTCAAAGGCAATAGAAAGTTAAAGGGTTCCAAACGTCACTAACTGTCAGATAACAACTCTAGATCCTGTTAGCTTCTGTCATTGGGACTTTCCTTTTGCCAATGACTGAATCAAAAGGAACTTGTCTTGGGATTTCGGGAGACAAAGGAAATGGTCTTTCAAGGAGGAAGGAGAGAGGACAATCCCTTAGGTAAAGACAACAAATGCCAGCTGAGGAAGACACATATGTGAGGCTGCTACTAAGGAGAGGTAGGTCCTCAAAGGCAGTTCAGACATAGATGCTTTCTGTTCAAGGACAGTTGGGGGTTTCCTTTCCTTTTAAAAAAAATCTCAATAGGCAAATAATTCAAAGAAACTGAAATTGTAGAAGATGTAAATGTAACAGGTGTAGGAAACACTTGGTCTCTTCCTGAGATCCAGCAAAACCTGGTATTTACCAGGCAACTGATTTTTATTTTAAATCAAAATAATACTTCACATTTAAGCAATTTTCCCCTCTGAAAATTTTTCCATTTCTTTGATCTGAGTAAAAAGAAAGCTTTCCAACCAGAGTTCAGTAGAAAAATACCTAAAATATCTAAACAGACAAGAAACATCTAATTTAACAAATGCTTTGACTCTATTAGGTTGCCTCTTCCTAGGAGACACAAAACAACCCGAAAAGATATACACTCACTAAGTGTGCAGATAAATAATCTACCCATTTACTCATTTAACATGAATTTGCTTACCATCCACTGTTAAGTGTCCAGGATAAAAGATAAATAAAGACCAGTGCTGCCCTACAGGAATTGCCTTCTGTTGTTCTAGAGCACTGGAAGAGAATAGGTAGAGCTGTGGAGAAAGAAGACTTGTTAAAATAAAGTAGATAAGGAAATCCTGTTTTCAACACAATGTATTAAATGCTTTAATAGATTAATGCACAGCATGAATGCTATGGAAGACCATGGGACAGCTATTTTTAAAATACCCAACAGAAGGAGGCATTAGTGAGGCTTCCAGAGGAAGAAAGACTTGCTGAATCTTGAAAGGATGGAAAAGTAACCCAAGAGATGAGTGGGGCATACTTCTAAGGGCTCACTAGCCAGGATCATTAGCTAGATTTGGAAGTTGTAAATGATATGGCAGTAAAAATGGGCAGAAGTCACTAATATTAGGAGATAGGCTCAGCTGTTCTAACAATGACATCAAAACATCAGTGGCTTTAACATGATAGACATTCATTTTCCCTCTTGTAACTCAAGTCATAATTCATCCAGGGAGATAAGACAGATTTACAGTGTGGGATACCCAGGCCCTTTCCATCTTGTTACTCTGTAATCTCCAACCCATGGCTTCCATCTCGTGATCTGAATGGCCACTCCAACTCCCACCAGCATGTCTGTATTCCAGGAGGAATGTAGAAGGCATGCTCCTTTCCTTTAAAGTGAATGAACCAGATATTTCACTCATCACTTCTGCTCATACCCTTTTGGCCAGCACCAAGTAATATGACTGCAAGAGAGAATGGAAATGCAGTCTTTATCTGGTCAGTCATGTGCACAGCAAAAACTCAGGGATATTATTCAGTTCAGTACAGTTCAGTTCAGTCGCTCAGTCGTGTCCGACTCTTTGCAACCCCATGAATCACAGCACGCCAGGCCTCCCTGTCCATCACCAACTCCCGGAGCTCACTCAGACTCATGTCCATCGAGTGAGTGATGCCATCCAGCCATCTCATCCTCTGTCGTCCCCTTCTCCTCCTGTCCCCAATCCCTCCCAGCATCGGAGTCTTCTCTAATGAGTCAACTCTTCGCATGAGGTGGCCAAAGTACTGGAGTTTCAGCTTCAGCATCATTCCCTCCGAAGAAATCCCAGGGCTGATCTCCTTCAGAATGGACTGGTTGGATCTCCTTGCAGTCCAAGGGACTCTCAAGAGTCTTCTCCAACACCACAGTTCAAAAACATCAATTCTTCGGCACTCAGCCTTCTTCACAGTCCAACTTTCACATCCATACATGACCACAGGAAAAACCATAGCCTTGACTAGACGGACCTTTGTTGGCAAAGTAATGTCTCTGCTTTTGAATATGCTATCTAGGTTGGTCATAACTTTCCTTCCAAGGAGTAAGCGTCTTTTAATTTCATCGCTGCAGTCACTGCAGGGATATTATTACTAAAGTTCAAAGGGGAGAATGCATAGTGGGGGAATTAGCAGTTTCAGACACAGTTATCCAGTTGGTAAATGAGTTGGATTGTGGATCTGGCTGGAAAGTAGGAAGAATGGCATTATCACATTTATATTTTTGAAAAATCACTTAAGGTATGGAATTTGGATTTGAGGGGAACAAGTCAGGAATTATGGAGATTAGGAGGCAAGTGCAATAGACAGATGAAAAATGAGGGAAGCCTGAACTCTGAAAAGAAGTGGTCTGATTTGAGGGAATTTTAGGAGCAATAATCCATAGCACCTGGGGATTGATTGAGTACAAGGAGTGACTGAAAAAAGGAAATAATCATCAAGAATGTTTCCTAGACTTCTGCCTGGAGATTTGGATGGACCATTCTCAGAGACTGGGGAGAGTAGGGAGGGAGTCAGTTTGGTCAGCTCGCAGTTGTGGTGAACTGACGTTGTAAGAATGGACAAGACTAATACGGTGAATTCTAGACTCATAAGAGAGCATGTTACTCTCTTGTGAAGTGTGGCCTGGAAAAGTATGACAAAGGAATTCTTAGGGCAGCATAAACATACCTGTTAATTTCTGTTGTTTCACTGAAACAGAATTTGATTATATGTTGGCAGTTAACAAGCTAATATGGTTTAAGAACTTGTAAGATTCCCCAACTGTGGTGTATGAAGTTATTGGGTTTTTTTAAGATTCATTTATTTATTGGCTGTACTGTGTCTTTGTTGTTGCGTGTGGACTTTCTCTAGTTACACCGAGTGGGGGCTACTCTTCACTGCAGTGTGTGGGCTTCTCATTGCGGTGGCTGCTCTTGTTGCAGAGCACAGGCTTTAGGGCACGTGGGCTTCAGCAGTTGCAGGTCCCAGGCTCTAGAGCTCAGGCTTTGTAGTTGTGGCACACACACAACTACAGGAGTTTAGTTGCTCCTGGGCATGTGGGATCTTCCTGGACCAGGGATCAAACCAGTGTCCCCTTGCATTGCAAGGTGGATTCTTAACCACTGAACCACCAGGGAAGCCCTGAAGTTATTATTAAAAATTATTTACTGACCCCTTCTCCACTTTTGTGGGTGGATTGCACTTGCCCATCCCTTGACTAGGGGTTTGTCCATTTACTTGCGTTAGACGGTGGGATGTCAGAAGACATGAGACCTAAAAACACTTGAGAGGCTGGGCTCTCTCAGTTGCATCTCTGCTATCACCATGAGATGAACTTACTATCTCCTTGTTCCTGGGAAGAAAATAAGCCATAGAGAGCACAATCTCCCCATTCTAGTCCTTTCCAGATTAGTCATCCCGAAGTTCATCCTCAAACTTGTGTGCTTATTGCTGTATGCATCTGAGATTTTATGGTCATTTGTTATGCAGCAGTATTGTAATCATAGTTACTGATACATCAATTAAAAATATTTCCTGATATTATGCATACAATTTCAAATATAACTAATATTTCTTAAATGAGAAACTTATCACAGTTTTATTTTGTGTTACTGTGTGATATGTGAGTTTTGGAGAGAATTAATACAGAGTTTAGTTGAGATGAATGCCCAGACACCTTAAAGAAATTCATGAAATTCCTGGGCTTTGGGTGGTAGGAAAGGAGAGAGAAGACAAAAAGAGAGAGAGTAGGAATGAAACATATTTACCCTCCTCACATATTTTTTTCAGGATATATCTGGCATTCAACTAAGTGTTTGGTTTAGCAGAGGAGGGGGTAGACAGATCTTTTTAAACTTTAATCCTGCTTCTATATACTATATATACTATATTCATGGATTAGAAGACTCAATACTGTAAAGGCAGTAGTTATCTCCAAATGCATGCAAAGATTTGATGCCATTTCAGTCATTGTGAAAATCCACAAACCGACTATAACATTTATAGTTATAAATGCAAAGGCCAGGATATCTGTGGCAATTATTTTTTCATAATTTTATTTATTTGTGGCTGTGCTGGGTCTTCTGTGGTAGCTTCTCTTGTTTCATAGTGTGGGCTCTAGGGCTCATGGGCTCAGTAGTTGTGGCCCAAAGGCTTAATTGCTCCGCAGCATATGGAATCTTCCCAGACCAGGGATTGAACCCATGTCTCCCGTGTTAGCAGGCAGACTCTCCACCAGGGAGCCACCAGGGAAGCCCTGTGGCAATCTTAAAGAAATACAGAGCTGGAAAACATTGCCGGATGTCAAGATTTGTTATATAGCTAAAGGGATGAAGCCCATGTGCTGTTGGTACAGAGAAAGACAAATAGACCTTTTGGACCAAAATAGAGAGTCGAAAAACAGACCCATCCATATACAGTCACATGATTTATGACAAAGTTGACTCTGCTGTGCAGTGGGAGAAAGGATATTGTCGATAAGTGGTCCTGGATTATTTAAATACCCAAATGGAAAAAATAGTGACTCTTAATTACTATCCCACATCATCCCCCAAATTAATTTCAGACAGAAGATAGATGCAAATGTAAAAGTAGAGGAATGAAGAAAATGTAGGATACTATTTTCCTGACTTATGAATAGGCAAAAAGTTCTTGTATAGGATCATAAACAAAATGAATGACAATTTGGATTATAATTCTAATCATCCAATTTTGAGGTGACTCTACCAGTACCATTTCCAGGGTGAAATGTGAACCGGAAGGCATTACTTCATTTATGGAATAGTCACTTAAATGTATTATTGCCACTTCAGGCCTCACTGTATAATATCCCCAATCTCTGATAGAAAAGATAAAAACTTTCCTTACTAGTGATACAGATGGTGAGTATGAAATGAATGAGCGTCCTTTCTAATATCAGGTATTATTCACTGGTATGAGGGAGCAATCCTAAAGAACTCATTTTTTTTCCCTTCTCTAATATTAGTATGCTCACCACAGAGAGACATCACAGAGCAAAGAAATAATGCCTCCTAACCCCTGGAGTATTGCATTAAAGGCCCGTGTGAATAGCAGACTTCCTTGGTGCGTTGTGAGGGTCTGCAGATCACTGACTACTTGACTGACTGGTGGTGGCAAATCGCAAGTGTTGGATCAATCTGAAATGAAAAGAAAACATCACACATGACGATCTGAGTCAAGGGGAAAGAAGATTAAACCTGTATAAGCAATACTTAAGAGCATCCATCAGATACAGGAAGGTAAACATATTCAGTTTCAGGCATTTCAAGAGCTGAGAGGTTCTTTGGAAAGGGAGACTCAAAAGATTAACTGCCAAAGAAGCATGGAAATGAGCCCAGGAGAGAACAGCTAGCGCGGGAGCCCTGTGCTCTCTGTGCTCTGTGATGTTCCCAACAGGCAGGGCACAGACCTCACCTGAAGTGGCCCAGAGGCTGCCAGAAAAGGCTGCGCCTGAGTAAATGCAACGGTGAGCTATTTTTTCCCCTGCAGATGTGTGTCACGATGGATCTGTAGTCCCAACGCGGGGAGTCAGAGCATCAGCACTGAAGTCATTCCATAGCAAGACGTCAGCACACCCCACACGCATGCTCACTGGCGTCACACAGCCGACCTTGATGATTCCAAATGAGGCCTGGCAGAATCCACAAGTTCTGATTGCAAAGGGTGTTTGTGTGTGTGTTTCTATCACTTACAATGGGACAGGAAGTGTTTTACAGACTACTGCATGGCGGTACTCGGACACAACAGTATTTTTTTTACTGAAATATGGTTGGTTTACAGTGCAGTGTTCATTTCTGCTGTACAGCCAAATGTTTCAGTCATACATGTATGCACATTCTTTTTTATATTCTTTTCTTTTGTGATTTATTATAGGATATGGAATATAGTTCCCTGTGCTATACAGTAGGACCTTATTGTTTATCCATCCTATATATAATAGTTTACAGCATCTCACCGCAGACTCTCACTCCGTGCCTCCCCCAGCCCCTCCAGCTCGGCAATCACAAGTTTGTCCTCGATGACTGCAGACGCAACAGTACTGAGCCACATAACTAAAAGCTACCTATCAACGATTGCTCTTTTATTTCCACGGGAAAAGAAAGAGACATAGACCTCCCAGGAGAGAAAGCAATGTATATTATCAACATTAAAGAAATATTGTCAAGAGGTCATTTTTAAAACATCATTCCCCCCTCGCCTGCCCCAATTAAGCTGCTACAGTGACAGGTACCACCAAACAGTAGCTTCTCCCCCGTCCATTTAACCTGCTCAGATCTTGGGTTAAATTAGTTAACCTCTTCTGGATTTCTTTACCTGAAAAATTAAAATATAAAGTATTTGTTAATTGCCTGCCTCAAGGTCTCCCCCCAAATTAAGAACCTATGAACATTTAAACTTGGCCGATGGCTTTCTGTTCTGCCAACTCACTGTATTATGCAATAACGTGCTAATGCTCAAATGTACTTAACCTTGGCAAAGACTAATTGAGGGACTTAAATGACTTCAGGTTTTATTTTAAAAGTGCACAAGTGCAAAATATTTACAACCTTTTCTGAGAGAGCCTTGGTGATTTATTTCTGTATAGCAGAACCAAAAGAAATTTCATTAAAAAAGGAACTGCTTCTTAATCAGAAAATGACTTTTCTTTTAAATAAAAAAAAATCAGCCTCTCATAGGAGACTCATGCATAAGTGGCTATGTGTTAAATACACTAAATAGAGGATGAATAATATATTTAGAGATTTTAGCACAATTAAGAGGACCTCCCATTGCCTTTAAACATTTCCCGCAACTCAAATCCCAAATGGACTCAGAAATAGAAGACAGTTTGTCAGTTCTGAAATATTGTGTAATATGGATAATCTTGAGAAACAGAGACTCTGTGAAGCTAACATGTCAATCTGTGTGTCTAGAAGACAACCCTGCAATAGATTTAGCAAAACACGTTAAGAGTCTGGCATTGCTAGTTCTAAAAAGATGTGAGCAGAACGTGTGGCTTTTTGTTATGTCTGATCGGGGTAAGTTACAGTGGTCATCAGCCTTCCGATCTCTCCCCACAGTCACTGTCTCTGTCCTGCTTCTTCTCTTGATCAAATGGAGTTGGCTCCATTCTGATGGGCCATGGAGATTAATTCCAGATATGTGCAGAATCCACCTGGCAAACCCGATAAAGGCAGCTTCCAAGAGTAGAAACAGAACAAAGGCATGAATAATAACACAGGGGATTTACAAAGGACAAAAATATGGGTCACCATTTGAAAGTGACAGTAGTTACTGAAGTAAATGTCAAAACTCTTGAAAGAAACAACAGGAAGACAAGTCATGAATATTTAAAGTTGAAACATGCCATTCTATTGATGTGCTATTTAGAAAGAGATCCTTCTTCTTACATTAGCTCAGGTAGTGTTTTTTGGAAGTGGTATACAGCCTATCTATCTTTATAATGGGCAAACTGACTCATAAATGATACAAAGTCCACACACATTTTATCCAGTCCCTTAGTGCCTTACTACACAAAAGGCTAGCAGCCTTGGCCCCAGCTGGGAGCTTGCTAGAAATGCAGAATCTCGTATCCCATCACAGACCTACTGATTCAGAACCTGCATCTTAACAAGATCCCCAGGTGGTTTGTGCGTGGTAAAGATTGAAATGCCCAGTCTCAGAACATTTTGAAATGGCATCTTTTCAGTGATGGGTTGTTCCAGGCTTCTGCATTTAGAATACCTTAGTGGCCAGTAAAAGGGTTGCAGTTGCCTCAGAGAATAAAAGGATAAATAATTTGCTAACCTACCTGGTCTTGTCATGAATAGTTTCCTAACTGTCCAAACATGGTAATTGAGAAGAGAACCCCTAAAGAATATGTAATCCCATAGACGTTCACAGATAGCTTTCAAGAAGAAAAAGCTGCCATCTATTAATGCATTAAGGATAAAATTCCTGCTACATAAAGACAGTCCTTTATCTCCTTATTTTCTTAAAACATTAGTGTAACATTTTCTTAAAAGAAATTTAGATCCCAAGTACTGATGGAAGGTTATCAAAATATTTATGACCTCAAACAGCAGACCAAATCAAAACAGTACCGAGAAAAGTAGTGTGCCCAGAATCATCAACTATTTGACCTGGCAATCACTTTAGAAATCAACTAGCACACCACCACCCTATTTTGACCATGCAGAAAATAATTTCCCACATGGTGAAATGACATGTTCAGGACTTTACAAATAATTGATGACAGAGCCAGAATTGCAGGTCCAGTCTTATGAATCAAATCAGGGCTGTTTCTCTGCTCAACATGCATGGATGTGATCTGCATGATGACTGAGTTCTGCAAGTGGTAAAAAAAGCCTGTTTTTCTTTCTCCAGTCACATCACCTAGGGCTTCAAACAGTGCCTTTACCTGCTCATTTGGAAACAGTTATTTTTAAATGAATTTCAAAAGCAGCGTCCAAAAATAAAAAAGGGGGTGTAGCCCTTAAAAAATAGAACTGTTTCAAAAGGAGCCGGGTGCCTGTTTGAATGGTTAATGGATAATCTTGAGCATCTGATTGAAGTGAGCGTTTATAACAATTATGTGTGCCAACGTAAGCTTCTTTGAAGAAAAGAAGAGGTGGTGTGAGTGAATTACTTTCTCAACTTGAGACCTGAAAAGTCACAATGAGTTCTGTGATTTTTCCCCTTGCTTTTGCCACATGGATAAGAGGACCCAAGGAAGTTAGAAGGGCAGGCAAGTTCTCCTCCCTGAGCAGGGGAGAGTCTCGGTACAGAATGCTCAGCTAGCAGAGTGAGATGAGAAAGCCAGTGCTGCTCCTCTGAGACCTCCAGAGGCCTGGGCTGGTCCCAGAAACACTGACTGTCACAAAAGGATCATGGTAAACCGCTTTTTTCAAATTCGATTAATTACTTTATTCAACTTTAGAAGACTCCTTAATTTAGGAGTTGGATTAAGCCATAGTTACATTTGGTGATAGATTTGGTTTTGCATTTATTTCCCTAATCACCAGTGAGTGTTTCATTAGTATGTCTCATTCCTTTAAAATATCTTATGTCCTTTACACGAGTAAATAAATTATGTGCTAATTTATAATACCTGGTATCTTCCACAAGAGTGAGTCCTAATCACATCAGCCAGTCACTGTTTTTATCACTTCCATAGGGTTGCAAAGAGTCAGACACGGCTAAGCAAGAGAGCATAAAGGAATATGTAACTTCCTAAGCATTAGTCACTTAATTTTTTTGTATCAGGATATTAAAATGAAACTCTCTCTCAGTTTTGATTGAGGGACTGGAGAACAAAACAATCATTGGCAACAATTACCACATTCCAGACTGAGGAGCTTTACCATTTCTTCAGGACTTGGAAAGGAGGGACCTGAAAACGTCCATGAGTTACCTTCTCACCCAGAACTCCTTGGGAACCAATACTTCACTTTTGCTTTGGTCTCCCACAAGTTAATCCATCGTTCCTGGAAATGGAATTTGCCAGCCAGCCCAGTTTTAACCAGGTGGAGTGATTTGATTCTATTGCTCTATGTAGGGAACCAAGCATCTATCTGATTTTGAGAAAATGCCACAATAGTTCTGAAATGAACTCTAGAGAACCACTGCCTTAATCTGATAGAATGAAACTCTGAGCATAGTTTGTCTGGTTATGTAACAAAGAGAGATATTTTACAGAGAATGTCTTCATGAAAAGTGAAAGTGAAGTCGCTCAGTTGTGTCCAACTCTTTGCGACCCCATGGACTGTAGTCTATCAGGCTCCTCCATCCACGGGATTTTCCAGGCAATAGTACTGGAGAATGTCTTCATAGCACTCCTGAAATCACAGTGTTCTCTCCCACTTTCATCAAATGGACAAGGATTTGTGGTAGATTATTAAATAATGGTTCCCAATTCATCATACCTCCCAGAGGTCTTGCCCTGTTTTGTCCTCTCCCTCTTGGACTCTAGACTTCGCCATGTGCCTTGCTTTGGCCATCAGAACATCAATACATGTGATTCAGGCAGAGATTTGATACACGCTTATGCAGCGAGTTTTGCTCTCCTGGAACCCTGAGACCGTGGTGGAGAAGCTGACATTGAAAGGCCACATGAAGAGAGAGGCCCAGCCATCCAAGCAGAGTCGCCAGCTGACTGCAGTGAGCTCTAGTGAGAGCATAGAACTTCCCAGTCAACCCACAGAACTGTGAGGAGTAATACATTCTTCTGTTCTAACCCACTGTATCTTGGGATAGCTTATATTGCAGAAATAGATAACTGAAACACAATCTAAGGAAATTGTTTACTTCTGCTGCTGCTGCTAAGTCACTTCAGTCCTGTCGGACTCTGTGCGACCCCATAGACTGCAGCTTACCAGGCTCCCCCGTCCCTGGGATTCTCCAGGCAAGAACACTGAAGTGGGTTGCCATTTCCTTCTGCAATGCGTTAAAGTGAAGTCACTCAGTCGTGTCTGACGCTTAGTGACCCCATGGACTGCAGCCTACCACGCTCCTTCGCCCATGGGATTTTCCAGGCAAGACTACTGGAGTGGGGTGCCACTGCCTTCTCCATTGTTTACTACATCCATTTAAAAAAGCAACTAATCAGCAAGTGCATGAAATATAAGTTCTAAAGTTGATCTTAGAGATGAAAAGTAAGATACCTAAACTTTGAGTAAATTTATGCCTCTGCATAATGGATTCAGGGCTTCCCAGGTGGCTTAGTAGTAAAGAATCTGCCTGCCAATGCAAGAGACACAAGATATGCAGGTTCAACCCCTGGGTTGGAAAGATCCTCTGGAGGAGAAAATGGCAGCCCACTCCAGTATTCTTGCCTGGAGAATCCCATGGACAGAGGAGCCTAATGGGCTACAGTCCACAGGGTCCCAAAGAGTCGGACACGACTGAGCAACTGAGTGTGTGCCCACACACACACACACACACACACACACACACACACCCCTCTCATTCAAGGATTTTCTTATTTCAACCCTTTAGTACCTAAACAAGTCTCTGACTTCCAGTTCCTTTTAAGATTTCAAAATTATACAAAATTTCCATCCTGAATGTTTTTTATAATTTTATACATTTTTTTTTTTTTTTTGGCTGTGCTGAGTCTTCATTGCCATGGAGGCTGTTCTCCAGTTGCGGTGCAAAGGCAACTTCAACTTTGTGGTG
The DNA here is from genome assembly GCF_029378745.1 of Bos indicus. Lineage (NCBI taxonomy): Eukaryota > Metazoa > Chordata > Mammalia > Artiodactyla > Bovidae > Bos > Bos indicus. Next base: position 139,071,414 of record NC_091789.1, read on the forward strand.
GCTTCTCTTGTTGCAGAGCACAGGCTCTAGAGCATGAGGGCTTCTGTAGTTGTGGCTCCTGGGCTCTAGAGCACAGGCTCAATAGTCGTGGTGCACAGGCTTCACTGATCCATGGCATGTGGGATCTTCCCTGACAAGGGATTGAACCTGTGTCTCCTGCATTGGCAGGTGGATTCTTTACCACTGAGCCACCCGGGAAGCCCCATCTTGAATGTTTTTAATATGAAAGGTCCCCCAAATATCATTTAATATGTATGTGTGTGTGAGCCAAAAAGGTCAAATTATTTACTAAGACAACTTAATTAGTAGCAGAATTATATAAGTCTCAAGTCTGATAATCTTGAGTCAAACCTTTTCTCTGTTCATCATGCTTCTTAAACTACTATACTTTTATTTGTGGAGATGTCAGGCAGAGTAACAAAGGACTTGGGAAGCTACAGGAAAGCCATGGTGCATCTTTCTGGCATGTTATTTTTACCTGATAGAATTTAGTTTTATGCTATTTTTTAAAATAAAAAAATATTAACATATTGTATACATGTAATGTTCACAAAAGACTTAGCTCAAAAAATAATAAGCCAGCTAGTTCCCTTAGAATAGATTCTTTTTTTTACCTTAATGAATACTTTGGAATATTTCAGAAGCACTACACTAGGCTGATACTCCTATGCTTCTCATTATCATCATGGTAAAGGAAAGAATTCCATGCTGAGAGGCTTTGGAATTGTGAACTTTTCCTTGATAAGTCACTTCTCTACAAAGCATGCGTGTAGAGAAGGGAGGTGAAGACTCATATCAATTAGATGATCTTTGTTCAACACTGTGTATGCTGCTGCTGCTGCTGCTGCCAAGTCTCTTCAGTTGTGTCCGACTCTGTGCGACCCCATAGACGGCAGCCCACCAGGCTCCCCCGTTCCTGGGATTCTCCAGGCAAGAACACTAGAGTGGGTTGCCGTTTCCTTCTCCAGTGCATGAAAGTGAAAAGGGAAAGTGAAGTCGCTCAGTCATGTCTGACTCCTAGTGACCCCATGGACTGCAGCCTACCAGGCTCCTCCATCCATGGGATTTTCCAGGCAAGAGTACTGGAGTGGGGTGCCATTGCCTTCTCTGTACACTGTGTATAGATTATCACAAACAATAAGTCAAACTGCTATTTCTTTAGAGGATAATCATTTATTTCATACATTCACAGAATATTTACAAAGGACTGGCATGCACTTGGACACCAAAGTCACTGGTTATTAAATATCCAATTTGTACCAAACACCTGAGAGATATCAGTGGTTGTCACACGCAGAGATTCTGATATAATTAGACTTGGATGGGACATAGGCATTGGTATGTTTAAAGTTTCCCAGGCTTGTCTGTTACCAAAGGACAAATTTTTTATGATCATACTAGATACTGAAAATAAGAGCTCTTCAGTTTGTTTATTGTCCTAACTAGGGTTGGCAGTGTTTTCCAGATCTATTTTTCATACTTCTTCAAGTCTTAAGAATACCCAGGGTAAAAAGGGAGGTGGAATAGAGTTCACAGTCTCTGACATAATCTCTTTTATGTCAAGAATGTCTTTGTACTAATAGTGGGTGAGGCTTGAAAGTCAAGAAGTTAATTTTTCTTGACCCATCTTAAATACCAGCCCTATCTTGAAACTGCCCAGATGGTTACCATCTTAATTTTGTTTTCTACAATGCCTTCAATATTATCATTCTAAAAAACACATGCTGTATTGTGATTGGCCTTCTCACAAATGAGGAATGTCCATTTAAGAAAGCCACAGATTTCTTCGTCTAATATTCAAGACCCTTACTGAGAACCAAACAGTTCTTTAAGCCAAATTCCAATGACCCAAGACACCAATCTCTTCTTTTGTTATTACTAGACTATGTATGATGCCTCTGCTATAAATGACTTTGCCAATAATTTTCTTCTTTTGTCTCTCTCCCTTTTCATGCTTCAAAGCCCTAGGCAGATGCTACCACCTCCATTAAAACATCTCTAACCCTAATCAGAATGACTGGTTCTTCTACCTGCCCAGAATTGATTTGCATCACAACTAGTGTTTGTTGCACAGTGGGTTTTCATTATTAGTATTTATGTGTCTGCTTTTCTCCCTAGATGACAACAGTAGAAAGAAAAAAAAAAAAGACAGTAAAAAAGAATATTTATCAACCACTTATTTTTTTGCCAGCTGCTAAGCTAAATGCTGTCTATATTTCATACTTTAATTGTCACAACAACTCCTTCACTGACACCATTTTATAGATGTAGACACTGTGGCTTAGAGAGTTTAAGTAGATCACTTCAAAGTCATATAAGCTAGGAAGCTGTAGCTCTCACTTAGCTTTATCTCAGACCAGGATCTAAACTTTTAGCCACTGTGCTATTTCACTTGTAGTGAGGGGCAGTATATAATCCTTTGTGTATCCTTTGCCATCTCCCAATATCTGGATTAATTCCTTAGGCATAGAGACTCCCAAAGGTTTATTGATTTACTCCATTGGCAATATAAACAACAGCAAATTTTTTCCCACAGACAAATAAATCATTTGTGTCTTGTGCTTCAAAATATAGTCTTAGTTATCTTGGCTGGCATGGGAATGGCAGAGGGGTAGATTTTCAATAAAGGTATATCATGGACACAAAGAAGTCTAGTGGGGAGAGGAGGCTTGGGAGAGAGTATTCGGTGGCTTTATAAACTCCCCACAGGGCATATTTACGTAGAAGTTTAGTTAAATAGGCTAAGGGACCATGAGTGTTTGTGAAGGGCAAACAGTGAGGTCATCCTCTGTTTGGGAAACTCAGTTACCCATGTTTGATGTGACTCCTCTGAGTGCAACAAGCTAACCCTAATTGGAGTTACTAGAATTTACACATTGGCATTCAAAACATGTTGGGCATACATAACACCTACCATCTCTCTGAGGGAATCAAACTTGGAAGAGAAAATTTCCTAGATACTAGGCAGCTCGTGGTCCCTTCTGTATGTAGAGTTTGAATAATCCATCTGTCGTTTACAGTCATGACAATGAACCATGACACCTATCAGTGCCAGCTGTGCTAATTCACAAATGGAGGCATAATTACTACTGGAAACTGCCAGGAGGAGGGAAGGAGGGCTTTTGAATAAGTTTTGAGAGGAGAAAATTATCTAAAATCTAGCTGTTTAATCAGTTTGTGGAATCTGTATGTGTGATTATAAACAAATCACCTGAAAACAGGGAGAGACATTTAGTTTTATGGCTTCTCAGTACCTTTGAGCTAAATTCCCCTAAAACCACAGAAATAAACCTTCAAGGTTAGTGCTGTCCAATACATAGCCACCTGTCACATGTAACTTTTGACTATTTGGAAAGTGATTAGTCTGAATGGCGATAAGTTACAAGGGTGAAATACTGATGTCAAAGGCCTTGTATGGAAAAATAATATAAAATAACTCATTAACAATGTTTTATATTGGTTAAAGGTTGAAGTAATAATATTTTGTCTATATTGGGTTAAATGAAAAATTATTTAAATCAATTTCACCTGTTTTCTTTCTTTTCTTGCTTTTTTACTTTTTTTCATGTGGCTATAGAAAATGTTTAATTTTTTATAGGGTTCACATTATATTTCTATCAGACAGCTGTGGTCTACATAAAGGATCTGACATTGCCTAGGTTTTAATCCTAGCTGGCTGTATGTCCTTGGGAAGATTAATGACCTTCTCCATGCCTCACATTTCTTCATATGGAAACAGCAATAATAATGCTACCTCATAAGGCTTCCCAGGTGGCGCCAGTGGTAAAGAACTTGCCTGCCAATGCAGGAGACGTGGGTTTGATCCCTGGGTCCGGAAGCTCCCCTGCAGTATTCTTATCTGGAGAATTCCAGGGACAGAGGCGCCTGGCGGGCTACAGTCCATAGGGTCACAAAGAGTTAGACACGACTGAAGCAACTTGGCATGCATAAGATTTCTGAGAGGATGAAAGAAGTTCATGACCACAAAATGCTCTACTTGGTACTTGGCTCATGCTTGAAAGTTCAGTAAGGTTAGGAATTTTTTAAGCTTCAAAAGTAGCTTGAACACTGATCATCTCCCTTCCAAGAACTCTTCAGGTGCTTTCCTTTTCCCACAGGACCCTAAGCACCTCAGCATGTCTAAAAGGAAGCACCTACAAAGGCTGACCCAGCCCAGCTCTGCAGCTACCTGTTCTCAATCCCACCTTGAAATGACCTTCTGCATTCCACTGATACTTCTTTAACACACCACATTCTTGGTTGCTTTTTGCAGTTTTGACATTATTAGCTCTTCCTCCTAGGTTTAATCATCTTTCCTCTTTTCTCTGCCTGCAGAAGTCCCTCACCGCCTATGTAGAGGTTACTTACTTTGTCAAGCTCTCCATAATTCTCACCCTCACATTGCAATCTCGAAGAGTTACACAGCATGCAAATGTAATCTGTATAACTATTATTGTAAATGTCATGCTGCATTGTAGCTAGGGGTTTACCTGTTAACCTTCCTCCCTCGAGTGGTGTTCGTGAGAAGAACAACCACATTTTACTTTTGTGTGTGTCCAGCATTTAACACAACTCTTGGCTCATGATAGATTCACAAGAAAGGTTTGCTAAAATGGATACAAATGAGCTAATCTATTGGTGGAGTGGGTAATTCTCTGCTAATATGATTTGTAGATTCCTGAAATTCCCTCTGTCTCTCAAACATACTGCATTTTGTTCTCTACATTTCCCAGCGATCATGCTTCTTTGTGAGTTATCCTGACCAATGCATCTTGAGTAGAAGTGTTGTGTCACATTGAGTCCCAGGAAATTAAGAATGGGTTACCTCTTCCAGTCTTTCTCGCTCTTATGCCCACACAACTAGAAGCAAAAGACTCTACGATGGCAGAGTTGCAAAATAAAAGTCACTAGTCCCTGCGCTGGTATTTGGAAGAAAGGCATGCAAGAGAAGCCCCCAATCCACATGAATCTGTGCTCTAAATGTCTTTACTGTGTCAATCCATTGAAATTTGGAAGTCTGTTACTACAGCAGAGCTTTCCCTATCCTAATAAACTCACCATGGTAAATAGAGTTAGAAAATTTCATCTGCATGATAGTCTCTTAATTGCCAATGCTCTTGGGAAGAGGAATTATCTACATGAACATTATCTACTCTGATAACCACAGATTTCTCCTCCTTCCAAGTGAAATCCAAGAAACAGAAGATGTCTTAGGGTCTTAGGGAGCTTATGAGGGGGTCTGTGAAAGGAGAAGATTGAGCAGAGAGCTTAGGAAGCAGTACTTTGGGGTTTCAGGACACCAGAGACAGTCCTCATCTTTAGATAATTAAAAATTATACCAAAGGAAAATAAATTAAAAAGGAATTATTGTGTACCACCCAGCTCACTCATACTACTGCTTCCTTTTATTTTATTTTATGCTAGATAAAACTGAGCGGTTGTATAAATAGAAATGACTGGAGCCTTTATGTCTAATAGCAGAACTCATTTTTATTTCTTTTTTGGCCTCTTGATAAAGCTAAAGGATAAAGTCTTTTTTAGAAAGCTTTTATTTTGGATCTGTTAGGCTGTTCTGTTCTAAAATGTCATCAATATTCTTTAAGGTATCAAAACTAATTTTAGCAAAAAGCCCCAGGAGTTGACTGTTGCTGGTCTGATAATGGATATCAATTTTTAAAACTTAAAACAACTAAGAGCTCCTAAAAAAAACCTCCATAAACCAAGCAGACTTTCCTCCTCAAACAATGAGCTCTATGCTTTTATCACTTTCCACAGTTGCACCTCTTCCTATAAGCTACAGGAGCCATATCTGAACCATGACAATGATATAATCCCTTTCATCTTGGACTTTTCACATTTCCCAGTTCATTTGATCTTCTGGCCAGAGGAGAGTAACCAAACCAAGATTCCAATTTTTATTTCAACAAGCCATACTGACATATGTTTAGATACACATACAGTTACCAGCTGTCTTCATTTTCTACATCTTTATATTCTGTTCCCAACTCTCCCCAATATGGTCGTGTAGTGAAGAATTTGACCCAAAGAGAATATCTGGCATTTGCCCTGTTTCTGGGTGGTAATCTCTGACCTCTTGTAATGTTCTGCCTGATAGGAGTGTCCTTATATGCCTGGGTGCCTTGAGTCATACTAGGTAGTCTAACAAAGTGATTTAGGGTGGGATATGGCCACACCCATAGACTTTTTTTTTTAGATAAGAAAGTTAGTAGCATCTTTATTCACAAGAGCAAATGATTATAAACCACTCAGATTTTCAGAAAATTAACAGAAGAATGGAAAACAAAGTATGGCAAAATCAAACAATGGAAGAATTTTAAACAATTGAAAGAATAAACTATTGATAAATGCAACTGCAGAGATAAATCTCAAAACATACTGAGTGAAAGAAGCCCTGCAAAAAGAACTACAGATGGTGTAATTTTATTAAATTCTAGAAATAATACACCAAATGTATTTGATAGAAGTCAGATCATTTTTTGCCCGGGGCTGGGTTTCTGGAGGCACACCCATATAGTCTTAAAGTGGGGGCTGGCCATGCCAGAAAGACAAACAATGTAATTTAGGATGTGGGCTTTGGGTTGTGTGGCATCAGTTGGCCTGGAGAGTAAGATCAACCATGTAGGGAACTGATCGATCTGTGTACACAATGGATCCCCAATCAAAACTGAATGCTGAGGCTTGAGTTAGCTTCCCCAGTTGGCAATATTACATATGTGTTGTCACATACTGATATCTGGAAAGCAACATATTTTGACTTCACCAGGAGAGGTTAATGAAAGTTTTGTGTTTGGAACCTTCCTGTACTCTGCCCTTTGCATGTCTTCCCCTGACTGACTTTAATCTGTCTCCTTTTCCTATAATAAACCATAAGCATGAATATAAGAAGTGGACATGAGTTTGGGTAAACTCCGGGAGTTGGTGATGGACATGGAGGCCTGGCATGCTGCAGTCCATGGGGTTGCAGAGTCAGATATGACTGAGCAACTGAACTGAACTGAACTGATGAATATGAGGGCTTTCAGTGAGTTCAGTGAGTTGAGCCTGAGGGCGCTTTGGGGAATCCCTCTCAAACTTCCAGTTGATGTCAGGAGTGAAAGTAATCTTGGGCACTATACCCTCCAATTTCATATGTTGACCTAAACTCTTCACGCTGGTATAATGTAACTGGCAAAGATTCAGGGGCAGAAAATCCAGGTTCAATGGCAGGCTCTGTGATTCACTAGCTGTGTGAATTTGGGCAATTTTTTTACTCTCTCTGTGCCTCAGTGTCCTCATCTGAGAAATAGCTGTTTAATTCTTTAGAGTCCCAGATTAGTAGAAGCATGTACAGGTTTCAGAGTTAGAAAGTTGCAGAGTCATTGCTTATTTTAACCAAGTTAAGATATAAAGTGAAGGAAGCTGAGCACCGAAAAATTGATGCTTTTGAACTGTGGTGTTGGAGAAGACTCTTGAGAGTCCCTTGGACTGCAAGGAGATCCAACCAGTCCATTCTGAAGGAGATCAGCCCTGGGATTTCTTTGGAAGGAATGATGCTAAAGCTGAAACTCCAGTACTTTGGCCACCTCATGCGAAGAGTTGACTCATTGAAAAAGTCTTGATGCTGGGAGGGATTGGGGGCAGGAGGAGAAGGGGACGACAGAGGATGAGATGGCTGGATAGCATCACTGACTCGATGGACGTGAGTCTGAGTGAACTCCAGGAGTTGGTGATGGACAGGGAGGCCTGGCGTGCTGCGATTCATGTGGTCGCAGAGAGTCGGACGCGACTGAGCAACTGAACTAAACTGAACTGACTGAAGATATAAAGTTTGGATATATCTCAACCAACTTGGGATATAAAGTTAATTAAGAAAATTATGGACTCTAACATTAATAACATTATAGTGTAGCCAAAGATGTATTTTTCCCCAAATTAAGCATTCTTTATCTTTACCTAAAATAAATTTGGTAACTCCTACCAAAGTTATATATAGTAAATTAATTAAAGTATTAATTCACCCATTCATCAGTTATTTAGGGAGCATTTATTATGTGCCAGCAGTGGTGCTGGGACTGGAAATGCAACAGTATATGAATCAGGAGCAGCCCCTACCCTCTTGAGCCCTGCAGTAAAAATTGGTAAGACAAAAAATGCCCTCTAAAGGGAAGGAAAGCATATGAGGGAAGCAGGTGAATGAGTTGAGAAGAGATGGGTGTGGGGAGAGAATAATCTGTGTGAGATCACAGAAGCGCTGGTGCAAGCAAGATGGCTCAGAAAGGCTGAGCGGAGTGGGCAAGAGGAAAGGTGAGTGAAGTAGAACAGCCAGGCTGCAGCCAAATTGTGGAAGACTCCATGAGCTGAGTTAAGGTATCTGGCCTTTGTTGTAAAGGCTTTAGGATGCATCAGAAGGTTTCAAAGAAAGGTGATATGACCGTATTTGTGTTTAGGTAACCAGAGAGTGGAGAATGTACTAGAGGAAAGTGAAAATTTCAGGGAGGGGACCAATTAGGAAGCCATGACAGTGGTCCCTGTCCCAAAAAGAATCCTGTTCTGAACCAGAGTGGTAGTGTCTATGGAGAGAAGATAAAACTTGAGAGATGGGGAAGTGGGAAAGAATGCAGATTCAGCAATCAGTTGAGCGTGGAGTGTGGCTAATCAGTGGAGCGGGTGGTGGTTAGTTTATAGGGCTGTGAAACACTGGAAGAGAGATGTTTCTGTGTGTGTGCATGTGTGTCAGAATTTAATGGCTCGGTTTGGGATTTATGTTTGAGACATCCATGGAGAGATGACATGACTAATGGGGATATGCTGATTTGTAGCTCAAAGGAGAGATATAAAAATATTCAAACTGCCCAAAGAAAGGAAAGTATTATATCCATTAAACAAACTAAAATGCTACATGTTCCTTTATCACTTGAATTATTTGTCCTCTACCCTCTTCCTGTTCTGGTAATTGGATACAAATAATTAACTCAAATTGGTAGGCAATAGGAATGTTCTCTTGAATGCATATTTATTATTTGCCTTTTATGACTCAATATGGATAGAATGCCATCCACAGGCTCAGCTGGTCCCAATTTAGTAATTATTGCTTACTTTTGGATGTTCAATTTGTTTCAGCATGCCTGAGAGGGACCCTTTTAAGAGCCTTCAACAAGATATTCCAGATTTATTTTGAGTTCTCTTATCCCCAAAGAGACAAATATCTGTGTATTAGTTCACAAGAGAGCTCAAAGCAAAACAATGCGACATGGGACTTTCAAACCACCTCAAATATCAGATATATTTTTTGCCTTTCTCTAATATGAAAGTTTATTAACCCAGTTTATTTATTCCTTCCATTAACTCCTGAAGGGAAAGTGTTAGTTGCTCAGTCGTGGCCGACTCTTTGTGACCCTATGGACTGTAGCCCACCAGATTCCTCTGTCCATGGAGCTCCTGGTGTACCAGGCCATATTTTGTTACCATAAACAATGCTCTTGATTTATATTGTTGCTCCAGATTTAAGAGTCTTTATTTTTTCTTCTTTCTCTTTTGCTCAAGCGTAATGAAATTGACCCCAAAGTATGAGAATCTAGACAAGGAGCCAGCAAACTACAGCCCATAAGCCATGTCTGGCCCACGGCCTCATGTTTTAAGTAAAATGTTATTGGAATGCAGCCATGCCCGTTTGTTTACATGTTGTCTGTGGCTGTTTTTGCACTTGAAGGGCAGAATTGAATGGTCCTGATAGAGATTATCTAGCCCACAAAACCAAAGATGTTTCCCACCTTGCCTTTTACAGAAAACATTATCCAACCCTTAGTCTGAATGAACTCCCTTGTCTGGACCTGTCAATCACCAATTGTCTAAAAAGAGAAACGAATCCAAACATTCAACATTCTTCCAAGAGAACACCAAAGAATACAGAAACACAGGCTACCCAGTGTCTCAACCAGATTCTCATAACTTTGCCAGCAATAACAAGGAATGGGTCAATACAGGTAACTATAAACCATTAAGGTTTTCCCCAAAACTCTTTAACTGTTATGGGTCATAGTGTCATGATTTATTATTTATCATTGGAACCTTAATATTGAACGGCAACTTTTTAAAGGCCTTTGTGTTTATATATTAATATATTTAGCGATTGATTCTATTCAGACTCCTAGCTTTTCACTTGCATTCCCCTTCTCATGTCCATACCCTTTCCTTGTCATCACTCAGTCACCAAGTCGTGTCCAACTCTTTGGGACCCCATGGACTGCAGCATGCCAGGCTTCCCTCTCCCTCACCATCTCCTGGAGTTTGCCCACGTTCATGTCCATTGAATCAGTGATGCCATCCAACATCTCATCCTCTGTTGTCCGTACCCTTTGCCATGTTACTTTGCAGTTTTTCTCGCTAGAGAGGCATAATGTGTTTTCCCATCTTTTTTTAATCTGAGTTGGCCTTTTGACAAGCTTTAGCCACTAGGATTTGGTGAAGATGATGGTGTGTCATTTCTGAACCTAGTTCTCAAGAAGCCTTGTATATTTCTGCTGTCTCCCTTGCATCTCTGCCCCTGTCATAAAAACATACCCAGGAGGGTATGTTCAAATACGTGTAACATATTTGAATTGCCCCATTTACACAAGCCACAGGCAGAAAAGATCAACCAATAGGGAACAATACCCACATGTGTAGGCGAGCCTAGGCAAGAATGGCAGAGCCCATTTAACCAGCCACTCGAGATGTGTAAAGAATAAACACTGTTTTATGCTACTGAGGTTTTTTTGTTTGTTTGTCATGCAACATTACTGCAGCAATAGATAACTGGTGCAAAAAATATTGAAATTACTTATCTGGTTGTTATACCAGTCTATTTTTTCAAAAACTACTTACAAGTGTTCCAGAATACAACCAAACTGATATTAAGAAGTTTGAGATACTTATAAAACTTAATCCCAAGACTTCAGGTAGAATAATTTTTATGAATTGTCAAAATTCTACAAGAGTCAACCAGAAAACACTAGCACATTTGGATTGTGGCAAATTTCATTTGTAATTCTATAATCACATTACATTTAAATACCCCCAAATCCCTGTACAATCAATTCCCAACATTTTTGGATATATCCCAGAAGTTTTAATCCAAATACAAAACAAATGAGAATTCAGCAAATTGTAGCTATAGAATATTGTGATGTAATTATCCATATTTTGAAGGGATTTTGGCCCATCTAATGCTTAATTCTGTGTACAACTATTACAGATGAGGACTGATCAGTCACTTTTTTCTAGAGAACTTGGTGAATAGGGTGTCATAAGATTTCCAAATGTGGATTACAGCTTTGCCAAAATCCAAACAGCCCCATTGCATGTTGGAATTCCTACTTGGATCTAGAAGAGATGAGGAGAAAGTAATTTATTTTAATAGTTTGGTGTCTATGTAGTTCAGACTTTATGATCTCCAGTAATTTAACTGACTTGAATGCTGCTTGCTTGGGATCTGGTGAGGGACTCTCCACATGTGTAATTAACATCTGGCTTCAGGTAGGGGTAGCATACCTAAGAGCCATGTGGTTTCACTTACAGATATCCTGTTGTATATCTTGTTATATCACTTACAGATATCTGCTAATGGCACTGCTCTGCTGGGGTCAGGGGATGTCTCCATCTTCAGCCTATCACATTGAAAGACTAAATCTCTCTTCCCTTTGGAGATCCAGGGTTCTCAAAAATTTCTTATTTGAGCTGTATTTCTTCCCTGGTCACCCTACCTTCTCTTGGGATCTTGCCTAAGGAAGAACTTCTTTTCTTTCCAAATAATTTACAATCTAATCTTATTTAGCCAAACTTCTTTTGGGGAACTTCCCCAACTTTGAATCATCTTTTATTGAAAATGTGGAGGTGAGGAGAAAAGCCCTCACCTATCCCCCATGCACCTTCTTAGTTTCGAGTCAAAAATTCTAAATATTCCAGACAGGAAGAAGTAGTTGGTCTTTTTCCAACACTGAAAAGATCTGGACTTTGATCCAGTGTCTCTTTGTTTATTTCAGTTTGTTCTAACCCAAGATGATTGTCTTTTCTTAAGCAAAATTTTGTCTGCAAATATTAGTTGTGTGACACTTTGGTTGCATTGTTTTGAGTCAATTTCAAATCAGTATACTTAGGAACCATGTCTCACCTTGGATGTAATTATGAATATGGTTTGTGACTTCTCAGACATTCTTAGTACTGTATTTCACCAGGTTACCTGCACATCTCTTAAACAGAATTTTCAAAAAGAGATTACTTTTGTTAAAAAGACTGCTTTTTTATTTAAAAGATTACTTTTTTAACCATTGGCAGTTTCATGTTTTAATGAAATACTTCTGATTTTTCCATTTAAAATGTATCTAGTTCACATAGAAAATTATATCTGATACCCAAGCTTTTGTATGCCATTAAAAATATATGTATGCTTGAATCATCCAAGGTTGGAGTTCCAAGTCCATAGCTCTTTTTCAAATGAGGAGATTTTTAAAGATCTGATATATAGATAAGCTACATATGACAAACTCAGCATAGCTTACAGTAATAACAAAATTTTGATGTTATTTTTTCCCGTGAGCACTTCCTCCTTGGGTTTGTAACAGTAAGGATATTCCACCTCCTTTCTTCCCCCTCTCACACTTAAACCCAAATTTGCCTCATAAAGTTCAGTTTTATTACTGACTGGAAAATGTCAGTTTTCATTCCAATCCCAAAGAAAGGCAATGCCAAAGATTTTTAAATTACTACACAATTGCACACATCTCACATGCTAACAAAGTAATGCTCAAATTCTCCAAGCCAGGCTTCAACAGTACATGTACCATAAACTTCTAGATGTTCAAGCTGGATTTATAAAAGGCAGAGGAACAAGAGATCAAATTGCCAACATCTGTTAGATTATCAAAAAAGCCAGAGAGTTCCAGAAAAACATCCACTTATCCTTCATTGACTACGCCAAAGCCTTTGACTGTGTGGATCACAACAAACTGGAAAATCCTTAAAGAGATGGGAATACCAGACCATCTTACCTGCCTCCTGAGAAATCTGTATGCAAGTCAAAAAGCAAGTCAGAACTGTACATGGAACAACAGATTGGCTTCAAATCGGGAAAGGAGTACATCAAGGCTGTATATTGTCACCTTGCTTATTTAACTTCTTTGCAGAATATATCATGTGAAATGCTGGACTGGATGAAGCACAGCTGGACTCAAGATTGCTGGGAGTAATATCAGTAACCTCAGATATACAGATGATACCACCTTTATGGCAGAAAGTAAAAAAGAACTAAATAGCCTCTTGATGAAAGTGAAAGAGGAGAGTGAAAAAGTTGGCTTAAAACTCAACATCCAGAAAACTAAGATCATGGCATCCAGTCCCATCACTTCATGGCAAATAGGGAAACAATGGAAACAGTGACAGACTTTATTTTGGGGGGCTCCAAAATCACTGTAGATGGTGACTGAAGCCATGAAATTAAAAGATGCTTGCTCCTTGGAAGAAAAGCTGTGACCAACCTTGACAGATGTCAAAAAGCAGAGACATTACTTTGCCAACAAAAATCTGTCTAGTCAAAGCTATGGTTTTTCCAGTGGTCATGTATGGATATGAGAGTTGGGCTGTAAAAAAAAGCTGAGCACTGAAGAATTGATGCTTTTGAACTGTGATGTTGAAGAAGACTCTTGAGAGTCCCTTGGATTGCAAGGAGATCCAACCAGTTCATCCTAAAGGAAATCATCCCTGAATATTCATTGGAAGGACTGATGCTGAAGCTGAAGATCCAATACTTTGGCCACCTGATGCAAAGAACTGACTCATTGGAAAAGACCCTGATGCTGGGAAAGATTGAAGTCAGGAGGAGAAGGGGATGACACAGGATGAGATGATTGGATGACATCACCGACTCGATGGACATGAGTTTGAGTAAGCTCTGGGAGTTAGTGATGGACAGGGAGGCCTGGCATGCTGCAGTCCATGGGGTCACAAAGAGTCAGATATGACTGAGCAACTGAACTGAACTTGCCTAATAAACAACCCTTTATCAGTCTACAGGATGTTGTTTTGGAGGTAATTCCCTCCTATATGTACTTCCCTCCTATACTATCCTATATGTTCCTGATGGATCTGTTCTAGGATCAGCATCATTAATTTAATGTCAGTTTTCCTTAACAGTCAGACATTAATCCATGTTACATTTCCCCATTTCCTCCCAATTCCCTCAGCCCTAGGGAACCACTAGCCTTTCTGTATCTACGCATTTGCCTATTTTAGATATTCCATGTAAGTGGATTCATAAACTATGTGATTTTCTGTGCCTACATTCTTCTATCAATATAATTTTTGTTTGTTTCTTTGTTTTTGGCTATGCTGTGTAGCACACGGGATTCCCCACCCAGGGATAAAACCCATGGCCGCTGCAGTGGAAGCACAGAGCCTTAACCACTGGACTGCCAGAGAAGTCCAAAATTATGTTTTCAAGATTCATACAAGTTGTAGCACAGATTAATCCTGCATTCCTCCTCTTATTTTTTTGGCAGAGTCATAATCCATTGTATAGATATACCATGTTTTGTTTATGCATTCAGTCAATGCTGAACATTTGGGTTGGTTCCACTTTGGGCTATCATGAACAATGTTGCTATGCGGACGTAAAGAACAGACTTTTGGACACGGTGGGAAAGCTGAGGGTGGGATGATTTGAGAGAATAGCCCTGAAACATATATACATTACCATATGTAAAATAGATGAAGGGAACCCAAAGCTGGTGCTCTGTGACAGCCTAGAGGGGTGGGAGGGGAGTTCAAGAGGGCGGGGACATATGTATCAGTTCAGTTCAGTTGCTCAGTCATGTCCGACTTTTTGTGACCCCATGAATCGCAGTAGGCCAGGCCTCCCTGTCCATCACCAACTCCAGGAGTTCACTCAGACTCACATCCATTGAGTCAGTGACGCCATCCAGCCATCTCATCCTCTGTCGTCCCCTTCTCCTCCTGCCCCCAATCCCTCCCAGCATCAGAGTCTTTTCCAATGAGTCAACTCTTCGCATGAGGTGGCCAAAGTACTGGAGTTTCAGCTTTAGCATCATTCCTTCCAAAGAAATCCCAGGGCTGATCTCCTTCAGAATGGACTGGTTGGATCTCCTTGCAGTCCAAGGGACTCTCAAGAGTCTTCCAGTAGCATGGACATATGTATACCTATGGCCAATTCATGTTAATATATGGCAAAAACCATCACAATATTGTTAAGTAATTATGCTCTAATTGAAAATAGAAAATAAAGAAGATAAAAAATAATGTCGCTATGAGCATTAATGTACAAGTTTTATGTGCACATATGTTTTCATTCCTCTTGGGTATGTACCTAGAGTATATTGCTGAGTCATATGGTAACTAAGAAATTGACAGACTGGTTTCCACCAGTGGCTTCTGTTCCCACCTGCAGTGTGTGAGGATTCCAATTTCTCTACAACCTCCTCAATACTTACTGTTTTTTTCCTTTTTGATTATAGCCATCCTAGTGGATATGGAAGTGGTATCTCATTATGGTTTTGATTCTGTAGTGCAATTTTAATGTTCTTATCAGTTAAAAGCTACAATGCAGGTGCTGAAATGGATGCAGAAATCTAATACTTAAAAACCTCTTTCACTTTGTGTGGTCATTAGTGCAGCTTACTTGGGGCTCTAATGCCTTCCAAGTCCTAAGCCAGATTGCATTTACTGAAGAGCTTGCAGTGAGGTGCGGCCAAGTGACTTGCTCTGGCTGATGAGTTGTGAGAATGGAAGCAGTCAGTACCTGTCACTTCTATGCCAAAGCATTGAATTGCTGATGCAGGACCATCCAGAACTCTTCCCTTCTACTTTGAGAATCATCAGTTTTCAAGACAGTAGCGGTTTTGATAGCCTTAGTCATGGGGTATGAGGACATTCAATGGAACTGACCTATGATGCACTTGTCATGTGAGTGGGAAGCAGCAGTTGTTATTAAGAGATAGGTTTTATCAGTTACTGGGCTTCTCTAGTAGTTCAGTTGATAAAGAATCTGCCTGCAATGCAGGAGACTCTGGTTCAATTCCTGGGTCAGGAAGATCTGCTGGAGAAGGGATAGGCTACCCACTCTAGTATTCTTGAGCTTCCCTGGTGGCTCAGCTGGTAAAGGATCTGCCTGCAATATGGGAGACCTGGGTTCTGTCCCTGGGTTGGAAAGATCCCCTGGAGAAGGGAAAGGCTACCCACTCCAGTATCCTGGCCTGGAGAATTCCATGGACTGTATAGTCCATGGGGTTGCAAAGGGTCAAACACGACTGAGCGACTTTCACTTTTACTTTGCTGCTTACTGCAGCATAGAAGGCAATGGCACCCCACTCCAGTACTCTTGCCTGGAAAATCCCATGGATGGAGGAGCCTGGTAGGCTGCAGTCCATGGGGTCGCAGAGTCAGACGCGACTGAGCGACTTCACTTTCACTTTTCACCTTCATGCATTGGAGAAAGAAATGGCAACCCACTCCAGTGTTCTTGCCTGGAGAATCCCAGGGAAGGGGGAGCCTGGTGGGCTGCCGTCTCTGGGGTCGCACAGAGTCGGACACGACTGAAGAGACTTGGCAGCAGCAGCAGCAGCAGCATAACTGTTTGAATCCCATGTGATAAAATAATCATTATTTCATTAAGATATTAGAGTTCAGCAGATGTGGGAAATAATTTAGCATCTCTAAGCCTCAGCTTCCTCTAAACATGGGTGTCATAATACTACTTCACACAGTTGCTTAAAGTTAAGCAAGAAAATGTGTTGTTCAATAACGCTTAGCACAGTGCCTAATACATAGCAGGTTCTTAAGAAATTATTGTTATTAATAGAAGGGCAGTGAAGTGAGTGCTATGATATTGGAGCTGATTTTATGCACAAGATGATGAGCTAGGCTTTGCAGGACCAACCCATAGAAGCAAGGAGGCAGGGGGAAGGATAGTTTTTCTTTGGGTAGTGTGTTTGAGCCTCGCAGCAAGCCTGCCTGGCAAACATTCTCATTTGTGTATATATGCATAAAATTATTGCAGGTGGGAAGACCTTCTTTTTGGTCTTGATTTTTCTTCCCAGAAGAGAAGAAATAGCCACAGTATTCTGACTCATTTCACGGAATGTGAAGCACACAATTTAGAGTGTAATTACATTTAAAATATGCTGGAAAGTGATTTCATGAATCCAAAATTATTAATCACTCTTCAGAATGACAGGCAAAGGGGAAAATGCCAAAACAATTCCCTTGAGAACATTTAGATCAATATAAAATATTTTTTCTTTAAATGCGTGCCTTCCTTGAGACATAATGAAGCAGGAACTTGGTTCAGTCTGGAAAAAGACAATTAACAGAATTAGTTAATAACATGCAAATATTACCATACAGGGTGAGAGGAAAGAGAATTCAAAAAACCCAAACAGTCATTTCTATCCACTGAGCATTGGTGTCCATGAATTTTCTCTTTTCTTGCTTTGTCTCTACTTAAGTCTCTTCTCTTCTTTGATGCTTGACTGTTCCTCCTTGTTCTTTAACTAATTTGCTGTCCTCCGCTGCCTGTATTTTAAATGCTAGCATTCCACAGATCAAGCATAAGTCTTGTTCTCTCCTCATCCTACAAACCCTGCCTCAAAGTTCTCCCTTTCTTCCGTGGTGTTACCTGTCTCTGTCGGCTGATAACTTCTACAAGGCCTTGTTTCTGGGTGCATGTTTCTGCCTGCTTATTAGAAACCTTCACCTGGATGTCTTATAATATTTAACCTGCTTTATTCCTTCTTTTTGAAACATTATTATTTTGTGTTCACCAGTCTCACTCCTTCAGATAGCCTTCTAAACTTTACCTCAAGGTATTATTTCTTGAGACTGAGATCTGAGTACAGTATCCAGACACTCTATTGTTTTTTCTTAAGAAATTCAGAGCTAGTTGTTTTAAATTACAAATTTATGAGGTTATTCTGTTTTCTCTTTCATGCTAGACGTTTTGCTCTGTGAAGACAAACACAGTATCTGCTTTGATTTCCATTAGATTCCCAGTTCCTAGAACATGGTAGCCAATCATTGAAACTTTGTCAAAGAAATGAATCAATGATGTAATCTAGACCCATAAGACTCGTGCCTCTCCTGTTTCTATTTATATAATCCTTTTTTAAATTTTATTTATTTTTTTATTTTTTAACTTTACAATATTGTATTGCTTTTGCCATATATCAACATGAATCCGCCACAGATATACACATGTTCCCCATCCTGAACCCTACTCCCTCCTCCCTCCCCGTACCATCCCTCTGGGTTGTCCCAGTGCACCAGCCCCAAGCATCCAGTATCGTGCATCGAACCTGGACTGGTGACTCATTTCCTATATGATATT
Source organism: Bos indicus (assembly GCF_029378745.1). Classification (NCBI taxonomy): domain Eukaryota; kingdom Metazoa; phylum Chordata; class Mammalia; order Artiodactyla; family Bovidae; genus Bos; species Bos indicus. The sequence continues at coordinate 139,089,784 of NC_091789.1, forward strand.
ATACATGTTTCAATGCTATTCTCCCAAATCATCCCACCCTCTCCCTCTCCCACAGAGTCCAAAAGACTGTTCTATACATCAGTGTCTCTTTTGCTGTCTCATATACAGGGTTATTGTTACCATCTTTCTAAATTCCATATATATGCGTTAGTATACTGTATTGGTGTTTTTCTTTCTGGCTTACTTCACTCTGTATAATAGGCTCCAGTTTCATCCACCTCATTAGAAATCCTGGACATAGTGAATATGTTCTCAAGTTATGCAGTTAGTCCAACCAGAATCTGGGAGTCATCTTGTATACCACTCTCCGCTTCACTTGTAACATCTAAACGTATACCATTCCTCTTAAAGAACTTGTGAATCCATTCCTTCTTTTTTTTCCTCTCTCTCTCTCTCTCTCTGTATAGCAGTTGTTTTATGTTCTTATCATTTTTATGAATTCATTTCCTTCTAATCCTTCACCGTCACTGTAGAACATTTGATTAAAATACAAATCTGAGCATTTACTCTGATACTTAAAGCCCTTCATCAGACTCTTTATTGCCTTGAAGGTAAAGTTCATATTCTTAAGCCTAATCTACATAACCTTCCACAGTCTGACAATCTGGTCTTAGTCTTCCTTGCCTTACCTCTTTCATCCTCTCCTGCTCCTTCTACTCATCCAGAATGAACGATTCCCAAATCTACCCTCCTGCCTTTACACAAATTATCCTTGCCTACAATGTTCCTTAACAGATGTTCTGTGCCTACTCTTCACATTTCAAAACAAAGCTTTAAGTTCCCTTCCTCTGGGAAATCCTTCCAAGTTTTTGCAGGCAGAATTTAGTGCATTTTCCTCTGCACTCCATGGCACTTTGCAAGAGTCTCAATTGTAGCCCCCCAAATCTTCAGTGATTATTTTTGTTCTGTTATTATTTTATTATTTATTGACCTGACCCTTCATTGAACTGTGAGCTCCTAGAAGCAGGATCTAGCTCTTACTCACCTCCAAATCCACTGGAATCCTAGGTCTATATTTCTAAACTATTTCTCTGATAAAAGACTTGGACCCAGAATATATAAAGAACTCACAAGCACAATAAAAAATAAATAAGTATCTCAGTATAAAATAGGCAAAAGATTGAACACACTTCATCAAAGAAGATATACATATGACAAATAAGCAATAAAAAATATGTTCAGTATCATTTATCAATGGAGAAATGAAAATGAAAACCTCAGTGAGGTACTACCATACTTATTCAAAGGTCTAAACTAACAAAGATTGAACATACCAAGTGTTGACAAGAATGTGGAGGAACAGGATTTTCATAGCCTGCTGGTGGGAATGTACAATGGTGCAGCCACATTGGAGAACGATTTCTGGCAATTTATTATTTATTTATTTATTTATTTAATCTATTTATTTTAATTAGAGGCTAACTACTTTACAATATTGTATTGGTTTTGCCATACATCAACATGAATCTGCCTCGGGTGTACACGTGTCCCCAATCTTGAACCCCACCTACCGTATGATTTGACCATTCTACTCCTAGATATTTATCCTATAACAATGAAAACATATGCATGCCCATACAAAGACTATCGTGTGTGCTAAATCATTTCAGTTGTGTCTAACTCCATGACCCTATGGGCATAGCCCTCTGGGCTCCTCTGTCCATGGGATTCTCCAGGCAAGAATACTGGAGTTGACTGCCATGCCCTCCTCCAGGGAATCTTCCCACCCAGAGACGTAACCCAAATCTCTGATGTCTCCTGCATTGGCAGACAGGTTTTTTACCACTAGCACCACCTAGGAAGCTCCAAAGACTATCATAGAAGCTTTATTTGTGATAGACCCAAATTGGAATCAACCCAAATGTCTAGCAACAGGTTCATGGATAAGCAAACTAAGATATACTCATAAATAGAATATTACTCAGCAATGAAAAGAATGGACACACAGCAACATGGATGAATCTCAAAATAATTATGCTGAGTGAAGTCAATCCAAAAAAGTACATACTTTTAGACTCTATTGATATAAGATTCAGTAGAATGCAAATTAATCTATAGTGACAGAAAGCAAAGCAAATATTTCCTGGGCTTGGGAGATGTGATGGGGAGGGCCTGAAGAGGTATTAGAAAGGGTCACAAGGAACCTTGGGAATGATGAATATGTTTATTATTTTGATTGTGGTAATGTTTTTACTAGTATATACGTATGTCAAAATTTAAATTGCACTCCTTAAATACATGATATTTATATGTTGATTTTAATCCCAATAAATGTGTTTTAAAATAACCCTTAATTTTTTAACCATATTGTCAAGAATTACCTTTTTAAATTTTCAAAGGCTCTTTTATTACAATTTTTAATTCATTTTACAGACTCATTAAGTCCTACCTTCACTTTGTACATGAGATACCTACTTGTCTACCCACCTAGGCAAAGGAACACTGAGCGAAGTTCTCCTGCCTCCCTGCCCTTTACCTCCTTCCCATTCTCTTCTCCATCCTGACAGAAGGGAATTTGGCTGTTTTTTCATAGCTCCTATTATCTTCTCTGCAGTGTCTTATGCGTGACTAGTACTCGACACGGTGCTTCACAGTGTTTGTCAACAATGTGTACATAGACGCGGGGAGATCATATTGCCCTGGATGGAACAGTTCCGCTTTCCCAGATGATTAAAATTAACCAACTCTAGGTCAAGAGGCTGGCTTTAGTCTCATGCATAGAAACATGCTGTGTTTTTCAGCTCCAGGATAATTTAGCCTGTAAATAAGGGAACGTTAATGATGTGGCTGCAATTGATACTGGAATAAGTTCCTCAAGAATGTACATTTTACCATCATTAGCAGGGTGAAGAAGGTGAGGACAAATAGAAAGGATGAAGTAAGTGTAGGACAGGAACAATTCTGAGAGGAGAAAGGAGCACCCTTAGGAAGCAAACCTTTAGAAATCGAGTGCACTCATGTTTATAGCTGCTGCTGCTGCTGCTGCTGCTAAGTCACTTCAGTCGTGTCCAACTCTGTGTGACCCTATAGATGGCAGCCCACCAGGCTCCCCCATCCCTGGGATTCTCCAGGCAAGAACACTGGAGTGGGTTGCCATTTCCTTCTCCAATGCATGAAGGTGAAAAGTGAAAGTGAAGTCGCTCAGTCGCGTCTGACTCTTCGCGACCCCATGGACTGCAGCCCACCAGCCTCCTCCATCCATGAGATTGTCCAGGCAAGAGTACTGGTGTGGGGTGCCATTGCCTTCTCCGCATGTTTATAGCAATGGAATACAAATGAGTGAATACTGAAACTAAGGGATTATTTTTCTGAAAATAGACATCAATCATGTTTACAATGAATGAAGGAGCAAATGAAAAGCAACTCAACTTGGCAGCAATGGAACTAAGCAGCCTCCATTGGAAACACAGGCAGCATTGCTCGGCACTTGGAGGAGCAAAAACCATAATGCAGTTGATCTCCCCTCAAGCATCCCTGGCCAGGAAATTCCTGAGCAGTTACTTTCTTTTTTTTTTTTTTTTAAGCAGTTACTTTCAAGATAAAAAAAAAATACCACTTTCAGCCTTTTTGCTTCAGTAGTAGCTCCCTCCCCAAACCCTGGTAGCAATTTTTTTTTCTCTACATTTCTCCAGCCTCCACTCACCTTTATTCTTATCACTGGGAGCAAGCCAAGGGTGAGAAATGATCTCTTCCCACTAAATTGTCTGGGAAGAAAGCCCACTTTATCATTAATTACATTACCTAGCAGCCTCTTGTTCATCAAGATGTGGTCCTTGGATCAGCAGCAGTGGCACCATCTGAGAGCTCATTAGAAATGCAGAAACTCGGGCCTCATTCTAGAGCTCCAGAATCAGAATCTGTATTTAAATAAGATGCCCAAGTGGTTTGTGTGCACATTCGGTTTCTGAAGTGCTTGTCTAACTCTCAGAACATCCTGTGTAAGGTAAGGATTACTCATTTTAGAAAATGACAACAGGGAGGTAAAATCACTTGACAAGGACTAAATGACTAAAAAGGGCCAGTGTTGAGATTTTTACGGTAGTTCCCACAATTCTAAATGCCAAGGCCTCCTTCTTTCCACTATGCATCTCTCCATATGAAGTGAATTCAGTAGTTCCAGTCATAACCACCCCACTCTCAACCTCATCCATTGATTTATTGCTAAAACACAAACTCTTACTTTCAGTTGTATGATTTAGATTAAACATTGCCCATCCTTTGAAGTATTTTAAACACCAGTATCTATGGAGAGAGGGCCTTAGTAAATCCCTTAAGTCTGGTGGCTCAGACGGTAAAGCGTCTGACCGCAGTGCGGGAGACCCGGGTTCAATCCCTGGGTTGGGAAGATCCCCTGGAGAAAGAAATGGCACCCTACTCCAGTACTTTTGCCTGGAAAATTTCCATGGACTAAGGAGCCTGGTAGGCTACAGTCCATGGGGTTGCAAAGAGTCTAACACGACTGAGTGACTTCCCTTTCTTTCTTTTCTCAAGTCTTAATGTTTAGGAACTTGATCAGACTGCTGCCTTCGCCCACTGATGGGAAGAGCAAAGCAGCTAGAGGTCGACACTGTACCTTGAGGCAAAGAAAAGGAAAAGGACTGAAGGAGAAGGAGGAAGGAAAAATGCCCCCAGGTTTATAATTCAGCCCTTCCAAGGACGTTGGCTGTCCTTGAAGGTTTCTGTAGCTGCTGACTTGAACTTGTTCCATTGCTTCTGTCATGGATTTCTGAATATTCTGAACTAGCTTTGCGTCCTTTCTCTATGCTATTTCCAGGGAGATGTATGCAGAAATCCTTGCAGATGTTGGCCACGGCTACCCATGGTAACAGAGAAGAAATATGAAGCAGTTGTGCTTACCAGTGCTCAAGGCAGCAGCATCATTAAAAAAAATTACTCCAAGATCCTATGGTTACCAATAGTAGCTATAATTTTTGAGATTCTACTATATGCCAGACACCGTGCTAGATACTTAACAAATATTCCCTACAATAGACTTGAAAGTATGTATTATTTAGTAAATGGAGCTGGTGAGGAATGGAACCTGGCTTCTAACCAGTCTTGTTTGAGGTGAGTGAGTGTTCTTTCTGTCATAACACACTTACTCTGACATGCTTCAGCTAACCTCCTAAAGAAAAGAAAGTGAAGTCGCTCAGTCGTGTCTGACTCCTTGTGACCCCATGGGCTGTAGCCCACCAGGCTCCTCCATCCATGGAATTTTCCAGGCAAGAATACTGGAGTGGGTTGCCATTTCCTTCTCCAGGGGTTCTTCCCTACTCAACCTTTGATGCCTGGCTTAAATGACCCCTTCACTTGGCAACTCTCTCTCAGTGACTTTGGTGAGATCTTTTCTCTATAACCCTGATTTGGCACTTTTCATACGATAGCTTGAAGTCTTGCTTCCTCTTTTATATACATTCATTCTCCCCCAAGTTGCAATTATATTTATACCTATGTCTCCCCACCCTCATTCCAAAATCTTGAGCCCTTAAATGTATTTTAGGTCACCAGCCCCAGCATCGTAAGAGGAGTTCAGTGATATCATCAGTTGACATGTAAACTGAGTTAGGCACAAAGTCCACTGTCTAGAAATGTCTGGAAGTCAAACATTTGCTGTCAGTTAAGCCACTCCATGTTATTTACATGTGGCCTCTAATAGCCTCAATATTCATTGGAAGGACTGTTGCTGAAGCAGAAGTCCCAATACTTTGGCCACCTTCTGTGAAGAGCCAATTCATTGGAAAAGACTCTCGTGCTGGGAAAGATTGAGAGCAGGAGGAGAAAGGGACAACAGAAGATGAGATGGTTGGATGCCATCACCGACTCAATGGACATGAGTTTGAGCAAGCTCCGGGAGATAGTGAAGAACAGGGGAACCCTATGTTCACGACTTAATGACAACAGCAATAACAACTCTAATAGCCAGCAGCACACCTCCTTGCAGTAATGACTCACCCTTGGGAATTTTGTACCCATTTATGAGTTGCTTTTACACTGGTTTTGTGCTGCTTTTCTCTCTCATTCTCTCCCAAGAGGAGACCATGGCTTGGGTTCTCTTTATACATGGCTATTCCTCCCTCTGATAGTCTTCACACTTTGGTTATTGTTGCTTACTCACTAAGTCATGCCCAATTCTTTTGCAACCCCATGGACTATAGCCTACCAGGCTCCTCTGTTCGTGGGATTTCCCAGGCAAGAATACTGGAATGGGTTGCCATTGCCTTCTCCAGGGGATCTTCCCGACCCAGGGATCAAACCTGCATCTCCTACATTGTAGGCGGATTCTTTACCACTGAGCCACCAGGGAAGCCCTTACACTTTGGACTCTAGGAGAATAAAGGAAGGAAACAGAGCTTCTGGTGGATCTCTTCCTCTCTTGTGTACTTGCATTTACTTATTCTTTCTTTAACATTTGAGGGACTTTCCTGGCGGTCCAGTGGTTAATACTTTGCCTTCCTATGCAGGGGTGAAGGTTCAATCCCTGGTCGAAGAGCTAAGACCTCACATGCCTCATGGGCCCCCAGAAACAAAACATAAAACAGAAGCAATATTGTAACAAATTCAATAAAGACTTAAAAATGGTCCACATCAAAAAAATCTTTTAAAAAAATTTGAGGATTTACTATATCTGAGACATTGTGCCAAGCATTTTGTATATATCATTTAACTCTAATACAAACAACCCTGTGAAATATGCACTATTAATCTCCACATTTTTCCCAAGAGGACTCTCAAGTGTAGAGAAGTTAGGTTAAGTTGTACATGATCACACAGCCAAGAAATGTGAAGGGAGGCTACGTGCTGCTGTTAGTCACTCATCAACTGATGTCAATGAGAAACACAAGTGAAATATGGCAAGTGCAGAAGCTTAGACCAATATGATTGTGGGTAGCATATGGAGTACCAAGGAAATGGGATCTCTAGATTTATAACCATTCCTTGACTGGGCCCTGTCTTCCCACCTTCTGTTACAGGTGCTCAGAGAACATAGATACATTTTTATTAGTTTGAGTAAAGCTCTGAAAAGTAAGCATCATCAACCTAGTGAGTGTTGATGTTACTATTATTTTTTTATAAAGAATTTACTAGGGAAAGAATGTAGCTGCCACTAATATCTTCCCAAATTCAATATAAATGATTTCTGAATAATTCAAATGTTGGATTGTTCATACCCACTTGACCTCCAGTAGCAGAAATCTTTAAGAGTTGATGGTTTGCAAGTATTTGAAGAAGCCATTATGCAAATGAAAATATCATGTCCACTAAAGACACCTGTGGTAGGCATTATGACAAATACGAAAAAGCATAATGTATTTTCTCGAAAGTTCACCATCTTTTTTGATAAAATATACCGGATACATTTTTCTCGTTAAATGACAATAAAACTTTTAAATGGGTCTTTGATGAGTTGATGATGATCACAGGATAATGCATGATTATACCAAGAGCAATTCAGAGAAGAGATATGTACCTTTTGGCTGAAATAAGTGATCTAGACAAGTTTGGTGGAACAGATGGATTTTAAACTAAACTTTAAAAGGTCAATAGAATTAAAGAAAAGAACAATGAAAGGGAGGACAAAATGGGTTGAGTAGAACATCATGGGAGACTAAACAATCCATAATAGAGAATGTCTTTATGCATAAACAAACTAGCATCATCATTAAACTTAGTTTGAACTTTGGATTTGAGTGATCCAGTTTGAACTCTGTGACTCTCAGCCCAGGGATTTTTCCCCAGTTCTTTTAGTAACAAAGTTCAGCACTGCAGAGGAAACAACAACTGTTGCTTGGTGTGCTCTCTTGGGTCTTTGCAGGACTAGAATTCAGGTTGCATGAGGTGGAGTATCAGCTTTGGAGAAACACTGCCTAGTATCACCCAGTCTTACTCCAGTAGGCCTCTGGAGGAACCTTGTATTTTTCACTTACAAGTAAGATGTTTGATCCAGCAATCCCAATCTTAGGCATATATCTGGACAAAACTATAATTCAAAAAGATACATACTCCCCAGTGTTCACTGCAACACCATTCACAATAGCCAAGACATGGAAACAGCCTAAATGTCCATCAACAGATGAATGGATAAAGAAAATGTGGTGGTAATATTCCATACAGTGGAATATTACTCAGCCATTAAAGAATGAAATAATGCCATCTGCAGCAACATGGATGCAACTAGAGATGATCATACTAAGCAAAGTAAGTCAAAAAGAGAAAGAGAAATACCATATGATATCACTTATATGTAGAATCTAAACTATGACGTAAACAAACATGTCTATGAAACAGAAACAGACTCACAGACATAGTGAACAGACTTTGGTTGCCAAGGGGGAGGGGGGTAAAGGAGGGAAAGAATGGGAGTTTGGGGCCAGCAGAAGCAAACTATTATATATAGGATGGATCAGCAACAAGGTCCTACTCTGTAGCACAGGAAACTATATTCAATATCCTGTGACAAACCATAAGGGAAAAGAATATGAAAAAGAATATGTGTGTGTGTGTGTGTTTGTGTGTGTGTGAGTGTGTAGCACTGAGTTGCTTTGCTGTACAGAAGAAATTAATGCAGCATTATAAATCAAATATATGTCAATAAAACTTATTTTAAAAAGAATCAAGGTCATCTAGGGAAGCTGTCCATAATGGGCACAGAGAAGAATATAGAACTTAGGTGGGCCTCAGACAAAGGAATGTGCTAATGGTTCTCTGAACCTTTGATTTGGGATAAAAATATTTTGTCATCATGAGAAGAGGATTCATTAAGACATGGTCTTAGACATTCATGCTCTGAATATTTGTATTTGAGGAGGGAATACAAGCAAAACCTCTGTGGTGAAATTCACATGGTGGAGAAAAACAGAAAGAGATTTTTTTTTCTGATGAAATAATATCCATCGAGTACAGTAGTGTGGTTCCCAAGGATGCAAGATGGAGGTGGATTGGAGTCTCTGCTTTTGCCCTTCTGGTACCAAAAGTTATTACTCTCTCTCCTTCCTTAGTTTTTGTTTTTTTTTTAAACAAAGGAATTCCAAACATAGGTGCATTTTATTTTTTATTTTTAATTGATTGATGATTGCTTTACGATTTTTGCAGACCTCTTCTTCAATGTGTTTTGTGCCCCTCCATTTTAGGTAATCATAGGGAAAGTATTTATAGAGTCTGGTATAGCACCATGGAAATGCTAAGTTTCAAGCATCAGCTGTGTCAGTTGGAAAGAAGGTATCACTTGCCTTGAAAAGAAAACTTTGAAAATGTATAGGCATTCTTTTAAAACCCGACTGAAGTATACTATCTTGTTTCAGAGACCTAGGTTGTGTTTTGTGTTTCTAAAATCTCGTACCTTTGCATATATGAAAATAATGGGAAGTCTTTACATTTACTAGGCTTCCCTGGTGACTCAGATAGTAAAGAATCCACCTGCAATGCTGGAGACCTGGGTTTGATCCCTGAGTCAGGAAGATCCCCTGGAGAAGGGAATGGCAACCCACTCCAGTCTTCTTGCCTGGAGAACTCCATGGAAAGATGACCCTGGCAGGCTACAGTCCATGGAGTCACAAAGAGTTGGACATGACTGAGCAATTAACACTTTACCCCTTTACAATATTTGTTTGATTTCTGCCATACATCAACATGAATTAGCCATAGATGTACATATCTCTCCTCCCTCTAAAACCTCCCTCCCACCTCCTACCCTTTCCCACCCCTCTAGGTTGTTACAGACACAGAGCCCTGGTCCTTTCTTAGTATTTTATTAATGATTTTTTTAAACTTTTTTCAAATGACCAAATGACTGTGTCTCACACTACCCATGGAACTTCCACAATCAAAAAAGAAATGTGATGATCGTTAATAAGGAGACACGTGCAATCTTAATCACCAAACCTAACCATCATTTCAATAAAAGTGGTCGGATTTTGGTCTGTTAATAAACAGGGGAGCAGCTAAAAATTTCTGGAGTATTAGACACCTCCAGAGTGGAGCAGGTATTACATTTACAGAAGTCCTAAGGCTGCCCAAGCCTACCAGAGGCAGGTGATAAGCAGTCCTTCAGCCAGGCAGCACCCCATTCAAGAAGCATCATATTTGGCCCACAGGGAAGACTGTCTTCTCTAAGGCTTCACTTAGCCTCCTCCTGGGTCACTTTCTTGAACCTCAGACACAACACCAGTGGGCCCACATTCCTCTTTTTCTAAAACTTGACTCACTAATTTGTGTGAGTCTGATTCCTTACTCTGTAAATGAATGAATGATCTCCCCAAACAAGGTAGAGATGAGTTAAAAATTTCATATACTCCTTTGGGGGTTTTTTAAGAGTAGTAATAGCTTAAATCAGTTCACATTCTATTGGCTCTTCTCACTAAAATTCAAAACAGCTCTAGTCTCTCATCCATGCCTATCTCTCCTTTGATAGCTAGTTTTTCACTAACGAAATACAATAACTGGCATGGCATTCTCGAGGGCTATTTATAAAGCTAATGCATACAAATAAAAATTACCAATCACCAGTTTTGGCTGTGACGCATGATAAAGTAGAGGTGTTAGTGGAAGGCTTCAGCTGGTACTATGACCAGTTGCTCCCTTATTTCACAGTGAAGGTCATGCCTTTCTTGAGAAAAATCTTCTCTGGGTGGACTTAACCACTAGCTTTATTCATTCCAAAAACCTGAAAGGCAAGTACTGTCAAAAAAAAAAAAAAAAACTAGTCTAACCCAAAACCTGCTAACCTAGGGTACACTTTCTCTAAAAATTAGAATCAAACCCTCCAGGAGTGAAAAGAAACTAAAACTGGACTCCAAATGCATGCATGCTAGGTCACTTCAGTCATGTCCGACTCTTTGCAACCCCATGGACTGTAGCCCGCCAGGCTCCTCTGTCCATGGGATTCTCCAGGCAAGAATACTGGAGTGGGTTGCCATGCCCTCCTCCAGGGGATTGTCCCAACCAGGGGTCAAACCCACATCTCTCATGTCTTCTGCATCGGCAGGCAGGTTCTTTACCACTAGTGCCACCTGGGAAGCCCAGACTCCAAATGAACCTAATCTAATTCTTTACATACGGAGAAGGCAATGGCACCCCACTCCAGTACTCTTGCCTGGAGAATCCCGTGGATGAAGGAGCCTGGTAGGCTGCAGTCCATGGGGTCACTAAGCGTCAGACACGACTGAACGACTTCACTTTTACTTTTCACTTTCATGCATTGGAGAAGGAAATGGCAACCCACTCCAGTGTTCTTGCCTGGAGAATCCCAGGGACGGGGGAGCCTGGTGGGCTACTGTCTCTGGAGTCGCACAGAGTCGGACACGACTGAAGTGACTTAGCAGCAGCAGCAGCAATTCTTTACATAAACCTAGTGGACTGAATCTTGGAGTTTCTGTATGGGTAAGAGATGATGTGACATCAGTCATGCAGACAACTAAGGGAATTCTGCAATAGATAGATCCAGAGTAAAGAATGTTGTTTTAATTCCCTGAAAGAATGTTTCTGTGAAAATCATAACCAGTATAAAGAATTAAATTCCCTGCCATAGAAACTGCTCCTATAGATCTGATACGTAAAAAGACAATGAGCTTTGAGTTTTTATCCCTTTCTCCTCACTCACATGGGCAGAAGGGATGTGAGGTGAAAGTGTTCAAGAAATAGAATTCCTACCTTACTTATTAGCCACTTAGGAATAATCAGTGATCTGCATGATAACAGGCATGTCATTGATGGTTGAATTCTGAAAGTATTATAAATGGGATATGTAATATTGCTTGATTGGCTAAAATGTAGTGTTAGGGGAATAGAGAGATGGACAGAAATTTGACAGATTTATTGACAATAAAAACAGGAATGGTAATTTAATAATATACATTATTATCATAAGCATTTGTTCGTATGTTAAATGACTCCAGCTTTTGCAGTAGGTTCCTGGATAATGCATTATTTTGTCCTCTTCTTTGAAGCTGGTTGTTGCTTATTATAGTCATTAAAATGCCTACTTATAGTATTTTTCAAAGTATAATATTTATGCATTTCATACACGAATTTTTTGACCTTGGTAATTCATGAGTGTGCAGGTGAGTATGGGTATATCCATGCATATGTGTGTGTGCCCATTTGTATTTATATACAAATTTTTGAACTTCCTGAAATTCAGCTTTATTTCTATTAGTTGAGGCTAGAAAGTAATTCAGTTCTGGTGAAATGCAATTCTATTGTCACCTTGATGATATCTGTTAGAGAGAATTTTGACGTTGGTGTGGGAGTTTTTGTGACTTAATAGTAGCCAATGTTTTACATCACTTTTATAATCTTTCAATTTACTTTCAAATATTTTACTCAAACCAAAAGGTATTGAAATAATATAACAGAAATATATGAATATCTTCCTTGATTTAAGAAATGATATATTACCAATAGATAGATACTCCTTGCTGAAACCTCATTGATCAAAATTCACACCCTTCCATAGGTAATCAGAGCCTAGGATTTGGTGGATTTCTTTAGTGTTTTATTATGTATGTATGTTTGATTGAATATTTAATGTTTTAAACTTTATACCAAACCACCTGACCTGCCTCCTGAGAAATCTGTATGCAGGTCAAGAAGCAACACTTAGAACTGGACATGGAACAACAGACTGGTTCCAAATCGGGAAAGGAGTATGTCAAGGCTGTATATTGTCACCCTGCTTATTTAATTTATATGCAGAGTACATCATGCAAAGTGCCAGGCTGGATGAAGCACAAGCTGGAATCCAAATTGCTGGGAGAAATATCAATAACCTCAGATACACAGATACCACCATTCTCATGGCAGAAAGCAAAGAAGAACTAAAGAGCCTCTTGATGAGTGATGAAAGTGAAAGAGGAGAGTGAAAAAGTTGGCTTAAAACTCAACATCCAGAAAACTAAGCTCATGTCATCCAGTCCCATCACTTCATGGGAAATAGATGGGAAAACAATGGAAACAGTGTCAGACTTTGTTTTGGGGGGCTCCAAAATCACTGCAGATGGTGACTGCAGCCATGAAATTAAAAGACGCTTGCTTCTTGGAAGAAAAGTTGTGACCAACCTAGATAGCATATTGAAAAGCAGAGACATTACTTTGCTGACAAAGGTCTGTTTAGTCAAAGCTATGGTTTTTCCAGTAGTCATGTATGGATGTGAGAGTTGGACTGTGAAGAAAGCTGAGCACTGAAGAATTGATGCTTTTGAACTGTGGTGTTGGAGAAGACTCTTGAGAGTCCCTTGGACTGCAAGGAGATCCAACCAGTCCATTCTAAAGGAGATCAGTCCTGGGTATTCATTGGAAGGACTGATGCTGAAGCTGAAACTCCAATACTTTGGCCACCTCATGTGAAGAGTTGACTCATTGGAAAAGACCCTGATGCTGGGAGGGATTGGGGGCAGGAGGAGAACAGGACGACAGAGGATGAGATGGCTGGATGGCATCACTGACTCGATGGATGTGAGTCTGAGTGAACTCTGGGAGTTGGTGTTGGACAGGGTGGCCTGGTGTGCTGCGATTCATGGGGTTGCAAAGAGTCGGACACGACTGAGCGACTGAACTGAACTGAACTGAGACCACACAATCCAGCTTATTAGAAGTGTGTGTAAAATTAAGAGTAAATAAGTTTTGAGGTTGGTCTGAATATCTTTCCTATGAGCAAAGAGAAGGGGTATTGGTACTTTGATCACTCAGAGACATTTTTATAACTTATTTTTTGTTCTTGGCTATGTTCCTGATAGGTGACAACTTGAGAACTGAAAAAAATGAGAAAATTTCTTTATTTCTTATAAATGTCAGTAGACTCTTAATAGCTTATTCTCCAGAAATAAGCATTAATATGTAAAAGAACTGGAGGGAGATTTTTCTCTCCCCAATAAGCCAAGAAGAGACTGTATTAATACTTTTATGAAATCAAAGAAATAATAACTATTGAGCATCCAAGTTGTTACTGTGTATGGCCTCAAATTCTACATTCACACTGACATGAGATGATACACATAACAACTCAGCAGGAATCTGTGAGACCAAAAGAATGATTGCACAGCCAGGTTTGAATCTCAGGATATCCTTGCCATCTCAGAATGTCTTTTCCAATAAATAAAATATATTTATATTTTAAATTAATTTATTTTTCAATTGAAGGATAATTGCTTTACAGACTTGTGTTGGTTTCTGCCAAACATAAACATGAATGAATCAGCCATAGGTATACATGTGTCCCCTCCCTCTTGAACCTCCCTCCCACCTCCCTCCCCATCCCACCCCTCTAGGTTGTTACAGAGCCCCGTGTTGAGTTCCCTGAGTCATACAGCAAATGGCCATCCAATAAATAAAACATTTTTAAATGAAAGCTAGGTCATATAGGTAGTTCTAAAAGACTATATAAACCATGATTTAGCCAGAACCTAATACTGGATTACTTCAGATGTTAGGAGGAAGACAAAAATGCCCTTTAATTTTAGAGCATACCTGACTCTTTATGAATCTTATATTGCCTTTTTTGGCCCTCTCTTAAGCATATCTGTATTTTCATGTTGTTCCAAATCCTCCATCCCTTCCCAGTTAAAGCTCTGACTCTCTAAGTCCTTCAGTGAAACTGAGATAATATTAAAACAGTCTGATTGAACTAATTCACACTAACGTGAAAATGGCTTCTTAATCCTTCCACAGGAATTTGAATTATTAAAATATAGCTTTGATAAGCTAATTGAATTTTCAGTATCAATATTTCAGGCACATTAAGCAAGTAGAAAATTCAGTTAATATTTGGTGAGGTATTTGGAGTGATTGGAAATGACTTAGATATCACCACTGCCTTAGGAATTGCCATCCATAATCTCTTCTCTCCCGATAATAGAGATGTTAAAATTTCTCCAATAATATCTACTTCCCATAATAATAATAGGTATATCTAGAGAGGGCTTTTTAAATGGTCATGGTCATATATTTATATCAAAGACTGGTATATGATGGCTTCTTTCAGAAGATAAAAATAAACACTTTTGAAATGTTTGTGTTTTGGTTTTACCTTTTGAAATTAGTCTTTTGGGCTTTGTTTTGTATCTTCCTGGTGGAGCCGATGGGGAGAAATCGTTTGTAGACTCTGAAAAGAAAACACTTTGTCCTTTATGCTCCCTCTCATTCTGCTCCACCAGTAAATAAAGAAAAAAATGGGAAGGGAAGGATAAAAGAAGCAAAGACAACCCACATATCAGAAGTAATTATTCATCCTAGATCCTGACATAGAATGAAAGCTTTAAAAAGAGGCTTGTCTCTATGTCTTGCAGTAAAAATGAATATTAGCATGAAAGGATGTTATCTGAAAAAGCAGCACAAGATTAACCTTAAAGCTAAAAGGAAATAGAATCAAGTTTCATGTGATCATAAAAATATACTGGACACAATTACAAACCTGGTCTTCTAGTCAATGAATACCTGATTCTTGAAATAAATGGTTTTAAAGACAGCAATGTAAGGAGTAGCTTGACATGCTGGTTATGAAATCTAAATTGTATTATTGATTCATAGTCCAGTGAGTCCACGCTCACTTTGTACTTGATGACAAGACAACCTGTTCTTTGACAAAATGGTGACATGTGTCCTAAGTCTTTTCTAAGTCCTGCTGGAGGTCACTGATCCAGAAGAAATAGAAAATGATTCTGGCTCATCTTTTAAAGATTCCTTTGTTTCATCCAAGCATTCTCATTGATTGAATCTCATTACTATGCCTGCACTGATGTCTCGTAAACCATGCCTGTCTTCCTCATTCTCTTTTCTGGGCTGTTTGGCTCAGACCCTTCTTTGAACGAGGCTGAGTTGAAAGAGAAGTTTGAGTTTCTACTTCACTTTTGTTTTCACTTCTCGAGGATCAGAATTTTCCCAAAACCATTTATTTTTTAAAGGAGAAACATCCTTCAGGAGTTGTTCCGTTCGTAAAACTGATGGCAACAATCTGATGTTAAGCACAGCTTCAGTCAGAGAATTCCATTAATGAATGAGGTGCTTAATTTGTTCATTCATTTGTTCACAAAGATTTATTAAGCCCCTACATATGCCAAGTACTAGATTAATTGCTAGACGGAAAGCAGTGGGCCAGAGAGACAGTCTCACATCTTAGGAGCCTTAGCAGAGACAGAAAGACAGAGCTTTAACAATAATTAGGAGATTGAGGATGTTATTTTTTTCCTTCTTCTTTTAAAAATTGAAGTATAGTTGATTGCATTTCAGGTGTACAGCAAAATTATCCAGATATATATATAGAGAGATAGATATGAAAAACACATTTTTCAGTTCATTTTCCATTATAGGTTATTATAAGATGCTGAGTATATTTCCCTGTGCTAAACAGTAGGTCCTTGTTTTTTATCTATTTTATATATACTTGTGTGTATCTGTTAATCCCAAACTCCTAATTTATCCCTTCTTCCCTTTCCCCTTTGGTAACCATAGTCAAAGTCAAGTCGCTCAGTGGTGTCTGACTCTTTGCAACCCTGTGGACTGTAACCTACCAGGCTCCTCCATCCATGGGATTCTCCAGGCAAGAATACTGGAGTGGGTTGCCATTTCCTTCTCCAGGTGATCTTCCCAACCCAGGAATCGAACCCAGGTCTCCCACATTGCAGGCAGACACTTTACCCTCTGAGCCACCAGGGAAGGTTAAGGATGTTATAAAGTGAAAAGTGCATGTATCATCAGGGTGTACATAGTAAAGGCCTTTTTGAAGAACGCGTTTAAGCAGAGACCAGAAGGATCAGTAAAAATGGCAAATGCTAAAAGTGTGGAGGGGTTATGCAGAAAGAACAGCTTATATGAATACTTTGAGGCAAAAGAGAATATGACCCATTTGTATGCTTAGTCGCTCAGTCGTGTCCGACTCTTTGCGACCCCAGGGACTGTAGCCTCCCAGGCTCCTCTGTCCATGGGATTCTCCAGGCAAGAATACTGGAGTGGGTTGGTGGGTTTCCATGCCCACCTATTTACAGAAAAGCAATTCTTTATGGCCAGCACATGGAGAATGAGGTCAAGAGTGCAAGTGTGAGATTTTGGAGATAGGTGTGATTCGTATCATGGGGGACCTTGTAGTCATGCCAAGGAGTTGGTCTTTTTCCATAGGGGCCATGACAATATATATATATTTATTTTTTTTTTTTGAGAAGGGAATGGCAATCCACTCCAGTATTCTTGCCTGGAGAATCCCATGGACAGAGGAACCTGGCAGCTTATAGTCCGTAGAGTCGCACAGGATCATACATGACTGAAGCATGGCATGAGAAATTTTTAAGTTGGGAAGTAACATTTTAATTTCCAAATTATCTCTCTGGCTGTAATTGTAAAAACAGATCTGAGAATTGTGAGGTTGTATGTAAGGAATCCAGTTATGAAGTTATCACAAACCTTTGGTTCTAGAAACATAGTAGCCTAAGAGAGCAGAAAAAAAAAAATTCTTGCTATAAATTGCTAGATGTTCTGAAAAGAAAAAATAACTAAGTATGTGTAGTCATAAGAAATACAGATGACAGAAGTAAAGAAGCTAAAATCCCAGAGAACACAGCACGTGCGCCAGCACTGTGTGTCTATTTGAGTTGATAATACTTGGTCATTTGCAAGCTTGGGTTTAATACCTAGGAAGGGACAAAGGTGTTGTCCTGAGCATGACTGAGGTGACAAGTTGGAACTAAGATCTCAGAGGGCTGCATCCTCAATGAAAAGGCGAAATAGGAAAAAAGTCCACCCATCAGCAGAGGGATGCAAGATGAAACCTTGAGCTCCTGTCTTTCTTAAGCTCGCCTTGAGAAAGGGTGCTCTCATTTGAGAGTTTTATCTCCTGGCCTTCACCTCACACAGATTTAAGGTTCATGTTTATACTACTATCTTGGACCAAGAACACCCAGGAAACTAAACACAAAATGCTTCTGAGAAATGTCCCCATACCACAGTGGTAAAGAATCCCCTGCAATGCAGGAGACACAAGATATGCAGGTTTGATCCCTGGGTCGGGAAGATCCCCTGGAGGAGGGCATGGCAACCACTCCAGTACTCTTGCCTGGAAAATTCCATGGACAGAGGAGCCTGGAGGGCTACAGTCCGTGGGGTCGCAAGAGTCAGACATGACTGAGCACACGTGCACGCAGTTTATTATGGATGAGAATCATTGGTGATAACAATCCACGTATTTAAACTGGAAAGAACTCAGAAAAAGGAATATGATATTAGTACGTACAAATAGCATAAAAGAAGAAACAAACTTAGGACTTTTCTAGTTGTCCGGTGGCTAAGACTCTGCACTCCCAATGCAGAGGGCCCAGGTTTAATCCCTGAAGTGACTTAGCACACACACATGTTAACCAGGTAAGACTTTTTTTTCACCTTTTAAAAAATTGTGACAGAATTTACACACTGTAAAATTCACCCATTGAAATCGTACAACTTAGTAGGTTTTAGCATATCCACAAGGTTATACAGCTCTTGTTGTTGTGTCCAACTCTTTTGTGACCCCATGGACTGTAGCCCACCAGAGGCTCCTCTTTCCATGGAATTCTCCAGGCAAGAATACTGAGTAGGTTGCCATTTCCTTCTCCAGCGTATCTTCCCAACCCAGGGATTGAACCTGCCTTTCCTACATTGGCAAGCGGATTCTTTACCACTGAGCCACAGGAGAAGCCCATACAACTCCTACCATTATGTAATTCCAGAGCTCCAGAAAGAACCTCTGTGTATCTGTTTGCGATCACACTCCATTCCCTGTCTCCCCCCAACCCAGGGCAACCACAAATTTACTTTCTGTCTCTGTGAATTTGCTAATTCTGAACATTTAATACAAGTGAATCATATAATGTACGGCCTTTTGTATCTGACTTCTTTCACTTAGCATAATGCTTCAAGATTCATCCATGTTGTAGCACATATCAGTACTCCATTCCTTTTTATTGCCGAGTAATATTCCATTGTGCAGAAATGCCACATTTTGTTTACCCATTCCTCAGTTGATGGACACTTGGGTTATTTTCACTTTTTGATGATTATGAGTAATGCTTCTATAAACATTTGTGCATAAAGTTTTGTTTGAACACATGCTTTTTATTTTCTTTAATATGTTCTTAGGAGTACAATTGTTGGGTCATATGATAACTCTACGTTTAGCATTTTAAGGAAACTGCCTAGAAAGATGGTACTGATGAACCTACTCTCAGGGCAGCAGTGGAGACACAGAGAGAGACCAGACTGGCAGACATAAGGCAGAGGAGAGAGAGGGTGGGACGAATGAAGAAAGTAGCGTGGAAACATACACTGCTGCTGCTAAGTCGCTTCAGTCGTGTCCGACTCTCTGCGACCCCATAGACGGCCCCCCACCAGGCACCCCCATCCCTGGGATTCTCCAGGCAAGAACACTGGAGTGGGTTGCCATTTCCTTCTCCAGGAAACATACACTACCAGATGTAAAGTAGATCACCAATGGGAATTTGCTGTATGACTCAGGGAACGCAAACCAGAGCTTTGTGAGGGGTAGGATGGAATGGGAGGTGGGAGGGAGGCTTAAGAGGGAAGGAACATAAGTATACCTATGGCTGATACATGTTGATGTATGGCAGAAACCAGCACAATATTGTAAAGCAATTATCCTTCAATTAAAAGTAAATACATTTAAAAAAGGAAAACTACCAAACTGTTTCCACAGCAGCTGCACCATTTTACCTGGGTGTAGGTATGTGTACGTGCATAAGGGAAGGAGAAATGGAGGGAGAGAAATACTTATATCAGGTACGTGACAGTGGCCAAAAAGAAAAGCAGTGCCATTCGAGTCAGAACAGCACGAATAAAACCCCAAAGATGAAACAATTGTATTTTGCACTGAAGGACATAGAAATTGTTTGGTATTGCTGAAGCAAAAAATTGCAAGGCAGGAGGTCAGAGGATTTAGAGATTTAAGACAAGCAAGATTGTTACCACCTGTTATGTCACCTTGGGCAATTCAGGTAACATCTCTGAGCTCTGGTTTATTCATCTGAAAAGTGGGATTAACATTTCTTATCCTGTCAGCTTCCCAGGATTATAAGAATCAAATGGCAAAGAGGCTACAAAAGTGCTCATAGGATTGAGGCTGTAGTAATAGCAGAAAGCTATTAATAGCTCCAACATAAGCATAACAAGGTTGATGTCCAGGCGCAGCCTCAGTGTAGCTCATATAGTTTTGACCTCCAACAAGGTCATAAATTCCTCCTGTTTTTAACTTCCTAAGTGAAAAACACTGATACACACCAACCATACTTCAGAAAGCAATTCATGCTGCATGTCCTTTTGACAGTGGGTAAGCATCGGAAATAATTATTTATCAATTTACATCAACTTTACAATCTGTTGAATCATTCTTTTGTGAAGAACTAATATGTAATTTTTCTACCTCAGTTGTTCCACAGTACTTCATTTAGTGTTAAATACAGCAGCACTCTAATAAGCGAACCCCAAATCTCAGAGGTTTAATACAATAATCACTTACTATTTGTTTACATAGTAATACAAGATGCTCAGGCTTCACTGGTGTCTCAGATGGTAAAGAATCTGCCTGAAATGCAGGAGACCTGGGTTTGATCCCTGGATCAGGAAGATCCCCTGGAGGACGGCATGGCAACTCACTCCAGTGTTCTTGCCTGGGAAATCCCATGGACAGAAGGGCCTGGTAGGCTACAGTCCATGGGGTCGTAAAGAGTCAGACACGACTGAACAACACACACACACACACACACAAGATGGTCAACCAGGGTATGCGAAGATGGGAACACCTGAGAAGGCTCTGATCCCATTCAGTCATTCTGGGACCTAAGATATAGTTCTTTCTTGCTGGGAGCTTCCAGTATCATAAGAAAAATGAGACGTAACAATAAATAATGTCGAATAAGTATATGAGCTGCCACATGATGTTGGGGCCTGGGAGACTGCAATGGAAGGAGCGGGTCCAAGGCTCGGAGTGGTCTGTGATGAATTCCTGTCTAAAGATGAATGCCTTACATGGTGGAGAGGTATTCCATGAAGGAGACCTAACATGAGCAAAATTTTGGAGATGGGAGAAGTTGTGCGATTTCAAATGAGACAAACATTTCTCAGTTTTTAGAAGTCGGCCTTGGTTGTGTAAGATGTTAACATGAGGGGAAGCTGGGTTAAGTATATACAGGAATTCTCTGTACTAGTCTGCAACTCTTATGTAAATACAAAATATTTTAAAAGTTTTAAATAATTGTGTGTGCATGGGGGTGGGGGGGGGTTGTATGTGCCTGTAAGGAAGGCCATGAAGGACACAATTAGGACGGAGGAAATGGGAGAATCATAGTAGTCCTGTTACAACTGAGGCAATTGACACAAAGAGCAACTGTGTGTCCAAAGTCATACGGCCACTTAGAAGCAAAACTGTGACTAGCCCACTCTACTATTTCTTGCATAGAACGAAACAAACTTGAAAATGAGCTTGAAAATGGGAGAGATCCGTGAATAGAGAGTATTTGCAACCAAATACAATGTCAGTAAATTTGTGCTCCTTGTGGCTTCAGACTGTACAAGTTAAGTCATGGGAAGCAAACTTCCAAAAATGATGGATGTCAAATTTAACAAATTAAGAATTAAAATATGTTCTTCCTCATAAATAACCTACATGATGATTTTCTTCACCATATGTGACTAATGTTCTGATTTTAATCAGCAGCATATTGCATAGCGAATGCTTACCTGTGAACTGGCCCATTAACATTAATTGGTAAACATGGTTGTATTTTTAGAATGTAATTGCAACATTTATTAATGAAGGGATGAAACAGCCTCTTATAGTTTCATGTCTGCCAATGGGAATTTCATAAGGGCATTGGATACTATTATTAGAAGGTCCAGGGTGGAGCCCTGACACTGCATTCTAAATTATGTTATTTTCATAGTTTCTTGAATGGAGATGGGGATGATAGACATTGGGAAAAGTTACTGTAAATATGCAGCAAGGAAAAATATGTGTGTGTGTATATATATATATATATATGTATGTATTTATGTATTTAAAATTATACATATATACTATATATTTGATCTGTACATTTGATCATCCTTTGTTTGAATCAATTCAGTTTAGTTCAGTCCCTCAGTCATGTCCAACTCTTTGCAACCCCATGGACTGCAGCACACCAGGCTTCCCTGTCCATCACCAACTCCTGGAGTTTACTCAAACTCATGTCCATTGAGTCAGTGATGCCATCCAACCATCTCATCCTCTGTTGTCTCCTTCTCCTCCTGCCTTCAATCTTTCCCAGCATCAGGGTCTTTTCCAATGAGTCAGTTCTTTGCATCAAGGGGCCAAAGTATTGGAGTTTCAGCTTCAGCATCAGTCCTTCCAATGAATATTCAGGACTGATCTCCTTTAGGATGGACTGGTTGGATCTCCTTGCAGTCCAAGGGACTCTCAAGAGTCTTCTCCAACACCACAGTTCAAAAGCATCAATTCTTCGACACTCAGCTTTCTTTATAGTCCAATTCTCACATCCATACATGACTACTGGAAAAACCATAGCCTTGACTAGACGGACCTTTGTTGGCAAAGTAACATCTCTGCTTTTTAATATGCTGTCTAGGTTGGTCATAGCTTTTCTTCCAAGGAGCAAGAGTCTTTTAATTTCATGGCTGCAGTCACCATCTGCAGTGATTTTGGAGCCCCCCAAAGATAAACTCTCTCACTGTTTCCACTGTTTCCCCATCTATTTGCCATGAAGTGATGGGATTGGATGCCATGATCTTAGTTTTCTGAACGTTGAATTTTAAGTCAACTTTTGAATAGTCACTAAAAATGTTAACAATAATAATTTATTTCATATATTTATATAATAACTATCACATGTAGAATTTTTTATATGCCAGGTACAGTTTAAGCCATTCAGATGCACCAACTCATTAAAGTACAGGGAATGCCTGATATACAAGTAATTACCCTATCAGTTTAGTTCAGTTCAGTCGCTCAGTCGTGTCCGACTCTTTGCGACCCCATGAATCGCAACACGCCAGGCCTCCCTGTCCATCACCAACTCCCGGAGTTCACTCAGACTCACGTCCATCGAGTCAGTGATGCCATCCAGCCATCTCATCCTCTGTCATCCCCTTCTCATTACCCTATAGACGACCTCGTTCCCAGTGCACAGGACCCTACACAAGACCATTAGATGACTACTTGCCATGGAAAGAAAGCCACTGGGAAATAAATGGTAAATTTTCTCCAGATTCATGTCTTAGAAGAATAAAAAACATAGGTAATGGCTTCCCAGGTGGCGCAGTGGTAAAGAATCCACCTGCCCGTGCAGGAGATGCAAGAGACTCGGGTTCTTTCCCTACATCAGGAAGATCCCCTGGAGGAGGAAATGAAAACCCAGTTCAGTATTCTTGCCTGGAAAATTCCATGGACAGAGGAGCCTGGTTAGCTACTGTCCATGGGATCAGCTAAGAGTGGAACATGATTGAGTGACTAACACACACACACACACACCCACACACACACAGGGAGGTTTAGGAGGCCTGATTAGGATGAAGCTCATGGGTTACTGTGCTGCTGTCATGCCCCTTCCCATCCCTGCATCCCCTGCAGGCACACACACCACATCCCTGTATAAATCTCCTTGTCCTCCAAAGCTGCCTAAATGTTTCGCTTCAGCTATGTATGCTTGAAGACTTGCCAATAAGAAATTTACCTGTAATAGCAAGAATTCTCTTAAAAATACTTGCCCAGCCTAAGTACTAATCAAATTAAAATTCCTGTGGATTCATTCAAGGGAAATTATCCTTCTTCCTGCTTGGTAGAAGAATGTTTGCTAGAGGGGCTAAGTCCCATAAACAAGACAGTAAAAGGAAATAATAAGTGAGTGAGGGTGATGGGGAGTAAGATGTCCTAGCATACAACAGAATATTACTCAGCCATGAAAAAACCAAAATAATGCCATTTGCAGCAACACAAATGGACCTAGAGATTGATGTACTGAATGAAGTGAAGCAGACAGAAAAGGACAAATATCATATGATATCACTTGTATGTGTACTCTAAAGAAATGGTACAGATGAACTTATTAACAAAACAGAAATAGAGTCACAGATGTAGAAAACAAATTCGTGGTTATAGAGGGGTAAGGGGGATAGGAGATTGGGATTGACATATACACACTCATATATATAAAATAAATAACCAGCAAGAACCTACTATATAGCACAGGGAATTCTGCTTACTAGTCTGTAATGACTTATATGAAAAAAAGAATCTAAAAAAGAGTGGATATATCTGCTTCACTTTACACATGAAACTAACACAGCATTGTAAATCAACTATATTCCAATAAAAAATTTTTAATAAAAAATTTGAAATCAGATAAAAGTAAGATAAATGCAATAAAAAACAAA
This sequence comes from Bos indicus, assembly GCF_029378745.1. Classification (NCBI taxonomy): domain Eukaryota; kingdom Metazoa; phylum Chordata; class Mammalia; order Artiodactyla; family Bovidae; genus Bos; species Bos indicus. The sequence continues at coordinate 139,114,180 of NC_091789.1, forward strand.
AAATAGGCTTCTCAAGAAAGACCTCACCAAGATGAGACTTGTGGTTGGTAGAGAGCAAGCCTTGTGCATACTGGGGAAAGAAAGTTTTCAGGCAAAGGGAGTAAGACAGGAGTTGGTTTAGCGTACAGGTAAGTTAGACTGTGGCAAGCAACGACAAGAATCTTGTAGGAGAGGCTTGTGGTTCTATCAAAGTAGCAATGCATAGGTGGAACTGGTTGTTTTTGTTGAAGGATCAGATGTGAGGTGTGAGAGAAAGAAGAATCACCAATAACACCAAGATGGTTGACCTGAGAAACCGGAACCATTAAGTTACTATTGTCTGAGATGTGGTAAGAGAAGGTGTTGGGGGAAAGCTCAGGAGCCCAGCTGTGTACATGGAGTGTTTGAGATGTCAGTTATTCAAGGGGAAACTGAGGAAAGAGTGGAACAGGAGAGCAACAATAACTATAAAATTATGTGCAATCTTAAAAACTTGCAGGAGTATCAGGATATCCCAAGGAAAGTTGCTTTTCCTTATATATTATCAAACCAATGGAATACGAGCATTTGGAGATTGTGTATGACAGTCTTGAATAGTCTACTAAAGATGAGCTGAAAGCTTCACTAAGACAAAGGCAAGAAAGTGAAGATAGACAAGCATCAGAAACAAACTTCAACCATTTTAAATATTGCTCTGAAAGAAAAAAAACTTAATCCCTGTCTTGCATGTTCCCTCTGCACGCCATGGACTCCTGTGCTACCCACTTTCCAGAATTCATACTCATGCCACTAGCTTCTGGGGCTCCCTCATCTCCCAGGAAACCAGTATTTTTTTTGTAACATTGTTTCTATGGATGATTTTAAACGATGCCCACTTCACTTGCAAATACCACACTGCCTGGATTTTAAAAGTAAAAGCATCCCTGACTAGGTGATTCAGCTCACATCTCAAATTGTCTGGGCTCCTTTACTTGCAGTTTTCTCCGCATATAGCTGCCGGTCATCCTTAGAGGGCATGTGTGTGCTGCAAAGAGAAAGGTGACGGGGCTTCCCCATCTGGCTTTAGAGGTTAGACTGTCATTCACAGCAACTCCCCACCTTCTGGGAATAGAATGCTCTGCTGTTGCTAGATTTAGTGACAGCTCAAAGTCCTACACCGCCCCCCCACCCAATCATACTGTCTCCAAACTTCTTCTTTTCCATTAATGAATTAATTAGAATTTTGTTTGGGGAGAATGTTGTGACACCTCTTGAGATAATTGGAGACGTCCTGGGGAGTTGCAGAGCCAGAGTCAGAAATCACTTCTCTGAGCTATTTTCATGTGAAAACGGAGGAAACTGACACAAGAAAACTATGCAACTGGGGGAAAAAAGGGTCTCTAACCCAGAAGCTGAGTGAAAGGACAGATACTTAATGATACAGAATGATCAACCCAGTTCTGATGATCAGCTGAACAAGTTGAGATGCAGGTTCTGGTCTCAGAGTTGTTTGTGGGGTGAACACATAGACACAGGATCCAAGAAATATGCAATTGCCTTGCCCTGAATATGTAAGTGCTAAGAAGGCACAGTAGGAAAGCCCCCTATTTTCTGGTAGAAATGATGGAAGGATCGTTATTATCAACCTAGTGCTGCTTCACTTCTTCTCAAATGTAAATATGGATCTCCATTATTCATGGCAGTCTATTAGGGCTTAGATTTAACTCCCTGCACCTCCAGTCCAGCACCAGCCAGAACCCCGTATAGAATGAATAATTGCTAAACTGGAACATGATTTGCAACGTTGTAGACTTAGTTTGATGGCTTCTGGCAAATGTCAAAAATGTTAACAATTTAGATTGTTTTGAGAGTTTATTTTGCTCTGACCTCCACCTTGTACTTGGTCTACCAGATTTTCAGTCTAGGCCAAAAATCGAATAACATAAGTCATGCAGTGAAGCTAATTTTGATACTAAGGGGGAAGGGAAAGGGTACCATGATTTAAACTCAGAGTTAGCCCCCAAAGTCATTCATTAGATATAAAATCCATGAGTTAACATAATCAGAAGCTCAGCTCACTTCTAATGCTGGCAAAACTCCCACTTCCTGCCCTATTCCCCTCTGCTACAGGACTGGCTATTCATACCTTTAGCCTGGGAGCTGGTTAAATGAAAGAAGAGACTGAGGCATGTTGTATAGTCATCAAATAACATCTAAAAGGAGGTAAGAACTCAAAATAATAATTTCACAGTTGAAAAAAATTTTTAGTGTCCTCCAATCCACCCCCTCGGAGAAGGCAATGGCACCCCACTCCAGTACTCTTGCCTGGAAAATCCCATGGACGGAGGAGCCTGGTAGGCTGCAGTCCATGGGGTCGCTAAGAGTCGGACACGACTGAGCGACTTCACTTTCACTTTTCACTTTCATGCATTGGAGAAGGAAATGGCAACCCACTCCAGTGTTCTTGCCTGGAGAATCCCAGGGATTGGGGAGCCTGGTGGGCTGCCATCTATGGGGTCGCACAGAGTTGGACACGACTGAAGCAACTTAGCAGCAGCAATCCACCCCCTTATTTTACAGATGAGAAAGTAAAGTTGAGAGAGGCAGAGCGACTTGTCTAAGATATAAAATCTGGTTAGATGGAATGCCACTAAGCAATAGAAAGGAAGGAACTATTGATATCTGCAACAAGGTGGATGGATCTCCAGGGAATTGTACTGAGTGAAAGAAGTCAATCCTCAAAGGTTATATACTATGTAATTTCATATATAGGACTTTCTTCAAATGACAAAATTATAGAGCTGAAGAAGAGATTAGTGGTTGTCAGGAGATGAGGGCAGTAAGTAGGTGTTGCTATAAAAGGTCATGGGGAAATCCTTGTGGTGACGGAAATATTCTGTAGTTTGACTGCATCATTATCGTCAGCATCCTTATGATATTGTACTATAGTTTTACAAGATTTTATTAGTGGTAGAGACTGGGTAAAGGGTATATAAAGGATATGTGAGATTTCTCTGTGTTATTTCTTAAAAGTACTTATGAAAATGCAGTTATTTCCAAAATTAAAATTTTAATTTAAAAAAGCACAATTCAAAGCAGCACTGCTACACTTACAACCATTCATGAAAATGTTTCCTGAATCTTGATTAGGTGATAATTGCAATCTTGCCTGGAGAATCCCAGGGATGGGGGAGCCTGGTGGGCTGCTGTCTCTGGGGTCACACAGAGTCGGACACAACTGAAGTGACTTAGCAGCAGCAGCAGCAGCAATCTTGTATAGATTTGTCAGTCTTCTCAAACTATATACTTAATATCTGGGCATTTATTTTATGCAAATTATATCTCAGTAAAAAAAGAAATACAACTATGCAGCATGATTGTTGCTCCAACATTTGGACTTGAAAGGAAAGTTGTACAAAACTTTCATGAACAGATATTTTCCTCTGACTTGTCTTCTCATTCAGGACCAGTAGATATCCTATTTACATACTACCACCACTTCTTTAAAAAAGAAAAAGCAAATCAGAGACAGAGCAGGGACTGCAGCATGGATAGTATGACTCTTCATAGAGAGTGCACAATCTAGGGCCAGAATGAGATATCTCAAAAATGGCCTCAATTCATGAGTTACACTCTACAGGGTTATGGATTCTGAGTAAAAGAATGGTGAAGTGGCTCCAGGATTAAAAAAAAAAAAAAAGGCAGAATGATGCAATGTAAATGTAAGGCCAGATGTGAGTAACTAGCTACAGAAATAGACTTTTTGGTGGGTCTGAAGTTTGAGACTGCTAAGAGGGCAATTTGCAAGTGAAATTGACTTGAAAAAAATCACCTTCACTTCAACCAGGCTTGCCACTATGTTAGTTGCCATTACCAATTATTTGCACCAATGGCTTGGGTAGACATGTGGTCAGAGGCACTAGAGTAGCCAGGAGAACGAGAATAGAGAGATCTGAAAGGACATGAAGGAGTTTTACCTCACTCAGGTGATCTTGCCAGGGGTCTGTAAGCCACGGAAGATTGCCCCTTTGCCTGGACAGCTGCTGGATCCCCTGCTCTATGTGTCACATGTCGCCATCTGTAGGCAGTGTCTCCTTTTCCCCCTGCACCTCACATCACCACCTCTTCATGACAGCTGTGCCAGAATCACTGTTGCAATTCAAACAAAAAGGTGCTGGTAGGGTGATCAATTTATTTTGGTTTGCCTAACACTGGTTCAGTTTTAGTATTGAGTATTCTATGTCCAGAAAGCCCATGTAATCCTAGGCATTTCAGGGACAGCTGGTTACCCTAGGAGTTGGTCAAGGCTGAAGGTCACCAGAGAAAGTTACTTGTCACTAAAAGGTTTCCCACCATGTCATTTAAGCTGACGAACTCACCCCAGTCCAAGCTTAGAAACTTGATTTTTATTCCCCACACTGAAAGTAGATCCATCTCGTGGGAAGACTCACATCCTTTATTGAAACTGACACAAAAATCCAAATACTACTGGAAAGCTGACCTGGCAGATCAGGGCATTCTCTCCTCATAGGGAAGCTTCATGCAAAGACAAATGATTGACAGAAATTTTTCAGGTGAGCAGAGAATCAGACGAAGGGGCCTAAACTTTATGATCCATGACAGATTATGCTGAAACAGAGAGAAAAGGGCTGGAGTTCAGGGACAGATACACGTACCCAAGGACACACACACGCACATGTACCCCAACTGAAAGGAAAGTTTCACTGAACAGTTCTCACCTTTGCAACACATAATACAATCAGATATTTTCTATTTTATTCTGTTCTATTTGATTTTTTAAATATTGGTAGTTTAAAATAAATAAATAAATATTGGTAGTTTTAAAATGTCCGAGAAGCACTATGATGGTGGGCTTCCCCACTGGCTCAGTGGATAAAGAATCCATATGATCAGACCTGACATTCATATGATCATAGCCTGCCTCCAAACAGGTTAAGTAACAATGGATTGGGTTTCTGCCACTTAAATGGCATTAACTTTCCCACTCAGCCTCCATGTATGCTCCGGTCATTGTGACTGAACTTGTGTGTCGAACTCTGCTGTCTGACATTTCAGATGCAAGTTTCCCCCCTAGCTTTACCCCTGTACATTCTCTGTGTGTGATTGTGTGTATGTGTGTGTTGTTAGATTAATGCTCATTGAAACACATTCTTTCCAGCTTCCTGGGGAGTATCTCACTCTTGCTCCCAAGGCACATCCTACAATAGATAACTCATTTTCTAGAACTTGACAATTAACAAAATACATTGCTATATGATATTACTTGTGGTGGTTTAATCGCTAAGTCATGCCTGATTCCTGTGACCCCATGGACTGTAACCCACCAGGCTCCTCTGTCCACGGGATTCTCCGGGTAAGAATAATGGAGTGGGTTGCCATTTCCTTCTCTAGGGAATCCTCCTAACCCAGGAATTGAACCTGGGTCTCCTGCATTGCAGGCAGATTTCTTACCAACTGAGCTATGAGGAAAGCACATATGTTATTACTTGAGTATTCATGAAATAGATAAATCAAGTATTATTGGCTGCAAATTTTACAGATACAGAAACTACAGCTTAAAAAGAGTAAGTGATTTTCCCAAAGAGCATAGCCAGTAAATGATAGAAATTCTCTCCACTCATAGGATCAGTGCTAAGATCTCAGGCAGAAGGCTTGATAAGACTTTGTATTATTTCACCTCCCAGTGGGTGTCCTGGCACCCACTTCTGTACACCCTCTTCACCTTTCTCTGAAGAATACACCCTTGCATATCACAACCTTGTTCTGAGGAGGGACCAAGGAGAAGCCAACGTGTGTGTATTCTCATGTTCCAGACTCTGCTTCCGTGTCTATCATCCTCTTCATTATCTTGCCTTGATCTCCTCTCCTTTCTTCCTCTATCCCACTTCATCATCTGGTACACTACCTCAGTTCTCTCCCTCTTCCCCCTCATTGGTCTCTTTCTTTCTATTTTATAAAATCTTTTCTCATCAATCTGCTTTATTTCTGGAACCATGGTCAGGAGCAGCACTTTCTGGTTCCAAAGATGGTTCAAGCTCACCACAGACCATCGTTGATCTATAATTTATGTGTCAAGGGCCACATGGAATTAACATGTCCCAGAAATAAGAAATGCTGGGCTTAATAATGGCCAGCCACGATGGCAGGCAAACCATTTTGTAAATTATCCTGGCATACTCTCTCCCTCACCTATAATCTCATCTGTGATACCTGGTTATATTCACTGCTTTCCAAGTTTCTTTTGCTTTGGACCTTCAGATTTCTAGTTTTCTCCATCAGTCATGTCCAACTCTTTGCGACCCCATGGACTGTATATAGCCCACCAGGCTCCTCCATCCATGGAATTTTCTAGCAAGAGTACTGATGAGTGGGTTGCCATTTCCTTCTCCAGGGGATCTTCCCAACCCAGGGATCGAACCCAGGTCTCCCACATTATGGGCAGACACTTTATCGTTTGAGCCACCAGGTAATCCCTGAGGAGAGTTTGTTACTGCCCATTCCACCACCACTTCCAGGAGGTTAAAAAAAAAAAAAAAAAAAAACCTGATGTTCACCTCCTATGGTTAACTGAATACTTCCTAGAATTTAATTTTTGAAAATTCTTCTCTGCTTACCACCCTGGCTTTATAGTACCGCAGTGTGCCTCCAGTTAACTTGAGGAGAAAGAAGAAATCTACAAATGAATATTAGCTTTAGTATATAAAATCGTAGGGCATTTTCAGAGGAGAAGAAAAGTGTCATCAAGTCAAATTGTATTAATAGTTTGTGACTTCAAATTGGTTAGGAACCACTGTTTCAGGGAACTGTTACTATAACATTTGCAGACTAGGGAATATTGCATAGTGAATTTGAACATATATTCATAATAATTAATAATAAAATTTAGAAGTATACGTGTGGAAATACATAGCTGAGTACTAATATATATGGAGTTCTTTTGAGGGGTGAGAAACTTGATCGTGTGCACATTTACATTGTTAAGGGATTGATTGATTGATAACGTTTTTAATGCCTGAAGCATTAAAAAAAAAAATGTACCCCAAAGCTCTTACATGCTGGCAAAGTAATGCTGAAAATTTTCCAATCAAGGCTTCAACAGTACGTGAACCGAGAGCTTCCAGGTGTTCAAGCTGGATTTAGAAAAGGCAGAGGAACCAGAGATCAAATTGCCAACATCCCCTGGATCATAGAAAAAGCAAGAGAGTTCCACAAAAACATCTATTGCTGCTTTATTGGCTACGCCAAAGCCTTTGACTGTGTGGATCACAACAGACTGTGGGAAATTCTTAAAGAGATGGAAATACCAGACCACCTTACCTGCCTCCTGAGAAATCTGTGTGCAGGTTAAGAAGTAACAAAACTGAACATGGAAGAACAGACTGGTTCCAAATTGGGAAAGGAGCACGTCAAGGCTGTATATTGTCACCCTGCTTATTTAACTTATATGCAGAGTACATCATGAGACATGCTGGGCTGGAGGAAGCACAAGCTGGAATCAGGATTGCCGGGAGAAATATCAATAACCTCAGATTTGCATATGACACCACCCTTATGGCAGAAAGTGAAGAGGAACTGAGGAGCCTCTTGATGAAAGTGAAAGAAGAGAGTGAAAAAGCTGGCTTAAAGCTCAACATTCAAAAAACTAAGATCATGACATCTGGTCCCATCACTTCATGGCAAATAGATGGGAAAACAATGGAAACAGCAAGAGACTTTATTTTCTTGGGCTCCAAAATCACTGCAGATGGTGACTGCAGACATGAAATTAAAAGACCCTTGCTTCTTGGAAGAAAAGCATTTTCATGCTATGGCCCTGGGTTCATTCCCTGCTTGGGGAACTAAGATCTGGCAAGCCATGCAGTGTTGCCAAAACAAAAGAAAAACATTGATGGTAAATTCCAATTTGAGAACTACTGTAAAATGAAATGAGTTAATATATTTGTGTCTCCTGGCATATATAAGATGCTCAGTAAATGGAAGTTATGATTCTTTTCCTCTGTGGAAGAAAAAGATTTATAAAAAGAATTTTCATTCACCTCTTAAAATAGTGAAAGATAGGATAGTAATCATCCTACATCCTGCAGTCTTCAGTCTTTTTTTTCCCCTCTATTCTCTTCAATTGAGCTTCCCTAGTAGCTCAGAGGGTAAAGCGTCTGCCTACAATGCGGGAGACCCAGGTTTGATCCCTGGGCTGGGAAGATCCCCTGGAGAAGGAAATGGCAACCCACTCCAGTACTCTTGCCTGGAAAATCCCATGGATGGATAAGCCTGGTAGGCTACGATCTATGGAGTCGTAAAGAGTCAGACACGACTGAGCAACTTCACTTCATTCTCTTCAAACCAAACCTGTTTGGCTTCTTTAATTTTTCTCATACAGTTTACATCCTTGCTAACATTTGGGTATATACTGGCTCCTGATTCTGGTAAGGCAGAAGTGAGTAGTTTATAGAAGATTCATCCTGGACCCGCCACTAAATAGAGTATAAACTTAGGCAAGCCTCTTTAATTCTTTAATCTTCTTATCTATTAAATAAAAAGTGGATAATTGTAGAGAGGAGTAAAATGGGAAAGTATGTAAAAGTGATTTGTTTAGCACCAATGGCTCTCTAACATTTAGTAAGAATTGATATGATATTACCATTGATTTAATGGAATTTTCAACTCTAGAAGTGTATTCATAGCTATAGTAATGCTTTCTTAAAATACTGTTCAGAAACCTTATTTGCCTTGTAGTCCTCTTTCATAAAAACATATAATAATCATGTAAACCTCCTTTGGACATTTTAAAAATCACTTAGGCTCTTTTCCTGTAAGAGGCAGAGAAATAGTTTTAAGTAAAAATGTGCACATAGGCTTTACTTAAGATCATTATACTGTTAAATAATTTAATAGAAAGTTTAATTGAAATACAGAGTGCTGCAATTCATGGGGTCGCACAGAGTCAGACACGACTGAGCGACTGAACTGAACTGAACTGACTGAATAGTCATAATTCATAAAGACAAATTTTACTTTTTCCCACTTAAGGGTGATACAAGCATTTGATTGATTTTAAATACATTCTTAAACAAAAATGTATCTTATTAACAAATTAAATTCAGAAATTATATAAATATTTGATTTGGTGATTGAAGAGACAAACCATGGATTAATATTGAACAATGTGTTATGGTATTTAAAACTGTTAAGAATCATTTAAATGGCGTGATATTTAGAATGCTTGCATTTTGTATTTAAATACTCAATTGGCTTATTTGTATAATTTGAAGGTTTGCGGCTAAGGACATCAAGTAGAGGTAGCCATTGCTTTTTGCAGTTGTAAGTATGCAAGTAATACCTGGCAGGTGTGGAAGGTCTTCATTTTCAATGAATGAAAAGTGACAGTTAAGCAATTTTCACCACTTAATTTTTCACACTGTGTTTGAGAGTCCTGGAGTAATCTTCATGTGCAAATTGAGAATTTGGACCAAATAGATGCAGCTCATGGCTCTGATGGAGGTCATCTTTAGGCTTACCCACAGAATTGTTATCCTTTCTATGTTCTTCACAAACCAGTTTTCAACATCAGTATGCTTTATAAATCCTGCCTTACCCATCAGTCCATTATTATACCAGCTTAAATTAGCTTAACGATAGTTGACTCAGGATAGTTTGAAACTTTGGTTGTTGTTATGTCCAACTCTTTGCAAGCCCATGGACTGCAGCATGCAACTCCCCTGTCCCTCATTTCCCTGTCTCCCATTTGCTCTTCTTATTCTGTTTCCTTGGATAGAAATTCTTTCATTTGCTGCTTTTGTTGTCTCCCCTTCATCACTGACTTTTGTTAAATGTAGAAATTTGGGCTTCAAGACTTAACTTTGTAATCAAGATCTCTTCATAGACGAGAGATGCGATAGTGACTTATATTTTCAGTGCATTTAAAGTAAGACTAGTGGATGGACAGCTGAACTGCCAGGCACTGAACCTCACCAGTTTGTCCCCCATGATTGATTTTCCTGTCCCTCAGGGGTACCACTTTATTCTTTCATTCAAGCTGCCACAAGAGACTGATAGACCTTCCCCTTTGCTAGTGTGCGGCTCAGTTCATGCAGGGCTAATCTCTGACTACTCGTGCTGTTGCCTTACACTAAGTAACCTGTAGGAGCCAGCACCTTTCTGCACCCGGGATCATGGACGCATAGGAAGGAGGATTTCTTAGCGTCATTCTCTCCTTTTGATATGGGCCTCTCTTCCAAGTATCTGGGTCTGCCATTTCCTTTTTCAGTATAATTCTCTTGGTTTTCCACGTTTCAGAGCTTTCTCAGAGTTTCTGATTTGCCAATGTTCTTTTTGTTTGTTTTTGTGATTGACTATGCATTCATTAGTTTGTCCTATGTTTTCTATCATTTCTAGAGATTTTATTAAGGAGGGGGATGCTATGTGTTCAGTACCGAACTCTGAAACAGAATTAATCATTACTTTTTTCCTACTAGGATTATTACATTTTATTTATATTATTTATATTTATAAATATTATTTATATTTATATTATATAATATTTAATAGTGTATAATAGCTGATATGAAAGTAAGAGTCAATAGAAAATGTTTTGCAGAAGGAGTCTATCTGTTGCATCAAAAGAGGCGTATTAATCATTTTTTCAAACGCCAATATAACACAAGAAGTCATTCCCCTTTCAGGTCACAAGCTAATGCTTCTGCTAACAAATTAATGTAATGAGTTAATGCTACCAGTACAGTAAGAACTACTTAATTGTCATAATTAATTGAAGCTAAACATAATCATTGCATAATCAAGCAATGATGTTGTTTCATTGATTTTTCATGGTGCTTTCTCATTCCCTGAACTTAATGATAAGACTGAGCAATTCGCAGGGTGCCTCTCCGCACTTAGTTCCAATTAGCCAAATTTAAATTCTGTCATGAGTCATGCACCTTGTTTCTTTAGTTATATTTCTCCAGTATGATCCAGAACTCAGGGATATGTACCCGTTAATTAAGAAAATCATATTTAATTGCCAAAATATACTTCTCAATCATTTTAATCTTGTCATTTATTATAAAATATTTGGTGAATACAAATCAGTATGTGTATCATGTAAAATATTAATAGACTCAGCTCCTGTGTACCAATCACCAAGCTAAGAAATGTAACATAGCCCAACTTTGAAGCCTTTTACTTGTCCTGTCTTGACTCCTCTCTTATTCCTCCAGGGTAGTCATTGTCCAGATTTAGCATTTGTATTGTTATGTTGTTTCTCTTTAAGATTTTTGCGGCACATGTGGACATATTAATACATATGCATTCTAAAAATTCCAAGAGTTAAACTGGTTTTTAAACTTCCTATAAATGGTATTCCTCTGCCATTTGCTTTTTTTGTTTAGTATTGTTTCTATGATTAATCCATGTTGATAAGTTTAGTACTAGGTTGTTAATTTTCCCTGCTGCGGAGAGTTCCGTTCTATTATTATTCCAAAATGTACTTAACCTTTCTCCTAAAACAGGCATTTATATTATTTTTAGTGTTGTTGCTGTTCTTGGTTTTTTCTTTGTCTGTGGTTTGTTTCTGTTATAAAATGTAGCTAAAAACATTTTCGTTTATGTCTCCTATGTGCACATAGGAGAGATTCTCTAGGGTAACAGCAAGAAGTAGAATATCTGGGTTGTAGGTTACACTATTTTAAAAATTACTGAATAGTGCCAAATTTTCTCAAAGTACTTATTTATAATTCTACTAGGCATCTATAAGATTTCCCCTCACTCATATGCACACTACTTGGTATTGTCAGACTTTAAAATGTTTTGCCTGTCTTAGTAAGCTTGAGCTACCGTAACAGAATACCATAGGCTGGGTGGCTTAAGCAACAAAAACTTCTTTTCTCTTAATTCTAGAGCCTGAACCAATGTCAGGTTACCAGCATAGTTGGGTTCTAATGAAGTCACTCTTCCTGGCGTATGTCTTCTCACTCTGTCCTCACTAGGCAGAGAGAGGAGGGAAAAAGAGAGAGAGAACGTTCTTCATGTATTTTCTTATAAGAACACTGCATGCTTAGTCATTGAGTCATGTCCTGACTTTTGTGACCCCATGGACTGTATCCCGCCAGGCTCCTCTGTTCATGGGATTCTCCAGGCAGGAATACTGGAGTGGGTTGTCATTTCCTCCTCCAGGGGATCTTCCCAACCCAGGGATCAAACCCACATCTTCTGCATTGCAGGCAGATTCTTTACCTGCTGAGCCATCTGGGAAGCCCCATAAGAACACTAATCCTGTGGAATTAGGGTCCCACCCTTATGATGTCATTTAATCTTAATCTTAATTACTTCCTTACTCCGTATGCAGTCACACTGTGGCATCAGCATATATATTTTGGAGAAGACAGTTCAGTCTATAGCACTGGTGAACTGTAAGGACATCTCACTGTAGTTTTTCTTAAAATTTCCACAATATATAATGAGATCAAGCGTGTTCTTCTAAGTTTATTGGTCACTGAGGTTTCTTCTTTCTGTAAATGTCCTTTGATCATACTTCCTTAGTTTGCTTATCTTTGTATGGACTTAAACAGAATTTTCCTAGAGGAGGAAATGGCAACCTACTCCAGTATTCTTGCCTGGGAAATCCCATGGACAGAGGGGCTTGGCAGGCTACAGTCCATTGGGTCACATAGGGTTGGACATGACTGAAGTGACTGAGCACATACATAATTTTATATCTTTATATGAATCTTTATATGAATTTTTATAATTTCTTAATGTATTTTGGATAATAATTTTGTTGATGTTCTAAGTTTCAAATATTTTCTCCTATTTTGTGGCTTATATTTTCACTTTCTTTATGGTATATTTTGATTACCAAAGGTTCTTTATTTTTTTTTAATGTAGTCACATTTATCAGTTGTTTGTTTCATTAACAGTTTATACTTTTATATGTAGTTTATAAAACTCTTTTCCACCCAGTGCTCATAAAGATAGTCTCTTATTTTTCTTCTAGAAATTTTGAAGTTTTGCTTTCCTCACTTAACTTTTTAAACTACCTGAAACTGATTGTGTGAATGATCTGTAATTAGGATCCTTTTATTTCTTTGTAGATTAATTAATTAGTCAGACCACTGTTCATTGTGAAGCCTATCCATTTTCCCCTGATCTGAAATGCTCTCTTGGTATCTGTTTCTGGGCTCTTCTGTTTCATTGGTCTATTTTTTTCTACCCCTGTGTGAATTCTTCTTACAATTATATAGTAATATCTTCCATAGTAAATAAGCTCACCCTATTTTTCCTCATGAATGTACAGACAAGTTTGATCCTTTGTCTTCCATATAAACTTTTGAATTAAAAAGAATCTGTTGTGATTTTCATTGAACTTCCATTGATTTCTACAGACCAATTTGAAGAAAGGCAGTATATTTACATTGTTTTGGCTTTCTAACCATAAACAATTGTTTGGTGTCCTTTAGTAACTTTTAATAAATTCCTAACATTTTTCATGTGTAGCTTTTGCCCAGCTTTTATTACATGCATCTGATTCCAGGTCCATAATCTAAAACAGAGGGTCCAGAAATTGAACAGTTCAGTAATACTGTGGTTAAAAAAATAATATGGACCTAAGTGGATGGCATTTGGGGAACCAGCATACAGGGTCTCCCCAATAATCTCACAGTAGCCCCATCCAGTAGAAAAATACAGAAGGGGCTCTAGACAAAGAAAATTCCAATCCTGGTTTTGTAATTAAATCACTGTGCCTTTGTCGTTATTGTTCAGTCCCTAAGTTGTGTCCAACGCTTTGCTACCACATGGACTGCAGCACACCAGGCTCCTCTGTCCTCCACTATCTCCCAGAGTTTGCCAAATTCATGTCCATCGAGTCGGTGATGCCATTCAACCATCTCATCCTCTGTCATCCCCTTCTCCTCCTGCCTTCAGTGTTTCCCAGCATCAGGATCTTTTCCAATGAGTCAGCTCTTCACGTGAGGTGGCCAAAGTATTGGAGTTTCAGCATCAGTCCTTCCAATGAATAGTCCAGGTGGATTTCCTTTAGGATTGATTGATTTGATCTCTTTGCAGTCCAAGGGACTCTCTGAAGAGTCTCCCCCAGCACTACAACTCAAAAGCATCAGTTCTTTGGCACTCAGCCTTCTTTAGGAGAAGGCAATGGCACCCCACTCCAGTACTCTTGCCTGGAAAATCCCATGGATGAAGGAGCCTGGTAGGCTGCAGTCCATGGAGTCGCTAAGAGTCAGACATGACTGAGTGACTTCACTTTCACTTTTCCTTTCATGCATTGGAGAAGGAAATGGCAACCCACTCCAGTGTTCTTGCCTGGAGAATCCCAGAGATGGGGGAGCCTGGTGGGCTGCCATCTGTGGGGTCGCACAGAGTCGGACATGACTGAAGTGACTTAGCAGCAGCAGCACCAGCAGCCTTCGTTATGATCCAGCTCTCCCATCCATACGTGGCTACTGGAAAAACTATAGCTTTGACTATACAGACCTTTGTCAGCAAAGTGATGTCTGCTTTTTAACACACTGTCTAGATTTGTCATAGCTTTTCTTCCAAGGAGTAAGCGTCTTTTAATTTCATGGCTGCAGTCACTGTCCACAGTGATTTTGGAGCTCAAGAAAATAAAATCTGCCGTTATTTCCATTTCTCCCCATCTATTTGCCAAGAAGTGATGGGACCGGATGCCATGATCTTAGTTTTCTGAATGTTGAGCTTTAAGACAACTTTTTCACTCTCCTCTTTCACTTTCATCAAAAGGCTCTTTAATTCTTCTTCGCATTCTGCCATAAGGGTGGTGTCACATCTGCATATCTGAGGTTATTGATATTTCTCCCGGCAGTCTTGACTCCAGCTTGTGCTTCATCCAGCCCAGCATTTCGCATGGTGTGTTCTGCATATAAGTTAAATAAGTAAGGTGACAGTATACAACCTTGTCGTACCCCTTTCCCAATTTTGAACCAGTCCATTGTTCCATGTCCAGTTCTAACTGTTGCTTCTTGACCTGCATACAGATTTCTCAGGAGGCAGGTAAGGTGATCTGGTATTCCCATCTCTAAGAATTTTCCACAGTTTGTTATGATTCACACAGTCAAAGGCTTTAGTGTAGCCAATGAAGCAGAAGTAGGTGTTTTTTCTGCAATTCCCTTGCTTTTCCTATGATCTAATGGATGTTGGCAACTTGATCTCTGGTTCCTCTGCCTTTTCTAAATCCAGCTTGTACATCTGAAAGTTCTCAGTTCATGTACTTTTGAAGCCTAGTTTGAAGGATTTTGAGTATTACCTTCCTAGCATGTGAAATGAGAGCAATTGTACAGTAGTTTGAACATTCTTTGGCATTTCCTTTCTTTGGGATTGGACTGAAAACTGACCTTTTCTAGTGCTGTGGCCATTGCTGAGTTTTCCAAACTTGCTGGCATATTGAGTGCCTTTTGGTTAGTATTTTGCATGTTTAAAACTCAACTTACCTATCTGAGAAATGAGAATGTAAAACAAACTCCAGTGTTTCAGTCTAGCATTATATGAATCTTATTAGGAGAACTAGTAAAGAGAAGGACTAAGAGGGTCATGAAACTTTGAAATATCCTCTGACTTAACTTTCTTACAATAACAAATAACCTTCATTTACAGTAATTTATAGGAATAAACTTTTTTTCCTTGCCCGCAAGTCATTAGTTATGGGTTAGCGATGGCTGCTATAGCTCTGGTCAGCTCTGCAGCTTTTGCAACTGTACCCTGGAACTCTCCCTGTGAAATATTGTCCCAAAGCACTACTTCCTAACCTAAGTCTTTCACATGAATTGTCGATAAAATTTAAGATTGTTGTAAATGCAGTGTATTTGTTCTGCTTATAAGAGCAATATGTACTTAACAAAGGACATCTGGAATCCATAAAAAATAGGAAGATAATGCAAGTGATCCATAAATCCAGTAGCTGCATATAACTAATGTTAATTTTTTTATTTTTTTTTTTCTTTTAGTTTTCACCTTTGGGTCGATGCGTTTAATAAAATCAGAATTATGTTGTACAAGTCATTCTGTAATCTTATAACAAAACCTAACATATATTGTAATCATATATTTATTTGTCTTTATGAACTTTAAAAACAGGAATTTAAGTGGCTGCCTGATATCCCAGAATATATGAAAGGTTGTTGTTGAATCACGCAAATACACCGGGATTCTTGGCCCCCGGAGGAGAAGAATTCAATCCGGGGCCAGAGACGAGGCTTGATCGCTCAGAGCTTTTGTATAATAAAGTTTTATTAAAGTATAAAGGAGATAGAGAAAGCTTCTGACATAGGCATCAGAAGGGGGCAGAAAGGGTACCCGCTTGCTAGTGTTAACAATGAGGTTATATAATCCAAAGAATGTCTAGAGGTTGTAAAGACCT
This sequence comes from Bos indicus, assembly GCF_029378745.1. Lineage (NCBI taxonomy): Eukaryota > Metazoa > Chordata > Mammalia > Artiodactyla > Bovidae > Bos > Bos indicus. The sequence goes on from NC_091789.1 coordinate 139,130,543, forward strand.
CATCAGACCTACTCCCATAATTTACATTTTAAGATAATAGAAGGTTGAATCCAAAGACTGTCCTTAGGCAGGATACATTATTGTTATATAATCCTAAGGAATGTGGAGAAAGAAAAAAAGTTTGTCCTTTCTTCCTCCTTGAGAATTCCAGACCCCTCTCTCCTTGGGGACCCCTAGACTCCCTATCAACCTGCCTAGGAACTGACTGTCTCATATACATGGTCCATAACTTAGTTAACCCTTTTTTTCCATTATTAAAGTTTTTCCTTTGTTCTTCTACTATAAGTAAGGCTGCAATTCATGTTATTGTAAATAAATTAGAATATTGGTCATTTATGACATCTTTATGAAAAATTTCTGGAAGAGTAACATGAATTCTGGTCTTGGAGTGAATGTATGTCAAACATCACATAAACCTGACATCTCAGTGTATTGGAGGATAAATACGCTTGTGGTTTAAGTTACATGACTGTGAGTTATCTAACTGTTGAGAGTAAACCTAAGGGCAGGCCAGGTTTGATTGACTAGGGGTGAAGGGTTTGGTTGTAGGAGGTAGATAATGAAGTAATGTAGGAAAGAGATCTTGCATTAAGAGAGTCCCGTTTTTATTCCAGGCACTGTTTTGTTTTTGAGCTGTCTCTTCTGCATTCCTGCTAGCATTAAATCCTCCTCTTGCCTTGGTCTTCACATTACTATTTAGAGTATCTGACCAGCCAGTCACATATCCTTAATGAGCACACACTTACAACTTATCTTCCATACACACACAGCACATTTTAATTATTCTCATGTATCTAAACATCTGAAATATATCATGACAACCAATAGGGACCATATCAGTTTACCTGTGCAGGACCAGTTTTTACTATATGTATTTGTTCTTAGTTAGAGTCAAAACTATTTTTAGATCATATGCTATTTGCCTTTTACAAAGTTTGACAACAAAGATATGGTGCTTCATACGGACACCGTATGTTTTAATAGCACTAGATCTTTAGGAAATGATTAAGTAGCAATCATAATTTAGGGCAATGCAGATGAGAAAGCCTTCTCTCAAGGTCAGATCTGCATAATGAGATAATTATTACTAGAAAGGAAAGAATCCTGATTGGCTTCAACTGGCCAGGTAGAATACATTTATTACAAAATTTTATTTGTTTATATATTTATTTTTAATTTCTTTTGTTAAAGTATAGTTGATTTACAATGTTGTGTTAATTTCTGCTGTACAGCAAAGTGGTTCAGTAATACATATATATATATATATATATATACACACACATATACGTTCTTTTTCATATTCTTTTCCATTATTGTTTATCACAGGATGTTGAATAGCCTGTGCTATGCAGTAGAATCTTGTTGTTCATCCATTCTATATATAATAGTCTACATCCTCTCATTTCAAACTCCCAAGCCATTCCTCCCCCAGCCCCTCCCCCTTGGCAACCATAAGTCTGTTCTCTATGCCTGTAAGACTGTTTCTGTTTCATAGGTAAGTTTAATTGCGTCATATTTTAGATTGCACATAGAAGTGATATCATATAGTATTTGTCTTGGCTGGGTTACCTCACCTAGTATGGCAGTCTCTAGGTCCATCCATGTTGCTGCAAAAGACATTATTTCATTCTTTTTAATGGCTGAGTAATATTCCATTGTATGTGTATACATGTCTATTTGTATATATGTTTGCGTATATACACCACATCTTCTTTATCCATTCATCTGTTGATGGACATTTAGGTTGCTTCCATGTCTTGGTTATTGTAAATAGTGCTGCTATGAGCATAGGGGGTGCATGTATCTTTTTAAATTATAACTTGTCTAGATAAATGCTCAAGAGTGGGATTGCTGAATCATATGATCATTTTAGATTTATCATCTTTCCATCCCATAAAACGAGCAGGAACACACACTGTAAGAAAGGCTCTGTGGAGGAATAGGAAATGGGAGAGGCCAGCCTGCCTTGGTCAAAGACCAAGAGTATCTGCCTCTGTCTTCTCCCTCCTCCCCAATTTTCCTCTCCCACTCTGGGAGACTTCTCATAAGGAGTTTGCATTTCAATTTTTCAAATCAGTGTTCACAGTTAGAGATTTTACACAGGATTCTCCCTTTAGACTCACAGAGAGATGGATAAAACTCCAACCCAGCCTTTTATACACTTTTTTAAACGCTCTGTACATTTGTAATAAAAGATTCTTGGGTAGAGAAATATATTATCCCAATTTTGAAATGTCTGGAATCAGAGAATGGGCAGCCTTTCATTAGGTGTTTTGTTCCCATCAGGACATAGTTGCTTTTGAAGCTATTCAGAGAAAGAATGTCAGGAGAAACATTATAGAGGAAAACTACTGTGTCTAGTGTCCCTGGAAGTATTTACTGAGAGGACCTTCTTAAATTGAAAAATCTGATGAACTAACTTAGGTTTGGAGCTAGTTAGCAGAGCACAATATAGAAAAGTGACAAGGGTGACAACTCCAGGTCAAATGTCACATGAAGATAGCATGGAGAACTTCTGAGAGGTGCAGGGCAGGATGAACCGCTGCAAAAATCATTTAACTGTGCCCTGGAGAATCATACAAACTGTTGACATGGTTGCAACTTCCATGATATGAGCTAAAGTTTAAACACACTATTACTTAGAAATGCAAAGAAAATATAGCTTTATTAAAATTGTTTAAAAGTATGTGTATGTCATATATATATGATTTTATATAGAAGCATGAAGGTGAATATGTATTAATATATGCTCTTTGTAGGCCAAGGGTCAGCCAACTTTTTCTGTAGAGGGCCAGAGAGTAAATGTTTCCAGCTTCTGGACCCTATGGTCTCTGTTGCAACTACTTAACTGTGCCCTTGTAGGTGGAAGCAGCTATAGACAATACATAAATGAATGAGCAGGACTGTTTCAATAAAACTTTATTTACAAAAACAGATGGTGAACTGCCCACAGGCAGTTACCAAAGAAGAAGGGGGAAAAGGATAAATTAGGAATTTGGGATCAAGAGATATACACACTACTATATATGAAAAGGATAACCAACAAAGACTTAACCATATAGCATAGGGAACTATATTCAGTATCTTATAATAACCTACAATGAAAGAGAATGTTAAAAAAAGAATATATATATATATATATATAACTGAATCACTTTGCTGTACATCTGAAACTAACACATTATGAATTAACTATATTTCAATAGAAACTTTTAAAAATTAAAATAAATAAAATGATCTCTTGCTCTCACTCTTTCTCTCTCTCTCACACACACATCCACACATGAAACGTTCTAACACTCTCCGCAGCACTGCCTGTCATCCATCAGTCCCTAAAATTACCATCATCCACATGCTAAACTCAGTCTGCTGAGGACAAATTTAAGAGTTTCATTTTTTAGCTGGAGAGGTGTCCAATCTTTATAAAAGGAAGACTCTTCTTACAAACTTCCAGTTATATCTTACATTATTTTTATCATCATGTTCTATAGTATATAAAAACATAATATATGAATAGGTCTCCTGTGTTGAGTTCTTTCTAAGAGCCAGGAATTCTTTGTGACTAAGTTTGTTTTGTCTGCACAAAAATCTTACGATATCAAAACAATTATTATCTCTATTTTCTAGGAGCCAGTTTTCAAACATAGGCACAATCATTGCAGATCTATGACCTTAACCAGTATTTTCCTCCTAAATGTTTATTCTTTGAAATGTTAAATATCTTTGAAACAAAGATAACAAGAAAACATAGTTAAAGACTGCATGTGAACAAAACAGTGAAACCAAGAAAACTGAAACAACACACCCATGTATACACACCATATGTGTGTGTGTGTGTGTGTGGAGAGAGAGACAAAAAGAGAAGGACAGAGACAGAGACAGAGAGGAGGAAGAGAAGATTATGGCAGCTTGTCATTTTATTGCAGGAAGGGGAACCCCTTCCAGGGCCCAAAAGTGGGCTCTTGTCTAACACTTGGAATTGAATTGTCCAAGGAGACACATATGCTGACAAAGCAAGAGATTTTATTGAGAAAGGGTGCCCGGGTGGAGAACAGTAGGGTAAGGGAACCCAGCAGAACTTCTCTGCCACATGGCTCGCAGTCTTGGGTTTTCTGGTTATGGGATTAGTTTCCGGGTTGTCTTTACCAGTCATTCTGACTCAGAGTCCTTCCTAGTGGTGCATGCCTTGCTCAGCCAAGATGGATGGCAGTGAGAAGGATTCTGGGAGGTGGTTGGACACGTGGTGTCACCTTTTGACCTTTCCTGAACTCTCCCTGTTGATGGTTGCTTATTAGTTCCATGTTCCTTACCAGGACCTCATGTCGTAAAACAACGCATGCAAATAGTTACATAGTGCCTGGCCAGGGTGGGTGGTTTCAGTCAATGTGCTTCCCCTAACAATTTCTGTATACCAATTTCTGTGTTAGTCACTTCTGCTTACAGTGACAAACAGTCCCCCAGAACTTAATGGCTTACAATCATAAACATTTATTTCTCACTCATGTTGCATGTGAGCAGCGACAAGTTAGCTGTGGGTCAGATGCATGGCCTGTGGCTTTGCTCAGCTCTTATTGGCTCTGCTTTGCTTTGCTTGTCTTCCTTATCCTAGTGCACGAGCTCAGGGAGCTCTTGAGGCAGGGTCTGACCGTTTCTGGCCAAAAGAATGTGCAAAAGGCTAAGCCAAACCACACAACCATACTCAAAACTTGTTTGAACTTGGTTTCCATCACATGACCTCTTATTCCATTGGTCAAACTAAGTTATGTGGCCAAGTCTAGAATCAGAGGGGCAGAAGGGTCCTCTGAGAAGGAGGCAAAGGAATGAATAGTTGTGAACAGTACAGTACAATACACCTCCTCTTTGCTCACCACACGACAGGCCAAAGAATCCAAGAGATAAGGTGTTGAGGCAAGGAAGAGACTTGAATTGGGGAGTGGGCAGACCGAGAAGATGTCAGGCTAGTGCCTCAAAATAAATACCTTATTAGATTCTGGATGCCAGTTTCTTTTATAGATGGGAGGCCAAGAAGCAATGAGGAACTAAAGTCAAAAGGCAGAATACAGAGGGAGATGCACTGAGGAAGGAAAGTGAAAGGATCTTCAGTCTTGCAAAACATCTCCAAGGGAATTTCCCAGCCTTCAAAAGGGGTGTGTTATTCTCTCCTATTCACAGATGGGCAGGGATAAACTATCTCTCCATCAGCTGAACAAAGGCACTTTAGTTTATAGTCAAGCAGAGGGGCAGGGTACTCCAGGCAAGCCATTAAGTATGTTTATAACAAAAGCAAGAAAAAGCAAGTCAAACAGTTTCCAACATGGAGTCAGAATTGGCTTCCTCCCTGCCACATCTTCAAGTGTTTAAAGATTGCAAGGGAAAATTCTGCTATTAGCTTACCCCACAGCTGACTTACCTTATGCTGTCATCACAATCCATGCTTATTGACTAAGACAGCTAGTTCACCCAGGACAAGTTTCTCTGAAATAAGTTTGTGTGCACTGCTTTTACCTTTCCATTTAATTGCAAAGATTTGTGTATTATCAGCATGCTAGTTTGAAAGAGCATTAAAGGACTGAAATACATATATATATATATATATATATATATATATATATATATATGTTTTTTAATCTTGTCACTTTCTTGCTTCTGTATTAGTACAATGTATTCTGCACAGGCTTCCACTAGAGGGGTTCTTCAAATCAAAGGGATTTTAGGATGCATTCAGAGAATCATATACTTTTACATCCTTTTTTGTTACCTTAATTACTTTCCTATTTGCATTCCAAATACTACTTTATTGAAATCCGATTCAAATTCAGATTATGGTCTGGGGTTAAAAAGGCGTTGCTAACCTGTGCTTATTGTTATAAATGGCCCTTGGAGAAATCTGAAGCTTCTGTTGTGTTACCTTAAAAATTTGAATGTTCCTTTTGATCCAGACAGAGGACAAGCTGAACTAGAATGCCTATTGCAGTAGGAAGCTGACATTCAAAGAAGAATATGATTTTTGTAAAACTCATTTATTTGAGCATTACATCACCAGCACTGGCTCAATTTGATGTTAATGTTTAATTCAGAATGTCCAATTTGCTAAGCAAATGAGAAATCCTGCTGTTAACTTTTTGAGTAATTCAACTTTCTACAATGCATTTTCCTTTCATTGGTGCCTTTAAGGTATTTGACTTCAATCTATCCCACCCGCACCCCATTTTTTGTCCTGTGTGGATCATTGCTTCCCAGGGGACATGGGACAACCTTCTGAAAGCATTTCTTTCCTTTATTGCATCACTGGCTATTCTTTATCAACTTCAGAACTTTAGTCTCAGTACATATGAACCCTCAGGAACTCAGAACTACATCATAAAAGCCAAGTTGACAGTGAAGTAAGACTTAGTTGGTGAAAATGGAACTCTCTGATTTTATTGTAGATGGATATGTCTGGCCAGACAATGGAACAAGAAGTAATGGGGTTCAGGACACCCTACCTCAAAATATGGCACCTTGGCATATGTAATATTTTGAACTGGAGCAATTTGAGAAATAGCAAGTACTGGAAGGACTCTCTGGACTTTCCCCTGAAGCAGATTATAAAATGTTCACGTGAAAGGTACCCCCCTATATCCTGGAATGTGAAGTTAAGTGGGCCTTAGGAAGCGTCACTACAAACAAAGCTAGTGGAGGTGATGGAATTCCAGTTGAGCTATTTCAAATCCTAAAAGATGATGCTGTGAAAGTGCTACACTCAATATGCCAGCAAATTTGGAAAACTCAACAGTGGCCACAGGACTGGAACAGGTCAGTTTTCATTCCAATCCCTAAGAAAGGTAATGCCAAAGAATGCTCAAACTACCACACAATTGCACTCATCTCACACACTACCAAAGTAATGCTCAAAATTCTCCAAGCCAGGCTTCAACAATACATGAACCGTGAATTTCGTTGTTTAACCTGGTTTTAGAAAAGGCAGAGGAACCAGAGATCAAATTGCCAACATCCACTGAATCATCAAAAAAGCAAGAGAGTTCCAGAAAAACATCTATTTCTGATTTATTGACTATGCCAAAGCCTTTGACTGTGTGGACCACAACAAACTGTGGAAAATTCTGAAAGAGATGGAAATACCAGACCACCTGACCTGCCTCTTGAGAAACCTGTATGCAGGTCAGGAAGCAACAGTTAGAAGTGGCCATGGAACAACAGACTGGTTCCAAATAAGAAAAGGAGTACGTCAAGGCTGTATATTGTCACCCTGCTTATTTAACTTATATGCAGAGTATATCATGAGATGGGCTGGATGAAGCACAAGCTGGAATCAAGATTGCCGGGAGAAATATCAATAACCTCAGATATTCAGATGACACCACCCTTATGGCAGAAAGTGAAGAAGAACTAAAGAGCCTCTTGATAAAAGTGAAAGAGGAGAATGAAAAAGTTGGCTTAAAACACAACATTCAGAAAACAAAGATCAGGGCATCCAGTCCCATCACTTCATGGCAAATAGATGGAGAAAAAGTGGAAACAGTGGTAGACTTTACTTTTTTGGGCTCCAAAATCACTGTAGATGGTGACTGCAGCCATGAAATTAAAAGACGTTTACTCCTTGGAAGAAAAGTTATGACCAACCCAGACAGCATATTAAAAAGCAGAGACATTACTTTGCCAACAAATATCTGTCTAGTCAAGGCTATGGTTTTTCCAGTAGTCATGTATGGATGTGACAGTTGGACTATAAAGAAACCTGAGTCCTGAAGAATTGATTCTTTTGAACTGTGGTGTTGGAGAAGACTCTTGAGAGTCCCTTGGACTGCAAGGAGATCCAACCAGTCCATCCTAAAGGAAATCAGTCCTGAATATTCATTGGAAGGACTGATATTGAAGCTGAAACTCCAATACTTTGGCCACCTGATGCAAAGAGCTGACTCATTTGAAAAGACAGTGATGCTGGGCAAGATTGAAGATGAGAGGAGAAGGGGACGACAGAAGATGAGATGGTTGGATGGCATCACCAACTTGATGGACATGAGTTTGAGTGAACTCCGGGAGTTGGTGTTGGACAGGGAGTCCTGGCATGCTGCAGTCCATGCAGTCGCAAAGAGTCGGACACGACTGAGCGACTGAACTGAACTGATACCTGAAGGAAAGGAACATCCTTATCTCCATAGATGGAGGAACGCCAAGAGGAATCTCAATACACAGGCCTTGTAGAGTTTCCCCGAGTTGGCTACTTGTAGTTCGTACCCTTTAGTCCTATTGTATAGGACATGACTTTACACTCTTCATCAAGCCTATGAGAGAAACACTCAAATGTAACTGCTTCTTCAGGTCTTCATTTCCGTTTACAAGATTCCCATGTCGTGTAAAACTCATATTAAATACATTAGCATGCTTTTCTCTTATTTAATCTGTCTTTTATAACAGAGACATAGCTGAGACCCTAAGATGGGTAGAGGAAAGCTATTTTGCCTCCCCTCTAGAGGAAATGTGTCATCTGGTCATGTTCAATCTTTAATAAACAGGAAATGTGTCAAATTTCAATATCTTATTTGATTTATAAGTTTATAGTGGGAAATTACAGAGAAGGCAATGGCACCCCACTCCAGTACTCTTGCCTGGAAAATCCGGATGGAGGAGCCTGGTGGGCTGCAGTCCATGGGGTCATACAGAGTCGGACACGACTGAGTGACTTCACTTTCACTTTTCACTTCCACGCATTGGAGAAGGAAATGGCAACCCACTCCAGTGTTCTTGCCTGGAGAATCCCAGGGACGGGGGAGCCTGGTAGGCTACTGTCTATGGGGTCGCACAGAGTCAGACACGACTGAAGTGACTTAGTGGCAGTGGGAAATTAGGCTAGTACACTGAAGCAGGCAAAATGGTACTGTCTTGTTATATACTGCATAATTGCTACTCAGATTTCATATGCAAAACAGTAGCAGCATCACCTCAGCAATTGTTAGAAATGCAGAATATTGGGACTGATTCTTGACCTTCTGAGTAAAAGTCTCAATTTTTATTGGTTCCCAAGGGTATGTAGAACACTAAAGTTTGAGAAGCGCATGCCAGAGGATTCAGCACACCATTTCATCAGAGTGTTGTTGTTCAGTCGATCCGTTGTGAAGTTACACCTATATGGTGTGTGGAATGAGGCATCTCACTAATGCTTGTGTCTTGGTCCTGTTCAGTTCAGTTCAGTTCAGTCGCTCACTCATGTCTGACTCTTTGTGACCCCATGTACTGCAGCACGCCAGGCTTCCTTGTCCATCACCAACTCCTGGAGTTTACTCAAACTCATGTCCATCGAGTCGGTGATGCCATCCAATGATCTCATCCTCTGTCATCCCCTTCTCCTTCTGCCTTCAACCTTTCCAAGCATCAGGGTCTTTTCTAATGAGTCAGCTCTTCTCATCAGGTGACCGAAATATTGGAGCTTCCGCATCAGTCCTTCCAATGAATATTCAGGGTTGATTTCCATTAGGATTGACTGGTTGGATGTCCTTGCTGTCCAAGGGACTCTCAAGAGTCTTCTCCAACACCACAGTTCAAAACCATCAATTCTTTAGCACTCAGCCTTCTTTATGGACCAACTCTCACATCCATACATGACTACTGGAAAAACCATAGCTTTAACTATATGGACCTTTGTTGGCAAAGTAATGTCTCTGCTTTTTAATATGCTGTCTAGGTTGGTCATAGCTTTTCTTCTAAAGAGCAAGCATCTTTTCCCGACTATGAATAGACCAAGGGTGAAGTGTAATGATGGAGATTTATGTTCTTTTGGTACAGAGTATTTCTGGTACCCAAACTCCTCTTCCACCACTGTCTTTCCCTTTGCTTCTGTCCCAGTCCCATCCCACCTACTCTGGTCTCTAGTTTCCAAATCCTTCCAGGTGCTTTGTCCATCCAAGGTGTCCCCAAAGCCCTCACCAAGACCAGGTCTCCATCTAAGCTGTATAGTGGGATCACCATAAAAGCTTGAAAAGATTGATACCAGAGCCTAACCCATAGAGATTCTAAATTAATTAATCTGCTAGAAGTTCTTATGTGCAACACAAGTTGAGACCTTGTCCACTAGTTCTGCTCTTCAAGTCTCTTAGGAGACACCTGGATTGATTTTATATTCTTCACACTAAAAGGTATATAGATGGTAATGATTTACTTGATAAATCCAAAGAGTGTTTGCATCTTGACTGTGGAACGACCTCAACCAAGAGACTAATCTCTAGTGGTTTTGAATTTCCTATTCCTCAGGGGGCTACTCCAGTCAAACAAGGAGATAGCTGCTATTTTCTATGGAGGCTGAGGGCTTACTGAGGATATTCAGAGTGTGACTTGATATCTTCACATTGGGGTAAAGAATTGCCATTGTTTTAATGATAAGGAAGCAGGGTCAGTTCTCTCAGGCCCACGAATGAGTTCCTGACTCCTTGGTACACTCTGGCTGCCTGGGTGGCAAATACCTATGTTGCTCCCCTCTTCCTAGAATGGTTAAGAAGACAGAGAAATCCAAAAGGTCAGAAATGATCAAACTCTGGTGATACTTATCTGTCTGTATGGCTTATGACTTGGAAAAGATTGTGTGGAAGGGCCTCCTCTTCTCAGGAGAAATTCAGTTCTATTCTGCTGCCAAAGAGGAACCAATGAATCATCTAAAGCATCTTCTGCTTTGTCTCTACTCTTCAGTGGATATTTGGTTTTTGCCTAACCAGCAGTTAGTCCATACTTTCTCCCAGTTGTATCCTATTATGGAGCAGCTGGGCTTTTTGAGGGGAATTATTCTCTGTGCCAGCTCTTATGGTTAGTCCTAATTGGCCTAAACCAAACATTTGTCCTTTTAATTGGTTCAGAGATGAGTTGTGACCTAGCTCTAAGCCAGTCTTTAAGCACTCTCCTGGCCAGTTACCTAGTGTTGTGATCTGAATGTTTGTGTCCCCTCTCCCCCCAGATTCATATGCTGAAGTCCTACCCCTCATTGTGATGATATTTGGAGGCACAGCCTTTGTAAGGTAATTAGGTTTAGAGTAGGTTTTGAGAGTGTTGTCTCCATGATGGGATTGGTGGTCTTATAAGTAGAGGAAGAGAGACAAGAACCCTCTCTCACCACATGCACACCCCCAGAGAAAGGCCATGTGAGCACACAGCAAGAAGGCAACCCAGGAAATGGACTTTCACCAAACACTGAATCTGTTGACACCTTGATCTTGGACTTTCCAGCCTCTAGAACTGTAAGAAAGAGATCTCTGTTGCTTACATCACCCAGTCTGGAGTATTTTGTTACAGCAGCCTGAGCTAAGGCAGCTAGTGATTGGTTACTACATAGATGGAGATGGCACAGTAATAAATTGATCCAATCAAAGCAAATGCAGGGTGCTGTCCAGTAGTTGAAGGAAAGAAAGGAAAGCGTATAGCCCCAGGTGTTCCTGGAATGTGCTCCTAGAACTGCCAACAATGACACTTTGGGTGGCAGCATGGAGAGTCAGAAAGAATCCTGCCATTGAACATGCCCTTTGTGTGACACTACAAATGATCTTATCATGTGAACTGGTGTGAATCAGAATTTCTGTTACTTTGAAACTGGAAATATCTTAACTGATACATATCTTGATCTGGACTAAATGTCCCCAGCTCTTAAAATGGTGTGATTATCTCTTTATGCCTCTATGATGAGAATAATGCTGATTTACCAAGAATACCCTCAAAACACTTGTTCTCAAACTTAACTGCACATTGGAATCACCCAGCAGTTTCAAAAGATATTGAGGCCTGTGTATCATCCCCTAGAGATTGTGATTTAATTATTTTAAGTATGATTGTGGTTTTGTGTATCTATCTGTCTTATTTGCTCGATTTTGGTGGTGAGAGGGCAAGTGGCAACTGAAAAGAAGTGGGAAACTTCAATATAACAAATAAGCAAATTTAAAATTTTAATATTACCATGTCCAGGATGCTTCTTCTCCTAGCCATGACCCCCAGGACTCTGGGAAAAGAGAAAGAAGAAAAAATCCCAGTTGGTAGAATCTTGAGGGGATTCATTGACCTTGTGATACTCAGCAAACCAAGTCAGTGAATGATGCTGTTTCCTGAGTTAATTTCTGAGAAGCAAATGTTCACAAAGATTTTATAGGTCCCAGTATGACAATATCTTCTCCAGTCTCTTCACTGTTCTCCATCTCTTTGCCCGTCACCATGACAACCCACATAGGTATTAGCCAAGAAACCTGGAAGGGACATTTTTAGTGTTTTACTTCATCTCTTTTCTTAGATATTTCACAGAATGATACATATTTGAGAATGTCCTAGGATAGACGAATTAGAGATTTTCAAGCTCCAAAATTATAACAGATTATGGCAAGGGGCATATCCTTATTAGAGAGCCATTGAAGATGTAGCAGTGGTACACCGTAACAAATATTAGTTGCAATAAAAGGAAGAAAAAGGAAGGCAATCTCTATGCAAATATAGAACCACTTAACTTTAGTGAAGAAATGTCAGAGGCCTTATTCAGATCTCAAGAAAAGGAGAGTTGAGAGTGTTCTACCTAAATTCACTGTGATTTGGCTTTCATACCAGACTTCTATATGATCAATATAAAAATACCTTTAGCATTAGGCCTCAGCAACCTTAACTTGCTAATATTCTTTAACATCTAGTTGTGGGGAAGTTGGGCTTCCCTGGTAGCTCAGACACTAAAGAATCTGCCTGCAATGCAGGAGACCCTGGTTCGATCCCTGGGTTGGGAAGATCCCCTGGAGGAGGAAATGGAAACTCACTCCAGTATTATTGCCTGGAGAATTCCATGGACTGAGGAAACTGGTGGGCTATAATCCATGGGGTCGTAAAAGAGTCAGACACAATTTAGCAACTAACACTTTTTTTTTTAAATAAAGAAGTGTGCCTCAGAGTTGTTGTATAGTCACTAAGTCATATCCAACTCTTTTGCAACCCCTAGCCTACCAGGCTCCTCTGTCCCTGGGGTTTCCCAGGCAAGAATACTGGAGTGGGTTACCATTTTCTTCTCCAGAGGATCTTCCCAACCCAGAGATAGAGCCCAGGTCTCCTGCATTGCAGGCAGATTCTTCACCACTGAGCCACCTGAGAAGGCCGTGCTTCAGTATACACATAGTAATTTTCTCTCCTCAGCAGCTTCATGATGTATCTATTAGCTACTACTGTTTAACAAACAATTCCAAAGCTCATTGGCATACAACAACAAACATTTATGCACAATAATATGTCTAAGAATTGGCTGGAATGGCTCTGCTTCAGGTTCTGGATTAGAAGTTCAGTTCCAGTGGCTCTGCTCCATATTCTTTTCATTTTTATGCTATGAGGAATGTGTCCTTCTAGTAACAATGACAGAAAGGAAGAAAGGCAAAAACATGTAGTTTCTATTATTGCCAAGGCTTAGAACAAGAGCTCTATCACTTTCCTCCATGTTCCATTGACCAAAGCAAGTCATATGTCCTGAGCCCAACATCAATGAAGCAGAAAAACATACTCCACTCAGTGGTATGAAATTCAAAGTCACATGACAAGAGTGTGACATCAAGGAGAAACAGAGAATGGGAACAATAATGTGGTCTGTCACACACGATCATGTCTGGACTCCAAATCAGAGGTTGGCACTTTTTTTCTGCAAAAATGGAGACAGTAAATATTTTAGGCTTTGTGGGCCATATGGTCTCCGTCACAACTATTCAACTCTGCCATTTGCCATTGTAGTGCAAACACAGCCATAGATGATACATAAATGAATGAGCATGGCTGTATTCCAATAAAACTTAATTTATTGACACTGAAATTTGAATTTTATGTCATTTTCATATGTTACAAAATGTTCTTCTTTTCATTTTTTCCAACCATTTAAAAATACAGAAACCATTATGAATTCACAGGTTGCACAAAAATAAACAGTAGGCCAGACGTGACCTATGAGCCACAGTTTGCCCCCCACCACCCCCCCAATTGTCTGCTGCCTTTCAAGTTTCACCTGCCATCTAACATTCCAATGATATGAAAACATAGTTTCCCAAACAATGCATTCGATATACTGATATCTTAACCCTTGTGTTTGTTCTTGCCTGCCCCCAGAATGTCCTTCCCCTCTCCCTTGTCTGTTTAGGAAACTTCTAGTCCTTCTTCTACTTCACTGAGTGTTTTCACATCTGCAGTGCCTTCTCAGATTCTCTGGGACTAAGGTGATTCATCTTCTATACCCTCATTGCATTATACATATGTGTTAGCCTAGGTAGATGAGCTTTTGTAGTATACAGCACTGAAATTTAAATGGCTTAGCACAATAAATGTTTCTTTCTCACTCACATAATGGGGCCATGGAATCAGTTAAGCATTTGAGCTCTACTCTATTCAGTCATTTAATGACTCAGTCTCCTGTCTTGTGAATCATTCCTGTTCTGCAGTCAAATGAGGAAGAGAGTAAGGGCTGTGAGTGGTTGTATGGGCCAGGCTTGGAGCACATTCTCTCTGCTGCTGTTCCATTGGTGAGGGCCCCATCCTTTGGCCACATGTAACAGCAGAGGGAGCTAGAGAGGACGTTGAATAAATGAATGAATGAGTTGTGAGTATAGGAGAATTTCATTCGTTTGGCTCTTGGTAGTTGACTAAAACACTAACACCAACTGAACTTGCTAAAAGCAAGCAGGACTGAGTTATATCCAGTTCAAGTAAATTTCATGTTCCCTTTTCCCCTGTGTTTTTAGAGTTGATATAGGTCTTTTGCAAAATGTGTCCTCCTCTATGTGAATTTCCTTTCACCAGTTAACAGAACGATTTCACTCAGGCCTGCCTTAGCTTTGTCCTTCCTCTAATAGTGTGTTTGCTTATGTTGGGGACTACCAACGACTTACAGGCATAACAGTTTTGTTAGGCAGTTCCCTACCCACATTCTCCCCAAATTCCACCCACAACCCCCAACTCTGCTGCCATGAGTGTGGCCTTGCCTCTCCAGCCCATCTGCACTTGCTCTTGACTGAGAGGGAATTAATGGTATTCGCTGTTAGCTTGTTTGTCTCACACAGCTTCAAGATGTGTCCCTTTGTCCCTTTGTCGGCATGCTGGCTCATACAACAGCTGCTTCTCTCAGTCATTCCTACTGAGAGAAAACAATGGTGCTTCCTGTTGATAGAGTTCCTTTGCTCTGAATCAAAGAAAAGATGTTAAGGCCATGGAATCCTATTTAATGCTGTCTCTGGGAGCTATTGGTTTTTTGATCATACATACACTTGCTAAGATTAAATCCAGCATGGTATATTCTGAAAGGGGCTGTAAAGCACAAAGGGCAGAAAAGATGAATAACATGATGAGTTCGATTTTTTTTATTTAATTTTTATTTTATATTAGAATATAGTTAATTACAAGTTGTGTTAGTTTCAGGTGTACAGCAAAGTGATACTAATACATACTTATATATCTATTTTTTTTCAGATTCTTTTCCCATATAGGTTATTATAGAATATTGACAGAGGATGAGATGGCTGGATGGCATCACTGACTTGATGGACGTGAGTCTGAGTGAACTCCGGGAGTTGGTGATGGACAGGGAGGCCTGGCGTGCTGCAATTCATGGGGTCGCAAAGAGTCGTACACAACTGAGTGACTGAACTGAACTGAATGTCATTTGTAGGCACATGAAAGTTTAAGAAACTCTGATTTAGAATTCCTCCTTGTATAGAAGAGTAAACGTGTCAAATGATGGGCCTCAGCTCCATCAGCTAGTGCAGATGCAGGACTGAAATCCAGGTTGCCACAGAGATGGGGCAGAGGATGCATTCCATGTAGAGAGGGTGGGGTGAGACAAGAGAGTTGGTGGTGTCTTAAACTGTGTTCATAGTCAACAGCCTCTGAGATGCAGATTGGAGTAGATGTGTACTAGGGACAGAATTTCTAAAGGAGGTGGGGAGAAGCAAGATTGAACAGAGGGAGAATTTGAACTTCACTGTTGCAGTAGAGGACTCAACAGACAACATAGGAAGCTGGGATGGCCTTTCAAGGTTGTCCTATGTCAAGGCAAGAGAGACAGACCTTTGTACCCCCCTGCCTTGACCAGCCATTAGGTGACAATTGCCCCTGAATGAGGGTGATTCCCAGGGTGAGATAGTTGTGAACCTTGTGTCAGCCAAGTGGGAGATGAATGCCTTGATCCTGAAGGAAGGGGGTCCAGGCATTGCCCTGTGATGTTCACCACAGAGGAGAGGCTGCAGAAAGGTTTTAAGCTTTCTGCCAAGAACAATAGGAAATCATTCAGAATGACATAATAAAATTTGCAATTGATAACAGTTCCTTTGGCTCCTGTGTGGCAGTGGATCAGAAGGAACCAGAATCAAAGAAAAGTGATCTGTTAGTGAACAGTCACTCAGACAAAAGGAGTAACCACCTTTAGAAGTGGCAAAATTCAAGAGACACTTTGTGCTTAGAAAGTACAAGATAGTGTGATTCATTTGCAGTTGAAATGTGGAGAAGGAAGGGTCCTGATGGGCCATGGGCTTCTGGAAGGGTTCACTGGGAGAATTAAGATCAGTTTCTAGGAATGGAATCACTGGTCACTGAAGGAGAAGATTGGCAAAAGGATGTTAAAGTCTTCTTTAGTAATTTCAGTTCAGTTCAGTTCAGTCGCTCAGTCATGTCCGACTCTGAGACCCCATGAATCGCAGCACGCCAGGCCTCCCTGTCCATCACCAACTCCTGGAGTTCACCCAAGCTTATGTCCATCAAGTCGGTGATGCCATCCAGCCATCTCATCCTCTGTCATCCCCTTCTCCACTCAGTTTGCCACAAAATTTTAAACTCTTATTGAACTCATCTTGTTTAGAATTATCATCTCCAGAAACCACAGTTCCTCTAGCATGCATGGTGGATATTGAGGGACTATTCTCCAGATGTCCTCAAGAAAATTTGAAGCTTCTGAATTTTTTGTTTGTTTGCTTTCCCATTGTTGTTTTATTTAACTGTATCTTACAAATGCTTTTGGTGAAATAGTTCTAAATTACTACTTTGTTGAGCATAAAAAATAAAGGAACAATCATAAGAAAATCAATTTGACATAAGATTCTTTTATCTAAAAGAACACACCTGTAAAATTATACCAAAACCACTAAGTAAACAAAGGACCCTAAGAAAATAGTATCAAAGCAGAGTTTCTGGTGGTATATGTGTATGAGTTTGTGTGCATTCCCCTTTTACTCCTTCTAAAGCCAAATCAAGCCTTTGTACCCTGACACCCAACTAAATCTTGGAGACAGAGCTTTGGGCAAAGTAGGAAAAAAATAGTTTCATTGCTTTGTCAGTCAAAGGGGGCCACTGTGGACTACTGCCCTCAAAATTGTGTTCCAGCCTCAAGGGATAAGTAAGGAGTTTTATGATAATAGTTCATAGAGGGCGTGATCAGCTCATGGGCAGTCTTCTGATTGGTTGGTGGTGAGGTAAGTGGGAGTCAGCATCAGCAACCTTCTGGTTCCCACAGGTCTGAGGTCTAGTGCTTGTGGGCAGCACGCTGTTAACTTCTCCCACCTGGTGAGGGTTTCAGTGTCTGTGAAACAGCTCAAAAATATTGTTCCATATATCCCTTAAGGGAGTTTTCCAGGATGCTGCCCAAGGCTGGACTATTGCTTCTTTTGACTATTTCTCCGTTCTCTCCTCATCCCCGCCCCCCTTCCGTAATTAGCATGTATTTGAATCTACTCCTTGGAACTCAGGGAAGGTCTCGGAGGCTGAATGAAGCTTATTTCCTGTAATCAAGAAATGGGGGAGCACTTCCCTGGTGGTCTGGTGGTTAGAACTTAGTGCTTTCACTGCTGAGGATGGAGGTTTGAAACTGAGTGGTGTTCCTGGGCACAGAGCCCCTTTCTGTCCCCCGTTTCTTGTAGGCAGTACTCCAGACTTCAGCCTCCATGACCTTCCCTGAGTTCCAAAGAGCAGATTCAGTTGCTAGTCAAGGGAGGAACAGCCAAGAGTTACCAAGTCCAGGCTCGCTCTGCTCACCACACAATAGGCCAGTGAATCCGAGAGACGAGGTATTGAAG
Organism: Bos indicus; assembly: GCF_029378745.1. Lineage (NCBI taxonomy): Eukaryota > Metazoa > Chordata > Mammalia > Artiodactyla > Bovidae > Bos > Bos indicus. Next base: position 139,148,578 of record NC_091789.1, read on the forward strand.
CAAGGAAGAGACTTTAACTGGGGAGCCGGCAGACCGAGAAGATGGCAGGCTAGTGCCTCAAAATAACCATCTTATTTGGGTCTGGATGCCAGGTTCTTTTATAGATGAGGGGGCCAAGAAGCAATGAGGAACTAAAGTCAAAAAAGCAGAATAGAGAGGGAGATACTGTGAGGAAGCAAAGTGAAAGGGTCTTCAGTCCTGCAAAACATCTCCAAGGGAATATCCAGCCTTCAGAAGGGGTGTGTCAATCTCTTCGCTTCGCAGGTGGGCGGGGACAAACTCTCTCTCCATCAGCTGAACAAAGGCACTCTAGTTTACTGTCAAACAGAGGGGCCATGGGGTTGAAAAGAGTCAGACAGGACTATAAGACTGAATTGAGAGGGGCAGGATCCTCTAGGCAAGCCATTGAGTGTGATTATAATAACAAAAGCAACAAAAAGCAAGTCAAACACACAGTCTCCAACATGGAGTCAGAATTGGCTTCCTCCAAAGCCACCTGAGGCAAGATTAAAGGAAAGCTCATCAACATTAGGAGACCTGACCACCTGAGACCCTGCACACACCCTAATCTTGACAGCAACCCCACCCTTGAACTATTGCCCTAAAACTCCTCATCAAAGGCCCCTGGAGTGGCTAACATTTCGAGGCTGGAGCCCGCTGTGTCCCTCTTTACCTGGCAAAGCAAAAAGCTGTTTTTTACTACTTCACCCAAAACTCTGTCTAAAGTTCGATTTAGCAGTGGTGCACACAGAGGCTGAACTTTCGGCATCAGGTTCAGAGCCTGGTGGGGGAACTACTACAAGCTGTGATGCCAAAAAAAAAAATGGGGACCCAGAAAGGCTTTTGTGCCCAGGGGCCCCACAGGGTCCTGCTCAGTTTCACTTCTCCATTTTTTTTAATCACCCTAGTTGGCAAAGCCAGGCACTCAATAAATATATACCGTTATGCATTCAAACTCACATACTTCAAATACAGTTCAGCACCAGCATTGTGGGGTGCAGAGGAAATAGAGATGAATGGGTCCATTTCTACTCTTGAGGAGCTCACAGCACAGAAATAAATATTTTCCTGTTATAAATTATAATTAAACTTAATAAATGCTAAAATAAATTAATTATGCTTAATTCTAAGTGATCTTTTTTAGATTTTAATATTTATGAAATCAATATGCACTCTGAAACATAATATTAGAAGAGAGAGAAAATGCTGTGTTGTTAGCCTGAATATTTGAATTTAGCCATGTATTAAAGGAATCCATTCATGTGATTGCCACCTCCATTGAGATATTTGCTTTGAAAGTGCTACACATAGTTGAATTTTAATTTATATTTACATCCTTGTTTTTTAATAAACTTTCAATTTTTAAATAGCTTTATACATATAGAAAAGTTGGAGTGTAATACAGAGTCCTGCATATCCCATAACCAGTTTCTCCTATTATTAGTTTATCATACTGCCATGGTACATTTGTCTCAATTAATGAAACAATATTGATACATTATTACTAACTGAAGTCCATATCACATTTCCCTCGTTTTTCCCTAATACCCTTTTTCTTTTCTAGAATCCCATCCAGGATACCACAGTACATTGATTTGTTGTATCTTCTTAGGCTCTTTTTGGCTAGGACAGTTTCTCCAAATTTCCTTGTTTTTGATAATCTTGACAGTTTTGAGGAGGACTGGTTAACTGTTTTATAAAATGTCTCTCTAGTGAAATTCATCTGATGTTTGTCTCATGATTAGATTAGGGCTGTGACTTTTGGGAGAGAAGTGTTCAGAGGTAAAGTACTATTCTTAGAGCATCATCCAAGCTATCAAAAGGACTTAACGTGACTGATGTTCACCTTGATCGCCTGACTGAGATAGTATTCGTATTTGATGGTGTCTCTATCATAAAGTTAATCTCTTTTCTGTCCCCATATTGTACTTTTTGGAAGGAAGTCACTTTGCATAGCCCACAATTAAGTAGGGAATGATGCTTTGCTTGAGGACAGAGTATACACATAAATTATTTGAAATGTTTCCGCAGAGGATGTGGGACTTGCTGCTTTTCCTCTAGTTAGGTATTTAGTTACTTAGTAATCCAATCGTTTATTAATATTTCTATTCATATGGACTCATGGATATTTATTCTGTACTTTGGATTATAATCCTACACTACTTTATTTTGTTGCTCAAATTATTGCAAGTTTGTCCATCAGGACATTTCAGTTGACTCCTGCATCCCTCAACATACTCCCATCATTGTACGTGTGTGTTTTTTTTAAAGCATTTTCTTTATTTCTGTCTCTGAAGGAGGAAACAGACAGAACAGGCTCCATCTTGAAAGCAGGACTTCCTTCCTTTTCCTTTGTGCCGGGTCTCTAGTTTCAGAGAATTTGGGGAGGTAGGTTTGAGCACGTACACTTAGAGTATATAAGGTTTTCACAAAAACTGGTCGGGGTCCTTGGCTAAGAGGAGACTCTGCCTCGGGCCCGCGGGTGTAATAAATTGCACTCCACTATCTGCATTGTCCTTCTGAGTGAGTTTGTTTCCCGGGTCGCATCTCTACAAAATGCTCCAGACTTGTCTTGTGTATTTCCTGGCCCAGTCCTAGAATCAACTGTTGGCTCAAAAAGCCCTAGCTCCTTTTATTGGAGAATGATATTACAAACAAAGATTTGGGCAGTAGGTACTTTGTCTTTTAAAATAGCTTTTAAAAATATTCCACTCATATTGCATTGGAAAGAAACATTGCCATACAAACAGAAGATTTCTTGTGACCAGGACATGCAACAAAGGCAGAATCTCAGAAGCAACCACAGGATTTTGAAAGCCAAGAGTGGTTGGTGTGACAAGGGACTATTTCCCAGGCACCAAAGAGCAATTAATCTAAAGCAGCTTCTGGCTGACTTTCAAAAGAAGCTTATTCTCTTCCAGCAAAAATGGGATTTGATTAAAGAAAAAAATGAAACCAGAATTTATCCAAATGAGAAATATAGGCATAGCATTGGCATTCTTAGATGGTCTTCCAAACATACTGTCATCCTACTGGTGGAGAAGTCATATCTAGCAGCTCAGATGTTGAAAGCAGTCCATCACTGTGTGCTGTGCATCACTGCAGCCACTAAAAATGAGCCCCTGGAAGTTTTAGACTCTGAAGCATAAAGAAGGCTTAGATGCAATCTGGTGATATTGAAAAGTGTGGTATATTAATATATGAATGCCTGTTTTCTTATTTTAGGTACATTTAGTGTAGTTGTTTTAATCCCTAAAATATCTATAATTAAATTGATGGTTTTACAGTCAATGGATGTTTAGAATCAAGGAAATACTTCTTTCCTCCAGGCCATTCATTCCTGAACAGTGGGAGTTCCAGAAGGCTCAAGGCCTTTTCCTGGCCTCCCACTAGGGCTAATAAAATTTAGTTTTCCTTAGATCCATTTTGTGAAGTCCTTGTGAAATCACCAGTTTCTCCCTCTCCATCACTTGCTCTTTTGCTCTCTCCAGCCTATGAAAATCTTTTTGAATGTCAGGTGTACTTGTCAGCATTACTCTAGCTTCTGGCTTTGTAAAAAGATGAAGTGTTCTGTTTTTTCTCTATTCCCTGCAACTGTCTCAATGGTTTAGGAATATTTGAAACTTAAGATTTGAAAAAATGCTTCTGTGAAAACGTTTTTCTCAGTTTCTCCTATTGCTATTGATCTCTTTAAGCATTTTACATCTTTCTGCATCATTTTTTACAAATATGCAGTACTGGAAATTTTTCCTTTTTATCCAGATTATTTAAATTATTAGCATAAAAATGTGTAGAATATTTGTATAATTCTTTACTGTTTTCTCTGGATACATGATGCTCCTATTATATTCTTAATTTGTTTGCTGAGTTTCATCTTTTTTTCTTAATTAGACCAGTTAATGGTTCATTTGCAGTCTCTATGGTATGGCTAATGTTGACTTCCTCTGAGAGGACTTACACCAATATGCCACACCTCCCAGGACTGCTGCTGCCAGTGCCCCTGACCTGCAGCAGGCCACTGTCAACCCACGCCTCCACAGGAGACTCCCAAATACTCACCACTTCTTCATTGACTATGCTAAAGTCTTTGACTGTGTGGATCACAACAAACTGTAGAAAATTCTTGAAGAGATGGGAATACCAGCTCACCTTATCTGCCTTCTGGGAAACCTGTATGCAGATCAAGAAGCAATAGTTAGAACCAGACAGGGAACAATGGACTGGTTCAAAATTGGAAAAGGAGTACATCAAGGTTATATATTGTCACCCTGCTTATTTAACTTATATGCAGAGTACATCATGTGAAATGCCGGGCTGGATGAATCACAAGCTGGAATCAAGATTGCAGGGAGAAATATCAGTAATCTCAGATATGCAGATGATACCATTCTAATGGCAGAAACTGAAGAGGAACTGAAGAGCCTCTAGATGAAGGCAAAAGAGGAGAGTGAAAAAGCTGGCTTAGAACTCAACATTCAACAACTAACATCATGGCATTTAGTCCCTTCACTTCATGACAAATAGAAGGGGAAAAACATGGAAACAGTGACAGACTTTATTTTCTTGGGCTCCAAAATCACTATGGACAGTGACTGCAGCCATGAAATTAAGACACTTGCTCCTTGGAAGAAAAGCTATGACAAACTTAGTGTATTAAAAAGCTATGACCAACCTAGACAGCATATTAAAAAGCAAAGACATCCCTTTGCCAACAAAGGTCCATCTAGTCAAAGCTATAGTTTTTCCAGTAGTCATGTATGGATGTGAGAGTTGGAACATAAAGAAGGCTGAACGCTGAAGAATTGATGGTTTTGAACTGTGGTGTTGGAGAAGACTCTTGAGAGTCCCTTGGACAGCAAGGAGATCCAATCAGTCAATCCTGCTACTGCTGCTAAGTCGCTTCAGTCGTGTCCGACTCTGTTTGACCCCATAGATGGCCTCCCACCAGGCTCCCCCATCCCTGGGATTCTCCAGGCAAGAACACTGGAGTGAGTTGCTGTTTCCTTCTCCAATGCATGAAAATGAAAGTGAAGTCACTCAGTCGTGTCCGACTCTTAGCAACGCCATGGACTGCAGCCTACCAGGCTCCTCCATCCATGGGATTTTCCAGGCAAGAGTACTGGAGTGGGGTGCCATTGCCTTCTCCATAGTCAATCCTAAAAGGAACCAATCCTGAATATTTATTGGAAAGACTGATACTGAAGCTCCAATACTTTGCCACTTGATGTGAAGAGCCAACTCATTGGAAAAGACCCTGATGCTGGGAAAGATTGAGGGCAAGAGGAGAAGGGGACAACAGAGAATGAGATGGCATCATTGACTCAATGGACATGAGTTTGAGCAAACTCCAGGAGATAGTGAAGGACAGGGAAGCCTGGCATGCTGCAGTCACGTGGGGGTGCAAAGAGTTGGACCTGACTGAGTGACTGAACAACAACGAACAACCTATATGTCAAATTAAAACATGGTGAACATGCCACTATGGACTTACAGCATAACAAATAAGCATGTGTATGTGTGTGTGTGCATATATGTGTTAAGGATAAAATAAACTACATTTTAATATATGCAAAACAAAATACATGTTGACCTGCCTCTTGAGAAATCTGTATGCAGGTCAGGAAGCAACAGTTAGAACTGGACATGGAACAACAGACTGGTTCCAAATAGGAAAAGGAGTACGTCAAGGCTGTATATTGTCACCCTACTTATTTAACTTATATGCAGAGTACATCATGAGAAACACTGGACTGGAAGAAACACAAGCTGGAATCAAGATTGCTGGGAGAAATATCAATAACCTCAGATATGCAGATGACACCATCCTTATGACAGAAAGTGAAGAGGAACTTTTTAGTTCCTCTAAAAAGCCTCTTGATGAAAGTGGAAGAGGAGAGTGAAAAAGTTGGCTTAAAGCTCAACATTCAGAAAACGAAGATCATGGCATCTGGTCCCATTACTTCATGGGAAATAAATGGGGAAACAGTGGAAACAGTGTCAGACTTTATTTTTGGGGGCTCCAAAATCACTGCAGATGGTGACTGTAACCATGAAATTAAAAGACGCTTACTCCTTGGAAGGAAAGTTATGACCAACCTAGATAGCATATTGAAAAGCAGCGACAGTACTTTGCCAACAAAGGTTCGTCTAGTCAAGGCTATGGTTTTTCCTGTGGTCATGTATGGATGTGAGAGTTGGACTGTGAAGAAGGCTGAGTGCCGAAGAATTGATGCTTTTGCACTCTGGTGTTGGAGAAGACTCTTGAGAGTCCCTTGGACTGCAAGGAGATCCAACCAGTCCATTCTGAAGGAGATCAGCCCTGGGATTTCTTTGGAAGGAATGATGCTAAAGCTGAAACTCCAGTACTTTGGCCACCTCATGTGAAGAGTTGACTCATTGGAAAAGACTCTGATGCTGGGAGGGATTGGGGGCAGGAGGAGAAGGGGTCGACAGAGGATGAGATGGCTGGACGGCATCACTGACTCGATGGATGTGAGTCTGAGTGAACTCTGTGAGTTGGTGATGGACAGGGAGGCATGGCGTGCTGCAATTCATGGGGTCGCAAAGAGTTGGACACGACTGAGTGACTGAACTGAACTGAACTGAACCCATGAATTATATAACACTCTACTGCATCACAAGGAGAATATCTAAGTTGATGCTATTTAGACCCTAGGATGTTCCCAAAGACAAATTCATAAAACAATCTTTCAACAAAAATACAGTGAAATCTAACCTGGGAGGAAACTAACTAGCAGTCATCCTCCATACCATCACAGATAGTTTTTTCTGCCGTGTTTTTGTTGGAGTATGGCTTCTACTCCAATGTTTACTAAACACATCTGCAGTTTAAAATCATCTGGGAAGTTTTTTTTTTTTTTTTAACATTTCAAAGCCCAGGCATACCTCAGAACAATTAAATGTAATCTCTGCATAAGACACAGACATCAGTATTTTTGACATACCCCAGGTGATTCCAACATGGCAACATAGTAAGACCCACTATCCCATGCACACAGTCTAGGAACACACAGCTAAACCTTGCTTACAATTCATCCTCGGTGTTGTGAAGCAGTAGTTCTCAAGCTTGATCTGTATATCAGAATCACTAGAAAGGCTTATTAAAACAGATATCTGGGCTCAAGCCTACACTAAGTGATTCAATAAGTGTGGGGTGTAGCCCAAGAGTTGACATCTCTAACGAAATCCCTGGCAATGCTGATGCTGGTGCTCTTCAGACCATAGTTTGAGATCCTTATTGTAAAGTATTGGCTTTAGTTTCAGAAAGGAAAAAAAGTATTTGAAATTTAACTTTGGTATGAATTCTTTCAAGAAGCTGCCATGACTAAACTTTTTAAAAAGAAAGCATATTGAGTACATTTTTAAAGACCATATAAACTTACATTTTCTAAACCTGCTTTATTCTCATTTAATAGAAGTCTTTATGAAGTATTTATTAACAAGTACTTTGTAGGCAATGGAGCTAATTGCCATATTAACAATTCAAGTGTTATGTAGTTGTTTCAATCTAAGAACTTCATTTAGCATTTTAGCATTAATTTCTAATTAACTGCTAATGTTGTCTTATGTTTTTTTATGAGCCCATCTACATGCAGATTAATTCTTAATCTGCACTGATTTCTGTAGAGAAAGGGCTCAATGTTTCTTTTCTTTCTAAGGATATATAATAGTAACCTGAATAAAAGAAAACCTCTCTATGGTGACTGAGTGTCTGTGTGTGAACATGGGTGTGTCAGCAGTGTGAACACTAATACAGTGCTGTGAAGTCTGGTATTTAAAGACAACCGTCCAGTTGCAGATGAAAGGTTTTGAATTCTTATGCTGTACAGGTCACTAAAACTTACAAGAAATAGTAATGTTCCCTGTTAGCTTAGACCCTAAGACATGGGGCAACAAATTATGCCCATAGACCAAACTCAGCCCATACTTATTTTGTAAATTATGATTTATTGGAAAACAGCCATGCTCACACTTTTATATATTATGTAGGGCTGCTCTTGGGGCTTCCCAGGTGGTGCTAGTGGTAAAGAGATCTAAAAGTTTGATCCCTGAGTAGGGACGGTCTCCTGGAGGAGGGCATGGTAACCCACTCCAGTATTCTTGCCTGAAAAAACCCATGGACAAAGGAGCCTGGTGGGCGACAGTCCATAGGATCACAGAGTCGGACACAACTGAAGCAACTTAGCAACCACACATGCTCAGGGCTGCTCTTGGGCTACAATGGTAGGTTTGAGTAGTTCAGGCTACAAGTTCAGTTCAGTTCAGTTGCTCAGTCATGTCCGACTCTTTGCGACCCCACGGACTGCAGCACGCCAGGCCTCCCTGTCCATCACCAACTCCCGGAGTTTACTTAGACTCATGTCCATTGAGTCGGTGGTGCCATCCAGCCATCTCATCCTCTGTCATCCCTGTCTCCCTAAAATAATTACTAACTGGCCCTTTATTAAAAAAAGAAAAATAACATTTCTAGCCCTACTGATCAACTTTGTATGTGCCGGAGTGATTATCCATCCACATAATTATGCAGCCATAGGATCATCCTAGCTGTTGGGTTGGTCAAAAAGTTCATTTGGGTTTTTCCATAAGCTGTTACAGAAAACTAAAGTTTTTGACCAACCCAATATATTCTCCCACATGGTTCTCATGACTACCAAGGAGGCTTTGTCAAGTATTTCACTCAGGTCTTGGTCTTGTAAATTTGTCAAGGAGGTAAACGGAGCTACTTTAGCATGCTGTATAAATACTGAATCTTTTACTGGCTGGAAATAGTGGCTCATCTAGCGTTCATCCTGTCACTTTGAGAATCTAAGAGTTATCTTGCTGAATCAGAGTCCTAGTTGACTAACTCTAATGTTCTTTGTGGGGAATTTCTGAGAAATACTTTTTGCATCGGTTGTTCGTACTACTCATCCATGTGATAAACAGTAGTTGACCTCAGGGGCAGTTGGTAAAAGATTAAGAAGATGTGTTAGCAATAGTGAGAATCATGAGAGTGGATCCATGTGACGAGAGGACAATATTAACCTCTGTGGGCTTAAAGATATGAGAGCGACAACTGCCTATTTCATTACAACTTGCTATTCAAATGAGTTATATAGGGATGGGATTAGCATTTCCTGTTAGATAAGACACTTAAAATAATAACTTGTGAAGCAAAAAAATAAGTGGATGGGAAAGCAAATAGATAGATGGAAAGGTGACTAGAAAATTGTCAGCTTGCATGTCCTAAGAGGAAGATTCTGCAACACATGAGAATCTATGTATGGAGTGAGGTGAGGTATGTGGTTGAGGAAGCAGCTATAGCAAGAGGAAAGTAATTACAAAGTGAGAGGGGCGATTAAGAAAAGTCAATAACAACTTGGAAATTAATGTGATAAGATGGCAAAAAGGAAGCCAGCCGACTGAAGGAAGCTGGAGTCGTCTTGTGCCTCACTGCTCTAGAGATTGCACCCTGAATACCAGATTTAGCTCTGTTGTGAGACGTCAAGGATTTGTAGAAGACATGAGACTAGTAATGAAAATTACTGAGCCCTGAGAAAAACTAATTTATAGATAAAACAGTGCATTACTTCTTATCAGATGAGTGACGAGAACAGTGCAGTGAAAAGGCGGAGGGGTGGGGGTGGTGTTGAAATAAATACTCCTGCCTCACTAAGAAAGTAAGGTAGATTCATGCCCATAACTCTTGTGTTTATATTGTATTTTTGTGACCACCATGCATAAGCAGAATCACACAGTAAAATTCAAATCCTTCTCCCTTGCTTCTACTGAAGAAGAAAGGAAAGGAAAGGGGTAAAGGTGAGTTGGTGGAAATATTTGATGCTATTTCATCTGTAATCAGAGATTTAAGTGACAAGGAAGCACATGCTAATATTGACTGGTTTTATTGTGCATTTTCCATTTAAATTTACTTATTGAGACCTTGCTTGATAGATTTTTATAGTACATTCTAAATTTAAACTTACCTATCACAGTCCCTGCTGTTGCCAGGCATTGTACTAGGAAGTGACCAAATAAGACACAGTCTCTGTCCTCAAAGACTTACGGAGAGTCAGATAAGTAGTCAGATATTTAATATGAGGTCCAGAGGAGAGACATCTGGAGAAATCTAGGAAAGCTTCCCGGATGTGACCCCTAAACTGAGACCAGAGGGGAAATTGCTAGTTATTAAAGAGAAGGGCTGGGGTACAAGTATCCTCTGCAAAAGAAGCATGAAAGGTGATGTGGTAGACTGATTGCAAAAATGGCCCAGATTTTCCATTTGTTTACATGTCCACCTTTTTGCAATGTGGCTTTGCAGCTCCTCCCGTCAAGTAGTGGAATCTATTTTCAACTCATTGATTCTAGGATAACCTTGTGACTTCCTTTGGCTAATAGAATGCAACAGAAATCATCATATGTTAGTTTCATGGCTAGGTATCAGGAGGTCTTGTCTGTATCTGCTTTCTCTCTCTCACTCTTTTTTCCCTTTCTTTTTAACTCTCCCACCACCATGAGAATGAACCAGGGTTTGCCTACTGGGGGTGAGACATTCTGTGGAGGAGAGCCAGATAAGGCCAAGCCAGATCATTCTAGACCAGCAAGTCCCCACTTGGCCTGCTAAATGAATAAAGACAAATGAACTAGTCCACTGGAGATCAGATGAATCTGGCCCGAAGAATTACTCGTCTAACCCATAGGTCCATGGGAAGTAATAAATGATTGCTGTTATAAGACACTGAGTTTTGGAATTATTTGTTATGCAGCATTCACTTACTAATACAAATAATCTGAAGGTATAAGAGAACAAGGCCAATTCAATAAACTAGAAGAAGTCTAGGACAGATGGAGGGAGAAGGATGAAAGATGATGATGGAGAGCCAAGCAAGAACTGGATCCTTCAGAGTTGTATAAGCCTTATTAAGTGATAGGAAACCCTCTAGAGATTTGAAAAAGATATATGATCAGAATTTCATTGTTGACATATTACTGCTTATAAAGGTCAGTGGCTAGGAGGAATGCAAAGCTAGGATGAGGGAGGCCAGTAAAGTGATTACCATTTGTAGTGATCCAGGTTAGCATTGATCATATTCTAACTAGAATACAGACCATGAGGTAGAGTAGAAATGGACACATTGGAAACATAATTGAGGGATAGAATTAGGAGGACTTGATGCTTTGTCAGAAGTGAAAGATGAAGGAAAGAAAAAGTTCAAAACTGATGCCTGATGTCTAATTAGGCCAAATAAAAGGCTGGGGGGAGCTCATTCTCTGTCAGAAACTCAGAGAGATTGAGGTTTGGATGGGAGCAGAGGAGATAATAAACGTAGTTCTGGATTTATTAAGATTGCGATGCCAGTATGATACCCAGTCACAGATGCATAACAAAGAGCTGGTTATACAGATCTGATGCTCAGGAGAACAACTTGGGTTGGAGATCAGTTCAGTCACTTAGTCGTGTCCAACTCTTTGCAACCCCATGGACTACAGCATGCTAGGCTTCCCTGTCCATCACCAACTCCCAGAGCCTACTCAAACTCATGTCCATCGAGTCAGTGATGTCATCCAACCATCTCATCTCATCTTCTGTCATCCCCTTCTCTTTCTGCCTTCAATCTTTCTGAGCATCAGGGTCTTTTCCAGTGAGTCAGTTCTTCGCATCAGGTGGCCAAAGTATTGGAGTTTCAGCTTCAGCATCAGTCCTTCCAATGAATATTCAGGACTGATTTCCTTTAGGATGGACTGGTTGAATCTCCTTGCAGTCCAAGGGACTCTCAAGAGTCTTCTCCAACACCACAGTTCAAAACCATCAATTCTTTGGTGCTCAGCTTTATTTATAGTCCAACTTTCACATCCATACATGACTACTAGAAAAACCATAGGTTTGACTAGATGGACCTTTGATGGCAAAGTAATGTCTCTGCCTTTTAATATGCTGTCTAGGTTGGTCACAGCTTTTCTCCCAAGGAGCAAGCATCTTTTAATTTCATGGCTGCAGTCACCATCTGCAGTGATTTTGGAGCCCAAAAGTAAAGTCTCTCACTGTTTCCTCATCTATTTGCCATGAAGTGATGGGACCAGATGCCATGATCTTAGTTTTCTGAATGTTGAGTTTTAAGCCAACTTTTTCACTCTCCTCTTTCACTTTCATCAAGAGGTTCTTTAGTTCTTTGTTTTCTGCCATAAGGGTGGTGTCATCTGCATATCTGAGGTTATTGATATTTCTCCCGGCAATCTTGATTCCCGCTTTTGATTCATCCAGCCCAGCATTTCTCATGATGTACTCTGCATATAAGTTAAATAAGCAGGGTGATAATATACAGCCTTAAAATACTCCTTTCCCGATTTGGAACCAATCTGTCGTTCCATGTCCTTTTTTTTTTTTTTTTTTTTTCATTTTTAAAAAAAATTTTTTATTATTATTATTTTTTTTTTTACTTTACAATATTGTATTGGTTTTGCCATACATCAACATGCATCCGCCATGGGTGTACACGATGGGGATCACGTGTACATCCATGTCCATTTTTAACTGTTGCCTCTTGACCTGAAAACAGATTTCTCAGGAGGCAGATCAGGTGGTCTGGTATGCCCATCTCTGAGATACCTGGGCAATTGTCAGCCTACAGCTGGTACTTGAAACCACTTAAACATTTACTGACCACCTAATATGTGTCATATGCTGAAGTTTGTGCCAGGAATATGGAGGCTGGCAATACCACTAGGCTATATAATCTAGTGGAGAAGGTTCAACATTGGTCAGATAATCACACAGTTATAAATGTAGTATTTTAGGTACTGAAAGAAAGATACAGTAGACCATGAGTATATAACAAAGAAACTTGATCCAGTCTAAAGAATAAAAGAATAATTCCTGGGAATAAAAGAGGGGGGGTGGCTTAAGCAAGAATCAGAATTATGAGACGTGTTTCTGAAGTCACATGGAGAGATGGAGTAGAAAAGAAAATGTTCCACAAAACCTGACAGGAGCAGTGAACCTAGTTTGCATGCATGTTCAGTCACTCAGCCTCGTCTGACTCTTTGCAACCCCATGGACTGTAGTGCACCAGGCTCCTCTGTCCGTGGGATTTCCCAGGCAAAAATGCTGAAGTGCATTGCATTTCCTCCTCCAGAGGATCTTCCCAAGCCAAGGGTCAAACCCGTAGCTTCTGCATTGGCAGGTGGATTCTTTACCACTGAGCCACCTGGGAAGCCTGAATCTAGTTTAAAAGCCTCTAAAATCAGTATGGCAGGATCACAAGGAGTGGGGTTGGAAGGAAAATTGGCACAAAATATGTATAGAGCTTCCCCAGTATTCTTGCCTTGGAAATTCCATGGACAGAGGAGCCTGGTGGGCTACAATCCATGGGGTCACAAAAGAGTTGCACACAACTGAGCGAGACAACAACAATGTATAGAGGAGTATTGGTAGATATGGAGAGAAATGGACAGATTTGCAAGGTATTTAAGAGGCAAAACTGACAAAACAACAAGCAGAGTTATAGGGAGAGGGATGAGAAATTATTGTTATAAATTTATATATATGTATAAATATATAATTAAAATTATAAATTTGGTGCAGGGAGTGTTGTTTTGTGTATCTGAACGGATGATGGTGTCATTCATTGAAATGGAAAACACTGGGGAACTAGAACTAGATCTAGATGTAGACACAAAATGCAAGGTATCAGTTTGGGGAATATTGAATTGGAGAAGCCTTTAAAATATCCAAGTGGCAAAGCTGAGGGAAAAACTGGAGCTCAGAAGGGATATCTGATCAGATATTTAATAAATTTGTGGATCATCAGGATTTAAATAGTAACCAAAGTCAAGGGCAGGGAGACTTTGAAGGGGAAAAAAAGGATTCTTAGAACCAAGCCTTGAAAAACTCAATATTTAATAGACAGATATTCTAAAATGAGCCCACAGAGTAGCCTAGATAGTCAGAGAAGGGGATGGGACGTGTTGTGTTAGAGAATCCAAGGCTATTTTAATACACACACACTCCACAGTCTTTAGGCTAAGTTGTCAGGGGAAAGATAGATAAAAATATCCACTGGATTTAGCCATGTGACATTTATCAATGACCTTCTCAAGAGTCATCCTGGTGGAGTGCTGAGAGTAGAAGCCAATATGTTAGAATGGGCTGAAGAAAAAGTGGGAGATGAGGAACTGGAAGAAACTTTGTAGGTAATTATCAGAAATTTTGGCTAAGAAGGAACAGCAAAGTATATAGATCACATAGCAAAGGTTGAAAGATTTTTATTGTTGATGATGTTGTTCATTTGTTTGTTTTTGGTGGGAGAGATTTGGGCTTGGGGCTGAAAGAATTCAGTAGAAGATGACATATGGAAGAAAAAGTGGAAGAATCCAAAGAAGTAGATGAGATCACTTAAGAAAAATGTATAGAAGGATAGGAGAAGATGATCTAGGAAGAAATATTTAAGAGATATTATCATTTTGATGGTTATCCTTAAATGGAATATTATGCTACCACTAAAAATAATCCTGAATAATATTTAATGATGTACAAAGATGGCCAGGATATTTCATTCTATGGATAACTATTATCTGTTTAACCAAGATAAGATGTAGAATATTATTCCAGTTTTATTTTTAAAAATTAAAAATATATACAGTAGAAAGTATGGAAAGATATGTACTGAGATACTTTTTTGTAGTTACTTAAAAAATAAGAGAGAAATATCATCATTTAAGGGAATGCAGAGGACAAACATACTGAGATCTAGATAGTGATAGGAGAAAAATCAGAATGTTGTTCCAGGGAAGCCATGGGAAAAGAATATTTCAAGAAGGGAGGGAGACCCACAGGGTCAAATGTGCTAAGAGGTCAAAGGTGATAAAGACTGAGAAATGGCTATTGGCTTCAGTCAGTGGTCAGAAAGGCCTGGGATAAGATTGGTTCCTTGGAGCATTGGGATGAGTCCAGATTACAGTGGACAGTAAGTATGTGTGGACAGCCATTTCACAGAGAATTTTCATGAAGAAGAGAGTGAGCCTGAAGATGGACAAGAAGTTACATACAGCCATGGGGGTTTGCTTTGGTATTTGTAAGTTCAAAGAGACTTGAATATAACTCAGTGTTGATGAGAAGGAAGAGACTGAACATACAAAGACTGGGGATTGGAGTTTCTGTTTATAGAGAGGGGGTTTCTGTATATAGAGAGTGAGGTTTCTAATAATGGAGAAGAGAGCAAGTTGAAGGGGTAGACTAAGGAGCGGAGAGATATTACTCTCCTGAGGAAACTGTAAACAGGAGGAAATGGTGATGAAAGCAAGGATGCTTGTCTTATTGATGACAGAACATTGAGAGAGTTACAACATGGTGGGCTTTTCTTTTCTTTTTTTTCTTTTTAAAATAAGAGATAATATCACCTCCTAAGAAAGAATCAAGAATACAGAAAGTTTCAGCTGTCTTTGCAATGTTTTCTTTCCTGAGTGGGTGGTGGATATGCAGGTGAGCTTCATTCTTTATACTTTTGCCTATGTCTGAAATATTTTATTTTGAAAAAAAGAATAATGGGAAGCATGGTAGAGATTGAAATTTGGGAAACCGTAAGATTTAAAATAACTGATAGAAGAGAAAGAGCTGGTTAGGGCACCATAAGATGCTGGGCAGGTAGCATCCCAGTTGATTTTAAAGACCATGAATTTACAATGGACAGACAATTGTTCACCAAATCACTTATTTTTCCTCTAGGGTTGCCAGATAAACTGGATTTTCCAGCCTATGATGCAACCAAATCATTGAGTCTGAACCAAAAGAAAATGAGACAAAGGGACATAAGCTCCCTACATGACCTGCCACAGTCCTCATGAATGTTGCCTTTCCTGTTCTTTCTCCACTAGATGATTGAATAGAGGGAACTCCAAGGACTTAGAGGAAGATGGAGCCACATCATGGCAGGAGCCTGGGTTCCTGAGCCAGCAATTCAAAAGGAGGCTCCTAGAAGAGTCATCAGAGTGAGAATACACATGATGCTCTCTTATGTAAGTGAGACCTTCATATTTGATATGTGACTCTCATAAAGTTTGAGGATCGTTCATCATAGCAGCTGGGCTTTCCAGGTGGTGCTAGTGGTAAAGAGCCCGCCTGCCAATGCAGGATATATAAGAAACACTGGTTTAATCCTTGGGTTTGGAAGATCCCTAGGAATAGGAAATGGCAACCCATTCCAGTATTCTTGTCTGGGAAATCCCATGGACAAAGGAGTCTGGTGGGCTACAGTCCATGGGGTTTCAAAGAGTCAGACACGACTGAGGAAATACATCTCTCAACATTGTAGCAGTTACTCTGCCCTTGTACTCATCTTCACATGTGAGTAATTTTTTTTTTTTTTTTTGCAAATAATGTTGAACAGCCATGTGGAGATGCTGAGAACTGTTCAATTACATTCCGTGTATTAGATAATTGAATGGGATGGCCCAAAGGGCAAAAGAACACAAGGAGTAATGAATAAACGATTGGATATGTGAACAATTACATTCTTTGAATAATGAGTACTTAACTAATTAGAATTCCCGTTTGGAGTCAGAGGACTGGAGAGACTTCAATAGCATGGTATAAAGATTTAATTTCAGAAACATAAAACAGATTTCTGTCTTCAGGAAGGTACTCGAGAGGGTGCTCCCCACCTGGCTAAGCTGGATTTATGATAGAGAATACTGGATTCCATCCAACCACAATCCCTGAGGAGTCCCAAATGGCACAACCCGAAGATCTCCCTGCTGGGAATCCAGAAGATACAGATGCCCCCTCCAGCTGTGTCCAGGGTGCTCTGTGTGGGAGAACCACCTGTGCCAGCAGGGAAGGGCGTCTGGCCCAAGCTCAGGACACAGAGTTCACAGGTCCTAGTGGCTTCCCTGCAGGAGAGGGCATGCTCTCAGCTACTGACCACCATACACACTCAGAGTGAGAGGACAGCCTCATCTGTAGAGGCTGAAAGCCTGTAGAATCTGTAAGTGGACAGGCATTCATCTTATCATAACTTACCAGCTCTGGGGAAATCCTCTTCACAGGTCATGTGCTGTCCAGTCTCCAGGCCCTAAACTCCTGAATACCCATAGTTCAGAGGCAGACAAACTTCCCCTACTTCTTCCTGCAAGGCTTCCCATGGTGGGATCATTCTCGGGCCTCGGTGGAGGCCCCTCAAAGTCAGTGAAAGCAGTAGAACCACCTGGGACCTACCCAGCTTCCTGCTCAGGTGTCTTCCTTTCCTATTCTCCTTCCTGCCCAATGGGTCTTCATTTGCATCTCAGAACCCACCTAATATAGAATAGTTAATGTGAGGAAGGAGGCTGAAGTTGGAGAAGACTGAAAACTTGGTAAATAGGACAGGCTTTTAGAGCTCAGTAAAGGAAATGGCAACCCACTCCAGTGTTCTTGACTGGAGAATCCCATGGACCAAGGAGCCTGGCAG
The DNA here is from genome assembly GCF_029378745.1 of Bos indicus. Lineage (NCBI taxonomy): Eukaryota > Metazoa > Chordata > Mammalia > Artiodactyla > Bovidae > Bos > Bos indicus. The sequence continues at coordinate 139,166,019 of NC_091789.1, forward strand.
GCTACTATCCGTGGGGTCGCTAGAGTCGGACATGACTTAGCAACTAAACTGCCACCACCCCCAGACTTGAGTTCCATCACTTACCAGTTGTGTGGTCTTGAGCGGGTCACATGATGAATCTAAAATGAGGATTAAAACGCTCCGAGGATCATTTTAAATCCCTGGGTTGGGAAGATCCCCTGGAGAGGGAAATGGCAACCCACTCCAGTACTCTTGCCTGGAGAATCCCATGGAGGAGCCTGGTAGGCTACAGTCCATGGGGTCGCAAAGAGTCAGACACGACAGAGCGACTTTACTCACTCACTCAATGATGTATGTAAAAATTTCTGAAACATAGTAGATCGTCATAAATGGTGATTTTTGTTGTTGTTTGGTGGGTGTTTAATGGACTAATTTCAAGCAGCAGTCTTAAAGTTTCTGAAAGTGAAAGAGGGAGGAGAGTATGATTAGGTTGAAGGTTACCCTAAAGAAATGCCCATCCATGCTAGCCTAGATGTTCCATCCATCCTCTGTCCTTACTTACCCCCAATGCCTGTGCATATGCTTTCCTTCTTCCTGTATCCTCCCAAACTGGTCCATCTTGCTTTCATCAAGTCTTCCCTCCAAAGTGACATCCCTAGAGAGGCCTTCTCTCTCATCCTGTCTCTCTATAGTAGCATCCCCTTGTTGTCACTCTCTATCCCCTTCAGTTCAGTTCAGTCACTCAGTCGTGTCCGACTCTTTGCAACCCCATGAATCGCAGCACACCAGGCCTCCCTGTCCATCACCAACTCCCGGAGTTCACTCAGATTCACGTCCATTGAGTCACTGATGCCATCCAGCCATCTCATCCTCTGTTGTCCCCTTCGCCTCCTGCCCCAACCGCTCCCAGCATCAGAGTCTTTTCCAATGAGTCAACTCTTCGCATGAGGTGGCCAAAGTATTGGAGTTTCAGCTTTAGCATCATTCCTTCCAAAGAAATCCCAGGGCTGATCTCCTTCAGAATGGACTGGTTGGATCTCCTTGTAGTCCAAGGGACTCTCAAGAATCTTCTCCAACACCACAGTTCAAAAGCATCAATTCTTTGGTGCTCAGCTTTCTTCACAGTCCAACTCTCACATCCATACATGACCACTGGAAAAACCATAGCCTTGACTAGACAGACTTCTATCTATCCCCTTACCCTGCTTAATTTACTTTATGAAAATTGTCACAACTTGAAAGTTATCTATGTATTTCTTTACTTGTTTATTACTCCCCTACTAGAATATAAGATCCATCAGAGCAGAGACCTCTTGTATCTCCACAGTGTCTCCAGTGCCTGTCAGATAGTAGAGGCACAATGAATATTTATTCACTGATGATTTTAGTAGATGCTTCTGAATGGATAAAAATTGCTGTATCAAATAAAGTATAGTTTAATTTTCATTCATTTAAAAAATATTTGTGGCACATTTATTCAAATCATCATAAAAGCCATATTTAGCCATATAATTTTTCTCAGAATAAAGGACTAATTAATATAAAATATATAATATTTTCTCATAATATATAATTTTCTCTAATATATCTTTTTTTTTCATGGTAGACCATAATCACACCTTCCATTTCCACAAAAAAAAAAAAAAATCTTTTGGTTTACTGTAACAGGGGTCCCTGGCTGGGACAGATTTCAGAGTTTGATAGATCAGACACACACACATGCACACATACACACATGTATTTATTTGTTTATATCTACATACTTACTTGGGGACTGGGAAGTGGGGGTGAGGTATGTTTAACTCTGACCATAACTTGAGTTCAGATATGTCTAAACAAGTTCAACACCCTGGCAAGGCCCCAAAGAAGGCTGGATTGCAGGGAAGCCCTACCTGTGCCCTGGGCATCAATTTATGATGAGGGAGATGACCTCTAGAGTAACCAGCCAGACTCAGGAACATGGCCTGAGGGAGGGAGGAAATAGTAGCTTTAGCTTTTCTGGAAACTTAACACCCTTGTGGTGCAGATAAATCCACGAAGGCAGAAGAGCCATGAGTGGGAGTGGAGTGGAAACTGCCAGTGCCCTCAACCTTGTGGCTCTTTAGTTCCCAAGTAGCCTTGCTGTGGAACAAACTGAGTCTTCTCTTCACTCTGCAGCCCCCTATTTGGAGGGTGATATTAAGTGAGCCACGGGAATGAGGTTTTGGAAGCAGCAGCTACAGTTCTTTCTCAGAGGGGCGGAAGTGACATACCACTGCAGGGCTGTCAGGGCCAGCAGAGTTGTGGAAAGTTCCACAGAGGCAGCAAATCTTTAGCTCAGCAACACTGAGGTGACAGAGGCAGCTATAGCCATTGTAATGACACCACCGCACAGCCCTGCTAGGAGATTTAGGACCTGCACATTCAGAGACCCCACTTGGCTGGCAGCCACACAGCAAGCCAGGCCTGAAGCTGATAAATGGGCACCTGAAAGGCAGCCCTCAGGGCCCCCAAAATGTCTGGGGAAGGGAAATATGCAAGGCACTGATATTTCCATATAAGCAGATGAAAACTGGGAGCCAAAGGGAATCCAGTATTAATATTAATAGATCTGTATTTGTAGCCAGTATCCATGAAACCACATTTGTCCTCATAAGCTGGTAGAAATGGGAACATTCGAGGCTGCTTAGAGCCACAGACAAGGCTAAACTCTTGATTTCTGCATCCTCAGAATAGAACCCACGCTCTCCACACCCTTCTGCACCCACAGGAATGATGCAAAAGGTTCAGATCCATTTGGAAGACATATTATATACACCTCTTGCTGGCTTCAGGGAAAAAAAAAAAAAAAAAAACTCCAGCACATTCTAATGAAAGTCTGGAAGAGAAAGGCAGCTTCGACATTTGAGTCAAATAGAGACATTTAATTCTCTATTAGGTGCAGTTCAGTTTTATTAAATTGAAAACAATTTGAAAGAAAACTCAATAAGATTGGAATCTTACTTAAATTAATGAGTAATGCTTATTACTCATTGCCATTTATATGGCTCTCAGATGATGAGCTGTTTGCAAGGAAAGAGTTTTAACAAGGCTGTGCAGCAGTGAAATTAGAAAAAAAAAGTTTAAGATATATTATTATAATATAAAAATGTATTGTGATAAGATTTGTTTTATTAAGCAAAAGTATCTGTACGGAAAATAAAACCTTACTGCGTCTCTAATACAAAAACATAGCAAAGTAACTTAAGTTCTAAGTCAGGAGGAGGCAAACATTTTCTGTGAGGGGCAGATAGTAAATATCTGTGACTTTGTGTTCCCTACAGCCTCTGTCACAAATAGTCCACTCTATTTGTGTTGCCACAGACAGTATGTAAACCAATGAGTGTGACTGTGTCCCATTAAAACTTTACTACAGATGACTGAAGTGTGAATTTCATGTAATTTTCATGTGTTAGAACTATTAATCTTTTTTTACCATTTAAAAAGATAAACCAATCTTAGCTTGTGAACCATACAAAAACAGAGGCAAGCCAGATTTGGTCTGTGGGCTATAGTTTGTCAATGCCTGTTCTAAGTGGTTGACTCTTCAGGACCTCCTTCAAGTTACTCGATTTTGCAGGTGCTCTTGAGCACACCTTTCCATGGTAGCTCAGCTGGTAAAGAATCTGCCTGTAATGCAGGAGACCCTGATTCAATTCCTGAGTCAGGAAGATCCGCTGGAGAAGGGAAAGGTTACCCACTCCAGTATTCTTGGGCTTCCCTATTGGCTCAGCTGGTAAAGAATCCACCTGCAATGCAGGAGACCTGGGTTAGATCCCTGGGCTGGGAAGATCCCTTGAAGAAGGGAATGGCTACCCACTCCAGTATTCTGGCCTGGAGAATTCCATGGACTGTACAGTCCATGGGGTTGCAAAGAGTCAGACACAACTGAGAGACTCTTTCCCTCTCTCTTGTGCACACCAACTGTACGTAGGTGCTTTACTTTGATTTCTAGTCTACCTGCTTTCTGTTAAGGTTCATCTCAAAGTCTGGTTTGAAATGATGATCCCTGTTTTCCTTCTAACCTTCCTCTCATCTGTCTTTCATCTTTGCCCCAAACTTCTTAGATTTACTCTACTTACAAACTCTTAACACCTTCCAATAACCCAGTCACCTCCCAGATGTCTTTAGTAGATACACTGTGTTGTGTGGTATAATCAATGATATGGGCTGAAAGAGAGCCATTTTGAGTTGTGGAGAGTGAGCTAAATTACACTTGACTTGGAAGAGCCAGTCAATTCAGTGAGCAGACTTTGCTGATAAGAAGACCACTTCTAGCCCTTTGTTGCCCATCCTTTCCTACTTAGGTCATTTGAAGTGCAGGCCAACATGGATTACTACAGTAACTGAGCATCTTACAATTGCATTTTAAGAGCAGAGAAAATGACTTTCATGTTCACTTTCCCAGACAAACACCGATGGGATTCATCCAAAATGAATTGCTACCTGTAAAATACTCCAATGACCTTGTCTTGAAAGGGGAGAAGTGTGTATACATGTGTGTTTCTGTAGGGGTGTATATGTGTGTGTATATGAGAGAGAGAGAGAGAGAATTCAACCAAGAAAAGACTCTCTGCTGTGGCATTAATGAAAGCTGAGCTTGGCCTTCCTGATTTCCTATTTACATGTTTGCTTGCTTATAATTCGTGGGTAAAGATCTTCCTGATTTATTCATCAGAGTAAATTTATTGAGTGTCTACTGTGTGCCAGGCACAGTTATAGGAACTTGGGATCCGTTAGTGAACTAGACAAATATCCCTTGCCTTGGAGTGTTTATATTGTAGAGAGGAAAGACAGGAATAAATGATAGATAATGGTTAAGTCAACTGAAATGTGTTAAAAGTTGATGAGTACTATTTTAAAACAAAGCAAAGTGGTTCAAAAGTTCTGGAGTTTGGGGCTTCTAATTTTAAATAAGGTAGTCAGATTAAGCCCATTCAGAGGTTGACATTTGAGCAAAGATTTCAGGGAGGTTAAGGAATTTTGCATGTTGATATCTCAGTTAAGAATATTCAGGAAAACTCTAATCAATGCTCTGTGGTGACCTAAATGGAAAGGAAATCTAAAAAAGAGGCTATATATGTATATGTATACACATATACTGATTCACTGTTCTTCTGTACAGCAGAAACTAATGTAACATTGTAAAGCAATTACACTCCAATAAAAATTAATTAAAAAAAAAGAATATTCAGGCAGAGTGAATAGCTAGTACAAAGGCCCTGAGATTTCAGTATGCATGGTGTTACCTTTTGTGAGCTATTCCTGAATAAGAAAATTTTAACCTTGAGAGTTTATCTCTCATGAAATTACTAGCATCGCTAGACCCCCTCACAAATAAAGTGACTCAAACTTGTTCTTTGACTACTCCCTTTACTCCATCTTACTCTGGATAATACCATAGTATAGTCAGACCTCAGTGATATTGCAGGAGCAGTTCCAGACCACCACAATAAAGTGAATATCACAGGAAAGCAAATCACATGAATTTTTTGGTTTCCAAGTGCATATAAAAGTTACGTTTACACTGTAGTATACTTTATCAAGTGCGCAACATTATGTCCTTAAAAAACAATGTGCACACCTTAGTTAAAAAACACTTTGTTGCTAAAACATGCTAACCATCATCTGAGCTGACAGCAAATTGTACTCAACTTCTTCAAAGGCCTCTGACTGTTGATAGCTTGACCTCTTCTCATAGTCACAAATGTTCTTAATGGCATCTAGAATGGTAAATCCTTCCCAGAAGGTTTTCAATTGACTTTCGTCAGATCCACCAGAGGAATCTGTAGCCTTATGAAAAGTATTTGTTAAATAAGACTTGAAAGTACAAATTACTCCTTTATCCATGAGCTGAAGAATGAATGTTCTGTTCAGTTCAGTTCAGTTCAGTCGCTCAGTCATGTCCGATTCTTTGTGACCCCATGAACCGCAGCATGCCAGGCCTCCCTGTCCATCACCAACTCCTGGAATCCACCCAAACCCATGTCCATTGAGTTGGTGATGCCATCCAACCATCTCATCCTCTGTCGTCCCCTTCTCCTCCTGCCCTCAATCTTTCCCAGCATCAGGGTCTTTTCCAATGAGTCAGCTCTTCGCATGAGGTGGCCAAAGTACTGGAGTTTCAGCTTCAACATCAGTCCTTCCAATGAACACCCAGGACTGATCTTTAGGATGGACTGGTTGGATCTCCTTGCAGTCCAAGGGACTCTCAAGAGTCTTCTCCAACACCACAGTTCAAAAGCATCAATTCTTTGGTGCTCAGCTTTCTTTATAGTCCAACCCTCACATCCATACATGACCACGGAAAAACCATAGCCTTGACTAGACGGACCTTTGTTGACAAAGTAATGTCTCTGCTTTTTAATATGCTGTCTAGATTGGTCATAACTTTCCTTCCAAGGAGTAAGTGTCTTTTAATTTCATGGCTGCAATCACCATCTGCAGTGATTTTGGAGCCCAGAAAAATAAAGTCAGCCACTGTTTCCACTGTTTCCTTATCTATTTGCCATGAAGTGATGGGACCAGATGCCATGATCTTAGTTTTCTGAATGTTGAGCTTTAAGCCAACTTTTTCACTCTCCTCTTTCATTTTCATCAAGAGGCTTTTTAGTTCTTCTTCGCTTTCTGCCACAAAGGTGGTGTCATCTGCATATCTGAGGTTATTGATATTTCTCCCAGCAATCTTGATTCCAGCTTGTGCTTCATCCAGCCCAGCATTTTGCATGATGTACTCTGCATATAAGTTAAATAAGCAGGGTGACAGTATACAGCCTTGACATACTCCTTTTCTGACTTGGAACCAGTCTGTTGTTCCATGTCCAGTTCTAACTGTTGCTTCCTGATCTGCATACAGATTTCTCAGGAAGTGGATCAGGTGGTCTGGTATTCCCATCTCTTGAAGAATTTTCCAGAGTTTGTTGTGATCCACACAGTCAAACGCTTTGGCATAGTCAATAAAGCAGAAGTAGATGCTTTTATGGAACTCTCTTGCTTTTTTGATGATCCAATGGATGTTGGCAATTTAATCTCTGGTTCTTCTGTCTTTTCTAAATCCAGCTGGGTGACCATGAGCAGGTTATATTTTGAAAAGAATCATTTATCCTGAGTAGTAGATCTCAACTGTGGGCTTAAAATATTCAGCAAATCATGTTGTAAACAGATGTGCTGTCAGCCAGATTTTACTGTTACATTCATAGAGCACAGGCAGAATAGATTTACCATAATTCTCAGGGGCCTTAGGATTTTCAGAATGATATGTGAACATTGACTACAACTTGAAGTCACCAGCTGCATTAGCCTCTAACGAGAGAGTCAGCCTGTCCTTTGAAGCTTTGAAGCCAGACATTGACTTCTCCTCCCTAGCTATGGAAGTCCTAGATGGCATCTTCTTCCCATAGAAAGCTGTTTCATCTACACTGAAAATTTGTTACTTAATGTAGCTACCTTCATTCATTATGTTATCTAGGTCCTCTGGATAACCTGCTGCAGCTTCTGTCTGCAGCAGCACTTGATTCTTCACTTTGCATTTTTATGTTAGGAGATGGCTTCTTTCCTCAAATCTGACGGACCAGTGTCTGCAAGTTTCAGACTTTTGTTCTGCAGCTTTCTTACCTCTCTCAGTCTTCACAGGACTGAAGAGAGTTAGGGACTTTGCTCTGGATTAGGCTTTGACTAGAGAGAATGTTGTGGCTGATGTGGTCTATCCAGACCAGTAAAACGTTCTCCACATCAGCAATAAGGCTGTTTTGCTTTCTTACCATTTGTGTGTTCAGTGAACTTTTAGTTTCCTTCAAGAACTTTTCCTTGGCATTTACAACCTGGCTAACTGTTTGGTGCAAGAGCCTAGCTTTTGACCTATTTTGGTTTCTGACATGCCTCCCTCACTAACCTTAATCATTTCTAGTTTTTGACTAACAGTGAGAGACATGTGACTCTTGCTTTCACTTGAATGTTTTAGTATGGTTACTAATTGACCTAATTTTGATATTGCTGTGTCACAGTAAATAGGGAGACCTGAGGAGAGGGAGAGGGACAGAGATGAGGAACAGCCTGTCGGTGGAACATACAATATTTATCAATTAGATTTGCCATCTTAAGAGGGTTAGGTTCATGGAGCCCTAAAACAATTATAATAGTAACATCAAAGATCACAGATCACTACCCCAAATATAATAAGGAAAATTTTTGACATGGAAACATGAAGTGAGCAAATACTGTTGTAAAATATGATGTTCACAGTCTTGCTTAACACAGGGTTGCCACAAACTTTCAATTTGTGAAAAACACAATATCTGAAAAGAACAATAAAGATAAAGCACAATAAAATGAGGTCTGCCTGTGAAAGTTTCTGATCTGAAGCTTAACTGACTCCCTAGAATCCCCTCTCTTATTCTGGGATGAGAAGTAGCAAAAGAAAGAGACTAAGATCTAAACTTCCAGGTGAAGATTTAAATCCCAATTCTGCCTAATAGAAGGCATGGGACTTTGAGCAATCTGCAAGCTTTAGTTGCCTTAACTCTAAAGTGGACAAAATAATAATAATATCTAAATCATGTGGACTTTTGTATCAATTAAATAGAATATTAAATAACATAGTGCATGTCAAAATAATAATTATACAGTGGGAGGAAACTTTGGAAGGTGATGAATATGTTTATGGCCTTGATGATGATGATGATGGCAGTTTTCTAAATGCATTTTTATCCCCAAACTCATCGAATTTTATATATTAAAAGTGTACAGCTTTTGACGTGTCAGTCATACCTCAATTAAGTGGCTTATATAATATAATAAACATTTGAATAGTGCATGTAAAATACTTGGCACAGGGTCAGTCACATATATTTTTTACTATCATTAGGTATTATTTTTGTACTTTCTGCCTTGAAAAAATAACTTTGATGTTTCATAAAGAATTTAATAGAAGAAATTTCATTGCTCAAGATTTTCATTTTGAATTTGTCCAAAGCAATTTATCTTAAGTGGTAAATTAGGAGCTCCTAACCTCCTCGTGGACTTATAAATGAATATGCCCGCACTAGTGATATTATTACCCTTTGTTTTTCTGATGAACCTTGTATGTAAAACTATTATTTTCCTAAATGCAAAAGCTTACTATGTGCATAAATATACACTCAAGGGGGGGAAAATGATAATGAAACCAGCTGCTTAGTTTTAAAAAAATACCTTTGTGATATTTTCCTCCCTTTTCATTTTGTAGAATTTTGAGATTACATGATCAAAATCTCTTCCAGAGAAAATTGCCCAAGATGAGAATCTTGCCATCTATAGCAAAAAGATGAGTCCTGTGATATGGTACAAGTAATTGCCATAAAGTTTAATGAAAATCTGTTCCAATACAGTGAAAATCAAAGAGCAAGAAATATCTACTTTGCTGGAAGCAGCAGTGAGAGGGAGGAAAACCTACCATGTTTCAGAAATAAATGTGAGGATTTGAACTAGCAGGCATAAGAAAGGGAGGAAATAATGACAACACCATGCCTCAGAGAATGTTATCTAATTAAGCAAAATGATAAACCTCCAGTCAGGACATAGTCTCACGTTCTTAGCAATTTACACTAAGAGGGAAGGAAGGAGCCAAAGCAATAACTAGACGGAGATAAATTAGTGTTTTCATTTCTGGTGAGCGTTCGCACGCACATTAGTGTCAGCATCAGTACACTTGGTTCTCTGTGTGCTTTTAAAAATGGAGAGACCAAGCAGAGAAAAACGTTTTATTCTCATTTCACATTCAACAGGCTAATTGCATTACGTGAACAGAAACACATAACCTTCCTCCAAAGGTTTTCAAATCTTTCCAAACAAAAGCTTTGTTCCATAATGCATCCACCAGACACATTTAAAGGGACTTCTCCCCAAAGCTGGGTCTTTTCCACCAGGCTGAGAAAAAGGAGTGAAGGAGGAAGGTCATTGGAGGCAGACAGACTAGGCTCCCAGGCTTTGCCACTTGGCCACTGTGTGATCTTCAGCAATTTACTTGGACTTCAGAGTCTCTCTTTCGTCATCTCTGAAAGGGAAGGAAATGATACCGTCTTACAATAGCAACCTCCCATAGGTGGCTTGGGATACTCTGAGGACCTCCGTAATTCCCATTAACCACCCATCCACAAAGTCATCACAAGTAAAAATAAACTAAGTACAAATAGTGTGATTGCCCTGAAAACAAAGCTTCAGGCTAAATACTTAAACTCTTCCTTCTTCTCATTTCCTGCATCCATCCCACAGGGAACTGAATCACTGTTTCTAAGACCCTCCATGGAATGAGTCTTAGTTACAAGACTTTCGGAGAAGGCAATGGCACCCCACTCCAGTACTCTTGCCTGGGAAATCCCATGGACAGAGGGGCCTGGTGGGCTGCAGTCCATGGGGTTGCTAGGAGTCGGACACAGCTGAGCAACTTCACTTTCACTTTTCACTTTCATGCATTGGAGAAGGAAATGGCAACCCACTCCAGTGTTCTTGCCTGGAGAGTCCCAGGGACAGGGGAGCCTGATGGGCTGCAATCTATGGGGTCGCACAAAGTGACTTAGCAGCACAAGACTTTGGTTGTAAGATATAGAAGTCCATTCAAACCAGCTAAACAAATGTTTCTTAGAAGGGTGCTAGCATATCTCTTGGAGCCCACAAAAGATCAGAACTTGGAAGTGGGAAGCCATTAGCCACCCAGGCAGATCTCTGGGTTCCTCCTTCTGCTTCTTTCTACATATGTATTTCCAAATTTGATGTTTTAAAATCCAAAAAGGACTCTAGAACACAAACTTTAGAATATTAAACATGAAAAATAATTTTCCTTGGATTTGACAATTCTGATCAATTCTAGAAACCGGGGCCACAGATTTTAGGTAGGTAATTTGAATGCCTTCTATGTAGTTGTTGTTGTTCAGTCGCTAAGTTGTGTCCAACTCTTTGCAACCCCATGGATTATAGCATACCAGGCTCCTCTGTCCTCCACTGTCTCCCAGAGTTTGCCCGAATTCATGTCCATTGAGTGGGTGATGCCATCCAACCATCTTGTCCTCTGCCACCCTATTCTCCTTTTGCCTTTCATCTTTCCCAGCATCAGGGTCTTTTCCAATGAACTGCCTCTTTGCATCAGGTGGCCAAAGTATTGGAGCTTCAGCAACAGTCCTTCCAATGAATATTCAGGGTTGATTTCTTTTAGGATTGACTGGTTGAATATCCTCACAGTCCAAGGGACTCTCAAGAGTCTTCTCCAACACCACAGTTCAAAAGCATCAGTTCTTCAGCTCTCAGCCTTCTTATATTCTAACTCTCCCATCCATACATGACTACTGGAAAAACCATAGCTTTGACCGTACAGATCTTTGTCAGCAAAGTGATGTCTCTGCTTTTTAATATGCTGTCTAGGTTTGTCATAGCTTTTCTTCCAAGGAGCAAATGTCTTTTAATTTTATGGCTGCAGTCACTATCCACAGTGATTTTGGATCCCAAGAAAATAAAATCTGTCACTGCTTCCACTTTCTCCCCTTCCATGTTTGCCATGAAGTGATGAAACAAGATGCCTTGATCTTAGCTTTTTGAATGCTGAGTTAAGCCAGTTTTTCACTCTTCTCTTTCACCCTCATCCAGAGGCTCTTTAGTTCCTCTTCACTTTCTGCCATTAGAGTGATATCATCTGCATATCTAAGGCTGTTATTTCTCCTGGCAATCTTGATTCCAGCTTGTGATTCATCCACCCTGGCTTTTCACATGATGTACTCTGCATATAACTTAAAAAAGCAAGGTGACAATAAACAGCCTTGTCATACTCCTTTCCCAATTTTGAACCAGTGCATTGTTCCAAGTCTCTGTGTCTTCTACATAGAGAGATACACTATTCGGCAAGACTAGTGGAGCGCTGTCACCAAGCAAGCACATTTTTATTTCCCATTGCCCTGTTTCAGTTCCCCCAGGTGGGGCTAGTTCTTCCCCTGTCCCAGAATTAAAACTGGCATATGCAATTACTTTTCTGCTTATTCTTAGGTAATTCAAGAATCTATGTTAACTTTAAATTTTGGAACACAGTCTCCAATCAGTGTGTTCTCAGTCCCATATGATAATGAACCCTTCAGTCTTCATTTGAAGATTCTTATTGCCCTCCCCTGGGTCTGGTGTGTTGCACACACATACAAAAAAAAAAAAAAAGGAAAGAAAGAAAAATATGCCTCCCTGGCTTTCTCCTGCAGGCAAAGATTTGCCTCAACACTTTCATCTCCTTGATGAGTCTGAGAGGTTAAGATTTGTTTATTCTTTGCAAGTTTTGCATGATGGTCAGTCTCACAACCTGATGTGGAATCTAATCCCATACTCTGTGGTATCCATCCCATGGGTCCCCTGACCCTCTGCTGTGAATGCAGCTGCCCACTCCCCTGCCAGCTTCACCACACTGGGCAATTGTGCTTGGCAGTTGGGGTGGCCTGGCTACAGAGAGATGCCTGGGAGTCTCACTCCCTCACCCAAGGCAACAAAGGACTGTGTGATGTGAAGGCACCGAAGCCCTACTTCCTTGCCTCGAGTTGGGGCAGACTCTGGTGCTATTCGTGCTCCAAAAATCCCCGAAGTTTTGTACCAAGGTTACACTTCACCTGGAAAACACATTCTTGCTTCATTTCTCCTTCCCTGGTCAGCTTTCTTCACACCTTTACTGACTTTTCCTCTAAGCTTTCTCAATAAACTATTTACATGGAAATCTCTGTCTCAGGCTGTTTCTAGAGAATACCATCTAAGACAGCCACATGTTGTACCTTGGTTCCCCAGTCAAAGCTTTCAGTTAGCACCTTGTTATACCAGAAGCTCATTATCCTGTATTATCCTAGTCCTCTTCCACTGGAACAGTGATGTCCTCCTGAACACTTTAATACTCAATAAGGTATTACTTTGCCTCATAAAAAAACCCTTGCAATTCTCAATTCTCCCTATCTTCTCTTCTGGCTCCCCCATCCCCAGTCAAAAAAAAAAGAGAGAGAGATCAATGTGGCTTTTCTTTTTTTCTCTCTTTTTTAAAATCATATATTTGGCTATCCAATACCTAACTCTGAATGCCAGTATTTTCCAGTAAATCAGAAAGGAGGATTATCTGTCAACTCTGAAAGGAAAATCAAACCAAGATGCACAAGCAGAAAAAAAAATCAATTTTCTCCAGGTTATTCACCTACATCATTCCTTCAGAGTAGAAACAAAGCAAAAGAATTGCTTTGTTCTTTCAGACAACCTGGCCCCAAGGAAGCAGAAGGAAAAGATGAACTCCGAGTTGCCTGGACTTAAAGCCTTCCTGTGAGTAAATAATGTGCATTAAAAGGTCACTCTTGATTCTTTTCGCTCAGTTCTCATGTACAAAAATGTCTGTTTGCCAAGAAGAGCATTTTGTCCTGGGGTGAAACCGAGCCCACAGAAAGGCAACATTCATCCAACCGGCCATGACAGGTGAAGGCAACCTTAAATGCCTCCCACCCAACCACAGGAAACGAGATGGGAGGTAAGAAAGTTCTCAACAGTGCTCTAGCACAGAGGTCAGCTAGCTTTTTCTGTAAAGCGCCAGATAGTAAATATTTTTTACTTTGCAGGCTATACCAACTCTCTTCCAACTGCTCAATTCTGGCAGAGTAGCTGGAAAGCAACCCTAGGCGGTACTTAAAAGAAGGGGTGTGGTCATCTTCCATTTAGACTTTATTAATGGCCACAGAAATTTGAACTTTATATAATTTCCATGTATCTCAAAATATTCTTCTTTTAATATTGTCCAACCATTTAAGGAAATATTCTTAGCTCATGGACCAACTGAAAACAGGGTGGGCTGAATGTAACCCAAGGTCTTTGGTGTGCCAACCCCTGCTCTAGGTCACAGGGTAGAATTTTGCCTCTTTGATCCTTCAGGACTGTAAGTTAGCTGTTAAATTTAAAAAGTCAGTTAAAGTAAGGAATCATAAAAATAATAATAATTATCTTAATAAATTACTTTAAATAACAACACATCAATGTATATGCACTTACTGATTCCTTCAGCATAAGGCCATGATGTTTGGTTTTAGCAGAAGTCTACCAGTGAAGCTTCAGGTGGCCTTCCTCAGGACTTTGACTATTTCTAGTTCAATTTAGTCTCAAGCAGAATTAGAATTTAAAGCTGTTTGCAAATTCATTTAAGGCACAGCATCGTTCTAATCTTTATAAACTTCTCCAATATTTTGTGGTTGTGCTCCTCACACTTTTTGACAACATTTCCGAAACTTGCCTCTACAAGCATTTTCTCAAAGCACCCAACTCAGTTACTTAGTATAGCAATTATCTTCCTTATTAAATTGTATAACTGCTATGACAAAAAGAGTAGCACAAACAAGTGTAGAAGCAAATGCAATGAATACTTGATAAGCACAGATCCTAACAGTGGGAACAGGTGTGTGTGTGTGTGTGTGTGTGTGTGTGTTTGCCACCAGCTTACCAGGCACAAGCATTGGGAACAGGTGTGTGTGTGTGTGTGTGTGTGTGTATGTGTGTGTGTGTATGTGTGTGTGTGTGTGTGTGTGTGTGTGATTGACACCAGCTTACCAGGCACAAGCATTGGGAACAGGTGTGTGTGTGTGTGTGTGTGTGTGAGAGAGAGAGAGAGTGATTGAGACCAGCTCACCAGGCATAAGCATTCAGTGGGCAGTAGGCATCAGTCGCTGCTTTCCACTACCATTAACCCAGCAGTCAGCTGAGTGGAGTATCCTGCTTTCTGATCATGCTCTTCCAGTGCTTGTACCAAATATGGGAAGGAAAAATCATATAAGGATTTTACATCTTTTTATTGCAAGAAGTTAGTGGAATTGCATTTCCCAGTGTTTAAAGCAAGAGCATGCTTAGCTTCCCTCAAAAGTAATATATTTGTCATTTTCTTCTTCAGCAAAGATAAAAGACCAATTCAAATAAGTTAGCCCATGATCTAGAAGGAACATATTGAGTCTTCCCAGGAGGGATCGGTGCTCTCCCACAATCATGGGTATGCTCTGCTTTGGATAGCAGTGGGAGTGAGTTTTATGGATGGAAATTAGTACAGCTGTTGAAGGAATGTCAAGCTGATTAGAGCATAATCATCATGAAAACATAGTCAAAATGTAGTGGAATGAGCCAAAAGGGAATTAGGAGAGAAGAGAAACAAGGGTAACCCAAACAAAAGAATTACCACATTGCCCAAAATAAACATGTCATCTCTTTAGCACTTTAATTCCAAAGCTTTTATCTTCTCCAATGAGCACGGTATCAGTGAAAAATGAGTTACTATCTCTGAATTATTTGTACATATCTTCTTGGATCTCTCCAGGAGAATATGACCATCCATTATAATTAATCCTTTTTTATTCTCATGAAATACAAGTGGCTTTTAGCCTCCATTTCAGTACATGTCATCCATTTCTGCAGAACCTCCACTGCACTCTGATGGATGTTCAGTCCATTCTTACCTGAAGGGTTCATCCTTTTTCACACTGTCCTCAGTACTAATGTAACCTGAGATCATTGACACAAGAAGGACCAACATTTGAACACCCAAACTTCTGACTGGGGCCTCCTATTCTGATCTGATATTTTGAAAAATACTTTTGATTTTTTAAAATTTTTTGTTATAGTTGATTTATAATGTTGTGTTAGTTTCAGGTGTATGGCAAAGTGAATCAGTATAACAATATACATATTGTTGTTGTTTAGTCGCTAAGCTGTGTCTGACTCTTTTGTGACCTCATGAACTGTAGCCTGCCGGGCTCCTGTGTCCACGGAATTTCCCAAGCAAGAATACTGGAATGGGTTGCCATTTCCTTCTCCAGGGGATCTTCCCAACCCAGGGATCAAACCTGTGTCTCCTGCATTGCAGGCAGATTTTTTTACCACTGAGTCACCTGGGGAGCCCTATATATACATATATCCATTCTTTTTCACATTCTATTCCCATATAGGTTATTACAGAATATTGAGTTCCCTGTGCTGTACAGTAGGTCCTTATTAGTAATCTACTTTATATATATAGTAGTGTGTATGTATTAATTGCAATTTCCTAATTTATCTCTCCCCCTCCCCATCTTTCCCCTTCGGTAACCAAACTTATTTTATAATAAGTTTGATTTTGAGAACTGTGAGTCTGTTTCAGACTACAGTTCTTTTCTTCTCTAATTTTTGTATTTGAAAACAATTTAAGTTATGAAACAAAGAGTATAAAGATGATAAATTTTATTTACTCATACAAATAAGGTCATTTGTATCTTTTCCTATTAGATTCCACATATAAGTGGTATCATATGATACATGTTTTTGTCTGTCTGACTTACTTCCCTTAGTATGATAATCTCTAGGTCCATCCATGTTGCTGAAAATGGCATTATTTCATTCTTTTTTATGGCTAAATAATATCCCATTATATATCTATACCACATCTTCTTTATCCATCCATCTGTTGATGGACATTTAGGCTGCTTACATGTCTTGGCTATTGTAAATAGTGCTTCTGTAAACATCAAGGTGCATGTATCTTTTTGAATTGTGGTTTGCCACAGATATAGGCCCCAGAGTGGGATTGCTGGATCATATGGTAGAGCTCTGAACTATTGTTGCTCTTTAAATAAGTGTGGAGGGCTTCCCTGGTGGCTCAGAGGTTAAAGCGTCTGCCTGCAATGGGGGAGACCTGGGTTCTATCCCTGGGTCGGGAAAAACAAATGTGTTTTATAATACCCATGGTATTATATATACTATATATACTATAATATTATACATATTATATATCCTCAAACATATGACTCCTTTGACCAAAACCATCCCAAAGAAAAAGAAATACAAGAAGGCCAAGTTGTTGTCTGAGGAGACTTTATGGATAACTGAGAAAAGAAGAGAAATGAAAGTCAAGGGAGAAAGAGAAAGATATACCCAACTGAATGCAGAGTTCCAGAGAACAGCAAGGAGAGATAAGAAGGCCTTAAAATGAACAATGCAGAGAAATGGAGGAAAACAAGAGAATGGGAAAGACTAGAGATCTCTTCAAGAAAATTGGAGATATACAGGGAACATTTCATGCAAGCATGTGCATGATAAAGGGCAGAAATAGTAAGGACCTAACAGGCTCCTTCGGATAAGGCAGTGGCACCCCACTCCAGTACTCTTGCCTGGAAAATCCCATGGATGGAGGAGTCTGGTAGGCTGCAGTCCATAGGGTCGCTAAGAGTCGGACATGACTGAGCGACTTCACTTTCACTTTTCACTTTCATGCATTGGAGAAGGAAATGGCAACCCACTCCAGTGTTCTTGCCTGGAGAATCCCAGGGACGGGGGAGCCTGGTGGACTGCCGTCTATGGGGTCGCACAGAGTCGGACATGACTGAAGTGACTTAGCAGCAGCAGTAGCAGCAGCAACAGACTCCTTGGAAGAAAAGCTATGACAAACCTAGACAGCATATTAAAAGGTAGAGACATCACTTTGCCAAGGTCCATATAGTCAAATCTATGGTTTTTCCAGTAGTCACGTATGGATGTGAGAGTTGGACCATAAAGAAGGCTGAGTGCCAAAGAATTGATGCTTTTGAATTGTAGTGCTGGAGAAGACTCTTTTGAGAGTCCCTTGGACTGCAAAGAGATCACACCAGTCAATCCTAAAGGAAGTCAACCCTGAATATTCACTGGAAGGACTGATGCTGAAACTCCAATACTTTGGCCACCTGATATGAAGAGCCGATTCATTGGAAAAGACCCCAATGCCGCAAAAGATTGAGGGCAGGAGAAGGGAACAACAGAGGATGAGATGGTTGCATGGCATCACCAACTCGATGGACTTGAATTTGAGCAAACTCCAGGAGGTAGTGGAGGACAGAGGAGCCTGGCCTGCTGCAGTCCATGGCGTTGTAAAGAGTTGGACATGACTTAGCAATTGAACAACAGTGACTCCTTTAGAATTAGGCAGATGTGAGGAAACAGAAGAGGAGGGAGGAGGAATGTTCGTATTTTGTCTTATAGTGCCTTAAGCTGTCATTGTCCTCTGTGAGCTTCATAGATGATTAAAGTTACCTCCTGAGACATGTGAAGTCCTCATCACTGTTTCTCGACTGATCTCTTCTGTACTGACTTCCCTTCACTAGGAGATACATGTATCCTTTACACACTGGACATTTCCTAGTATCAGTTCAGTTCAGTTGCTCAGTCGTGTCCGACTCTTTGCGACCTCATGAATTACAGCATGCCAAGCTTCCCTGTCCATCACCATATAGCTTCTCCCAATATTTCTCTTTCTCTCTTTCCCCTCTCCCATTCTCTCTCTCTCTCACTCTCTCTCCAGGAAACACTCCAAATTGCATGTCATACATCCCCAAAGAGAAATTCAGGCCATCTGAATATAAAAGCCTTCTCTTGGCTCTAGAGACAAAGTGGTTTCTCAGTCCTTCCTGAACCCTTTTTTCATTTCTTGGGCAGGAGTCTGACTTCACTCTTTCTCAGGCAAGAGTCAGACACCAGTTTCTGCATCTCCAAACAGGCACATCTCAAACTCTTCTCAGTGCTTTCCTTCCTGGCCCTCTGCCAAGGATAGGACTAGAATATAGCATATAGAATATAGTTCCCACCCCACTTCTGAAGGGAGCGAGAACCCACAGTTCTGCAGCAGTCCTCTTGCTTCAGCAATCTTTACAAAGTCCTCTCTCTGATGCCTTTTATAGTATAGCCCTAATATGGCTGAGGGGTTCGGGAGTTCTGGAGCACAGTCTTGGACTCATTTCCTTCAAATCACTTAGGATGGTTTGGCTGACTTATTTTTGGACTTTCAACTGTATGGTCATTTCTTGTCTGGCCTGAAACTTCAATCTTAGCATGGTTATACATGCAAAATTCCATAACCTAGAGACAGTTGCTGAAAACACCCTTTTATATATTTAAAATATATATTTCTTAACAAACATGAGATTATTTTGTAACCTGAATTTTTTCCAGTTAACAATATGTTCTGAGCATCTTTCCATGTCCATAAGTCTCTACATTAACATTTTAATGTGTAAAAGCTATTCCATTATATGGAAGCTACCATTACTTAATCAATTCTTTCTTGACATAGTCCAGGCTGTTTCTTCTTCCTATTATGACAAATGATCCTGTGAAATATACCTTTATTTATATACTTCAATGCATTCAATTATTGAACTAATAGTTAACTGAGTACCTATTAAGAGTACTGTGATTTCCTTGGGATAAATTTCTTGATGTGGAGTAGTACATTTTGACATGCATATTTAAAAATATATGTATTTCCAAATTGCTCTTCAGATGTATGTGTGTTTGTATACATGTTTGTGTGAGTGAAAGAGAGAGTGTATTTAGTCCTCAGAAAAAGATACTTCTTTTGGGAAACTTCACTATTGGGGAGAATTAATGTAATATCCAACGCAGGTCACACATGTGTTTACTTAGCTCCTAAAGATTATTGAATCTCCCTTTTTTTTTTTTTTACTCTAAACTAATTTTAGACTTGCATTAAGTTACAGAGACATAGAATTTCCTTCTATCCCTCTCCAGTTTTCCTGTTGGCTGCATCACAGTTATCAAGACCAGGAAATTGATATTAGACTATTAGTAAGTAAACTGCAGAACTTATTCAAGTTTTATCAATTATTTCCCTAAGGTATTTTTTATATTCCAGAAACTTACCCAAGATTTCCCTCTGTATGCAGTGCTTCCCCGGTGGCTCAGCTGGTAAAGAATCTGCCTGCAATGCGGGAGACTTGGGTTTGATCCCTGGGTTGGGAAGATCCCCTGGAGAAGGAAAAGGCTACCCACTCCAGTATTCTGGCCTGGAGAAGTCCATGGACTGTATAGTCCATGGAGTCCCAAAGAGTTGGACGCGACTGAGCAGCTTTCACTTATTTCCCCTTGGTCTCCTCCAGTCTGTAACAGTTCTTTAGTTTTCCCCTGTCTTTCACGATGCTGAAACTTTTGAAAAGTACTGATTGGCTATTTTGTAGAATGTTTCTCATTGGGCTTTGTCTGATGTTTCTAACATTTCGATTGAAGTTTTGCATTTTTGGCAAGAGTACATCATATCAAGGGGCTCATGATGTTGATGTGTCTTATTACTCGTGATGTTGACCATGATCTCTTTAGAAGTGCTATTCTCAGGACTTCCCTGGTGGTGCAGTGGCTAAGACTCCGTGCTCCCGATGCAGGAGGCCTGGGTTCAATCCTTGGTCAGGGAACTAGATCCCATATGCTGCAACTGGTGCGGCCAAATAAATAAATATTTTAAAAAAGAAATACTATTCTAACGCTACAGAAGGAGAGCAGAAATACTATTTATAGGATGTAAACTATATACTAGGTGCACTGCATTTGTTTTTTTCTGTAAAGTTAGTCTCATTATCACCATTTCATTGCGTTTCATTAAAAATATGTAGCTTACTCAAAGTCATAAAAGATATGTCTGCCTCCAGAAGCAGGGTTTTCCCAGCACAGATAAGAATTTCCTCTACTGGGAAACCATTAACAGCAAACCAAGCATGTGTAGGTGTGAGTCACTACCCTTTGAGAGTTTGATTCTCAATTTTATTCTCCTCAAGGTAGAAGTGTGTAGAGTCACATTTTGAGACATAGTCCTCTGTTATTGATTAACCAAGTCAAATATTTAATGATCAAAATTTATGGGAAACTCCTCCATCTTACACAATATCATGGTGCCTCTGATCTTTCCTCACCAAGATTTGTGATGTGATTTTCTTTTCGGTTATTGTAATACAGAAGCCAAAAGACAAGTGCAAAATAATTTTCTAAATTGAAAACTCTGAGATGTTGTTTTTCACTCAGTTCTATGTGGACAATACTTTCATCAAATTAATTGTCTGAAAGTCAATGATTTATTTCTCTCTTTAGATAATTAAAGAAGAGAACAGGCAAAGCATAGTATCTGCATAACACTTACCATTTTGGGTAATGAATGCCTGCACCCTGTGAATGTTCCTGTTGTACCATTTAAAGCGTTAACACTTTGATCTGAACTGATAGGACGGGTGAATGTAAAAGAATAAGCAAGAAGTGGAACCCCTGAAGAAAAGCAAATTGAGATAATGCATGGCAAGTGTTGAGTAGAGTGCCTGGTGCACAGTGAACGCCCCATAAATTTTAGCTCTTCTCATTGCTGCTAAAGCTGTCCTAGATGTCACTGACATTTAACCTGGGGAAGGGACTACATGGCTGACTCATCCTGTGTTCCATGAGGCAAACTAATAAACTGCTATAAATTTAGAAAGGAAGATGGCTGATCTCTAGCCAGGTTGGCAGCTGTTTATCTTCTCTAAGTGCTCTGGTGCTATTCCATTGCAGTATGATCCAAAAGCGCCATTATGAACCCATTTGGGAGCAAGGTTTGGAGCTAAATCATGGCAGGGTGGCAAGTACTCAGTTAACCCAGTTCAGCCACTTTGGCAGTGACTTCCTTTTGGGCTTTGCATCTGAGAGAGTGGCTTTCACCTAAGTGATCATAGGGCAGGATTTCTCAACCTCAGCATTATTGATCTGTAGTGCCCGATATTTTGGGTGTTGTGGGGGGCTGTTCACTGTAGGATGTTCAGCAGCTTGGCCTTTCCCCACTAGATGCCATTAGCACCCCGACCCCAGGTGTGACAACCAACATGTCCCCAGACATTGCCAAGTGAATTCTGGGGGGACAACCACTCCCTTGGAGAAGAACTGCTAAAAACCAACACATAATTCCATACTCAAGGTAAGTGACCATAGGTTCAAATTGAAAAGTATTGGGGGGATAGGATACAATATTTTTTGAACAATAAGTGCCCTGACAGATATTATCTCAGGTAATTCATGTCATTTTCACAGTAGTCCTAGTGTTTATCCATTATGCATAGATGGGAAAACTCATAGGAATCAAGTGATTTGCCCAATTGCCCATTATAACTATTCTGACAACAAAGCCCATGCTCATTGTATGATGCCTTCATGATTCTCAGTTCAAATAGAGAAGGCTCAGCCTCGACCTACAGTTTTCTGTGACCAGGAAGGGGAGAATTCCATTTACCAAGTCCGAATGGTGATAAAGCTGCTGTCTTGGCCCATAACATCCATTTCATGAGGCTGTGACTGGGACTATTTGGGTTTGCCAATAGTGGGCACTAGAGGAAGGTTTGTAGGCCACAGGAGGGGAGAGGGAATGCCTTCTTTCTATAAGCTGCCAAGTCACTTCAGTTGTGTCCGACTCTGTGCGACCCCACAGATGGCAGCCCACCAGGCTCCCCCGTCCCTGGGATTCTCCAGGCAAGAACACTGGAGTGGGTTGCCATTTCCTTCTCCAATGCATGAAAGTGAAAAGTGAAAATGAAGTCACTCAGTCGTGTCCGACCCTCAGAGACCTCATGGACTGCAGCCTACCAGGCTCCTCCGTCCATAGGATTTTCCAGGCAAGAGTACTGGAGTGGGGTGCCATTGCCTTCTCTGTTCTATAAGCTAGCTAGCTGTTCCTGATCCAGCTGATCCAGTGACTGCCACTGCTGAGGACCCAAACTACTAACAGCAGAAACCAACTCGAGGTCTCAGATATGGCAACACTCTTCCAGAGGACCAAACAGCCACCTGGTGGCAGGTTAATTATGCTAGATCCCCTCCATCACCCACGGAGTAGTGTGCTCTCTTCACTTGAGCAGACATGTTTTCTGGATACTGATTTGCCTTCCCTGCTGCTAATACTTCTGGTGGCACCACCATCTGTGCACAGGCAGAGGGTTTTATTCACCACTGTGATGTCCCACAAAATCATTGCTTCTAACCAAAGAGCTCAGTTCAGAGGGGGGAAAATGTGGTAATGAGTGCTGCTGCTGCTGCTGCTGCTGCTAAGTCACTTCAGTCGTGTCCGACTCTGTGCGACCCCATAGACAGCGGCCCACCAGGCTCCCCTGACCCTGGGATTCTCCAGGCAAGAACACTAGAGTGGGTTGCCATTTCCTTCTCCAGTGCAGGAAAGGGAAAAGTGAAAGTGAAGTCGCTCAGTCGTGTCCGACTCTTCACGACCCCATGGTCTGCAGCCCACCAGGCTCCTCCATCCATGGGATTTTCCAGGCAAGAGTACTGGAGTGGGGTGCATGACCATGTAATTCACTGATCTTACCACATACCCAATCATCCAGAAGCAACTGGTTTAACAGAAGGAAGTAAAACCCAACTAAAGGTTTAGTTGTAACCAGCTGGGAGATAAAAACAGAAGTTGGGAGCTATCTAATAGGAGGTGCAATTTGCTTTGAATCAGCAACCAACATCCATGCCTGACTCCCATAGGCAGAAATCATGGGCCCAGGAATCAAGGGGTGGAAATGGAAGCGGCTCCTCTCATCATTACACTGGATATCCTACTCATAGAATGTCTGATTTTAAACTCATTACTTGGGTTCTGCTGCTTTGGAGGATTTAATTCCAAGCAGAGGTCACAACCATGGTTTCACTGAATTGGAAGTTGAAACTGGCACTGCCATTTTGGACTTCTAATGACCCTTAAGCAAAGAAGGGTAAAGATCTGTCCTGGTTGAGATGAATGATCCAGGTTACCTAGGGGAGACTGAGCTGCTGCCGCTCAGCAGGGTCAGAGTAGATTACATCTGGAATCTGAAGAACTCTCTGGGGATCCTTCTGTTGCTTTCTTTGTCCAAGAGTAAGTTAATGGTAACAGTACTCTGCCCCCCCCTAAAAAAAAACAAACCCAGGCAGAACCACCCAACCAGGTATCAGAATAGCAACTGGCTTGCTCAGGGAACATGGAATATGGAATGGTATTGGCAGAAGAAAATTGTAGATATCAATGATGGCATTGTGAACAGTTATAGTTCTTCACTAACAAAAATGAAGCCTTCAGTTACACTTTCTTCTTTGCCTCTATAACTGTGTCTATACATACATGTGTGTATATATAAAACCATTTCCTGTTATCTCTCTTTTCCTTTTCCCATTTTATTTTATATAAGCATTGTTGGTGATTAGTTAACTTCAAATTTTAGTCCTTTTTTCTTTTTTTTGCTCTGAAGTGATTTAGACTCACTTAGAAATTAAAGATTTGTCAAAATTTAGCCTTTCACTTACAGAATATTCAAATGTGATGATGACAAAACTGAAGGAGTAATAAAATTCTCTAGAGAGAGAGATAGTGATTGCCAACCAGAGATGACTACCATGATATTTGGGGCATTGTGTTTCCCCTCATTGAAAAGAAGAGGAGAGCATCTTTGTTTAGGCAAAAGATGACTGTATTTTACTCAGTTCAGTTCAGTCACTCAGTCGTGTTCAACTCTTTGTGACCACATGGACTGCAGCACCCCAGGGCTCACTGTCCATCACCAACTCCCAGAGTTTACTCAAACTAATATCCATTGAGTCAGTGATGCCATCCAACCATCTCATCCTCTGTCATCCCCTTCTCCTCCTGCCCCCAGTCCCTCCCAGCATCAGGGTCTTTACAAATGAGTCAGCTCTTCGCATGAGGTGGCCAAAGTATTGGAGTTTCAGCTTCAACATCAGTCCTTCCAATAAATACCCAGGACTGACCTCCTTTAGGATGGACTGGTTGGATCTCCTTGCTGTCCAAGAGACTCTCAAGAGTCTTCTCCAACACCACAGTGCAAAAGAATCAATTTTTCGGCACTCAGCTTTCTTTGTAGTCCAACTCTCACATCCATCTGTGACTACTGGAAAAACCACAGCCTTGACTAGATGGACATTTGGTGGCGAAGTAATGTCTCTGCTTCTTAATATGCTGTCTAGGTTGGTCATAACTTTTCTTCCAAGGAGTAAGCGTCTTTTAATTTCATGGCTGCAGTCACCATCTGCAGTGATTTTGGAGCCCCCCAAAATAAAGTCTGCCACTGTTTCCACTGTTTCTCCATCTATTTGTCATAAAGTGGTGGGACCAGATGCCATGATCTTGGTTTTCTGAATGTTGGGCTTTAAGACAACTTGTTCACTCTCCACTTTCATCAAAAAGCTCTTTAGTTCTTCTTCACTTTCTGCCATAAGGGTGGTGTCATCTGCATATCTGAGGTTATTGATATTTCTCCCGGCAATCTTGATTCCAGCTTGTGCTTCTTCTAGCCCAGTGTTTCTCATGATGTACTCTGCATAGAAGTTAAATAAGCAGGGTGACAATATACAGCCTTGATGTACTCCTTTTCCTATTTGGAACCAGTCTGTTGTTCCATGTCCAGTTCTAACTGTTGCTTCCTGACCTGTATACAGATTTCTCAAGAGGCAGGTCAGGTGGTCAGGTCAGGTATTCCCATCTTTTTCAGAATTTTCCACAGTTTATTGTGATCCACACAGTCAAAGGCTTTGGCATAGTCAATAAAGCAGAAATAGATGTTTTTCTGGAACTCTCTTGTTTTTCGATTATCCAGTGGATGTTGGCAATTTGATCTCTGGTTCCTCTGCCTTTTCTAAAACCAGCTTGAACATCAGGAAGTTCATGGTTCTCGTATTGCTGAAGCCTGGCTTGGAGAAGTTTGAGCATTCCTTTACTGGCATGTGAGATGAGTGCAATTGTGAAGTAGTTTGAACATTCTTTGGCATTGCCTTTCTTAGGGATTGGAATGAAAACTGACCTTTTCCAGTCCTGTGGCCACTGCTGAGTTTTCCTTGCTGGCATATTGAGTACAGCACTTTCACAGCATCATCTTTTAGGATTTGAAATAGCTCAACTGGAATTCCATCACCTCCACTAGCTTTGTTCGTAGTGATGGTTCCTAAGCCCCACTTGACTTCACATTCCAGGATGTTAGCTCTAGGTGAATGATCACACCATCATGATTATCTGGGTCATGAAGATCTTTTTTGTACAGTTCTTTTGTATATTCTTGCCACCTCTTCTTAATATCTTCTGCTTCTGTTAGGTCCATACCATTTCTGTCCTTTATAGTGCCCATGTTTGCATGAAACGTTCCCTTGGTGTCTCTAATTTTCTGGAAGAGATCTCTAGTCTTTCCTATTCTGTTGTTTTCCTCTATTTCTTTGCACTGATCACTGAGGAAGGCTTTCTTATCTCTCCTTGCTATTCTTTGGAACTCTGCATTCAAATGGGTATATCTTTCCTTTTCTCCTTTGCTTTTCACTTCTCTTCTTTTCACAGCTATTTGTAAGGCCTCCTCAGACAGCCATTTTGCTTTTTGGCATTTCTTTTTCTTTGGGGTGGTCTTGCTCCCTGCCTCCTGTACACTGTCACAAACCTCCATCCATAGTTCATCAGGCACTCTATCAAATCTAGTCCCTTAAATCTATTTCTCATTTCCACTGTATAATCATTAGGGATTTGATTTAGGTCATACCTGAATGGTCTAGTGGTTTTCCCTACTTTATTCAATTTAAGTCTGAATTTGTCAATAAGGATTTCATGATCTGAGCCACAGTCAGCTCCTGGTCCTATTTTTGCTGACTGTATAGAGCTTCTCCGTCTTTGGCTGCAAAGAATGTAATGAGTCTGATTTTGGTTTGCCCATCTGGTGACGTCCATGTGTAGAGTCTTCTCGTGTTGTTGGAAGAGGGGGTTTGCTATGACCAGTGTGTTCTCTTGGCAAAACTCTGTTAGCCTTTGACCTGCTTCATTCTGTACTCCAAGGCCAAATTTGCCTGTTATTCCAGGTATTTCTTCACTTCCTAATTTTGCATTCCAGTCCCCTGTAATGAAAAGGACATCTTTTTTGGGTGTTAGTTCTAGAAGGTCTTGTAGGTCTTCATAGCACTGTTCAACTTCAGCTTCTTCAGCATTACTGGTCGGGGCATAGACTTTGATTACCGTGGTATTGAGTCATTTGCCTTGGAAGTGAACAAAGAACATTCTGTTGTTTTTGAGATTGCATCCAAGTACTGCATTTTGGACTCTTTTGTTGACTATGAGGGCTACTCCATTTCTTCTAAGGCATTCTTGCCCACAGTAGTAGATATAATGGTCATCTGAGTTAAATTCACCCATTCCATTCCATTTTAATTTGCTGATTCCTAGAATGTCGACATTTACTCTTGCCGTCTCCTGTTTGACCACTTCCAATTTGCCTTGATTCATGGACCTAACATTCCAGGTTCCTATGCAGTATTGCTCTTTACAGCATCGGACCTTGTTTCCATCACCAGTCACATCCACAACTGGGTGTTATTTTTGCTTTGGCTCTGTCTTTTTATTCTTTGTGGAGTTATTTCTCCAGTGATCTTGAATAGCATATTGGGCACCTACCGACCTGGGGGTTCCTCTTTCAGTGTCCTATCTTTTTGCTTTTTCATACTCTTCATGGGGTTCTCAAGGCAGGAATACTGAGGTGGTTTGCCATTGCCTTCTCCAGTGGACCACATTCTGGCAGACCTCTGCACCATGACCCTTGGGTGGCCCTACTTGGCATGGCTCATAGTTTCATTGAGTTAGACAAGGCTGTGGTCCATGTGATTAGATTGGTTAGTTTTCTGTGTATCTTACTAGGCAGAATAATAGATTTCATCATTTGGTTGCATGAAACTGAAGAGTGTGCATGGATCCTCAGGTGCCACAGGTCTGTGTTCGGTCAGTTATCAAGCCAATGATAACTCCAGTCCAGCCTTCTAGTAGACTCTGCTTTGGGACTGGAGTTCATCAAACCACATCTCTTCTTTGCCAGTGGGCTTCCTGTGAGGTTCACGTGGTAGGGGGAGCCTGATGGAGAGTACAAAGCTGGGGAAGAACAGCTGGGGGCTGCTGTTTCTGTAAGTGTCATCCCAGCTGCAGTAGACCTTTATCCCAGCAGTGCACTTGGTTCTAACCTCCATCTTCCATTCAAACACCAGCTTTATCGTATTACCTCAGAGGTACCAGAAGCAGTCAGATTGGGCCCCTCATCAGAGATCTGAGCCCTAGATCCACAGAGCCTCTCTTCTAAGCTTCATTTTTTAAGTAGGTTTATTGAGATATAACTCATGTACTATTAAATCACCCATCTAAAGTGTACAGTTCAGTGATTTTTAGTGTATTCATGGAATTGTGCAACCATCAAAAGCAGTCTAATTTTAGAACATTTTCACCATCCCCAAAAGAAACCCAGTACGCTTTAGGAGTCACTTTTCACCCCTCCTCCAGTCCTAAGCCACCCATAAATCTGCCTTATTATCTCTAAGGATTTTGTCTACTTGGACATTTCATATAAATGAAATCATGTAACTTATGGCCTTTTGTGACTGGCTTCTTTCACTTAGCATATTTTTTAAATGTATTCATGTTGTAACATGTACTTCATTCCTTGTGGTGAATAGTATTCCATTGTATGGATATATCACATTTAATTTAGCTATTTATCTGTTGATAGACATTTGGGTTGTTTCTACTTTTTCAACTGTTATGAATGCTTCTATTATGAAAATTTGTGTATAGGTTTTATGTAGACCTTTGTTTCCATTTCTCTTAAATATATACCTAGAAGTGGAATTACTAGGTCGTATGATATTTTCCAAGCTTCTTAATTCTGATAATCTCTGCCTCTTTATTTTATTCCCACAGTCTCAGGAGTAGCAGCTCATTCCTGCAGTTAAAATCACTAGATTACCTCGATGTTCCCTTTTTGATCTTTCTAACCTCCAATGACTGTGTGATCATCTACCTGCATTAAATTGCTTCAGTTGAAGTACCTAGTATGATTTCTGTTTTTCTGACTAGACCCTTGAGAATACAGTCATATGAAGCTTTATAATCAGTTCATCCATCTTCCTTACTGAGTAAGGAATAGAAGTCTGTTTTACTTCAGCAGGTCAGATAGAAATAATTCTCACAAAATGAAGACTGTTAAACATCAGCATGTATCTTGTAAGTCAGTAATGTATTTTAATTGGAATCTACTGAACGAGTGGCCTCCCTGAGATAATATTTTAAACATCCGTCTGAAATAGTTTAAGGATAGTACCACTTAAATGCTAGAGGAAAATCCATTCCTTCATTTCTTCCTTCCTTCACTCATTCATTCACTTAGTAATTATTTATTTATCACTCCATTTTTGCTATGTACTATTCTAGGTGCTGGTGGTATAATAGTGAATAAAATAGACAAAAATCTTAATAATCAGAATTTATGTTTTAGTGAAAGAGATGGTAAATAAATATAAATGTGTCAGATGGTGATTAGTGATATGGAGAAATTTAAAGAATGGAAGGAAGATAGGAAGGGCTGGATTGGGGGTACATTTTTCAAAAGGATTGATCAGAAAAGATTTCACTATAAAAGTAACATTTCAAAAAACTCCTGGTGGAGATGAAGGAGAAAGCATGTGGATATCTGGGGGGAAAGAGCATTCCAGGCAGAGCTAACAGCAAGGCTTCACTCTCAAGGCCTTGAGTTGGAAGGATGCCTGGTTTGTTCAAGGAATAGGAAGTAGGCCAATCTGGCTGGACTTGAAATCAGGGGGAGAACTGTAGGAGAGAATGTTAGAGAGACAGTGAAGGGTCAATCCTATAGGGCTTTGTATGTCATTATAAGGACTTTGGCTTTATTATGAGTGTGATAGGAAGCCAGCGGGAAGATTTTAACAGGGAAGTGATATGATTTGACTTACATTTTAACGAGACAACTCTAACTTCTGTGTTGAGAATAGATTATGGTAGTGCACTGAAAGGCAATAATCTGAACAGAAATATAGTGGAAGCTGTGGGGAAATCAATGACTGGATTCTGTATTCATTGGCAAGAGTGCAACTTGTTCCCCTGTAGATGTTCAGGGAGGTGCTTCTCCATATAGTCAGTCTGGGTACGTGCAAGCTGAGAAAGAAGCCAAAAATGGCTCCCAGAATTTTAGCCTGAGCGACAGAAAGAAAGCACTGTGCATTACTGAAACAAGAAAGACTGTATAGAAGTAGGTTTTCAGGAGAAATCGTGAATTCAGTTTCGCTTATGCTAAGTTTGATGTATCTGTTAGACATC
Source organism: Bos indicus (assembly GCF_029378745.1). Lineage (NCBI taxonomy): Eukaryota > Metazoa > Chordata > Mammalia > Artiodactyla > Bovidae > Bos > Bos indicus. The sequence goes on from NC_091789.1 coordinate 139,195,915, forward strand.
CAGATGGAGATGTCAAGGAGTCTGCTGGATATACAAATCTGAAGTCCAGGGGAGACTCAAAACAGGAGATGGGAATTTGGAGATCATTGATATAAATGTAATATTTATAGCCATGATAATAATTTAGAAGATGCAGTGAGGATCTTATGTAGAAAAAAAGAACAGATTCCAGGACTGAGGCCTGCAGCAGCCTGATTCAGAGTTCAAGGAGATGCGAAGAAACCAGTAAAAAGACTGAGAATGAATGGTTGTTGAAACAGAAGAAAATCAGAAGTATGAGCTGTCAGGAAGCCAGGTGAAAAAGCTTTCAAAGACAAGGGTGTGATTAATATTATGGTAATTGCTACATTAGGGCCCCATGACACTATGGACATATAGAAACATGCTTAGTCGCTCAGTTGTGTCTGACACTTTTTGACCCCATGGACTGTACTGTAGCCCGCCAGGCTCCACTGTCCATGAGGATTCTCTAGGCAAGAATACTGGAGTGGGTTGCCATGCCCTCCTCCGGGGGATCTTCCCGACTCAGGGATAGAATCCAGGTCTCCTGCATTGCAGGTGAATTCTTTACTGCCTGAGCCATCAGGGAAGTCTGAGAATACTGGAGTGGGTAGCCTATCCCTTCTCCAGGGGAACTTCACAAGCCAAAAATCGAACCGGGGTCTCCTGCATTGCAGGCAGATTCTTTACCAGGGAAGCCCATAGAAACATAAGTGGAGCCATTAGATCTTGTTCTGTGTTAATTTGTATTTACAAGAATTTGTTACATGTATGTGTGACATGGTGCTCAGTCACTCAGTCATGTCCAACTCTTTGTAGCCCCATGGACCGTAGCCCGCCAGGCTCCTCTGTCTATGGCATATTTTAGGCAAGAATACTGGAGTCAGTTGCCATTTCCTCCTCCAGGGGATCTTCCTGACTCAGGGATCGAACCCACGTCTCTTGCATCTCTTGCATTGGCAGGTGGATTCTTTACTACCAGTGCCACCTGGGAACCCTATATGGCATAAAATAGGTCAATTTCTCATTTCCTGTGTATATATTATAAATAGAATAAATTCCTATGGTTATAGGAATATTTCACAGATCATTATTATTATCGTGCTATGGTAAAGATTTTGGTCATTTGTTTTCCACAAGTGGTTCTACATCAAATTTTGTATTTTCTCAATTATATGTTTTTAAAATTATTATTTTATTTTTTATTTTTATTTTACACTGGAGTGTAGTTTATTTACCATGTTGTGTTAGTTTCAGGTGTACAGCAAAGTGATTCAGTTATGCATACACATATATCTATTCTTTTTCAGATTCTTTTCTCATATAGGTTATTACAGAGTATTGCATAGAGTTCCCTGAGCTATGCAGTAGGTCCTTGTTGATTATCTGTTTTATATACAGTAGTGTGTATAGGTTAATCCCAACCTCCTAATTTATCCCTCTCTCCACACCTTTCCCCTTTGGTAAACATAAGTTTGTTTGCTAAGTCTGTGAGTTTGTTTCTTCTCAATTGTATCTTAAAGAAAATTATAAGGAAAAAATAGAAATGAGATATATTAGTTGGCTAGGCTATTCTTTGGTAACCAAAACAGTCAATGCCTTAACCAAGGCCTATTTCACCCTCATTAAAAAGCCCACACAGATGGTTAGGGAGGCTTTTCTCTTCGTTTCATTAAGGGATACATGGTGGGAGACTTGTAGCTGCATCATCTTGGGCACCTAATTTCCAAGCTTTGAGCAGCAGGAAAAGAGAATACTGAGTAATAATCAGGTGGATTTTTTAAGGACTTAATTTGGGAATGACTTATTTAGCTTCTACCAACATCTCAGTGGACAGTAATGTGTTCTCAGCTATGAAGAAGCCAGGAAAATGAGACTCCCTGTCTGTACAGAAAGAGGAAAATAAAACAGTTTGGTGAACAGATAGTTTTGTCTCTGCTGCAGTGGTGGAGAATAAGGAAAAGAAAGATGTCAATAAAATAAGTTTCTTTATAAGATTTTTGATTGCTTTGATTTAGAATTGAGCCTTGTTTAGTTCTTTCCAGTGAATTCTCTTTCTTCTTTCTAACGAATTTGAGGAAAACTTTTACTTTCTTTTCAAAACCATGTGACTTGAAAAGACTTAAGAATTCTAACATCATTGATACATACCTGAGTTCTTTGAGCAAAAGTATTTTTCTGTGTAAAATATATAGACATATAAATTATCTGTGGTTTTTCATATCTTGGGATACAGTCCAGAAACCTGTGACATAATGAGATAGGCTGAGAAAGGTGAATGCCAAGAATGAGATCTGTCTTTGGGGTGCAAAGGGCTGGGAGGTAGAATGCAAAAGCCTGTGTGTGGTGATAATAGGCAGAGTAACAGGTGCCACCCAGTCAAGCATGTAGTACTTGGGTATTTTAGCCAGCAGTACCAGCAGAGATTCCACAAAGAGCCCAAACTCAAACTACAGGCACAGGACTTCCCTGGTGGTCCAGTGCAGGAGCCGTGGGTTCGATCCCTGCCCCTGGAAGATCCCACATGCCTCGGGGCAACTAAGCCTGTGTGCCACAACTACTGACGCCCGCGTGCCCTAAAGCCCGTGTTCTGCAATGATAGAAGCCATTGCAATGAGAAATCCACACACCACAAGGAAGAGAAGCCTCCACTTGCCACAACTAGGCAAAGCCTGTGTGTAGCAACAAAGACCCAGCACAGCCATGAATGAATAAATAAATAAAAATTGTAGGCACAGAGAATAAATATCAACAAGCAAGTCAACACCCTTGGCTACAAGACCACTCTTAGACAGCAATCTGGTCTTTAGAAAAGGCCAAGTCCCAGTCCTACAAAGACCTTTGAAGTAGGGAAAACAACAAATGGGCTTGAGTTAGAAAACCAGGTTTCCTGCACAGGACATAGAGGAAAAGTTCTCAGTATTGACTGCACATTAGAATCATCTGGAGGAAATTACCAGAGCACCCTTCTAAGACCAGATACATCATCTAGAGGTGGGACATAGTCAACAGTGATGGTTCAAGCTCTCTGGGTGTTTCCAGGGTCAAATTAAGGCCAGGAATAGGTGGTTAGTGGGTAAGCTGTACATCTTTTATCTTTGTGACTAAAGTCAGGACTGACTTAGAGATTGGAGGGCTAGAAAACCCACAGGAGAACTTTTTAAATGCCTGTAGATACTAGCAGCCCTAACTTAGTTGTGCAGATGTACGTGTGTGTGAAATATACAGTAGTCACTGAAACTGGCATCTGATTTGGCAGCTGTTCTGTGGTCTGATAGTGCTTCCAAAATCATTGTAATGAGGAAAAAAAAACATTAGGAAGTTACAATGGTTTCTTTCCACTTTTGACTTAAATTTTCAAATCTCGAAACTGGAGCCTATTATACAGAATGAAGTAAGCCAGAAAGAAAAACACCAATACAGTATACTAACACATATATATGGAATTTAGAAAGATGGTAACAACAACCCTGTATGCGAGACAGCAAAAGAGACACAGATGTATAGATGAGATTTTTGGACTCTGTGGGAGAGGGAGTGGGGGGATGATTTGGGAGAATGGCATTAAAACATGTATAATACCATTAAAAAATCTGTTAAAAATATTTGAAAATTGTGTTATTCAAAAGCGGGGGGGGGATAAATAGCTGAGTGTTTCTAAAAGAGGGGAGCTTGTTGGTAATTAAGACATTCAATGTAAGGTAATAGGGAAGCCTGGGACTGTAAAGCTTTGGCAGTGCTGATTTCCTACTAACAGTATCCAAGTATGAACCCCACTGCAGTCACAACTGCTGTTCCTCATTATACCCAAGACATGGGTCTTGGTGCCTGGAGCAGTCAAATAAGACAAAAGGAAACAATATTACTGTCTTAAGTATTTATATCTTTTCTTCTTTTGCCTTCTCATAACACTAGGGATACCATAAGCACATTGCCATGGAAACTCTAGCACCAGACAAAACATTGCTGTGTTTTTGAGGACTCTGTGTGTGAGACTGTAAATAAAAATAGTGAGAATTTTACAAGTGTGGCCTAAAACAATGAAATGGCCATTGGGTCTTGCCCTGACTTCACGGTGTCATATAACTTGCTTTTACTAGTATACTCAAAGGAATTAATCTATGTACAGAAACAAAGGCTATTATGCCCATGACAAGTTATCGATGGTAGCCTTATAGTAGTAGTCAATCTGAACTGAATGACAGTTAAGATGATTAAGGATGGTAATTCCTTCTTTCCTTTCTTCATTCACTTGTTTATTTATTCCTTCAACAAATATTTTTTGACCGTCACTACATGCCAGATGTATACTAGACGGCGGACACACAAAGATGAATAAAACACCAGTTTCTTGTTATAAATCACGTAACTCCAAACCAACAAATGCATAAGGGTCTGATTTGTATATGTACACTTGCTTCTTGCTTTTAAAAAATTAATACATGAAAATCTGAACTTACGGAAGATAATTGAGGAAATTATGTTTCCGGTTTCCAAAAAACTTTCATGAAATAATTCACCTCTGGGTTCTTTCAAATAGTAAATCCCCTTAGTGCATTTAAGAGTTATTGATAATTGATCACTTGATTAAGGGATTATCCAGAGGGATTATCCAGAGGCTAAAACAGTATGGAGTTCTTGACTCTGGTTGCACATTCAAATCAGTTAAGGAGCTTTTAAAACATGCTAATGCTCAGGCCCCACTTCAAACCAATGAAATAACAATCTCTGAAAGTTACAACTGGGCATCAGCATTTGAAAGCTTCTTGGGATTAATCTAAATGTGCATCCAGGGTTGAGAATCTAAAGCAAGAGTGGGCTAATTCCTACAAGCCATTATTTCCATATATATTGTCTATGGCTGCTTTCACACAACAAAGACAGAGTTGTGAGCTGCAACAGCTGCGTAGTTGAGTAGTGTGGCAGAGACCCTGTGGCCCACAGAAATGAAAACATTTGCTATTTGACTCTTTACAGAAAAAGTTTGGCAACCCCTGGTCTGAAGAAAACAGAGACATGGAAAACTCAACATGTCCAGCAATCAATGGTTTGCAGGGTTTTTTTTCCCCCTAGGAATAATAGATAAAGCAGCTATTGAAATTATCCTGATAGTGAAAAAAATGTACTCCACTTAATAAAATTTTATTGACATGCAACTTTTCGGAAGCCCTCTCTTAAAGGGGGCACCATTTCTAAGCCCTTGACTCTCAGCTTTAACCCCACCACTGTAATGCTGTAGCTGACGTTCAGCAAACCACACCTCAAGTTTGCCAGCGACTCTGCATTATGCTCTGCCAACATGTGGCGCTGGAGGAACATTTCAAGCCTGGAGGAGGAAGAACGACGATTTGCTCCTTCCTGTCTGTTTTTTTTGTTTTTGTTTTTGTTTTTGTTTTTTCTGTCAGCCTCATCCTAGCAATGCTTCTTTATCCTAGCCTTGGCAGTTCATTCCACTAGCAACGGTTGATTCCACTTTGCAATTTTGCTGACAGCCTCAGAACTGGCCTCACAGTATACCCCTGGAGATATCATCCCTCACAGGCAAAGCCCTTTTCTTAGAGTTCTAGGTCCCAGCCTCATGCACCCCTGCTGTGAGCTCAAAAGACACCAACAGCAGCCAAGCATTGCTGTCTCCCCAGAGACCTGAGTCCCACTTCCTGTGGGCCCCCCTCCTTTAAGCTTCTAAGGTTTAATAGCGGCAACCTTTTTTCTTTCTTCTCCTTCTCCTCCTTTCTTTTTTTCACAGAGCCATAGAGGTGATGGTACTTTGTATAGTTGCTACCTCCATGATATATTTCCTTTTTGCCTTTTAAATTTTCTGATGCCTGAGAATATTATTTATATTAAATTCTTTCTGTTACTATTACTAGTATGGTTTCTATCTCCTGTGTGTGAGAGTTATTGCTTACTATGGCAATCATAAATCATCATTGTACCCTGTATTTATATAAAGATGGATGAATTCAAACTGTTGTGTGGGAAATGGAATGCTAAATTTGAAGATATTATGCTCTTTCTAATATTATCTACCTGCATATTCATTAATAATGTCTTATTTATGCACTGCATAAAAGAATGGGCCTTGTCACTGTGCATGATACGGATCGTGACTTCTGAGGAAATACCTCTTTTACTCTTGTTGGGAATTAATGAATAAGAATTTGCTGCATGTTTACAATAGTATATGCTACAAAGATGCAATCTGGTGACTCTAGGGCACATCCCACCGCAGCCTGGTCATCTCTAAAGGATAAGGGTCAGGCAGACATGGGTAAATCAGGTAACTTCTATCCATTCACTGAACCAAAAATGCAATAGGTCATTCCATCTTTGTAAATAAGCTGAAAACTAGACTTTGTTAAGATGACAGTAGAGCCAAGAAAGGGACAAATGAACTAGAAACGAGCACAACGGTGGCTTCTGTTTGGTCCATGATTTGTTCTGGAACATTCACTTTCTAAGCTGACTTGTATCGACTAGCTTATTTCATTTCTTAGTCTTCTTTTCAAGAATGACTACTTTACTACCATTGAGTGAGTACAAAGAAAAAAAGAGGGAACAATTACATATTGGTAGAAAAGAGGGTCAGCAAATGACAGTCCACAGGCCAAATCTGGCTTGCCACTTTTTTGTAAATAGTTTTATTGGAATACAGCCAAGCCCATTTGCTTACATATTCTCTGTGGCTGCTTTCACTAAAATAGTAAAACTGAGTAGCTTCTTGACCCACAAAGCCAGAATTATCGACTCTGGTCTTTCAAAGAAAATTGCTGACCCCTGAGAGAGATAATGAGTAGGCATCTGTCACTACAGTGGCATGTGCCAGTCATTAGGGTGTCAGCCACAGGGCCCAGTGGGCACTCTGATTCTCCAACTTTCCTTGGCAAACATGTACTCAAATTTGAATGCCTCGCTAGCCCTTCTGCACCTATCAATCCCCTACTTAGCATCTAAGATCCTGTAACTTTTCTGTGTCAGTTCAAACTTCCCTGATTGTGTCTGGTGTCATGCCTGTCCCCTCTACTATCCACTTGTCTCCAGAGGAATTCGTAGGATCTTTTAGAAATTGCAAGGAGTATTATTCATCCATCTCTTAAAATACATATCCTGAGGGCCTTGCACAGAGCAACTAATTAGTAATTATGGTTTCATTGATCTACACTCTCCAGAGGGACCCATAAGGCTGTCTCAGGCATCGATGCCTTTGTTTACTTTAGGAAAAAGGACTTGAGTTGTCATCACCTGCTATTGTGTACATCTTATATGTGAGGAACTGTTTTCAAGTCATCATCACCAAAGTAGATCTGGTAAGTATTACAATAGATAGAAGTATTACAATAGATAGAATGGAAAAATAAAGAATAGGGAAGAAGGTCGTTCATTTTTGTAACCCGCATATTTCTACATAATTCCTGCTTATATTAAGCACAACGGTTTATGTGCTAAGAGAAATAAACTGGATTGATAGATGATTGCTTGATAGATAGAAAAAAATTCAAGGTTCTAAAACAGCCTAAAGACTGTTTTCTTCTCCTAAATGATTTCTGTTTTATTAAGAATTTTCTCCTTAATAACACAATATAATCTATTTTAAGTACAATTATTTCAGATACCATTAATGCTGAGATTTGAAACCAAGCAAAACATACAAGACATGTATTTAGTAAAGCTTCATCTTGTCAAAAACTAAGAAAAACAAACAATACTGAGAAAAGAGGGGAAAGATATAATTTATGCAATTTTCTAAATAGAAAGAGTCTTGAAATGCCAAGCAATAATCCAACTAAAAGATAAACATGAATGGCTCTTTAAAAAATTAATTCATTGAAAAAAAAAAAGACTAATCCTTGCGACCGGAGAGCCACCAGGACAATGGGGAGCAGCAGCCCTTGATGCGCCCCTGCCACTCCGCTGAGGCTTCATTTGTTGTCTCTCATTTTTTCCCTTCTGTAACCCGCTAAGATTTGTTTTCTTCAAAAGCCTATCAACCATCTCTCAAGTCATACTTGCCTGGAGTGTGCTGATTGCCAAAGGTTCAATGCCTTAAGGCTCTTGTGAAAACAAACATAGGCAGGGGCCTCTATGAGTCTTTTTTCCTACAGGCTCAAGTAAATACCAGAGTGACAGAAAAAACAAGAGAGTGAGTGCTGAAGGTATTGGTAAGCATTTTTTAAAAATAAGATGTTCTTTATCTTAAAAGTCATTTACCATGTCTGTTCAAGTAGGACTTGTATTGTAATAAGCTTTCAGTAAATATTTAGCCTGCAAATTAAATAATATTCAAATACAATTATGCATGTACCTGTACACAAATGTATTTATATATTGGGTTGGCCAAAAACTTCATTCAAGTTTTTCCATATGCTGTTATGAAATAAACCCCAAAGAACTTTTTTGCCAATCCAATAAGTATCACTTAGACTGTGTTAAAGAGAGTTAATAGGGCCAACCATGCTGTCAGCAGAGTATTCGGTACCTTATATACAATAATACTGAAGAAGGAAATGGCAACCCACTCCAGTATTCTTGCCTGGGAAACCCCATGGACAGAGGACCCTGTCAGGCTACAGTTCATGGGGTTGCAAAGAGTTGAACATGACAGCAATGGAGCACAGCATATTCAATGTTATAAGGATATCCAAGATCACTCAAAATTTTCTCTATAAATGCCTAAAATTCTGAGATGGATAAATTCAATCCTTTTTTGATAATAAAACTTCCATCAGAACATTACTTCCATTAAATCAGGGACAATGAAAGGCCTTGTTCACCATTGTATTCACAGTCAATGTCATAGTGCCTAGCATAAAGGGACTCAATTATCTGTTGTATAAGTGAATGGAAAGCAAATGGCCTTGGAACATCAATCCATAGAATGTTACTGCCTCACAATGAATGAATTTTTCAGAGTAATTTTATTCCTAAAAAATTTATCTGGTCACAACCCACAGAATGGGAGAAAATATTTGCAAATGAGGCAACAGGCAAGATGTAAATCTCCAAAATTTATGAACAGCTCATGTAGCTCAAGGAGATCAAACCAATCAGTAATCCTAAAGGAAATCCACCCTGAATGTTCATTGGAAGGACTGATGCTGAAGTTCTAATACTATGGCCACCTGATGTGAAGAGCTGGCTCATTGGATAAGACCCTGATGCTAGGAAAGATTGAAGGTAAAAGGAGAAGTGGGGCAGCAGAGGATGAGATGGTTAGATAACATCACTGACTCAATGGACATGAATTTCGGCAAACTCCAGATAGTGGAGAACAGAGGAGCCTGGCATGCTGCAGTCAATGGAGTTGCAAAGGGTTGGACATGTCTTAGCGACTGAACAACAACATGCAGCTCAATATAAAAAAATAAATAAACAACCCAATAAAAAAATAGCCAGAAGACCTAAATAGGCATTTCTCCAAAGAAGGCAAGAAGACATACAAATGGCCAACAGACACATAAAAAGATGCCCAACATCACTAATTATTAGAGAAATGCAAATCAAGACTGCAGTGAGGTATCACCCCACAACACCATCAAAAAGTCTCCAAATAAATGCTGGTGAAGCTGTGGAAAAAAGGGAACCGTCCTACATGCTATTGGTACAAATGTAAATTGGTAACAGCCACTGTGGAGAACAGTTTGGAGGTTCCTTTAAAAACTAAAAATATAGCTACTATATGATCCAGCAATCTCACTCCTGGGCATCAGTTCAGTTTAGTCGCTCAGTTGTGTCCGACTCTTTGCAACCCCATGAACCGCAGCATGCCAGGACTCCCTGTCCATCACCAACTCCTGGAGTCCACCCAAACCCATGTCCACTGAGTCGGTGATGCCATCCTACCACCTCATCCTCTGTCGTCCCCTTCTCCTCCTGCCCTCAATCTTTCCCAGCATCAGGGTCTTTTCCAATGAGTCAGCTCTTCGCATCAGGTGGCCAAAGTATTGGAGTTTCAGCTTCAGTCATTCTAATGAATATTTAGGACTGATTTGCTTTAGGATGGACTGTTTGAATCTCCTGATAGTGCACACACAGATGCACTATATTAGCACCCCCATCCACCTCCCTCCCCCACAAAGCGTTATTGAAAACAGGCTTAATTCTTAATGGGGCTGGTTAGACTTGCTGAGTTTTAGCCTTAGCCTATAAAACATATAGTTTTTCATTGTTCATCATAGTTATCAGTAAAGAAAAAGATGGGTCAATATATATCATCATACTGGAGGAGGGGAAAATCATACAAACAGATTTAGAGTAAAGGACCATTTAGAGGGAATTCTGTGGGGGTCACCCTACTTATTTAACTTATATGGAGAGTATATAAGATGTATATGACCATGCTCAGGAAATGTTTAATCCAATTTTCTGTTGATGGGCGGGGCTGCCTTTCCTCCCTGTTGTTTGACCTGAGACCCAACTAAGGTGGAGGTAATGAAGATAATGGCCACCTCCTTCCAAAGGTCCCAGGCAGGCACTGCTGCACTCAGTGCCCCCGACCGTGCAGCAGTGCGCTGCCGACCCACGCCTCCACCAGGGACTCCTGGACACCCACGGGCAAGCCTGGGTCCGTCCCTTGTGGGGTCCCTGCTCCTTTCTCCCGGGTCCTGGTGCACGCAAGGTTTTGTTTGTGCCCTCCAAGAGTCTGCTTCCCCAGTCCTGTGTAAGTTCTGTAATCAAATCCCACTGGCCTCCAGAGTCAAATTCCTTGGGGGTTCTCAGTTCCCTTGCCAGATCCCCAGGTTGGTAAATCTGTTGTGGGTCCTAGAACTTTCTTAACAGTGCGAGAATTTCTTTGGTATGATTGTTCTGCAGTTTGTGGTTCATCTGCTCGGGGGCTCTATGGTTGGGGTTAATGGCGACCTCCTCCAAGAGGGCTTATGCCACAGGCTGGGTGACCAGGGCTCCTGCACCCAGAGCCCCTGCCCCTGCGGCAGGCCACTGCTGACCCACTGTCCCTCCACAGGAGACACTCAAACAGAGTTCTGGCTCAGTCTCTGTGGGGTCTCTGAGCCCTGCTGTGCACAAGGTTTTGTTTGAGCCCTCGAAGGGTCACTGGTGGGTATGGGATTTGATTTGAAACGAAATTTCGCCCCTCCTAAATGACAGTAAAGGAATAAAAAGAAAAGATATGTTCTTATTGACAAAACAGGAGAGCAGGAAACAGCAGCCAAGTAGGGACAAGGGCACTTTAATGCTTCAGAACCCTGGAAAGGCTCAGGAATTCTAAGCTATCTCTGAAGGTTGAGGAAAAATTGATATCAGAGTGGGCATCTAGCCTGTCTGCTACAGTTTAGAACAAAACGAAGAAAGAGCCGTGTAAGCATATTATGAGTTATAGAAGCAAACAGATGAAACTGCTAACGATTTAAAATGGTTGTTTCTGGGAAGTGGGAACTGGGATCGGAAAAAGCAATTCTGGGTTTTGCTCTTCTGAGAGCCTTGTGTCACTTGGCCTTTAAAATTAAATTCTGTAAGCAATTATCCTTCAATTAAAAAATAAATTTTAAAAACAAGTAAATTTCTTTTTTAAAACAAAACCAAATGAAAATATTAAGTATATACAAAACACAGATTTTTTTTAAGTTGCTTTTGAAACACATTTGGGAGTAAAGGTATGCAAATACTGTAGATAAGAATGTAAAATCATAAAATCTTTCCAGGTGACAGGTGGGTAATATGGATCAAAAATTTCAATGTGTGGAACATTTAGTCCAGCATTTTCACTCATGGAATTTGTTCTGAGGAAGTAATTGGACAACCACTGCTTTGAGTATAAAATAGAAAAATTGGAAACTATCTACACGCCCAACACCAGAATTTTGATTTGAACAAGTGATGGTTCCTCCAAACAGTAAAATTATATGCAAATACTTTAAACGATGGATTGCACACGTCCCAGACGCTCAAAAACTCTAAAAGCCTGAAAACAACAAGAGTGCTGGGCATGTGAAACCGCGAAATGTTGATATAGTGCTGTTGAGTGTGCACTGCTACAGTCTTTGGAGAAAAAGCAAAAATTGGCATTACATAAATGAAAAGTTAAATATACACCTTGGTCAGCAATTCTCATAGGGAGTCTAAAATGACTCCCATGAACTATACAGTGCATGGAATTCTCCAGGCCAGAATACTGGAGTGGGTAGCTGTTTTCTTCTCCAGGGGATCTTCGTGACCCAGGAATCGAACCCAGGTCTCCTGCATGGAAGGTGGATTCTTTACCAGCTGAGCTACCAGTGAAGCCTGACACCGTCTATGGATTTTTACAAATACTACATCCTGGGGTGGGAAGGGGGAGAACAGAACAAACACATCTACCTGCATAGGTTTACTAACTACCTCCGTAAGTTTATGAACCAAGGAAACGAACCTATACGAATAATGCAGCTATGAAAGTTGACTACCACTAAATCCAGTAGTAATAACTGTGGATTAGGAAAAAAAAAAAAAAAAAAGGTGGCTCACATGGTAAACAATTCGCCTGCAATGCAGGAGACTCGGGTTCGATCTCTGGGTCGGGAAGAGTCCCTGGAGAAGGGAATGGAAACTCACTCCAGGATTCTGGCCTGGAGTATTCCACAGACAGAGGAGCCTGGCAGGTTACAGTCCATAGGGTGGCTAACGGTCCCACAGGACTGAGTGAATGACACTACAGAAAACAAAGCACAGCCCAAAGACAATTACACCTGCGACAGAAATGTGGGATCACGCAAAAAGAGTTCTCCTTTTCCCAGGTGGCTCTCTCTCTGAAAGTCGCTCAGTCGTGTCTGACCAGAGCCTGTCTGGCTCCTCTGCCCATGGGATTCCCCAGACAAGAATACTGCAGTGGGTAACCATTCCCTTCTCCAGGAGAGCCTTCCCCAGGAACTGCCTGGGTCTACCACATTGAAAGCAGGCTCTCTAAGCCATCAGGGAAACTCTAATCAGCAAAAAAAAAAAAAAAAAAGAAAAAAAAAGAAAGAAAAGAAAAAGAAAAGAAAAGAAAAACAAACCTGTCTGCCAATATCCGAGGCCTGGGTTCCGTCCGTGGGGAGCGAAAAATCTGGCTGGTTTATTTGCTCAGCCATGTCCAATCGGCCATCCTGTCTTCCCCTGAAAAACCCCATGGTGGTTTTATGGACATTGGGCTTCCCTTGTGTCTCAGCTGGAAAAGAATTTGCCTACAATGTGGGAGACCTGGGTTCCATCCCTGGGTTGGGAAGATCCTAGCAAAAGAGGAAGGCTAACCACTCCAGTAGTCAGGCCTGGAAAATTCCATGGACTGCATAGTACATAGGGTCACAAAAAGTGGGACACGACTAAGCGACTTTCGCTTTCAACTCACCAAAGGCCAAACCGGCAATCTGAAACGGTAAACACACAAAGCTTCAAGAATCTAAAAAAATCGCCCGAAATCACTTATTTTCCAAGTTCTACTTTTCTACACAATATCGGTCTTATTTAAGCTCATAAGACCTCCAAAAACCACTGGCAAATGTAAAATTTCTTTCTTTCTTTCTTGGTCCTACTTGACTTAGTCTGCACGGCAATACTAGAGTTTAAGCTCAAGATATCGGACTGTGCCTGGGCACGTACTGATGAGGAGAAGCTCACACCTAATACACTGAGGATGAGAAGCAAAAAAAGGGTAAGTCCCCGTGAAGAGGTTGTAGCAGATCTCTTCACATTAGTGGACGAAGGCTCATTCTTCGAAATAGTATGTTTAAAGGAAATCTACGATAAATTCAAATAATACATTGAACATACTGCGTGCAGTGCATTCTGGCTATGCAAATAAACGCTGAGTCCCCACCCACGAGATTCACGCCTTTGCCACCCCGGCTCCCGCGAAGCCTGCTTCCAGTCCCTTGATGCCAGGCCCCTGACTCCATGTCTTCTCGACGCTCTCCGTCTGATTTCTTTCAAATAAAGGATTTTCTCGATGGCTTAAGAAAATTATATGGGAGTGCTGTATTTGACACAGAAAAGGCTCACTATAATGTCAAATGAAACAGAGTGCCCTGAGTGCACAGTCGTGCCAAACTATTTGCGACCCCATGGACTGTAGCCCTCCAGGCTCCTCTATGCATGGAATTCTCCAGGCAAGAATACTGCAGTGGGTAGCCATTCCCTGGTAGCTATACCCAAGTGGGTAGCTTCTCCAGGAGATTCTTCCCCAGGAGCGAGCCTCCGTTCCCCACACTGTAAGCGGACCCTTGGAGAAGAAAATGGCAACCCAGTCCAGTACTCTTGCCTGGAAAATCCCACGGACAGAGAAGCCCGGTAGGCCACAGCCCATGGGGTCGCGCAGAGTCAGACACGACTGACTGACTTCACTTCGCTAGATAAACACACGTAGAAGTCTTAACTGATGCAGGCATAGAAAAGTGGTTTCACTTTTTAAATTCTGCTTTTCCACACAGCTATAGTTAGCCTTGTTTAACACAAGGCCTCCAAAAATTGGGAGAGTTCTGGTAGCCCTTGCTTGGACCTACCCGGCCGAGCCCTCGGTAAAACACCAAGAGCTCTTGCAGGGTAGAAGCAAGGGTAAGCCTAGCTATACCACGGAGCCCCTGAACATACTGACTACCTCATAGCCACTCCTAACACTGTGAGGGTGAGGAGCGTCAAGGGTAAGTTCGGGTCAAGAGTTTGCAGATCTTCTCACGGAAGTGGATGAAGGCTCATTCTTCGAAATACTACGTTTTAGATAAAATTATGATAGTTGAAATAATAAATAGAAACTACATTGCGCGCAGTGCATGCTGGTTATGCAAATGAAGGTTGAGGCCCCGTCCCCGAGATTCACGCCTCTCCCCGCCCCAGCTCCCATGAAGCCAGCTTCCAGTCCCTTGTTCCCAGGCCCCTGACTCCATGTTTTCTCCTCCTGGACACTCTGGGTCTGATTTCGTTTGAATAAGGCTTTTCTTGACGGCTTAAGATAACGATATAGGGGCGCTGCATTTGACACAGAGAAGGTTCACTATATTGTCGAATGAAATAGAGTGCCGACCTCCAGGCTCCTCTGTCCCTGGAATTCTCCAGGCAAGAATACTGCAGTGGGTAGCCATTCCCTTCTCCAGGAGATGCTTCCCCAGGAGCGAATCTGGGTCTCCCACTTTGTAAATGGACTCTTTACTGTCTAGGCCATCAGGGTGACTCGAATCACCATATTAAAAAAAAAAAGTGACCGCCAAAATAGGAGGGCCCGGATCCGTCGCTGGGTCGTGAAAATTGTCCAGTTCATTTGCGCAGTTCTGTCCGACCGGCTTTCCTATCCGTCACTAACTCCCGGGGCATGCTCAAACTCATGTCCACCGAGTCGGTGATGCTATCTAATCGTTTTACCCAAAGTCGTCCCTGTCTCCTCCTGTCTTCCATCTTTCCCAGCACCAGAAACATCTCCCAAAGACCCATTCACGACTGTGAGAACCTTACTGACCAAAGACCAATCAATCTTACTGACCAATCAACCTGACGTGCCCCCAGAGAAATCTGTATGTAGGTCAAGAAGCAATGGTTAGAACCGGACATGGAACAACAGACTGGTTCCAAAGCGGGAAAGGAGAACCTCAGGGCTGCGTGTTGTCACCCTGCTTATTTAACTTTTATGCAGACTACATCATGCGAAATGCCATGCTGGATGAAGCACAGGCTGCAATCAAGATTACCGGGAGAAACATCAATAACCTCAGATATGCAGATGACACCACCCTTATGGCAGAAAGCGAAGAACTAAAGAGCCTCTTGATGAAAGTGAAAGAGGAGAGTCAAAAAGTTGGCTTAAAGCTCAACATTCAGAAAACGAAGATCATGGCATCCGGTCCCATCACTTCATGGGAAATAGATGGGGAAACAGTGGAAACAGTGTCAGACTTTATTTTTGGGGGCTCCAAAATCACTGCAGATGGTGACTGCAGCCATGAAATTAAAAGACGCTTACTCCTTGGAAGGAAAGTTATGACCAACCTAGATAGCATATTGAAAAGCAGAGACATTACTTTGCCAGCAAAGAGGTCCGTCTAGTCAAGGCTATGGTTTTTCCTGTGGTCATGTATGGATGTGAGAGTTGGACTGTGAAGAAGGCTGAGCGCCGAAGAATTGATGCTTTTGAACTGTGGTGTTGGAGAAGACTGTTGAGAGTCCCTTGGACTGCAAGGAGATCCAACCAGTCCATTCTGAAGGAGATCAGCCCTGGGATTTCTTTGGAAGGAATGATGCTAAAGCTGAAACTCCAGTACTTTGGCCACCTCATGCGAAGAGTTGACTCATTGGAAAAGACTCTGATGCTGGGAGGGATTGGGGGCAGGAGGAGAAGGGGACGACAGAGGATGAGATGGCTGGATGGCATCACTGACTCGATGGACGTGAGTCTGGGTGAACTCCGGGAGTTGGTGATGGACAGGGAGGCCTGGCGTGCTGCGATTCTTGGGGTCGCAAAGAGTCGGACACGACTGAGCGACTGATCTGATCTGATCTGATCTGATCATTAGCTTCAGCCGTCAAGAAAATCGTTATTCAAAAGAAATCAGACTCAGAGTGTCGAGGAGGAGAAAACATGGAGAGAGGGGTCTGGGAACAAGGGAATGGTAGCTGGCTTCAAAGGGAGCTGGGGTGGGGAAAGGCGTGAATCTCGGCGGCGGTTACTCAGCATTCATTTGCATACCCAGCATGCACTGCGCGCAATGTAGTTTCAATTTACTATTACAATTTATTGTAGATTTCTTTAAAACGTAGTATTTCGAAGAATGAGCCTTCATCCACTTCCGTGAAGTGATCTGCTGCAAACTCTTGACCTGGACTTACACTTGATGTAACTCAGCCTCACTGTGTTAGGAGTGAGTGTTCCCTCATCTCTATGGGCACAGGCCCAGTGAGTTAGTCATTCTTCCCGTGGTCCCCCCGAGTCTTTGGTCTTGTACTTGAGACTCGGTTGGTCAGGCCCACGGGAAGAATACGGGCAAGTCAAACCTAATTTTTGGAGGTCTTTTTCAAGACCAACATTGTTGTGTTCAAAAACAGACCTTGAGGAACGAAAGTTTGGAGGCAGGGTTTTTTCTGGGGTTCCTATACGCAAGGGTTTTCTGTGTGTTTATCACGTGCAGTCATGAGGTTAGGCTTTGGAGTACTCGCTTGACTCTCTCAGTCGCGTCCTAGTATTTCGTAACCCCACGGGCTGCAGCAGTTCAGGTTTCCCTGTCTATCACCCATTCTCAGAGCTTCGTCACACTCATGTCCTTCGAATCCACCGTGCTATCTAATCTTTTCATTTTCTGTCGTCTCCTTCCTCCTCTCTCCTTGAGTCCTGCCCACCATCAGGGTCTGTTCTAATAAGTCAGTTCTTTGTGGCAGGTGGCCAAAGTATTGGAGTTTCAGTGGCAACATCAGTTCTTCCGATGAATATTCAGGATTGGTTTCCTTTAGGATGGGCAGCTTGGATTTCCCTGCAGTCCAAGGGACTCTCAAGAGTCTTCTCCAAGACCACAGTCCAAAAGCATCAATGTTTCGGCCGGCAGCTTTCCTTACAGTCCAACTCTCACATCCATACATGACTGCTGGAAAAACGGTATCTTTGACTGGACGGACCTTTGTCGGCAAAGTAATATCTCTGCTTTTTAACATGCTGCCTTGGTTGGTCATAGCTTTTTTTTCCCCAAGTAGCAAGCGTCTTTTCCTTTCATGGCTGAAGTCACCGTCCTCTGTGATTTTGGAGCACAAGAAAGTAAAGCCTGTCACTGTTTCCATTGTTTCCACATCTATTTGCCATGCAGTGATGGGACTGAATGCCATGATCTTCGTTTTCTGAATTTTGAGTTTTAAGTCAAGATTTTCACTCTCATCTTTGACATTCATCAAGAGGCTCTTTAGTTCTTTTTCACTTTCTGTCGTAAGGGTGGTGTCATCTGCATTTCGGAGGTTATTGGTGTTTCACTGGGCAATGTTGATTCCAGCTTGTGTTTCATCCAGCATGGCATTTTGCATGATGTACTCCGTGTATAAGTTAAATAAGCAGGGTGACAATATACAGCCTTGATGTTCTCCTTTACCGCTTTAGAACCAGCCTGGTTTTCAATGTCCAGTTCTAACTGTTGCTTCTTGACCTGCATACAGATTTCTCAGGGGGCAAATAAGGTTGATTGTTCAGTAAGATTGATTGGTCTTTGGTCAGTAAGGTTCTCATAATCCTGAATGGGTTTTCCAGGAGATTTTTCCACCTTCCATGCAGGAGACTTGGGTCGATTCCTGGGTCTGGAAGATCCCCTGGAGAAGTGAACAGCTACCCAATCCAGTATTCTGGCCTGGAGAATTCCATGCACTGCATAGTTCAAGGGAGTCATTTTAGACTCCCTATGAGGATGGCTGATCAAAGTGTATATTTAACTTTTCATTTATGTGATGCCAATTTTTGCTTTTTCTCCAAAGACAGTGTACCGGCGCACACGCAACAGCGCTATATCAACATTTCGCGGTTTCACATGCCCAGCAACTCTTGGTGTTTTCAGGCTTTTAGGATTTTTGATCGTTTGGGAGGTGTGCAATCCATCATTTAAAGTATTTGCATGTAATTTCACTGTATGGAGGAGCCATCACTTGTTCAAATCAAAATTCTGGTGTAGGGCGTGTAGTTTCCAATTTTTTCTGTTTTATACTCAAAGCAGTGGTTGTCCAATTACTTCCTCAGAACAAATTCCAAGAGTGAAAATGCCAGACTAAATGTTCCACACACTGAAATTTTTTATCCATATTGCCCACCTGTCAACATAGAAAGATCTTACAATTTTACATTCTTTTTTTTTTTTTTTTAAATCTCTTTGGCTGGGATATAAATTGTGAGCTTCCTCTTAGGGAACTGTAGGCCATGTAAGCAAATGAAGTGCATGTGGAAGGCTTATCCTGACGCTGGTAGCTCAGAGCACTGGCTGTCCAATTTTACATTCTTATCTACAGTATTTGCATACCTTTACTCCCAAACGTGTTTCAAAAGCATCTTTTTTTCTTAAAAAAATCTGTTTTGTATATACTTAAAATTTTCATTTGTTTTTTTAAAATTTATTTTTTAATTGAAGGATAATTGCTTTCAGAATTTAATTTTAAAGGCCAAATGACACAGGGCTCTCAGAAGAGCAAAACCCAGGACTTCTTTTTTCCATCCCAGTTCCCACTTCCCAGAAAAACCGTTTTAATCCTTAGCAGTTTCATCTACTTCGTTCTATAACTCATAGTATGCTTATATGACTCTTTCTTCGTTTGGTTTTAAAGTGTAGCGGACAGGCTAGATGCCCACTCGGATATCAATTTTTCCTCAACCTTCACAGATAGCTTAGAATTCCTGAGCCTTTCCAGGGTTCTGAAGCATTAAAGAGTCCTTGTCCCCACTTGGCTGCTGTTACCTGTTCTCCCGTTTTGTCAATAAGAACGTATCTTTTCTTTTGATTCCTTTACTGTCATTTAGTGGGGTTTTGTGGACAGAGTAGAGATAAATGGATATATTTAATCTGCCATATTCAACCTGAAATCTGAAGATACTGTAGATTTTATTATCATTATTATTATTATTCGGCCGCACTACAGGGTTTGGGAGACCTTAGTTCCCCATTCAGGGATTGAGCCTCTGCCCCTGCAGTGGAGTCCCAACTACTGCACCGTCAGGGAATTCCCGTTACTTTTAGAAAAATTTTTAAAACTTTGAAAACAAGTAGAGTAGTATCGATGCTAGAAAGGCCTCTCTGAAAATCGGTAACACTTGGGACACGGATGGACCTTAAGAAACATGGAATCAGCTGAGCGCCCCCTACTGGAATATCTTGCCCAAAGAAGTCTGACTTTCCCTGGGGCCTCTTTGTTCAGGGCCCAGTGCTTCACATTCGTGGTGGTCCACCAAAGGAGTTGGGGAGATTCTAAAAATCCTAGACTCCACCCTGGGCCAATTAAATTTTTCTCTGACCAGGACTCCACATCAATTTTATACTCTGCAGGAAGTCGCCATGACAGAGTGAAAACTGTCCAGTGATGTGGCCATTTTGCTGCAGATTAAATATATCCATTTAGCCAAGAACAGTGACTCTGCCCTCCAGAACCACTTAAGAGCTTTAAAAATGCTGATGCCCAATCCCCACACACAGAGAGAAAAATGTAATTGGCCCAGGGTGGAGTCCTGGGCATAAGATTTTTAGAAACTGTCCAACTCCTTTGGTGGACCGCCATGATTGTGAAGCGCTGGGCCCTGAACAAAGAGGCCCCAGGGAAAGTCAGACTTCTCTGGGCAAGATATTCCAGTAGGGGGCGCTCAGCTGATTCCATGTTTCTTGACGTCCATCTGTGTCCCAAGAGTTAACCGATTTTCAGAGAGGCCTTTCTAACATAGATACTACTCTGATTGTTTTCAAAGTTTTTAAAAATTTTCTAAAAGTAACGGGAATTCCCTGACAGTCCAGTGGTTGGAACTCCACTGCAGGGGCAGAGGCTCAATCCCTGAACGGGGAACTAAGGTCTCCCAAACCCTATAGCGTGGCCAAATAATAATGATAATAAAATCTACAGGATCTTCGGATTTCAGGTTGAATATGGCAGATTAAATATATCCATTTATCTCCACTCTGTCCACAAAACCCCACTAAATGACAGTAAAGGAATAAAAAGAAAAGATATGTTCTTACTGACAAAATGGGAGAGCAGATAACAGCAGCCAAGTGGGGACAAGGACATTTTAATGCTTCAGAACCCTGGAAAGGTTCAGGAATTCTAAGCTATCTCTGAAGGTTGAGGAAAAATTGATATCAGAGTGGGCATCTAGCCTGTCTGCTACAGTTTAAAACAAAACGAAGAAACAGCAGTACAAGCATACTATGAGTTATAGAAGCAAAGAGATGAAACTGCTAAGGATTTAAAATGGTTGTTTCTGGGAAGTGGGATGGGGAAAAGCATTTCTGAGTTTTGCTCTTCTGAGAGCCTTGTGTCATTTGGCCTTTAAAATTAAATTCTGAGCAATTATACTTCAATTAAAAAAAAACAAACAAAAAAATGAAAATATTAAGTATATACAAAACTTAGATTTTTTTAAAAAAGCTGCTTTTGAAATGCATTTTGGAGTAAAGGTATGCAAATACTGTAGATAAGAATTTAAAATTGTAAAATCTTTCTATGTGACAGGTGGGCAATATGGATCTAAAATTTCAATGTGTGGAACATTTAGTCTGGCATTTTCACTCTTGGAATTTGTCTTGAGGAAGTAATTGGACAACCACTGCTTTGATTATAAAACAGAAAAATTGGAAACTATCTACATGCCCAACACCAGAATTTTGATTTGAACAAGTGATGGCTCTTCCATACAGTGAAATTATATGCAAATACTTTAAATGATGGATTGCACACGTCCCAGACGGTCAAAAATTTTAAAAGCCTGAAAACACCAAGAGTTGCTGGTCATGTGAAACCGCGAAATGTTGATATAGCGCTGTTGAGTGTGCACCGGTACACTGTCTTTGGAGAAAAAGCAAAAATTGGCAAAACATAAATGAAAATCATGATGGCGTGATCACTCATCTAGAGCCAGACATCCTGGAGGTGAAGTCAAGTGGGTCTTAGAAAGCATCCCTACAAACAAAGCTAGTGGAGGTGATGGAATTCCAGTTGAGCTATTTCAAATCCTGAAAGATGACATTGTGAAAGTGCTGCACTCAATATGCCAGCAAATTTGGAAAACTCAGCAGTGGCCACAGGACTGGAAAAGGTCAGTTTTCATTCCAATCCCAAAGAAAGGCAATGCCAAAGAATGCTCAAACTACCGCACAATTGCACTCATCTCACACACTAGTAAAGTAACGCTCATAATTCTCCAAGCCAGGCTTCAGGAATACGTGAACCGTGAACTTCCTGATGTTCAAGCTGGTTTTAGAAAAGGCAGAGGAACCAGAGATCAAATTGCCAACATCCACTGGATCATCGAAAAAACAAGAGAGTTCCAGAAAAACATCTATTTCTGCTTTATTGACTATGCCAAAGCCTTTGACTGTATGGATCACAATAAACTGTGGAAAATTCTTCAAGAAATGGCAATACCAGACCACCTGACCTGCCTTTTGAGAAAGGAAGCAACAGTTAGAATGGACATGGAACAACAGACTGGTTCCAAATAAGAAAAGGAATACATCAAGGCTGTATATTGTCACCCTGCTTATTTAACTTCTTTGCAGAGTACATCATGAGAAACACTGGGCTGGAAGAAGCACAAGCTGGAATCAAGTTTGCCGGGAGAAATATCAATAACCTCAGATATGTAGATGACACCACCCTTATGGCAGAAAGCAAAGAGGAACTAAAAAGCCTCTTGATGAAAGTGAAAGAGGAGAGTGAAAAAGTTGGCTTAAAGCTCAACATTCAGAAAACTAAGATCATGGCATCCGGTCCCATCACTTCATGGGAAATAGATGGGGAAACAGTGGAAACGGTGTCAGACTTTATTTTTGGGGGCTCAAAAATCACTGCAGATGGTGATTGCAGCCATGAAATTAAAAGACACTTACTCCTTGGATGGAAAGTTATGCCTAGATAGCATATTCAAAAGCAGAGATATTACTTTGCCAACAAAGGTCCATCTAGTCAAGGCTATGGTTTTTCCAGTGGTCATGTATGGATGTGAGGGTTGGACTGTGAAGAAAGCTGAGCGCCGAAGAATTGATGCTTTTGAACTGTGGTGTTGGAGAAGACTCTTGAGGGTCCCTTGGACTGCAAGGAGATCCAACCAGTCCATCCTAAAGGAGATCAGCCCTGAATATTCATTGGAAGGACTGATGCTGAAGCTGAAACCCCCATACTTTGGCCACCTCATGCAAAGAGTCGATTCATTGGAAAAGACCCTGATGCTGGGAGGGATTGGGGGCAGGAGGAGAAGGGGACGACAGAGGATGAGATGGCTGGATGGCATCACTGACTCGATGGACGCGAGTTTGAGTGAACTCTGGGGTTGGTGATGGACAGGGAGGCCTGGCGTGCTGTAATTCATGGGGTTGCAAAGAGTCGGACACGACTGAGCGACTTAACTGAACTGAAAAGTTAAATATACACTTTGATCAGCAATTCTCATAGGGAGTCTAAAATGACAACCATAAACTATAGAGAGCATGGAAGTCTCCAGACCAGAATACTGGAATGGGTAGTTCTCTTCTCCAGGGGATCTTTGCGACCCAGGACTCGAACCCAGGTCTCCTGCATGGAAGGTTGCTGTTTTACCAGCTGAGCGGTATTCCAGGGAAGCCTGAGACCCTCTACAGACTTTTACAAATATTACATTCTGGGGTGGGAGGGGGGAGAAGTGAACGAACACACCTACCTACATAAGTTTACGACCTACCTCCCTAAGTTTGTGAACAAAGAAAACGAACCTATATGAATAATGCAACTATGAAAGTTGAATACCACTAAATCCAGTAGTAATAACTGTGAACTGCTGCTAAGTCGCTTCAGTCGTGTCTGACTATGTGTGACCCCACAGACGGCGGCCCACCAGGCTCCCCCGTCCCTGGGATTCTCCAGGCAAGGACACTGGAGGAGGTTGCCATTTCCTTCTCCAGTGAATGAAAGTGAAAAGTGAAAGTGAAGTCGCTCAGTCCTGTCCGACTCTTAGAGACCCCATGGACTGCAGCCTACCAGGCTGCTCCGTCCATGGGATTTTCCAGGCAAGAGTACTGGAGTGGGGTGCCATTGCCTTCTAGGACTAAAAAAACAAAAAACAAAAGACAAAACCGTGGCTCACAGAGTAAACAACTTGCCTGCATTGCAGGAGATGCGGGTTCGATCCCTGGGTTGGCAAGATACCAGAAAAGGGGAAAGCTAACCACTCCACTATACTAGCCTGGAAAATTCCACAGACTGCATAGTACATGGGGTCGCAAATAAGTCGTACACGACTAACTGACTTCCACGACCAAACCCCGAAATCCGAAATGGCAAACGCAGAAAGCTTCAAAGCCTAAAATAATCGGACGAAACCAGTTATTTTCCAAGTTCTACTTTTTAACACCAAAATATTGGTCTTGTTTAGTCTTACAAGACCTCCAAAAATTAGTTGGGAAAGCAACGTTGTCTTTCTTGGTTCTACTTGACTTAGTCTGCACGGTGGTACCGGAGACCAAGCTCAAGTAGGACCAAGAAAGAGAGTGTGGATACCGGACCGGCTCTCGGCACGGACGGTTGGGAGGAAGCGCACTCCTAATACACTGAGGATGAGAAAGAAAAAAAAAAACAGTCCCAGTGAAGAGGTTGTAGCAGATCTTTTCACCTTAATGGACGAAGGCTCATTCTTCGAAATACTATGTTTGAAGGAAATTACGATAAATTCGAATAATAAATTGAACATACTGGGTGCGGTGCGTGTTCGTTATGCAAATGAACGCTGAGGCCCCGCCCCCGAGATTCACGCCTCCCCCCATACCGGCTCCCGTGAAGCCAGCTTCCAGTCCGTTGTTCCCAGGCCCCTGACTCCATGTTTTCTCCTCCTCGACACTCTGGGTCTGATTTCTTTTGAATAAGGCTTTTCTTGATGGCTTAAGATAATGATATATGGGCGCTGCATTTGACAGAGAAGGTTCCCTATAATGTCGAATGAAACAGTGTGCTGAGTGCACAGTCGTGCCAAACTATTTGTGACCCCATGGACTGTAACCCTACAGGCTCCTCTGTCCGTGGAATTCTCCAGGCAAGAATACTGCAGTGGGTAGCCATTCCCTGGTAGCCATACCCAAGTGGGTAGCTTGTCCAGGAGATTCTTCCCAAGGAGTGCACCTGGGTCTCCCATATTTATTGTAAGCGGACTCTTCACTGTCTAAGCCACCAGGATGACTCTAATCAGTAATTTAAAACAAAATTTGTCTACCAATATAGGAGGAGCCAGTTCCATCCCTGGGTCATAAAAATTGTCCAGTTCCTTTGCTCAGTCGTCTCCAAACAGTTCTCCTGGGGCTGGTTCAAACACATGACCACCGAGACAGTGGGTGCTATATAATGAGTCAATGTCCCTTTCATCTCCTCTTTCACTTTCATCAAGAGGCTCTTTAGTTCTTTGCTTTCTGCCATAAGGGTGGTGTTATCTGCATGTCTGAGGTTATTGATGTTTCTCCCAGAAATCTTCATTCCAGCTTGTGCTTCATCCAGCGTGATATTTCACATGATATACTCTGCATATAAGTTAAATAAGCAGGGTGACAATATGCAGACTTGACATTCTCCTTTCCCGATTTGGAACCAGCCAGATTTTCAATGTACAGTTCTGTTGCTTATTGACCTGCATACAGATTTCTCAGGGTCAGGTCAGGTTGATTGGTCAGTAAGATTGATTGGCCTTTGGTTCTCATAATCGTGAGTGGGTTTTCCAGGAGATTTTTCTAGTGCCAGGAAAGATCCAAGACAGGAGGAGAAAGGGACGACATTGGGAAAAACGATTAGATAGCATCACCGACTCGGTGGACATGAGTTTGCGCATGCTCCGGAAGTTAGGGACGGTTAGGAAAGCCGGTCGGAGAAGGCAATGGCACCCCACTCCAGTACTCTTGCCTGGAAAAATCCCATGGATGGAGCAGCCCGGAAGGCTGCAGTCCATGGGGTCGCTAGGAGTCGGACATGACTCAGCGACTTCCTTTTCACTTTCATGCATTGGAGAAGGCAATGGCAACCCACTCCAGTGTTCTTGCCTGGAGAATCCCAGGGACGGGGCATCCTGGTGGGCGGCCGTCTATGGGTTCGCACAGAGTCGGACACGACTGAAGTGACTTGGCAGCGGCAAACAATATTAAAAAAAAAAAAAGAAAGAAATATGACTGCCAAAATAGGAGGGCCAGGTTCCATCCCAGGGTCGTGAAAACTGTCCACTTCATTTGCTCAGTTCTGTCCGACCGGCTTTTCTGCTGCTGCCGCTAAGTCACTTCAGTCGCGTCTGACTCTGTGTGAACCCATAGACGGAAGCCCACCAGGCTCCACCGTCCCTGGGATTCTCCAGGCAAGAACACTGGAGTGGGTTGCCATTGCCTTCTCCAATGCATGAAAGTGAAAAGGAAGTCGCTGAGTCATGTCCGACTCCTAGCGACCCCATGGACTGCAGCCTTCCGGGCTGCTCCATCCATGGGATTTTTCCAGGCAAGAGTACTGGAGTGGGGTGCCATTGCCTTCTCCGACCGGCTTTCCTAACCGTCCCTAACTTCCGGAGCATGCGCAAACTCATGTCCACCGAGTCGGTGATGCTATCTAATCGTTTTTCCCAATGTCGTCCCTTTCTCCTCCTGTCTTGGATCTTTCCTGGCACTAGAAAAATCTCCTGGAAAACCCACTCACGATTATGAGAACCAAAGGCCAATCAATCTTACTGACCAATCAACCTGACCTGACCCTGAGAAATCTGTATGCAGGTCAATAAGCAACAGAACTGTACATTGAAAATCTGGCTGGTTCCAAATCGGGAAAGGAGAATGTCAAGTCTGCATATTGTCACCCTGCTTATTTAACTTATATGCAGAGTATATCATGTGAAATATCACGCTGGATGAAGCACAAGCTGGAATGAAGATTTCTGGGAGAAACATCAATAACCTCAGACATGCAGATAACACCACCCTTATGGCAGAAAGCAAAGAACTAAAGAGCCTCTTGATGAAAGTGAAAGAGGAGATGAAAGGGACATTGACTCATTATATAGCACCCACTGTCTCGGTGGTCATGTGTTTGAACCAGCCCCAGGAGAACTGTTTGGAGACGACTGAGCAAAGGAACTGGACAATTTTTATGACCCAGGGATGGAACTGGCTCCTCCTATATTGGTAGACAAATTTTGTTTTAAATTACTGATTAGAGTCATCCTGGTGGCTTAGACAGTGAAGAGTCCGCTTACAATAAATATGGGAGACCCAGGTGCACTCCTTGGGAAGAATCTCCTGGACAAGCTACCCACTTGGGTATGGCTACCAGGGAATGGCTACCCACTGCAGTATTCTTGCCTGGAGAATTCCACGGACAGAGGAGCCTGTAGGGTTACAGTCCATGGGGTCACAAATAGTTTGGCACGACTGTGCACTCAGCACACTGTTTCATTCGACATTATAGGGAACCTTCTCTGTCAAATGCAGCGCCCATATATCATTATCTTAAGCCATCAAGAAAAGCCTTATTCAAAAGAAATCAGACCCAGAGTGTCGAGGAGGAGAAAACATGGAGTCAGGGGCCTGGGAACAACGGACTGGAAGCTGGCTTCACGGGAGCCGGTATGGGGGGAGGCGTGAATCTCGGGGGCGGGGCCTCAGCGTTCATTTGCATAACGAACACGCACCGCACCCAGTATGTTCAATTTA
This sequence comes from Bos indicus, assembly GCF_029378745.1. Taxonomy (NCBI): domain Eukaryota; kingdom Metazoa; phylum Chordata; class Mammalia; order Artiodactyla; family Bovidae; genus Bos; species Bos indicus. The sequence goes on from NC_091789.1 coordinate 139,223,223, forward strand.
TTATTCGAATTTATCGTAATTTCCTTCAAACATAGTATTTCGAAGAATGAGCCTTCGTCCATTAAGGTGAAAAGATCTGCTACAACCTCTTCACTGGGACTGTTTTTTTTTTTCTTTCTCATCCTCAGTGTATTAGGAGTGCGCTTCCTCCCAACCGTCCGTGCCGAGAGCCGGTCCGGTATCCACACTCTCTTTCTTGGTCCTACTTGAGCTTGGTCTCCGGTACCACCGTGCAGACTAAGTCAAGTAGAACCAAGAAAGACAACGTTGCTTTCCCAACTAATTTTTGGAGGTCTTGTAAGACTAAACAAGACCAATATTTTGGTGTTAAAAAGTAGAACTTGGAAAATAACTGGTTTCGTCCGATTATTTTAGGCTTTGAAGCTTTCTGCGTTTGCCATTTCGGATTTCGGGGTTTGGTCGTGGAAGTCAGTTAGTCGTGTACGACTTATTTGCGACCCCATGTACTATGCAGTCTGTGGAATTTTCCAGGCTAGTATAGTGGAGTGGTTAGCTTTCCCCTTTTCTGGTATCTTGCCAACCCAGGGATCGAACCCGCATCTCCTGCAATGCAGGCAAGTTGTTTACTCTGTGAGCCACGGTTTTGTCTTTTGTTTTTTGTTTTTTTAGTCCTAGAAGGCAATGGCACCCCACTCCAGTACTCTTGCCTGGAAAATCCCATGGACGGAGCAGCCTGGTAGGCTGCAGTCCATGGGGTCTCTAAGAGTCGGACAGGACTGAGCGACTTCACTTTCACTTTTCACTTTCATTCACTGGAGAAGGAAATGGCAACCTCCTCCAGTGTCCTTGCCTGGAGAATCCCAGGGACGGGGGAGCCTGGTGGGCCGCCGTCTGTGGGGTCACACATAGTCAGACACGACTGAAGCGACTTAGCAGCAGTTCACAGTTATTACTACTGGATTTAGTGGTATTCAACTTTCATAGTTGCATTATTCATATAGGTTCGTTTTCTTTGTTCACAAACTTAGGGAGGTAGGTCGTAAACTTATGTAGGTAGGTGTGTTCGTTCACTTCTCCCCCCTCCCACCCCAGAATGTAATATTTGTAAAAGTCTGTAGAGGGTCTCAGGCTTCCCTGGAATACCGCTCAGCTGGTAAAACAGCAACCTTCCATGCAGGAGACCTGGGTTCGAGTCCTGGGTCGCAAAGATCCCCTGGAGAAGAGAACTACCCATTCCAGTATTCTGGTCTGGAGACTTCCATGCTCTCTATAGTTTATGGTTGTCATTTTAGACTCCCTATGAGAATTGCTGATCAAAGTGTATATTTAACTTTTCAGTTCAGTTAAGTCGCTCAGTCGTGTCCGACTCTTTGCAACCCCATGAATTACAGCACGCCAGGCCTCCCTGTCCATCACCAACCCCAGAGTTCACTCAAACTCGCGTCCATCGAGTCAGTGATGCCATCCAGCCATCTCATCCTCTGTCGTCCCCTTCTCCTCCTGCCCCCAATCCCTCCCAGCATCAGGGTCTTTTCCAATGAATCGACTCTTTGCATGAGGTGGCCAAAGTATGGGGGTTTCAGCTTCAGCATCAGTCCTTCCAATGAATATTCAGGGCTGATCTCCTTTAGGATGGACTGGCTGGATCTCCTTGCAGTCCAAGGGACCCTCAAGAGTCTTCTCCAACACCACAGTTCAAAAGCATCAATTCTTCGGCGCTCAGCTTTCTTCACAGTCCAACCCTCACATCCATACATGACCACTGGAAAAACCATAGCCTTGACTAGATGGACCTTTGTTGGCAAAGTAATATCTCTGCTTTTGAATATGCTATCTAGGCATAACTTTCCATCCAAGGAGTAAGTGTCTTTTAATTTCATGGCTGCAATCACCATCTGCAGTGATTTTTGAGCCCCCAAAAATAAAGTCTGACACCGTTTCCACTGTTTCCCCATCTATTTCCCATGAAGTGATGGGACCGGATGCCATGATCTTAGTTTTCTGAATGTTGAGCTTTAAGCCAACTTTTTCACTCTCCTCTTTCACTTTCATCAAGAGGCTTTTTAGTTCCTCTTTGCTTTCTGCCATAAGGGTGGTGTCATCTACATATCTGAGGTTATTGATATTTCTCCCGGCAAACTTGATTCCAGCTTGTGCTTCTTCCAGCCCAGTGTTTCTCATGATGTACTCTGCAAAGAAGTTAAATAAGCAGGGTGACAATATACAGCCTTGATGTATTCCTTTTCTTATTTGGAACCAGTCTGTTGTTCCATGTCCATTCTAACTGTTGCTTCCTTTCTCAAAAGGCAGGTCAGGTGGTCTGGTATTGCCATTTCTTGAAGAATTTTCCACAGTTTATTGTGATCCATACAGTCAAAGGCTTTGGCATAGTCAATAAAGCAGAAATAGATGTTTTTCTGGAACTCTCTTGTTTTTTCGATGATCCAGTGGATGTTGGCAATTTGATCTCTGGTTCCTCTGCCTTTTCTAAAACCAGCTTGAACATCAGGAAGTTCACGGTTCACGTATTCCTGAAGCCTGGCTTGGAGAATTATGAGCGTTACTTTACTAGTGTGTGAGATGAGTGCAATTGTGCGGTAGTTTGAGCATTCTTTGGCATTGCCTTTCTTTGGGATTGGAATGAAAACTGACCTTTTCCAGTCCTGTGGCCACTGCTGAGTTTTCCAAATTTGCTGGCATATTGAGTGCAGCACTTTCACAATGTCATCTTTCAGGATTTGAAATAGCTCAACTGGAATTCCATCACCTCCACTAGCTTTGTTTGTAGGGATGCTTTCTAAGACCCACTTGACTTCACCTCCAGGATGTCTGGCTCTAGATGAGTGATCACGCCATCATGATTTTCATTTATGTTTTGCCAATTTTTGCTTTTTCTCCAAAGACAGTGTACCGGTGCACACTCAACAGCGCTATATCAACATTTCGCGGTTTCACATGACCAGCAACTCTTGGTGTTTTCAGGCTTTTAAAATTTTTGACCGTCTGGGACGTGTGCAATCCATCATTTAAAGTATTTGCATATAATTTCACTGTATGGAAGAGCCATCACTTGTTCAAATCAAAATTCTGGTGTTGGGCATGTAGATAGTTTCCAATTTTTCTGTTTTATAATCAAAGCAGTGGTTGTCCAATTACTTCCTCAAGACAAATTCCAAGAGTGAAAATGCCAGACTAAATGTTCCACACATTGAAATTTTAGATCCATATTGCCCACCTGTCACATAGAAAGATTTTACAATTTTAAATTCTTATCTACAGTATTTGCATACCTTTACTCCAAAATGCATTTCAAAAGCAGCTTTTTTAAAAAAATCTAAGTTTTGTATATACTTAATATTTTCATTTTTTTGTTTGTTTTTTTTTAATTGAAGTATAATTGCTCAGAATTTAATTTTAAAGGCCAAATGACACAAGGCTCTCAGAAGAGCAAAACTCAGAAATGCTTTTCCCCATCCCACTTCCCAGAAACAACCATTTTAAATCCTTAGCAGTTTCATCTCTTTGCTTCTATAACTCATAGTATGCTTGTACTGCTGTTTCTTCGTTTTGTTTTAAACTGTAGCAGACAGGCTAGATGCCCACTCTGATATCAATTTTTCCTCAACCTTCAGAGATAGCTTAGAATTCCTGAACCTTTCCAGGGTTCTGAAGCATTAAAATGTCCTTGTCCCCACTTGGCTGCTGTTATCTGCTCTCCCATTTTGTCAGTAAGAACATATCTTTTCTTTTTATTCCTTTACTGTCATTTAGTGGGGTTTTGTGGACAGAGTGGAGATAAATGGATATATTTAATCTGCCATATTCAACCTGAAATCCGAAGATCCTGTAGATTTTATTATCATTATTATTTGGCCACGCTATAGGGTTTGGGAGACCTTAGTTCCCCGTTCAGGGATTGAGCCTCTGCCCCTGCAGTGGAGTTCCAACCACTGGACTGTCAGGGAATTCCCGTTACTTTTAGAAAATTTTTAAAAACTTTGAAAACAATCAGAGTAGTATCTATGTTAGAAAGGCCTCTCTGAAAATCGGTTAACTCTTGGGACACAGATGGACGTCAAGAAACATGGAATCAGCTGAGCGCCCCCTACTGGAATATCTTGCCCAGAGAAGTCTGACTTTCCCTGGGGCCTCTTTGTTCAGGGCCCAGCGCTTCACAATCATGGCGGTCCACCAAAGGAGTTGGACAGTTTCTAAAAATCTTATGCCCAGGACTCCACCCTGGGCCAATTACATTTTTCTCTCTGTGTGTGGGGATTGGGCATCAGCATTTTTAAAGCTCTTAAGTGGTTCTGGAGGGCAGAGTCACTGTTCTTGGCTAAATGGATATATTTAATCTGCAGCAAAATGGCCACATCACTGGACAGTTTTCACTCTGTCATGGCGACTTCCTGCAGAGTATAAAATTGATGTGGAGTCCTGGTCAGAGAAAAATTTAATTGGCCCAGGGTGGAGTCTAGGATTTTTAGAATCTCCCCAACTCCTTTGGTGGACCACCACGAATGTGAAGCACTGGGCCCTGAACAAAGAGGCCCCAGGGAAAGTCAGACTTCTTTGGGCAAGATATTCCAGTAGGGGGCGCTCAGCTGATTCCATGTTTCTTAAGGTCCATCCGTGTCCCAAGTGTTACCGATTTTCAGAGAGGCCTTTCTAGCATCGATACTACTCTACTTGTTTTCAAAGTTTTAAAAATTTTTCTAAAAGTAACGGGAATTCCCTGACGGTGCAGTAGTTGGGACTCCACTGCAGGGGCAGAGGCTCAATCCCTGAATGGGGAACTAAGGTCTCCCAAACCCTGTAGTGCGGCCGAATAATAATAATAATGATAATAAAATCTACAGTATCTTCAGATTTCAGGTTGAATATGGCAGATTAAATATATCCATTTATCTCTACTCTGTCCACAAAACCCCACTAAATGACAGTAAAGGAATCAAAAGAAAAGATACGTTCTTATTGACAAAACGGGAGAACAGGTAACAGCAGCCAAGTGGGGACAAGGACTCTTTAATGCTTCAGAACCCTGGAAAGGCTCAGGAATTCTAAGCTATCTGTGAAGGTTGAGGAAAAATTGATATCCGAGTGGGCATCTAGCCTGTCCGCTACACTTTAAAACCAAACGAAGAAAGAGTCATATAAGCATACTATGAGTTATAGAACGAAGTAGATGAAACTGCTAAGGATTAAAACGGTTTTTCTGGGAAGTGGGAACTGGGATGGAAAAAAGAAGTCCTGGGTTTTGCTCTTCTGAGAGCCCTGTGTCATTTGGCCTTTAAAATTAAATTCTGAAAGCAATTATCCTTCAATTAAAAAAATAAATTTTAAAAAAACAAATGAAAATTTTAAGTATATACAAAACAGATTTTTTTAAGAAAAAAAGATGCTTTTGAAACACGTTTGGGAGTAAAGGTATGCAAATACTGTAGATAAGAATGTAAAATTGGACAGCCAGTGCTCTGAGCTACCAGCGTCAGGATAAGCCTTCCACATGCACTTCATTTGCTTACATGGCCTACAGTTCCCTAAGAGGAAGCTCACAATTTATATCCCAGCCAAAGAGATTTAAAAAAAAAAAAAAAGAATGTAAAATTGTAAGATCTTTCTATGTTGACAGGTGGGCAATATGGATAAAAAATTTCAGTGTGTGGAACATTTAGTCTGGCATTTTCACTCTTGGAATTTGTTCTGAGGAAGTAATTGGACAACCACTGCTTTGAGTATAAAACAGAAAAAATTGGAAACTACACGCCCTACACCAGAATTTTGATTTGAACAAGTGATGGCTCCTCCATACAGTGAAATTACATGCAAATACTTTAAATGATGGATTGCACACCTCCCAAACGATCAAAAATCCTAAAAGCCTGAAAACACCAAGAGTTGCTGGGCATGTGAAACCGCGAAATGTTGATATAGCGCTGTTGCGTGTGCGCCGGTACACTGTCTTTGGAGAAAAAGCAAAAATTGGCATCACATAAATGAAAAGTTAAATATACACTTTGATCAGCCATCCTCATAGGGAGTCTAAAATGACTCCCTTGAACTATGCAGTGCATGGAATTCTCCAGGCCAGAATACTGGATTGGGTAGCTGTTCACTTCTCCAGGGGATCTTCCAGACCCAGGAATCGACCCAAGTCTCCTGCATGGAAGGTGGAAAAATCTCCTGGAAAACCCATTCAGGATTATGAGAACCTTACTGACCAAAGACCAATCAATCTTACTGAACAATCAACCTTATTTGCCCCCTGAGAAATCTGTATGCAGGTCAAGAAGCAACAGTTAGAACTGGACATTGAAAACCAGGCTGGTTCTAAAGCGGTAAAGGAGAACATCAAGGCTGTATATTGTCACCCTGCTTATTTAACTTATACACGGAGTACATCATGCAAAATGCCATGCTGGATGAAACACAAGCTGGAATCAACATTGCCCAGTGAAACACCAATAACCTCCGAAATGCAGATGACACCACCCTTACGACAGAAAGTGAAAAAGAACTAAAGAGCCTCTTGATGAATGTCAAAGATGAGAGTGAAAATCTTGACTTAAAACTCAAAATTCAGAAAACGAAGATCATGGCATTCAGTCCCATCACTGCATGGCAAATAGATGTGGAAACAATGGAAACAGTGACAGGCTTTACTTTCTTGTGCTCCAAAATCACAGAGGACGGTGACTTCAGCCATGAAAGGAAAAGACGCTTGCTACTTGGGGAAAAAAAAGCTATGACCAACCAAGGCAGCATGTTAAAAAGCAGAGATATTACTTTGCCGACAAAGGTCCGTCCAGTCAAAGATACCGTTTTTCCAGCAGTCATGTATGGATGTGAGAGTTGGACTGTAAGGAAAGCTGCCGGCCGAAACATTGATGCTTTTGGACTGTGGTCTTGGAGAAGACTCTTGAGAGTCCCTTGGACTGCAGGGAAATCCAAGCTGCCCATCCTAAAGGAAACCAATCCTGAATATTCATCGGAAGAACTGATGTTGCCACTGAAACTCCAATACTTTGGCCACCTGCCACAAAGAACTGACTTATTAGAACAGACCCTGATGGTGGGCAGGACTCAAGGAGAGAGGAGGAAGGAGACGACAGAAAATGAAAAGATTAGATAGCACGGTGGATTCGAAGGACATGAGTGTGACGAAGCTCTGAGAATGGGTGATAGACAGGGAAACCTGAACTGCTGCAGCCCGTGGGGTTACGAAATACTAGGACGCGACTGAGAGAGTCAAGCGAGTACTCCAAAGCCTAACCTCATGACTGCACGTGATAAACACACAGAAAACCCTTGCGTATAGGAACCCCAGAAAAAACCCTGCCTCCAAACTTTCGTTCCTCAAGGTCTGTTTTTGAACACAACAATGTTGGTCTTGAAAAAGACCTCCAAAAATTAGGTTTGACTTGCCCGTATTCTTCCCGTGGGCCTGACCAACCGAGTCTCAAGTACAAGACCAAAGACTCGGGGGGACCACGGGAAGAATGACTAACTCACTGGGCCTGTGCCCATAGAGATGAGGGAACACTCACTCCTAACACAGTGAGGCTGAGTTACATCAAGTGTAAGTCCAGGTCAAGAGTTTGCAGCAGATCACTTCACGGAAGTGGATGAAGGCTCATTCTTCGAAATACTACGTTTTAAAGAAATCTACAATAAATTGTAATAGTAAATTGAAACTACATTGCGCGCAGTGCATGCTGGGTATGCAAATGAATGCTGAGTAACCGCCGCCGAGATTCACGCCTTTCCCCACCCCAGCTCCCTTTGAAGCCAGCTACCATTCCCTTGTTCCCAGACCCCTCTCTCCATGTTTTCTCCTCCTCGACACTCTGAGTCTGATTTCTTTTGAATAACGATTTTCTTGACGGCTGAAGCTAATGATCAGATCAGATCAGATCAGATCAGTCGCTCAGTCGTGTCCGACTCTTTGCGACCCCAAGAATCGCAGCACGCCAGGCCTCCCTGTCCATCACCAACTCCCGGAGTTCACCCAGACTCACGTCCATCGAGTCAGTGATGCCATCCAGCCATCTCATCCTCTGTCGTCCCCTTCTCCTCCTGCCCCCAATCCCTCCCAGCATCAGAGTCTTTTCCAATGAGTCAACTCTTCGCATGAGGTGGCCAAAGTACTGGAGTTTCAGCTTTAGCATCATTCCTTCCAAAGAAATCCCAGGGCTGATCTCCTTCAGAATGGACTGGTTGGATCTCCTTGCAGTCCAAGGGACTCTCAACAGTCTTCTCCAACACCACAGTTCAAAAGCATCAATTCTTCGGCGCTCAGCCTTCTTCACAGTCCAACTCTCACATCCATACATGACCACAGGAAAAACCATAGCCTTGACTAGACGGACCTCTTTGCTGGCAAAGTAATGTCTCTGCTTTTCAATATGCTATCTAGGTTGGTCATAACTTTCCTTCCAAGGAGTAAGCGTCTTTTAATTTCATGGCTGCAGTCACCATCTGCAGTGATTTTGGAGCCCCCAAAAATAAAGTCTGACACTGTTTCCACTGTTTCCCCATCTATTTCCCATGAAGTGATGGGACCGGATGCCATGATCTTCGTTTTCTGAATGTTGAGCTTTAAGCCAACTTTTTGACTCTCCTCTTTCACTTTCATCAAGAGGCTCTTTAGTTCTTCGCTTTCTGCCATAAGGGTGGTGTCATCTGCATATCTGAGGTTATTGATGTTTCTCCCGGTAATCTTGATTGCAGCCTGTGCTTCATCCAGCATGGCATTTCGCATGATGTAGTCTGCATAAAAGTTAAATAAGCAGGGTGACAACACGCAGCCCTGAGGTTCTCCTTTCCCGCTTTGGAACCAGTCTGTTGTTCCATGTCCGGTTCTAACCATTGCTTCTTGACCTACATACAGATTTCTCTGGGGGCACGTCAGGTTGATTGGTCAGTAAGATTGATTGGTCTTTGGTCAGTAAGGTTCTCACAGTCGTGAATGGGTCTTTGGGAGATGTTTCTGGTGCTGGGAAAGATGGAAGACAGGAGGAGACAGGGACGACTTTGGGTAAAACGATTAGATAGCATCACCGACTCGGTGGACATGAGTTTGAGCATGCCCCGGGAGTTAGTGACGGATAGGAAAGCCGGTCGGACAGAACTGCGCAAATGAACTGGACAATTTTCACGACCCAGCGACGGATCCGGGCCCTCCTATTTTGGCGGTCACTTTTTTTTTTTAATATGGTGATTCGAGTCACCCTGATGGCCTAGACAGTAAAGAGTCCATTTACAAAGTGGGAGACCCAGATTCGCTCCTGGGGAAGCATCTCCTGGAGAAGGGAATGGCTACCCACTGCAGTATTCTTGCCTGGAGAATTCCAGGGACAGAGGAGCCTGGAGGTCGGCACTCTATTTCATTCGACAATATAGTGAACCTTCTCTGTGTCAAATGCAGCGCCCCTATATCGTTATCTTAAGCCGTCAAGAAAAGCCTTATTCAAACGAAATCAGACCCAGAGTGTCCAGGAGGAGAAAACATGGAGTCAGGGGCCTGGGAACAAGGGACTGGAAGCTGGCTTCATGGGAGCTGGGGCGGGGAGAGGCGTGAATCTCGGGGACGGGGCCTCAACCTTCATTTGCATAACCAGCATGCACTGCGCGCAATGTAGTTTCTATTTATTATTTCAACTATCATAATTTTATCTAAAACGTAGTATTTCGAAGAATGAGCCTTCATCCACTTCCGTGAGAAGATCTGCAAACTCTTGACCCGAACTTACCCTTGACGCTCCTCACCCTCACAGTGTTAGGAGTGGCTATGAGGTAGTCAGTATGTTCAGGGGCTCCGTGGTATAGCTAGGCTTACCCTTGCTTCTACCCTGCAAGAGCTCTTGGTGTTTTACCGAGGGCTCGGCCGGGTAGGTCCAAGCAAGGGCTACCAGAACTCTCCCAATTTTTGGAGGCCTTGTGTTAAACAAGGCTAACTATAGCTGTGTGGAAAAGCAGAATTTAAAAAGTGAAACCACTTTTCTATGCCTGCATCAGTTAAGACTTCTACGTGTGTTTATCTAGCGAAGTGAAGTCAGTCAGTCGTGTCTGACTCTGCGCGACCCCATGGGCTGTGGCCTACCGGGCTTCTCTGTCCGTGGGATTTTCCAGGCAAGAGTACTGGACTGGGTTGCCATTTTCTTCTCCAAGGGTCCGCTTACAGTGTGGGGAACGGAGGCTCGCTCCTGGGGAAGAATCTCCTGGAGAAGCTACCCACTTGGGTATAGCTACCAGGGAATGGCTACCCACTGCAGTATTCTTGCCTGGAGAATTCCATGCATAGAGGAGCCTGGAGGGCTACAGTCCATGGGGTCGCAAATAGTTTGGCACGACTGTGCACTCAGGGCACTCTGTTTCATTTGACATTATAGTGAGCCTTTTCTGTGTCAAATACAGCACTCCCATATAATTTTCTTAAGCCATCGAGAAAATCCTTTATTTGAAAGAAATCAGACGGAGAGCGTCGAGAAGACATGGAGTCAGGGGCCTGGCATCAAGGGACTGGAAGCAGGCTTCGCGGGAGCCGGGGTGGCAAAGGCGTGAATCTCGTGGGTGGGGACTCAGCGTTTATTTGCATAGCCAGAATGCACTGCACGCAGTATGTTCAATGTATTATTTGAATTTATCGTAGATTTCCTTTAAACATACTATTTCGAAGAATGAGCCTTCGTCCACTAATGTGAAGAGATCTGCTACAACCTCTTCACGGGGACTTACCCTTTTTTTGCTTCTCATCCTCAGTGTATTAGGTGTGAGCTTCTCCTCATCAGTACGTGCCCAGGCACAGTCCGATATCTTGAGCTTAAACTCTAGTATTGCCGTGCAGACTAAGTCAAGTAGGACCAAGAAAGAAAGAAAGAAATTTTACATTTGCCAGTGGTTTTTGGAGGTCTTATGAGCTTAAATAAGACCGATATTGTGTAGAAAAGTAGAACTTGGAAAATAAGTGATTTCGGGCGATTTTTTTAGATTCTTGAAGCTTTGTGTGTTTACCGTTTCAGATTGCCGGTTTGGCCTTTGGTGAGTTGAAAGCGAAAGTCGCTTAGTCGTGTCCCACTTTTTGTGACCCTATGTACTATGCAGTCCATGGAATTTTCCAGGCCTGACTACTGGAGTGGTTAGCCTTCCTCTTTTGCTAGGATCTTCCCAACCCAGGGATGGAACCCAGGTCTCCCACATTGTAGGCAAATTCTTTTCCAGCTGAGACACAAGGGAAGCCCAATGTCCATAAAACCACCATGGGGTTTTTCAGGGGAAGACAGGATGGCCGATTGGACATGGCTGAGCAAATAAACCAGCCAGATTTTTCGCTCCCCACGGACGGAAGCCAGGCCTCGGATATTGGCAGACAGGTTTGTTTTTCTTTTCTTTTCTTTTTCTTTTCTTTCTTTTTTTTTCTTTTTTTTTTTTTTTTTTTGCTGATTAGAGTTTCCCTGATGGCTTAGAGAGCCTGCTTTCAATGTGGTAGACCCAGGCAGTTCCTGGGGAAGGCTCTCCTGGAGAAGGGAATGGTTACCCACTGCAGTATTCTTGTCTGGGGAATCCCATGGGCAGAGGAGCCAGACAGGCTCTGGTCAGACACGACTGAGCGACTTTCAGAGAGAGAGCCACCTGGGAAAAGGAGAACTCTTTTTGCGTGATCCCACATTTCTGTCGCAGGTGTAATTGTCTTTGGGCTGTGCTTTGTTTTCTGTAGTGTCATTCACTCAGTCCTGTGGGACCGTTAGCCACCCTATGGACTGTAACCTGCCAGGCTCCTCTGTCTGTGGAATACTCCAGGCCAGAATCCTGGAGTGAGTTTCCATTCCCTTCTCCAGGGACTCTTCCCGACCCAGAGATCGAACCCGAGTCTCCTGCATTGCAGGCGAATTGTTTACCATGTGAGCCACCTTTTTTTTTTTTTTTTTTTCCTAATCCACAGTTATTACTACTGGATTTAGTGGTAGTCAACTTTCATAGCTGCATTATTCGTATAGGTTCGTTTCCTTGGTTCATAAACTTACGGAGGTAGTTAGTAAACCTATGCAGGTAGATGTGTTTGTTCTGTTCTCCCCCTTCCCACCCCAGGATGTAGTATTTGTAAAAATCCATAGACGGTGTCAGGCTTCACTGGTAGCTCAGCTGGTAAAGAATCCACCTTCCATGCAGGAGACCTGGGTTCGATTCCTGGGTCACGAAGATCCCCTGGAGAAGAAAACAGCTACCCACTCCAGTATTCTGGCCTGGAGAATTCCATGCACTGTATAGTTCATGGGAGTCATTTTAGACTCCCTATGAGAATTGCTGACCAAGGTGTATATTTAACTTTTCATTTATGTAATGCCAATTTTTGCTTTTTCTCCAAAGACTGTAGCAGTGCACACTCAACAGCACTATATCAACATTTCGCGGTTTCACATGCCCAGCACTCTTGTTGTTTTCAGGCTTTTAGAGTTTTTGAGCGTCTGGGACGTGTGCAATCCATCGTTTAAAGTATTTGCATATAATTTTACTGTTTGGAGGAACCATCACTTGTTCAAATCAAAATTCTGGTGTTGGGCGTGTAGATAGTTTCCAATTTTTCTATTTTATACTCAAAGCAGTGGTTGTCCAATTACTTCCTCAGAACAAATTCCATGAGTGAAAATGCTGGACTAAATGTTCCACACATTGAAATTTTTGATCCATATTACCCACCTGTCACCTGGAAAGATTTTATGATTTTACATTCTTATCTACAGTATTTGCATACCTTTACTCCCAAATGTGTTTCAAAAGCAACTTAAAAAAAATCTGTGTTTTGTATATACTTAATATTTTCATTTGGTTTTGTTTTAAAAAAGAAATTTACTTGTTTTTAAAATTTATTTTTTAATTGAAGGATAATTGCTTACAGAATTTAATTTTAAAGGCCAAGTGACACAAGGCTCTCAGAAGAGCAAAACCCAGAATTGCTTTTTCCGATCCCAGTTCCCACTTCCCAGAAACAACCATTTTAAATCGTTAGCAGTTTCATCTGTTTGCTTCTATAACTCATAATATGCTTACACGGCTCTTTCTTCGTTTTGTTCTAAACTGTAGCAGACAGGCTAGATGCCCACTCTGATATCAATTTTTCCTCAACCTTCAGAGATAGCTTAGAATTCCTGAGCCTTTCCAGGGTTCTGAAGCATTAAAGTGCCCTTGTCCCTACTTGGCTGCTGTTTCCTGCTCTCCTGTTTTGTCAATAAGAACATATCTTTTCTTTTTATTCCTTTACTGTCATTTAGGAGGGGCGAAATTTCGTTTCAAATCAAATCCCATACCCACCAGTGACCCTTCGAGGGCTCAAACAAAACCTTGTGCACAGCAGGGCTCAGAGACCCCACAGAGACTGAGCCAGAACTCTGTTTGAGTGTCTCCTGTGGAGGGACAGTGGGTCAGCAGTGGCCTGCCGCAGGGGCAGGGGCTCTGGGTGCAGGAGCCCTGGTCACCCAGCCTGTGGCATAAGCCCTCTTGGAGGAGGTCGCCATTAACCCCAACCATAGAGCCCCCGAGCAGATGAACCACAAACTGCAGAACAATCATACCAAAGAAATTCTCGCACTGTTAAGAAAGTTCTAGGACCCACAACAGATTTACCAACCTGGGGATCTGGCAAGGGAACTGAGAACCCCCAAGGAATTTGACTCTGGAGGCCAGTGGGATTTGATTACAGAACTTACACAGGACTGGGGAAGCAGACTCTTGGAGGGCACAAACAAAACCTTGCGTGCACCAGGACCCGGGAGAAAGGAGCAGGGACCCCACAAGGGACGGACCCAGGCTTGCCCGTGGGTGTCCAGGAGTCCCTGGTGGAGGCGTGGGTCGGCAGCGCACTGCTGCACGGTCGGGGGCACTGAGTGCAGCAGTGCCTGCCTGGGACCTTTGGAAGGAGGTGGCCATTATCTTCATTACCTCCACCTTAGTTGGGTCTCAGGTCAAACAACAGGGAGGAAAGGCAGCCCCGCCCATCAACAGAAAATTGGATTAAACATTTCCTGAGCATGGTCCCGCCCATCAGAACAAGACCCAGTTCCCCCCCACCCCCCAGTCAGTCTCTCCCAACAGGAAGCTTCCATAAGCCTCTTATCCTTATCTGTCAGAGGGCAGACAGAATGAAAACCAGTGTCACAGAAAGCTTGTCAAACTGATCGCATGGACCACAGCCTTGTCTAACTCAATGAAACTATGAGCCATGCCGTGTTGAGTTCAGTCACTGAGTTGTCACTGACTTTTTTCAACCCCATGGACTGCAGCACACCAGGGTCCCTGTTCATCACCAAGTCCTGGAACTTGCTCAAAGTCATGTACGTCGAGGCGGTGAGAACACCATCCAACCATCTCATTCTCTGCTGTCCCCTTCTCCTCAAGCCTTCAATCTTTTCCAGCACCAGGGTCTTCTCCACTGAGTCAGTTCTTTGCATCAGGTGGCCAAAATATTGGAGTTTCAGCTTCAGCATCAGTCCTTCCAGTGAATATTCAGGACTGATTTCCTTTAGGATTGACTGGTTGGATCTCCTTGCAGTCCAAGGGACTCTCAAGAGTCTTCAATACCACAGTTCAAAAACATCAATTCTTCTGCGCTCAGCTTTCTTTATAGTCCAACTCTCACATCCATACATGACCACTGGAAAAACCATAGACTTGACTGCACAGACCATTGTTGACAAAGTAATGTCTCTGCTTTTCAACATACTGTCTAGGTTGGTCATAACTTTCCTTCCAAAGAGTAAGCGTCTTTTAACGTCATGGCTGCAATCACTATCTTGGAGAAGGAAATGGCAACCCACTCCAGTGTTCTTGCCTGGAGAATCCCAGGGACAGGGGAGCCTGGTTGGCTGCCGTTATTGGGTTGCACAGAGTCGGACACGACTGAAGCAATGCAGCATCAGCAATCACTATCTGCAATGATTTTGGAGCCCAGAAATATAGTCAGCCACTGTTTTCACTGTTTCCCCATCTATTTACCATGATGTGATGGGACCTGATGCCATGATCTTAGTTTTCTGAATATTGAGCTTTAGGCCAACTTTTTCATTCTCCTCTTTCACCTTCATCAAGCATACATCCAGAGAAAAACATGCTTTGAAAAAATGCATGCATCCCAGTGTCCATTGCAGTGCTGTTCAAAATAACCAAGACATGGAAACACCTAAATATCCACCAATAGCTGAATGGATTATGAAGATGTGGTGCATATTTACAGTGGAATATTACTCAGCCACTTGAATGAAATAATGCCATTTGCAGCAACATGGATGGACCTGGAGATTATCATACTAAGTGAAGTAAGTCAGACAGAGAAAGACAAATATCATATGATATCACTTATATGCAGAATCTAAAAAATGATATCAATGAACTTATTTACAAAACAGAAATGGACTCATAAACTTAGAGAATGAACTTATGATTACCAGGGAGGAAGGATGGGGGAGAGGGATAAACTGGGAGTTTGGGATTTGGGATAAACTGGGAGTGGGGATGAACACACTACTATATTGAAAATAGATAACTTTAAAAAAAAAAAAAAAACAGGAAAGGAAAGGAGTGTAGAGTTGCTGAGGACCCCTCCACACTTGTCCTCCTCCTTGCTATTAGCAGAAATTATACTATTATCTTCTTTTGGAAATGTTTCAGGTTAAGTGAACAACGTCTTTAAAAAATGATGTAACACAACTAGGGCGAGGGACATTTTTCACTAGTAATCATCTCATAGACAGCGAAAGGCAGCAAGCTGCTGAGAGCCCGTAAATGGTGACCAATACTTGAAATGAGAAGCTCCAAATGAGTCTCTCATCTCAGCAAGCTGAAAGATAGCAAGACTGGGAAGGGAGGGTGGCATTCCAAAGTTCTGACAAATATTGCTAGCTCTTGAGGGACTCCTCATTTTTATAATCAATGTTTCTTCAGGGAATGGCTTTGTCATACAAAGTGGTCTTCAATCTTGGGAACGAAGAAAATACTCTTGATAAATTTAATCTAGTTATAATGCAGACACCATTTGTCACAAGTCAAATAGGAAAGGTAAATATATCTCTGTCATTTTATCTTTGGAGGCTCTTGTTCAGCACAGTAAAAGTTAACAAAGAAGGCCTCAGCATCTGATCTTGACTGTTCATTGGAGTTACCTGGGTCCCACCCCAGAGTTCTATTTTTAAATTTATTTTTAATTGGAAGATAATTGCTTTGCAATATTATGTTGGTTTCTGCCATATATCAACATGAATCAGCCATAGGTATACATATATTCCCTTCTTCTTGAACCTCCCTCCCACCCCATTTCACCCCTCTAGGGTGTCACAGAACACCAGATTTGAGCTCCCTGCATCATACAGCAAATTTTCACTTGCTATATGGTTTTACATATGGTAAAGTATATGTTTCAATGTTACTCTCTCAATTCGTCTCACCCTCTCCTCCTTCCCAGACATAGAGAATAGACTTGTGGTATGTCTGTGTCCCCATTGCTGCCCTGCAGATAGGTTCATTAGTACCATCTTTCTAGATTCCATATATGTGCATTAATATAGGATATTTGTCTTTTTCTGACTCACTTCACTCTGTGTAATAGGCTCTAGGTTCATCCACCTTATTAGAACTGACTCAGATGCATTCCTTTTTATGGCTGAGTAATATTCCATTGTGTATATGTACCACAGCTCTTTATCCACTCATCTATCGATGGACATCTAGGTTGCTTCCACATCCTGGTTACTGTAAATAGTGCTGTGATGAACACTGGGGTACATGTATCTTTTTCAGTTATGGTTTTCTCAAGATATATGCCCAGGAGTGGGATTGTTGGATCACAGGAGATTCCTAGTTTTTTTAAGGAATCTCCATACTGTTCTTCATAGCAACTGTATCAATTTGCTTTCCCACCAACAGTGCAAAAGGATTCCCTTTTTTATACACCCTCTCCAGCATTAATTGTTTTTAGGTTTTTTGATGATGGCTATTCTGACTAGTGTCAGGTGATGCTTCACTGTAGTTTTGATTTTCATTTCTCTAATAATGAGTGATGTTGAGCATCTTTTCATGTGTTTATTAGCCATATATGTGTCTTCTTTGGAGAAATGTCTGTTTAGATCTTCTGCCCACTTTTTGATTGGGTTGTTTGTTTTTCTGGTATTGAGCTGAATGAGCGGCTTGTATAATTTGGAGATAAATCCTTCGTCAGTTGTTTCATTTGCTATTATTTTCTCCCATTCTGAGGGTTTTCTTTTTACCTTGTTTATAGTTTCCTTTGCTGTGCAAAAGCTTTTAAGTTTAATTAGGTCCCATTTGTTTTTTGTTTTTTTCATTACCCTAGGAGGTGGGTCATAGAAGATCTTGCTGTGATTGTGATTTGCATCAAAGAGTATTCCACCTGTGTTTTCCTCTAAAAGTTTTATAGTTTCTGGTCTTACATTTAGGTCTTTGATTCGTTTTGAATTTATTTTTGTGTATGGTGTTCGGAATTGTTCTAATTTCATTCCTTTACATATGGCTGTCCAGTTTTCCCAGCACCACTTATTGAAGGCACTATCTTTTCTCCATTGTATATTCTTGCCTCCTTTGTCAAAGATAAGGTATCCATAGGTGCATGGGTTTATCTCTGGGCTTTCTATCTTGTTCCATTGATCTATATTTCTGTTTTTGTGCTAATACCATACTGTCTTGATGACTGTAGCTTTGTCGTATAGTCTGAAATCAGGCTAATTGATTCCTCCAGCTCCATTCTTCTTTCTCAAGATTGCTTTGGCTATTCAGGGTCTTTGGTGTTTCCGTACAAATTGTGAAATTTTTTGTTCTAGTTCTGTGAAAAATATCATTGGTAGTTTGATAGAGATTGCATTGAATCTGTATATTGCTTTGGGTAGTATAGTCATTTTCACAATATTAATTCTTCCAATCCAGGAACATGGTATATCTCTCCATCTGTTTGTGTCATCTTTGATTTCTTTCATCAGTGTCTTATAGTTTTCTGCATACAGGTTTTTGTCTCTTTAGGTAGGTTATTCCTGGGTATTGTATTCTTTTTTGTTGCAATGGTGAATGTGATTGTGTCCTTAATTTCTCTTTCTGATTTTTCATTATTAGTGTATAAAAATATAAGAAATTTCTGTGTATTAATTTTGTTTCCTGTGACTTTGCTATATTCATTGATTAGCTCTAGTAATTTCCTGGTGGCATCTTTAGGGTTTTCTTTGTATAGTATCATGTCATATGCAAATAGTAAGAGTTTTACTTCTTCTTTTCCAATCTACCCCCACAGTTTCTGATGCTGTCAGTCTGGAATGTGGCATGATTTTTCAAAGCTACTCAGGTGACTCTATTGTACAAACAAGTAGGGGGACAAACCATCCCCGTTTGCATAGGACTGAGGAGCTTCCTAGGATTTGAAACTTTCAGTGCTAAAACCCGGAAAGTCCCAGGCAAAGTAAAACAAGTTGATCATCCTAACCAGTGTTCTAAGAAATGTGTGTTTGGTGGGGTTTGATGGAGGTATGAAGAAAGGGGAACAGCTCATGCTTTTTAGTCATGGCAAGGTTGACTATGGGCTTCCCTAGTGGTTCAGATGGTAAAGAATCTGCTTGAAATGCAGGAAACCTGGGTTCAATACCTGGGTCAGGAAGATCCCCTGGAAAAGGAAATGGAAACCGACTCCAGTATTCTTGCCTGGAGAATTTTATAGACAGAGAAGCCTGGCGGGCTACAGTCCATGGGGTTGCCACAAGTCAGACATGACTGAGCGACTGATACACAAAAGGTTGACTACAGAGCCAATCACCTACCACAGAATTCCAGAAGGTATCTAAAATAGATTTGTGTCAGATGGCATGCTCTGAATTTCATCATGTACAATTTCTTGGAAGGGCCAATACTTTTCCTATTTCCTTCTTCCTCTGACTTTTGCAAGTATGATCTTGTTCCTAACTAAAAATTTTGTTTCTGAAAAGAAATCTTCCATAGCATCTGGACTCCCTCCCAGGAACCTGTGCTTTGGGAAGATCAGCCCCTTCCTTCCCATTAAGTCAATTATAATTGATAGTTACTAATTTTGGCCAATATTTCAGTCAGAGGAAGTGCACTGGATCACTCCTGTACAAGACTGTCTAATCCAGATTCTGACAAATTTCAAGGGCAGTTAGGTAATCATGGTGACTCCTCACCCAGATACCTCTCTTTGGGGGAGTTGCCAAGTAAGAGATACATGATCTATTTCCAGGAAAGAGTGACAGAGAAATGCCAGTAGAGAAAAATCCAAATCTCATCACAATAAATAGTCCTCTATAATATTATCAATAAGGATTCTTTCAAAGGATCTATTGGGTTGGCCAAAAACTTCTTTCAGGGAGAACCCAAATGAAGTTTTTTGCCAACTCAATACAAAAGCGAGAGACTGATCCCAACTCAATCCCAATATGGCAAAACTATGGGAGCTGCAGAAGGTTGAGGACAGAAGGAAATGTCAGGCCAGGAGAGGCCTCTTCTAACCATTAGCTGAGGGTGAGCTTTGCTGGCAAAACAGGCCCTGTCAAGTGGCCCTGTCCCCCACCTGTCTAGTGTAGACACATTCAGAGGACTTCTCTGTGGCATGAACCAATCCTTCACTACTAGTCAAATAGCTTTCTTCTGATACTTGTGGAGTGAGAAAAATCAGCCCTCCCGTATTGTTATAAGGTTGTTCTTTTCCAAGCTAGAGTCTTCATGTCTGTGAGTATTCTTTCTAGGATGCGTTTTATGACCAGTTCATCTCAGTGTTTTTCCTGTGAGCCTACTTAGGGGCTTGTAGGTTGGGAAGACTGGCCCTTAAATAGTAAAATAAGACAAGATAATTGGCCTCACCTTTCATGAGATGAAGCATGTCTTCTGGAATGAGGAGGGCTGAGGTAGTGGCAAGGGTTAGCTGCCATGTCCTATGTGCTATTTCTGGTTGATGATGCTGCAACTTTATATATAGTAAGATTGATATTCAATCCATGTTCCTCAGCTCATCTACAACAATATTTGATTTTATATAAAACTGCTAGTATGTGTCTAAAGTTACTTACTGAGCTTGTTGAACCTGTGTTATTAATAGCTTCCTGGGTTTCTCACACAAGTCGCAGAAAGCCATCACTTTGCATAGCAATCAAAGAAAGGGTCACCTCCCCACCACATATGCTATTTCCTCACCTAATAGCACAGCAAGGGACTTTGACATTGAACTAGCTCATGTGTAAGATAAAGAAGGTTTTTTGTTTTGTTTTGTTTTTTAAGTTTGAAGGTTTTATATTACTTTACCTTCAGGTTTGTAGCTTTAGAAAATCATGAACAAGGAATAGGAAAGTCTTTAAGCTATGCACAGCTTCTTTTCAGGGTAAATTCTGTCCTACCTGAGCTGAAGGAATTTTCTAGATCATGAATCAGAGCAGGGGGGCTGGTGTAAACTGGGCTCCAGGGGCGAGAAGCAACATCGGCCTGGCAACCTGTCAGTACCACTGAGCATCACTGCCTGTGTTAACGGGGAAGAGCCCCCAGGACAGCAGGAGGATGAGAAAAATACAAAGAAAGCAGCACAAATAAGAAATAAACAGAGGAGAGGATCTAATTAAAATAGAGTAACTGAAGAGATGACTTCCATTGCATTAAAGATATATTTAGAAGCACCATGCTAGCATTTTATCCCTGAAAACGCCCACTACTCTCACCAGTATATTAAAAATCTCTAGGTGCCTTCCCAAGATTGGACATTGGCCAATTCTCGCTGGCTCTTGCTTAGAATAGGAACAGGATGTGCTGTGTCTGCTACTTGAAATCTTGATTTTTTTTTTCCATCCTCTCCTTAGCGCCCAAGTTGGGATTTATGATGTCACAGATGCTGTCTAGGTAGGCTTTCAGTTTGTTATTTTTTTCCCCAATTTATTCTCATTTTTATTTCTAGGCCACTAAAAATGTGGAATTCAGCCCACTAATACAATGAAAAATATATATGTATGTTGGTTGGGAAGGATCCAAATCAGATTACACTAGTTCTTCATGGAGAACATTTTATGAAGGGATAGAAGCTGTAATTAAGTGTTCTTCCCACTTGCAGCAATTTAATTAAAAAGACTAAGGTTATTGATTTTTAAAAACTATTAAAAGGCGCCCATGCTGCTGGTTCCAGGCTGTTGCTGGCAGACCATGCACTCATGGAGTATAATTTTCCATTTCCTCCAGTACAATGAAACCCTTTATTAAATGCTTTCTCACTGTGGACAGATTGGTTTATAGTTGAGGCAAGCAGGGATTTATAATCCCTTGCTGCTATTTGCTTACCCTTCAATTCAGATTCTGCCAGCACAACACAGATTTATCTCCTTAGCTTCAAAAGGACTTCGGATTTGGGGTGATTTTATTTCACAGGCTGAAGTAGGCTCAACAGAAGAGATTGTACCAACCAAGTGGAGTTTAGGAGGACTGAATAATCTCATTTTATTCAGGATAATACATAAATCAAGCCAGATGAGAATGGAAGAAATAATACCATTGAGCTGCTTGAGTGTCCTTACAACTTCACAGTTGGCTTTCTCCAGAGCAAGTGATCCAAGAGAAAAGTCAGGAAGAAATCTGCAATGCCATTTCAGACCAGTCTCAGCAAGCACAACCATCACTTCTGCCATATACTCTTTGTGAAAAATAAGTCAGTAGGTCAGCTTGGGACTCATGGGAATGGAAAGTAGGTTCCATCTCTTGAGGAGAGGATATGAAAGAATCTGTGGACATATTTTAAAACCTCCACACACTTGCTTTCCCCTCTACCTGAATTCTTCATATTCAAAGATCTTACTAGTCCACCTTATTCAAGCCTTAGTTCAAATGTCACAACTATAAAGAGGTCTTTCCTGACACCCCCATTCCATCTAAAATCGTATCCAAGTCCCTCTCTACATTATTTCACCACTTTACTTTTCTTCAAAGCATTTTATCATCACCTGACATTACTCATCTATCTCTTTACAATTGCTCTCCTCCACTAAAAAGGAAGCTTGATGGGGGCAAGTGATTTTCTGTCTTATTCATCACTGAACTTCATTGTCTAGAACACAATAATTGCCTAATAAATACTCGGTATTAAATGAATAAACTCATTCATTTATTGAAGCAAACATTTATTGAAGATCAATTATTTGTAAAAAGAAACCAGGCCACAGGGAAGGGGGTTTATACTCGGAGATAGGATGAAAAGATTATTAAAACAAGTTCTCAAGCTTCTATAATCTATGTTCAAGGAATGTTTCTCAAAATGAGTTACCCAGAGTATTAATAGGTGTTGCTCAAATAAAGGGTTCTATAGTTAATGAGAAACATTGGTTTAAACAAAATTAAACATTTTTATTACTGCACCGCTTCTCAAAGCTTTTAATATGCTAATGTGCCATGTAAATCCCCCAAAGGAGGAGTAAAATAAACTTGACTTCCAAAAATTACTTGAATGTGACATTTTCTTTCATTGAACCCAGATGCAAGAGTTAGTCTTGAAAGGATGAGATGAGTTGTTCAGACAAAACGTGTGACTTAACGAGAAACAGAAATTTGGAGCAGTGTGAAGAATATCATGACTGGGAGGAGGGGGAATCGGAAAGTTCAGCTGAGTCTTCTGGATGGTCTACAGAACACCAGAGACAAGCTTGCCTGCTCTGAGTAAGGGAGACAGGAGTGAGGCTAAGACCTTGAGAAGTGAAGAAAATGTCCGCAAAAGCCATAAAGGAAATATAAATAAAAGAACAGCAGAGCCACTGAAAGGGCCAAGTGGAGGCCACAGAGGATAGGTTTGGAACAGTCCCAGCCGGTACATTTTCATGACTTTCTCCACCCGTGCAATGACCACTGCATGTGAATAGAGAAAGCAAATTAAAATGGAACTTGGCAGCTTGAATTGACCTAGCAAAATCTCCACATAAGTTCAAGGAGAAAAGAAATTCTAAAGATCAGGTAGGAAGTGTTGGAAGGGTGCACCCAGAGTGAAAATGGGGAAAAGGACAAGCAAGGTCCAAATTGGTCATGAAAAATAGAGAAAGGGAAGAGAACAAATGCCAACATGATGCTTGGGGAACCAGTGGAAGAGAGTTAGAGAGATGGCTGATAAAGATCTCGGGGTCTAGGGAGGTAAGATGTGGACTCAAGGTCACGCCTGTGGGTTGCTCTGACTGATGATGAGATTCCCACTGGAATACACTCAGAGGTGGCTGTGATGGAAGTAAAATGAAGGTGGAGGAAGGAACAGCTTGCACATTTCCTTGGTTTCTCATCCATCCATCTGTTTTCTTCTGATATCCTTCAGGTGCAGGAATTATTCATCTTTGAGTCCTCATCTCAGAGCTCTGTGCCTGGAGCATAGTGGGATCTTCAGAACACCTGCTGGCTGAGTGGATGAAAGCTGCATGGATAAACAGGTAAACAATACAGGTATTGATGCTGTTAAGGGTGTTGACAGAACAGTGAAAGAGGCCGGTGCAAATGTCATTGGTGAAGTCCATTCACCCCATCCATGTTATGAAGTCTGCATTTAGGGAGCCTTGTTGGAAAGCTTATGGTCATTTTCATATGAGTGCATTCAAGATGTTGGTGTCTTGACTTAATTGACTGGATTCCCAACCACAGCTTTTAGCCCATTACTCCATACCTCGCCTGTCTCGATTTCTGTTCTTCCTATGGAAATCTCCATGACTTGTGGTGATTAGAGCCTTAACTCCTCTAGCCTCTTGGTTACCCCAGGCCCTGACCTAGGCTGGGAACACCTCCATCCTGGGAACCCTGGCCAAAGAAAGAAAAAGGTTCATCAAAAAAAGGTTTGTGCTTCACAGTAAGAATTTGAAAAACCATGAATGAAGGAATCACACAGAGCATATATCAAGTCTTATAGCCCCAGTATTATTAACTATAAGAAAAACTTTATGTCACTAGGAAATCAAACATGCACTTCTCAGACTTTGGTGGATGTGAGAATTATATGAACCCCTTACCCTCTGATTCCTCTTCAATAGGAGTTGGAGGAACCTGGCCTTTTGCTTTTTAATAAGCATCCTCAGTGATTGTCCTGCAGGTTGTCTCAGATATTTTGAGAAATGCCATTAGAAGCTTTTTGCTGATGAATTCTAGTACTGCAGTGATTTCAGGACTGCAATCTAGCCCAGAGGAAGGGACTTGTCATAAAACTCAGAGAGCATAGCAAGAACACCTTTTTTTTCCCCTGAGATTGTATGTGTGTGTATATATATATATATATATATATATATATATAATGTTTTGGAGGAGGTTTGATGTTGTAAAACTGAGGAGGCAGATGTAGAACCCCAGCCACATCTCAGGGTGTTCCTGCCCTGAGTTTATAACCCTGCTGCAGCTTCCCACCCTGATTCCAGCTAATGACACCTCCGAGGGGCACTTGGGGCAGGGGCCTAGGGAATTTTCTCAGAACATTGAGACAGAGGGCAACTGAAGAGAAGCTTTATATTATCTAGGGCATCGCTGTTCTACAGGACAGCAGCTCTTGGCACTTGTAAAGTGTGTTTATCATCTGATAAAATGAACTATATAAATGCAAGGTAATATTAATTGAGAGCACCTTATTGTGAACACCAAATGAAAATTACTCAAACTGTTATTGACATGAAATGATACATAAAAAGCAGAGATCTCTTCCTCTTTCCCAAGGAGTCTGCTTTTTTATTCTCTGGGCTCCAGCAGTGCAAGAGGACGGAGACTGCCTCTGGGCACATTCACTAGCTGCTAAGAATCCACACCAGGGCCCTGGCCAGCACTTATATTTCTTTTTTTCCCAGAAGCTCATAAAAGCACCTTGGCTGACCCTTCTCCATCACCTCCTAAAAAGACAAAAACTCTGTCACCAGTATAGCCATTAGCAGGGAAACGATCAATTCTTTGATTTTCTTTCAAGCTGGTTTGTATCTATGTTAGGAAGGGAATTAGCATCCATGTCACGTGTGAATTTCCTTCTCTTTCCATCTCTCTCACCATAAGCAAGCCCCTCCAGCTCCCTGCATCCATTCACAAAGTCACAAAGTTTCCAGCATCCTTGAAGTTGGCCCCAATTCTCCTGCAACCAAAACCTCCAAGACGCTCACAGGCCTTTTTTTGACAGCAGCTATATTTCTTTGTGCACACAGAACAGAAGAAAAGAGGGAAGCCCTCCTCTTGGGAGGAGATTTTCAAGTGTCATCAAATCTTCTCCTGGTCTCAGACACAAAAGCTCAGAACTAGCCATAGCAATCTGCAATGGTCTTCTCCTTTGTCTAAGAGGCAGGCAGTAATTGATTTGACCTGCTTTATGGGGACAATCTCCCAGGCATGACTGAGTGCTAATTGCTACTAATGAGGAGGCATTTTTAACTGGCTGTGGTCTTGAGCTTCCTGTTCTCTTTCCTCCAAGCGGCATTCCTGCCACTGGGTTGCATGTAAACCTTCCAGCGAGCCCTCAGCCATGACAAGCTCCACTTCCCCAGATGCTGAGGGTTGTGTTGAGAAGGGCAAATTCCACTGCCTTTCAAAAGGGCGATCTGACTGAATGAGCAGCATTGAAAGATGCACTGAGGCAATGCCACTCTTGAGGAAATGAACTCTAAATGCTACAGGATCACTGGAAATTACTTTCCTAATGACTTTTACTGATTCCACCCATTTCTCTACATTCATCTCTCTCACCCAGAGAAAAACCCACAAGCCCCAATCCTTGAAGAGTGTTTTCTTGCTACCAGTTATTTGGGGCGGGCGGGGGGCGGGGCGGTGCTAAGTTTTACATCAGTGCCTTCCTGTCTAAAAATCACCTTGTGTTGTTGAAGCCGAATCTGGCTTCTGTGCCCGCGACACTGAATTAAATCTCAGACACAGAGGTCTGGGGGAAGTAGAAAAGAATAGCTTTACTGCTTTGCCAGGCAAAGGGGGGTCCCAGCAGCTTATTGCCCTCAAAACTGTGTCCCAACCTGGAGGGGATAGTGAGGAGTTTTACAGGAATGGTTCAAAGAGGGCGTGGTCAGCTCATGGGCATTCTTCTGATTGGTTGGTGGTGCTAGTGCTTGTGGGCAGCACGCAGTTAACTTCTCCCACCTGGTGGGGGTTTCATTATCTGTTAGTTCAGTTCAGTTCAGTCGGTCAGTCGTGTCCGACTCTTTGCCACCCCATGAATCGCAGCACGCCAGGCCTCCCTGTCCATCACGAACTCCCGGAGTTCACTCAAACTCACGTCCATCGAGTCGGTGATGCCATCCAGCCATCTCATCCTCTGTTGTCCCCTTTTCCTCCTGCCCCCAATCCCTCCCAGCATCAGGGTCTTTTCCAATGAGTCAACTCTTCGCATGAGGTGGCCAAAGTGTTGGAGTTTCAGCTTTAGCATCAGTCCTTCCAATGAACACCCAGGACTGATGTAAAACAGCTCAAATACATTGTTCTGTATATGCTTTGACTGGGGGGGTCCAGGACCCTGCCCCAAGGCTGCACTATTGTTTCTTTTGACTGTTCCTCCCTTGTTACTGCATCCCCTCCCTTCCCTAATTAGCAACTATTTGAACCTTCTGGTTGGAACTCAGGGAAGGTCAAACATATTTCGTGTAATCAAGACATGGTAGACACAGAAAGGCTTTTGTACCCAGGAGCCCCACAGGGTCCTGCTCTGTATCATTATTGGTGCTACCACAGATTACTTCCTCCTATATTTGCCTTGTGTTAGTTAGACAGGGGAAAATCCCTGTTACAACTGATTGGGAATTTTCTTTAGTACCAGATCAGATCAGATCAGTTGCTCAGTCATGTCCGACTCTTTGCGACCCCATGAATCGCAGCACGCCAGGCCTCCCTGTCCATCACCAACTCCCGGAGTTCACTGAGACTCATGTCCATCGAGTCAGTGATGCCATCCAGCCATCTCATCCTCTGTCGTCCCCTTCTCCTCCTGCCCCCAATCCCTCCCAGCATCAGAGTCTTTTCCAATGAGTCAACTCTTCGCATGAGGTGGCCAAAGTACTGGAGTTTCAGCTTTAGCATCATTCCTTCCAAAGAAATCCCAGGGCTGATCTCCTTCAGAATGGACTGGTTGGATCTCCTTGCAGTCCAAGGGACTCTCAACAGTCTTCTCCAACACCACAGTGCAAAAGCATCAATTCTTCGGCGCTCAGCCTTCTTCACAGTCCAACTCTCACATCCATACATGACCACAGGAAAAACCATAGCCTTGACTAGACGAACCTTTGTTGGCAAAGTAATATCTCTGCTTTTCAATATGCTATCTAGGTTGGTCACAACTTTCCTTCCAAGGAGTAAGCGTCTTTTAATTTCATGGCTGCAGTCACCATCTGCAGTGATTTTGGAGCCCCTCCAAAAAAGTCTGCCACTGTTTCCACTGTTTCCCCATCTATTTCCCATGAAGTGGTGGGACCGGATGCCATGATCTTCGTTTTCTGAATGTTGAGCTTTAAGCCAACTTTTTCACTCTCCACTTTCACTTTCATCAAGAGGCTTTTGAGTTCTTCTTCACTTTCTGCCATAGGGGTGGTGTCATCTGCATATCTGAGGTTATTGATGTTTCTCCCGGGAATCTTGATTCCAGTTTGTGTTTCTTCCAGTCCAGCATTTCTCATGATGTAATCTGCATATAAGTTAAATAACAGGGTGACAATATACAGCCTTGACAAACTCCTTTTCCTATTTGAAACCAGTCTGTTGTTCCATGTCCAGTTCTAACTGTTGCTTCCTGACATGCATATAGGTTTCTCAAGAGGCAGATCAGGTGGTCTGGTATTCCCATCTCTTTCAGAATTTTCCACAGTTTATTGTGATCCACACAGTCAAAGGCTTTGGCATAGTCAATTAATCAAAAATAGATGTTTTTCTGGAACTCTCTTGCTTTTTCCATGATCCAGTAGATGTTGGCAATTTGATCTCTGGTTCCTCTGCCTTTTCTAAAACCAGCTTGAACATCAGGAAGTTCATGGTTCACATATTGCTGAAGCCTGGCTTGGAGAATTTTGAGCATTACTTTACTAGCGTGTGAGATGAGTGCAATTGTGCGGTAGTTTGAGCATTCTTTGGCATTGCCTTTCTTTGGGATTGGAATGAAAACTGACCTTTTCCAGTCCTGTGGCCACTGCTGAGTTTTCCAAATTTGCTGGCATATTGAGTGCAGCCCTTTCACAGCATCATCTTTCAGGATTTGGAATAGCTCAACTGGAATTCCGTCAGGGGTGGTACAAATAGAGGAAAGAGTGTATGAAAGAAAAGAGAACTTTTTTATGAAAGAAAAGAGAACTTTTTGAAACATTGAGGATTCCAAACAGAAGAGCTCAAGGAATAGAGTAATGCAAGAAAATAAAGGGAAAACACAATGTTAGCAAAGGAATTCAGAAAACAGAAAATAATAAACTCAACAAAACAAAAACCTAGCTTTATGAAAGAAATTACTAATAATAAGCCTCCAGCCAGACAGATATATGGATAAAGAGAGGATATGTCAACAAACACTATTATATCCACATAACCAAGGATAATGGAGATTTATAAAAATCATAAACAATTTGGTGAATAAATTTCCGTCGATAAATATAAAAGTGTAGATGCAATGGAAGTTTTCTAAAATAATATAAATTACTGTAGCAGACCACTAGTGCAAATCAATATCTGTGTATTCTTTTCTTACTGGATACACACCTGACTCTGTTATCCACATGCCCTTGCAATTACATGTGGGCAGTGATTTATTTCTGGTCAATAGACTGGCCCCCCAAAATTTTCAAAACATTTATATGTATGTATGTATCTATCCATCTATATCTATCTATCTATATACACACAGATATATAGAGAAAAAAGAAGAGAAAATTGTCAAACTTATTTTACAAAGCTAGTATGTTATCTTGTTTCTTTGATAATAACCATTTTAACAGGTATGAGGTGATATCTCATTGTGGTCTTGATTTGCATTTCCCTGATGATTAGTGAAGTTGAGCATTTTAAAAATATACCAATTGGCCATTTGTGTGTCTTTGGAGTAATGTCTGTTCAGTTCCTTAGCTCATTTTGAGCCACTACATTGGTTTGTTTTGGGGGATTTTTCTGCTATTAAGTTGTAGGAATTCTTAAAAAATTTTTTGAGGATTAATCTCTCATCAAATATATGATTTGCAAATATTTTCTCCCATTCTGTAGGTTGTGTTCACCCCACTGATTATCGCCTTTGCAGAAGTTTTTTAGTTTGATATAGTCCTAGTTGTTTTTGTTGTTGTTGTCTGTGCTTTTGTTGCCATTTTCTGTGAAATCATTGCCAAGACCAATGTTATGAAGCTTTTCCCCCTACTCTTCTTCTAGGAGTTTTACATTTCAAGTCTTATGTTTAAGTCTTTAATCCATTTTGAGTTGATTCTTGTGTATAGTGTAAGATAAAAGTCCAATTTCATTCTTTTGCATGTGAATATCCAGTTTTCCCAGCACCATTTTTTGAAGAGGCTGTCCTTTTTTAATTGTAGGTTTTGGGCTCCCTTGTCAAAGATCAGGTGACCTTTACATACCAATTCTTGACCAGCTATTATTAACAGTTAATCCTGTCAAGGGCAAAAATGACCTTTGCTATTTCCTCTGTGACTCTTAATATACTTATCCCATTACTTAGTTTATTCTCCCAGCCTCTGACTCTTTGAGTGTAGATTCTGTGGCTGTTTCATCTTTTATTTACTACAGTATCTAGTTCATTGTCTGTAAGTGCTGAATAAATATTTATTGAATGGACAAAGACTTAATATAATTCAGCCAAAGTTATAAACGCTTCAGACAGTATCACAACCTGCAATTCCTTTCCTTTACATACAAAGCGGACACTGAATTAAAAGCATTAAACTCGATTCAAGTTCTGGTTTTACTACAAATATCTCTGACTCGAGACAGGTTGCCTCTGACTTACATAGTCTCTAACATAAAAGACTCTAGATGCTAATATAAAAGTCTAATATTAAAGTCTCTATATCCTAGAAAAGGTCTCTTCCAGCTCTGACATCTTCTAAATAATACCAGGATCAGATCAGATAAGTCACTCAGTCGTGTCCGACTCTTTGCGACCCCATGAATCGCAGCACGCCAGGCCTCCCTGTCCATCACCAACTCCCGGAGTTCACTGAGACTCATGTCCATCGAGTCAGTGATGCCATCCAGCCATCTCATCCTCTGTCGTCCCCTTCTCCTCCTGCCCCCAATCCCTCCCAGCATCAGAGTCTTTTCCAATGAATCAACTCTTCACATGAGGTAGCCAAAGTACTGGAGTTTCAGCTTTAGCATCATTCCTTCCAAAGAAATCCCAGGGCTGATCTCCTTCAGAATGGACTGGTTGGATCTCCTTGCAGTCCAAGGGACTCTCAACAGTCTTCTCCAACACCACAGTGCAAAAGCATCAATTCTTCGGCGCTCAGCCTTCTTCACAGTCCAACTCTCACATCCATACATGACCACAGGAAAAACCATGGCCTTGACTAGACGGACCTTTGTTGGCAAAGTAATGTCTCTGCTTTTCAATATGCTATCTAGGTTTGGTCGTAACTTTCCTTCCAAGGATAGATTTATGCTAATATATGTTCAGATTATCAGTCATTCCTTCTTGTGATTATCAAGATATATTTTGGGTAGGAAGGGTAGGGATCAAAGTATATTTGGTGACCAAGAATGAAAGAAAGCTATTTTAATATTTTAAGACCTTCACATTGACAATACATGGTAGTCATTAAGGTTGTTCCCCAATGGTCTGGCTATCTCTTCTTCTGAATGATTGTTTTGAACTTCACTAACCATGTGAAGTTAGGTATGGCCACATAACTAACTTTGGCTGGCAAAATATGAGCTGCAATGACATGTGTCACTTTCAGGTGGGAGCTTTAATAGCAAGTGTGTGTTTGTCATCTTTTCTCTATATATACTATGATGATATACAGTGTTCCAGATTGATACTGTTCCTAGGTTAGGAGTAAAGTAGAGCAAAATTCCCAGTCAACTGTTGAAAAATATGCTGCAAAAGAAAGAAATCTTCATTGTTTTCATGTCTCTGAACCGAGGAGATAATTTTTGCCACAGCAAAACCCAGCCCTATCCAGATTAACACTATATTATTTGGCTTTCCTGGTGGCTCAGAAGGTAATGCATCTGCCTGCAGTGCAGGAGACCTGGGTTCGATCCCTGTGTTGGGAAGATACCCTGGAGAAGAAAATGGCAACCCAGTCCAGTATTCTTGCCTGGAAAATTCCACGGATGGAGGAGCCTGGTGGGCTATAGTCCATGGGGTCGCAAAGAGTCAGACATGACTGAGCGACTTCACTTCACTTAGTGCCATGCTCTGATTTAGCAGTTGTTAGTTTACTGCCAAAATACACTCGTTATTCTGATTAACTGTGGATATTTTGCAAGTATTTTATCACTATGAATGATGTCATGTTCCTTTAGAGTAGGGATATAATCTGTCTAGCTCATCATTGTATCTTCAGAGTCTGGACTGATTTTCCCCTCTTCTATATATCAGAGAGAATGAACAGTTATCTCTGCAATAAAGTTATGCTTGATTTCTTGCATTCCAATTTTTTTTGAGTAAGGAAAAAAGGAATGGACATAAGACATTGACCACCTGAAAACTGAGTATAACCCTGAGTTCGCTTGCTGATCTTACTGGAAAAAACAAACAAACAAAAAGAATCAAGGCAACTGAGACTCTGTCCAGTCATACTGGATGCAGTCCTTTGAATACCAATATCATATCTCAGGCAGAAGAGTTATTTTAAAAACACAAGATTTAAGTGTGCCTGTTGTTTTAATTATCTTTGGGTGTCCTGTTTACATTCACATAAATGATTGATTGTTTCATGCTAAATAGATAACAATGAAAATTGTTACCACATAACATAGTCTGTTTGGGGAATGTGAAGGGGAAAGATAAATATTTGAGAGCCTGCTATGAATAGGTACCTTCAAATATGCTATCTTTTAGAAACGTTTTAATTGATATAAGGTATGCATACAAAACAGTGCTTAACTCATGAGAGTACAGCTCAATGAATTTTCAAAGACTGAACACACTTGTTTAATCAGCATCCAGATCAAGAAACAAAACATGGCCAGCACCCTTGAGGACCCTCTTCTGCCTTCTGCACATTTCCAATCCCTTATCCCAAAGGTAACCAACCACTACCTTGATTTCTAATAGAATAGATTGACTTTGCCTGGTTTTGAAGTTTATGTAGCTGGAACCAGAGAATATGTACTTCTCTATGTCTGGCTTTTTACTTTCAGCATAATTCTTGTACTATCCATCTGTATTATTGCATGTAGTTGTAGTTTGTTCATTTTCATTGCACATAGTATTCCATGATATGGAAATACCATAATGTAAATAATAATAATATAATAGTAATTCTAAATAGGCAAGCTAATGGATATTTGGGTAGTTTGCAGTTTGGGGCTATTATGAATGGTGTTGCTATGAACATTTCAGTGTATCTTTTTTGAGCTCATATGAATGTATCTTTTAGGTATATGTCTATGAATGCTATTATTGGATCAAAAGGAATGCACATGCTCAATTTTAGAAAATACTGACAATTTTTCAAAGTGGTCATGTGATAGACTGCAAAAATGGTCCCTTCCAATATCCATATCTCTTTATGATGTGACTTTGTAGCTTCTCCCATCAAGAGATGGAGTCTGTTTCCTCCACCTTTGAATGTGAACTTGTATCATGTCTTGCTCTGACTAGCTCTTTAAGAATCTTCCTCAGCTTCCGTATATACAAGTCCAATCTAGCATGCTAAGTGATTAAAAGCGTGTGGCCAGGTCAACTCTCTCATACCAACCAACAGGTAGCCAGTCATCTGACATGAGAATGAGGCCACCCTAGACCATCCTGGCCCAGCTGGCCTGCCTACTGATGGCAGATGCATGAGTGAACCCAGTCAACATTGACCAAGGCTGGTCCAGATCAAAAGAACCACTCAACCTTAGACTTGTGAATAATAAATGTGATTGTTTTTTTAAACCACTAAGTTATGCATCCATAGACAATGATTGTATATGTCATTATTTTGAAAACAGTGACTTTAAGTAGGTAATGTTAGCTTCATTTTAAGAAACTCAGATTCAGAAAGGCTAGGTGACTTACCCCAGAACACCCAGCTAGCAAGGGGTGGAGCCAGGAATCAAATTCTGCCTAATCCCAAAGCCCCCTTTCTTCTATATCATTCTGTTTATAAAGTAAAAATACAAAAAATAAACAAAATTTAGATCTGTTGACTTCTACATGATCTCAAAGCCCCTTGAATACAAGTTCAATTATGCTGCTCAGTAGCCAACATTGGGAAGTGCTGTCATTTGAGCCCCAACCCCCGTCTTCTAGCCCAGAAACTGGGTGTCCAATGGCCCCTATGATATCACACTTTGGAATTTTATTTATAGATTATTATCCATGTTTTTCATTTCAATAGAATTTTTCACATGTGGGTTGACTTGATTTTATTATATTTGATATTTACATATCTCTTGGTCCTTAATAATTAATCTTTTATCACATTTCTTAGTATGAAGAACTTGTTCTGAGGTGATGCCAATATTGTGTATATATGAAAGAAGCTGTGAAAGGAGTCAAGCTGAAAAAGTCAATCTGAGTCACACCCAACAGGTGTACCTCCTACAGGAGAAAGTCAAGAGTACACCCTTCTTGAAATCAAGTGATTTGTGAGTGTAACATTTAGGCAAATTTTAAATGTTTGTGCAGAAAAAAGTTGATAAAGAGGTGGGCTCATCCTCCCATTCTCAGGTATTTCTGAGATTGTCCTCCTTCCCAACAGATACTGGAAATATATGAGCTTTGATTAAAGGGAGTCCTGAGTCAAAATTCTAGCAAAAGTCACTTAGTTCCTTTGCAATTTAGTCATGTACAATGCATCCCTTGCTAAGTAGTAAGAATCTGGAGGGATAGAGAGAGAGAGAGAGAGAGAGATCACCTAGCAAGTGTCTGACAACAGAGCAGACACTTACGAATTATAACTATTAATACTGTTACATTATTGTTCTTATTGATTTTTTTCTGAACTGGCAATCGACATTCCATGGCTTTTTTTCTCTCTCACAGTCCCAACAAAGTTAGTCTAGAAGAAACTCTAAAACATGTCTGACTTCCCATCTCAATAAGTCATCATATATCTCTAGTCTGAGGCCTGCAAAAATGTAGAAAAAATGTAAGACATTATTTTACATTTTCTAATAGGGAGAATAAAACAATTACCCAATTGACTTATAAAAGGTAGAAGGTGCTGCATGCCATAAAAGAAGAACAAATGATTCCACTAGATGGAAAGCTGAGATCAGGAAGAAAAGTGATGTCATTGATGAAAAGGTAACTCCAGGCAGAAATAGTAGAATGGTTAAAGTTGGGAGCTGGGAAGGGGACAGGCATATTCAGGACACAATGGCCTTAACTAGTGTAGGGTAGAAGTTGGAGTCATGGGACACACAGTTGGAACGTAAGACTATGAAGCCAGAAGAAGACATCTAGGCTAGATTCAAGAGGCACTGACACATTTTAGGTAGACGCTTGAGGGAGATAAAATTTGACAAAATGAGCAGATTGGAGGAATCAGAAACAAAGAGGCCAGAGGGGAAATCATTGCCATAATCACAGATAATAAAATCACAAATCATTGCCATAAGACACAGAAGTCCTGTTAGTAGAGTTAGTGGGTGGCAATTCTACAGAAAGGAAGAGTTTCATAGAAAGAGGGCATTCTGTCAGATACAGAAAGGTTAATACTGTATGATATAACGTATGTGGAGTCTAAAAAAGCCTTTGACATACAAATAGTGAGAAAAGAAAAGTTGCTTTATTTAGGAGACCATCAGTCTGGGAAGATGGTGGACTAATGTCCTAAGACCATCTCCAAGTTGCTAGTTAGAAGACAAAAGTTTTATAGGCAGTGCGATGGAGAGGGGCACAGGGTGTGTGATCAGCTTGTGCTCAGCCCTCAGATTGGTTGGTCTCAGATTGGTTGGCATCAAGGTGAAGTTTTGTGCATCACCAATCTTCTGGTCTCAACCAGTCTG
Source organism: Bos indicus (assembly GCF_029378745.1). Taxonomy (NCBI): domain Eukaryota; kingdom Metazoa; phylum Chordata; class Mammalia; order Artiodactyla; family Bovidae; genus Bos; species Bos indicus. The sequence goes on from NC_091789.1 coordinate 139,258,284, forward strand.
GGGTCTACATGCTTATGGTCAGAAGTTTTCATCTGGTGGGGGTCTGCTTCCTGTAAAAACAACTTCGGCATGTATGTCAGACTGTTATTATCTTTCAGGAAACTGGGAGTTTGGTGATTCTGCTTTGTAGCTAGCTTATAGTCTAAATCGTTACCAGTTTCCCAACCTAACAAGTATCTTTGTTTCTACATCTTTTCTTCACATTTCCTAATCATTAACTCTTGAGCCAGCCTTTTGAAGCTCAGGGAAGGCCCGGAAGACTATAGCAAAAGCCTTTTACTTCAAGGGACAAGGACACAGCAGCTTGTGTGCGGCTTCAGTCACCCCTTTTCTTTGATACCACTCAATCTTTTGGGGAACAGGTGTTGGATGTGAAAAGGAATAACATTTTGGGTAGAGAGGTTAATCATAAACTCAGTAGAGGAGTTCAGTTTTATGGAGACTTGGTTTCAGAACAGTGGCTACCGGGGGTGGAGGGGGTGCTATGGGGAGATGTTAGTCAAAGGGCACAAACCATCGGTTATAAGATGAATAAGTTCTGGGGATCTAATGCACAGCATTATTATTGCAGTAAATAATGATGTGTTATATACTTGAAATGTGCTATGAGAGTAGCTCTTAAACGTTCTCACCAGAGAACAAATTATATGATACAGTGGAGCTGTTAGCTCATGCTATGGTGATTATCATTTTGCAATATGTGAGTGTATCAGATCAACACGCTGAACACCTTAAACTGACATGATGTTATATGTCAGTAATATCTCGACAGAAAAGAAGAGGTGTATTAAGTAAGGCCTTTCAGCGGGAGAATTGACTAGATTAAACCAATCAGGTGAAGGTGAAAAGTCAACAAGTGTGGATGACTACGTGATCAGTGGGGTCACCCACAGAAGTCAGAAAATCAGGTGGGTTCAGCTTCTTTGGGTAGGATATGATAAGGTTGTTGTAATCAAATTGGCATTTGAGGCCACTCTCTTAGAGATGCTCTTACAGGCAGTTGAGGATTCAAAACTTGTGTCAGAAATGAGTTGTGTGCTAGAGAAAAGATTTGAGTGGAATCCAGAAATGAAGCTTGATGATCTTACATCGTGGAAATTAAAAATTCTGAGTCATCTAGGGATATGGGAAAAGAGGAAGCGAAGTTTTAATAGGCCTGTAGTAATTCATAGCACTAAAATAAAAGTGGCATATATATCTGTGAGTTGTCTAGGAAAAACACATTGGTGATCGACAATGAGAAAAAATTATTCTGGGAGTCTGTCCAGGAGCAACAGGCTTTCTTGCTTGTTGCTTCAATCCCTTAACTTCCTTCCTAATTTTGAGATAGCTCCTAGTTCTTACTTAGTTCCTTTCTTCAAACCTGGCTTCAAAGTCTGGCTCAGCTTTCCAAATTTTCCCCTTCATAGACTTGCCTAAAGGAGCTTACATTCTCCTCTTTTTTTTTGTCATCTAAGTTTTCTGATTGCAGGTACAGAAATACATAAGAAGTACTAAGTGGTGAGTAAGGTGTAGATTTAACATGAAATGTTTAAAATGCCGATATTCATTATTCTTAGTCTTTATGCAAATATCAGGCAATAAAGTGCTGGGTCCAGCATGTACTGGCTCATGGGAGACAATTGTTACATATTCAGAAATTTTACAAGCCAGTGGTTAAATATAGCTATTACTCAAAATTAAATTATAAAAAAACTTACTATGAAATAAATTATCAAAAGCTAAGAGTTGGTGATGGACAGGGAGGCCTGGCATGCTGCGATTCAAGGGGTCACAAAGAGTCAGACATGACTGAGCGACTGAACTGAACTGAACTGAGGATAGTACTCAGACTCATCACTTTTCAGTTATTTTACAAATACCTATATGCTTGAAGTTCTTTGTGTTTACTACCTCTGCAGGGTGGAAATATTATATAATGGTGTGCTACTGTACATTACAATTCTGTATATAATTATATCCTATTGTTAGCTTGAAATAGGCCATCATGGGAGAATTTGCTGCAAGTCAGAGCTTTTTTATTTTCCCTTGGAGACTCAGTTGTTATACATCTTCCCTGGTAGCTCAGCTGGTAAAGAATCTGCCTGCGATGCAGGAGACCCTGGTTCAATTCCTGGGTCAGGAAGATCTGCTGGAGAAGGGATAGGCTACCCACTTCAGTATTCTTGGTCTTCCCTGGTGGCTCAGATGGTAAAGAATCTGCCTGCATTGCGGGAGACCTGGATTGGGAAGATCCCCTGGAGAAGGGAACAGCTACCCAACTCCAGCGTTCTGATCTGGAGAAATCCATGGACAGAGGATCCTGGCAGGCTACAGTCCATGGGGTCGCAAAGAATTGGACATGACTGAGCGACTTTCATTTCATCACTTCAGTACACCAGTGCTGTTAGTAATGTGTAACGTCATGGAAAAAGCAAAATATCATGGTTTGAGGTTCTAGATTGGCATCCAAGTTCCATTCCTGCTGAAAAAGCAGCCAACCTTGAACAAGTCTACAAATGTCTCTTGAATCTCTGTGAAAGGGTATATGGATATCCTTCTCCTAGAATGATGTATGTTGAAAATTCTATTCACATAGTCCCGAGAGAATCAATCTTCATCTCATATCTAAGGAATGAGCCTGCCCAACTATGTCTGCATGAGACCACTAACCAGGCTGTGCCTAACTTAATTCAGGTTCATCTGGGTTGTTACTTCCATGTGATTTGGTGGGATAGTTGATCCTTCTAGAATCAGCATTTAACCTTCTCCTGGAAGCATATGAGACCAGTCAGGAATGTTGTTGTTGTTTAGTTGCTAAGTCATAACTGATTCTTTGCGACCCGATGGACTTCAGCACACCAGGCTCCTCTGTCCTTCCTATCTCCTGGAGTTTGCTCAAACTCATATCCATTGTGTCGATGATGCAATCCAACCGTCTCATCCCCTGTCACACCCTTCTCCCACTGCCCTCAATCTTTCCCAGCATCAGGGTCTTTTCCAATGAGTCTGCTCTTTGCATCAAGTGGCCAAAGTATTGGAACTTCAGCTCCAACATCAGTCTTTCCAATGAATATTCAGGGTTTATTTCCTTTAGGATGGACTGGTTTGATCTCCTTGCTGTCCAAAGGACTCTCAAGAGTCTTCTCCAGCAGCACAACTGAAAAACATCAATTCTTTGGTGCTCAGCCTTATTTATGGTCCAACTCTCACTTCCATACATGACTACTGGAAAAACCATAGCTTTGACTATATGGACTTTGTTGGCAAAACGATGTCTGCTTTTTAATACACTGTCTAGGTTTGTCATAGCTTTCCTCCCAAGGAGAAAGCATCTTTTAATTTCCTGGCAGCAGTCACCATCACAGATATTTTGGAGCCCAAGAAAATAAAGTCTGTCATTGTTTCCATTGTGTCCCCATCTATTTGCCATGAAGTAACTGGACCAGATGCCATGATCTTCATTTTTTGAATGTTGAGTTTTAAGCCAGCTTTTTCACTCTCCTCTTTCATCAAGAGGCTTTTTAGTTCCTCTTCACTTTCTGCCATAAGGGTATTATCATCTGCATATGTGAGGTTCTTGATATGTCTCCTGGCAATCTTGATTCCAGCTTGTGATTCACCCAGCCCAGCATTTGGCATAATGTACTCTGCATGTAAGTTAAATAAACAGAGTTACAATATACAACCTTGATGTACTCCTTTCCCAATTTTGAACCAGTCAGTTGTTCCATGTAAGGTTCTAACTGTTGCTTCTTGACTTGCATGCAGTTTTCTCAGCTTGAAGGATTTTGAACATTACCTTGCTAACATGTGAAATGAGTACAATTGTGTGGTAGTTTGAACATGTTCTGGCATTGCCCTTCTTTGGGATTGGAATGAAAACTGACCTTTTCCAGTCCTGTGGCCTATGCTGAGTTTTCCAAATTTGCTGATATGTTGAATGCAGCACTTTAACAGCATTATCTTTTAGGATTTGAAATAGCTCAGCTAGAATTCCATCACCTCCACTAGCTTTTTTTTGTGGGTAATGCCTCCTAAGGACCTCTTGACTTCACACTCCAGGATGTCTGGCTCTAGGTGAGTAACTACACCATTGTGGTTAATCAGGTCATTAAGAGCATGTAAGACCAGTCAGGAGTATTATCATACCTTAATTTCAGGGAAGAATGATGACCTAGATTAGTTCAGCAATGTTAAGGTATAACTAATATGCTCTCTTTCTCAGCAGAGAGCATCCTTAACACTTGTTAAAATGTTTTGACATTACAATATCAGAACACTTTAAAACACAATTTCATTCTTTCTAACAAGGAGGAAAGTGGATGGATGTGTGTACATATCTGTTTTTCAGGTAATACCATGAAATATCTAAGATAGATTTATTTTAATAACTCTTGTTAATAGAGTTAGGAGCTAAAGGAAACCTCTAGGATAGAATTTTTATTTCAAAAAACAAAAACAAATATGCATTGAAAGAGTACAGAAAATGATTTGTATTCTACATGATGACATTTTGTCAAACCATCTGTAAAATTTATTTTGATGGGTTTCAGAACCCATGTTTTCAGCCTGAAAAGTACATTCAAGTGATTTGTGTCAGCTTGTATGATTGGATGGTTGGCCTAGTTAATTCTACCACCTGTCTCAGTCATCAGTTCTTATTAGCTCTCATTTGATGAGGAAAACAATCTCTGGAATTCTATTTTCCCTCCCAGATACCAAAGGATGCTTCGTTTTTATTTAGATAGAAGCATATCTTTCTATTTATCAAAGACTGTTGTCATAAATTCAGGTTGTCCATTGTTTGTTCCTGTAATCCCTTACCATTTGTATAACAAAAACAACTTTTTCTTGTTGAAGACAAGACAAACATGAATGTTGAATGTGTCTTTCAACTTCAAAGCATTTGATTAACATTTAAGAATGTATACCTTGGGAGTAGCATATTGCTAATTTTGGATTCCTAAAAATTATTTATGTTACAACATATAATGTCCAGCACCATTCTACAGGATAAAAACTAAATAAATGGATAAGAGTTGAAGCAAGTGACATAACTGGTCAATTTCAGTGCCACAAAAAATTGAAAGCTAAAGGTCAATTAATTGCATGCTATGTTAAAGAATAATTCCAGATGACAAATGCGCCTGGACCCCAAGATGAATTGTAACCACCTAAAGCAAAGGTAAGAGATCCTAAAAACAAGTATATCTACATGAAGTTCCAGGGAGAGTTTCAAAGTACATATAAACAGAATGAAGAGATGGAAAAATCATTCCATTATATAGAATATAGATAATCACAGCTATAATATGTACCCTATAGAATGTACCTTAAAGTCATGACACTTAGGCAATGGACTATGATTAAAACTGGAAATCTACCATTAATTTTAGTATGCACTTAAACCAGATAAGCTTAGAATACTGGCCACCTACTTGGATTCTTCTTTGGGAGCTCAACATGCAGATAGATAAGGGCATGACTTTATGAGTGAATATATGGGAAATCTTTAAAATAGACTTTCTTTCAGGCTCTCCACGTGGCGTCTATTGCATTCATATTTTTCAAAACAGTGCCTTGTATGTGAGAAGCATAGGAGATGATGCAATGAAAAAAAAATAAAGTCTCTCCCACGAGGAGTTGCATTTACTCTGAGAAAAAAGATACTCAAACTAGTAATTATTATGTAAAGTAAAATATAGAGATAGACTAAAAGTTCTGCAAGAGTATCTATCTACCTTTAAATTCTAATTGAAGAGTTAAGTGCATTTTTTACCAACATTAGAAAACTTAAAATATATGTATATCTCTAAACCAAGGTTTGAAATTCAAATTGCCTTTTTGAACTGTTTTTGAGACTTTCAAAACCGAAAATGTGATGAATCACAGGGGTACAAGGAAGTAAGGAGAAAGGCATCTGGGTAGACAGATGGGACCTGAGCGGGGAAAGACTGGGCTGTGGGGGTCTTTGGAGCCAAGCATTCTCCCTACCGTGCCCTCATTTCCCTCATCAAGTAGCAGATCAACTGTTTTTGGGCTTTGTTCCAACAAAAGCAAAGTTAGTAAGTTGTTGACAGAGCCGTGCATGTTCATCACAGAGGTCAGCAGCATCCAAGTCAATTTAGAGCTTCCAGTGTGCTCAGAGTCAGGATTAAATCAATCATCAAATACGGATTTACTTCACACAGTGACTGTCAGTTAATAGTTGTCTTCCTAAGAGCCCTTAGAAAGTTACTCCACTTTTGAGATGATTCTTTTTTGTTTTCACTTGAAAAAAACATAAAGAAATAATGTATCAATATTACCATTTCAGAAAAAGATACCCTCCTCAATTTACCCAAAACAAAAGTTTCCTAGTCAGAGAAAATCATATGGAACATGAGTGAATTGTGTGACTTACTGTAATGAATGCAGATGCTTTGTTTTGGGTTCATCTATCCAATAACAGAAATAGTTTTTAGATCTTCAAGCTGTTGGGTTCATGAAGTACCTTCACATGTTTCAAAGTCTTCTCATATATTAGCATTTATTTTGACCTGTAAGAGATTTTCTGTGCTGTAATGTTTTTAAGGCTAGCCTGAGTGCAAAATAACCGTAATCTCCCAAAAGACTGAAAAACCAGTGGATGAAACTGGGCAGAAAGAAAAATGCACCTTCTAAAGAATGACACCCTAATACCCTTTCTTTGCTACCCCACCTACTCTCAAGAAGTTTCCCTGCCTTTGTCAAGTGTAATAAACTTTTATTATATCTCATGTCAAACAGTATTTATTTACTTTTTTTTATAATTATTTTTCTTGGCTGTGCCTCACAGCATGTAGGATCTTAGTTCCCTGACAAGGAATGGAACTTGCACTTCTTACACTGGAAATGTGGATTCCTAACCCTTGGACCACCAGGAAGGTCCCTTTACTTACTTACAAGTTATAGTTTATTACTTATAAAAGTTTACCTTCATTGTTCAGTTGAGATATTTTTCTACCTGTAAAAAATTAATTAGAGGTCTCACATTGGAATGGAATGTAGCAGCATCGTTCCCATTAATATTAATGGAAATGGTTTATCATTTGAAGTCTTCTCACTTTGCAGTCAGATTTTCAGGTACAATTTAAACTCCAGAAGTGAGGAATAAGTGTGTTTACTGAGGAACTACTATACTCCAGAAATTGTGCTAAGCACTGAGGAAAAGCTTGTAGAAGAGACTGGTGTGCGCCCTGCCGTCTTGATGTTTACAGTTAAGCTGGGAAGATGGTTGAAATCATTTTTTATTTTCCAGAGATATGGCTTTTCCTTCCTGGAGTAGATGGGGAGAATCTGTTCACAATGTTTATCATATCATCCCATTACACATGCATTTAAATATCATACAATTTTATATGTCTGTTATAACTCAGTAGTTAGATAGGTAAATAGATACATAGATAAACAGCTTCTGGTTTCTATGTTGTAAGCTGCTGCCATCAGGTGGGTCAGGTATATTTCTCCAATGTCAGGCATCATTGGGCCTCCTCTCTCATAAGCTGTGAATAAAGGGAGACCTGGGTTAGGCCTTCAAGGAAGTTTGCAGCCCCACAAATATCCCACCAGAAATCCTTCCATTATCCTTCTAGACACCCAAATCCAGACTGAAGTCTGATAATAGGATGTGGCAGGATATAATCATAGGAATAGAGAAATTGGAGCTAAAACTTCTGATAAAATTCTGCCTTCACAATTTGCCAGCTAAGACCTTTGGACAAGTCCTTGTACTTTTCTGAACTCTCGCTTTCTTAGCTATTAAATGGAGACGGTAGTTTTCACCATGTGGATTTGTCATGAAGTTCAAGTAAAATGCATATGAAACAATTTTGTAAGCAAACTATGACTTTAGTGCGTGTGTGCTCAGTCACTCAGTCCTGTCCGACTCTTTGCAACCCTATGGACTATAGCCTGCCAGTCTCCTCTTGTCCATGGCATTTTCCAGGCAAGCATATTGGAGTAGGTTACCATTTCCTACTCCAGGGAATCTTTCCAATGCAGAGATCAAACCCCATCTCATGGGTCTTCTGCATTGGCAGGCAGATTCTTTACCACTGTACCACCTGGGAAGCCCGTAACTTTAGTAGCCCTTACTAATTATCTTCACAGTCATTTATTCATTCACTCACTCATTCATTTATGTACCAGAAATCATTTCTTAAGAACTTAACACGTACTCTAACTACAATAATAATAAATAGTTGTTGTCCTTTTGGATCAGCTACTTGCCTATTTCCTAAGAGTCCGTGATCAGCAAAGGGTTCTGCTCCAAAATTTGAAGCCATGAACTTGTTCATGCCAGTTCTCCACCATGGCAAACATATGCCATATCTTTACTTTCAAGGAACTTCAACATTATAAAAAGATATCATTCCCTAAAGCTGAATTTTAAAAACTCTCAAAATATGGGAAAATTAAGTCATTTTTTCTACACATTTTTCCTTCCAGTATATTACTCATACATGCCCAACAGAAGCTAAATTTATCTAATTCTCCCAGCTAAGCCATCTGTTGCATGTAAACATCAATGATGCATGCATCTAGTTAATTACGGTTCTCAAAAAAAATCTGACAACCATGGTACAGTAAGTGTTAGGTGTTGATGCTGATATTACAGTGGTAAATGAAAAGGTCTTTGTGTCAGAATAGATCTGTAATAAGTTTACCAACAAAAATAGAAAATTTGGAAGTAGAAAATATAGGTCTCATGAAAGAAGGCATGAACATCAACACAGAAGGGCAAGGAATGAAACTTTTTAAAAGTGTCATTCATGTGATAAAAGAAAATTATTCTAAAGCTTTTCAAAGGAAAATATGGGAAGCAAAATAGAAGTTTTCGAAGTCCAAAGTCACATATATAGTCTTGCCTTCATGAGCTCCTCACAACAACTATATGCTCATAATGAGCTATGTGTGTGAGTAAATCTCCAATGAGGAACAATTCCATCAAGTATGTTTTTAAGGTACTCGTTTTGTCAACAAATGTTCATTTAATGTAAATTATTTATTGGTCTAAATTACTTTTCCAATCATAATAAATGGCAAATTAGAGGAGTAGTGAAATCAATATCACTTCATGGCAAATAGATGGGGAAACAGTGGAAACTGGCTGACTTTATTTTTTTGGGCTCCAAAATCACTGCAGATGGTGATTGCAGCCATGAAATTAAAAGATGCTTACTTCTTGGAAGGGAAGTTATGACCAATCTAGGCAGTATATTAAAAAGCAGAGACATTACTTTGTCAACAAAGGTCCGTCTAGTCAAGTCTATGGTTTTATCAGTGGTCGTGTATGGATGTGAGAGTTGGACTATAAAGAAAGCAGAGTGCCAAAGAATTGATGCTTTTGAACTGTGGTGTTGGAGAAGACTGTTGAGAGTCCCTTGGACTGTAAGGAGATCCAACCAGTCCATCCTAAAGGAGATCAGTCCTGGGTGTTCATTGGAAGGACTGATGTTGAAGCTGAAACTCCAATACTTTGGCCACCTGATGCGAAGAGCTGACTCATTTGAAAAGACCCTGATGCTGGGAGGGATTGAAGGTAGGAGGAGAAGGGGACAACAAAGGATGAGATGGTTGGATGGCATCACTGACTCAATGGACATGGGTTTGGGTAGACTCTGGGAGTTGGTGCTGCGATTCATGGGGTCACAAAGAGTCGGACATGACTGAACAACTGAACTGAACTGAAATCAATATTATCTCGAAAGGTTATCATCAACTTGCCTGTTACTTTTCAGGCATTTTCTCTTTTTCTCTTCCTTATAAGTCTAAATGAGAACTCTTGTCCATGCTGCACTGGAAAGAGACTCAAAGTGGAGATCTGCATTGACTATCACCCACACGTGAACAAATAAAGATAAAATGAATACATAGCATTGACTTGGGTTTCCCTGGTGGTTCAGCAGTTAAAAAAAAAAAAAATCTGCCTGCAATACAGGAGATGCAGTTTTGATCCCTGGATTGGGAAGATCCTCTGAAGAAGGAAATGGCAACCCACTCCAGTATTCTTGCCTGGGAAATCCCATGGACAGAGGAGCCTGGGGGGCTATAGTCCATGAGGTTGCAAAAAAGTCAGACACGACTCAGCTACAACAACAACAACATTGATTTATCCTAATTCTTAGAAAAGACAAAATGGCCACTGGTGTCAAATGAGAGGTAGAGAACATCATTTCACACTACCTACCTCTCATTAAACGCTGAGCCCAAAAATATCATATCCTCAATATCTTAACATCAAAAGCAATCAACTATATTCCTACCAAAGTTTAGTCTGAGGAATTTGGATAATTCTAATTTATTCTCCACTGTTGATGTGGCTATACACCACATGAAGATTGCAGACTTTCAAAAATTAATAAGGTCATTTGTTCTTACATATCCCAACAGAGAGAAACCTACAGAATCAATATACAGTACATTTTAAATCTTGTATAGTTTTATCTTCTGCTTGATGAGCAGCATTGCACTCTCTAAAGAAAAATCTTGTCTTCATAAGGAATTCACTCAGATTCCAATCTCTGCTCTTGACTTAAGGCACATTTGTCATTTTATATCAGTAATAACCCCTGAAGTAAAGACCTTCAGACCATCTTCAACTCTTCTAAGACCCAGGAAAGCTTTCAAATGTTTGTAAAGTGTATCTTCACTACTATGAATATTAAATATCCATGTATTAAAATACATTTTAGTAGCTTAGTTTTATTCTAAGTGGTCACAAGAAATTCTAAGTGCATTTTTAAAATTCATTATAAATATTTTCAAGCAAAAAATAATAATAACAATACTCCTATATTTCTGTTCATCTAGCACACTATGAATTGTAAAAATTACCATTGGGTCAATGACAGAGTTTTTTGGAAAAAATGGAATATCATATTAATCATATGTAATTATTTCAATACCATCAAAGTATTAGGGGTTCATGTGCCTTAATATTGAGGCAATGTCCCAATTCATCTGTTTTATAAATATGAACTGTAAGATTTTGCATTTGCTAAAAGAAGAGAATACCTATCAATGTTTGTAAATATGAAAGATGTGGGTACCATACAAAAATTATGAAAACATGCTTTTCACTGATCCAGGTGTCCAGATACTGTTCTTGTTCAGTCACTAAGTCATTTCTAACTCTTTGTGACTCCATGGACTACAGTACGCCAGGCTTCCCTGTCCTTCACTATTTCCCAGAGTTTGCTCAAACTCATGTCCATTGAGTCCATGATGCCATCCAACCATCTTGTCCTCTGTCACCCCCTTCTCCTCTTGCCCTCAATCTTTCCCAGCATCAGGGTCTTTTCCAATGAGTCAGCTCTTCTCATTAGGTGGCCAAAGTATTGAAGCTTCAGCTTCAGCATCAATTCTTCCAATGAATATTCAGAGTTGATTTCCTTTAAGATTGACTGATTTGAGCTGCTTGCTGTCCAAAGGTCCAGATATATTATAGTGGGCCAGCTGATGATCAGAGAGATATTCTTTAAAAGTTATATATTTTAAAACATATTTTCTGATTATCTATAATCATATATATTTGTTTTTCCTTAGTTTTCACAACAGTCTGTATAATCTGTTTGAAAATTAAGAATGGGTAGAGAAGTCTCTGTAAACTTAACCAAGAACAGTATATGCACTTTCTTTTGCTGACTACACAATCCATTTGTGTTTTATTTATCTTACAGTTTTGACAGTAATAAGACTAACACACATGAAGTTCCTGTTAGTGAATCAGACCAGACTTAATTTTACATTGAGCCTCATATGGCTACATTGAATCCACAGTCTAGAGTCACCTGAATTGGTGAGGAAGTGCATTGGAGTAAAGATGTTGAGGAGATATTGAGGTGTTCTTCTGAACAGACTGGTGGCCGATACCATATCTGTTGTTGTTGTTTAGTCACTAAGCCGTGTCTGACTTTTTGCAACTCCATGAACTGCAGCCCACTAGGGCCCTCTGTCCATGGGATTTCCCAAGCAAGAATACTGGAGTGGGTTGCCATTTCCTTCTCCAGGGGATCTTCCTCACCCGTAGACGGATCAAACCCGTGTCTCCTACATTGACAGGTGGATTCTTTACTGCTGAGTCACTAGGGAAGCCTGGATAGCATATCTATAGACCTGTTAAATAGCTTAGAAACTTCGTTTTGTAACTATTCACCAACATCCTTAAAGGCAAGAATAAATCATTGCATTCTGAATATAATAATAATCAGAATGCAATGATATAATTATATTTATCAATAATAATTGATTAATTATATCAATTAAATAATAATTATATATCATTATATATCATATATAATGATATATATATCATATATAATGATATACCATTATATATATTATATATATAATATATATAATTATGATGATATATAATATATAATGATATATGATTATATAATATATAATGATATATATCATTAATATATATATCATTGCATTCTGAATATAATTATTATTGTATAATTATTATAATTATGATATATAATACATAATGATATGTTATTATATACATATATCATTATATATAATGATATATAATGTATCATTATATATCATATATTATATAATATATTATATACAATAATAATTATATTCAGAATGCAATGATATATATATTAATATATAACTGATAATAATCTCTTGCTTGAGTAAACTAAACAAAGAATTAGGTTGTCTCTTACTGTAATTTTTTTCCTATTGATGCTGTAACAAATCATCCAAACTTAGTGGCTTAAAACAACACAAATTTATTAGCTCATACTCCTGGGGATCAGAAATCTTAAATGGGTCTGCTGGGCTGAAAAAAAAAAAAAAAAAGGTGTCAACAGAGCTGCATTGTTTTTGGAGGCTCTCAGGGAAAATCTGTTTTCCTTGCCTGTTCCAATGTCTGTATTCCTTATATCACTGCCCCTTCCTAACATCGCTCCAACCTCTCGTTCCGTTTGTCACCTCTCTTTCTCCTTATCCCTTCTTTCATCACATCTCCTTCCCCATCTCTGACTTTTCTGTCTCCCTTTTTCCCTTAAAAGAACCCTTATGATTATATTGAGCTCACCCAGATAATTCAGGAAAATCTCCCCATCTCAAGGTACTTAATCACATCTGCAAAGTCCCTTTTGCCCTATAAGGTAACATATTTTTATGTTCTAGAGATTAGGACACGGACATCTTTGATATTGTGTCAACTATACTTGCTTCCTGTCTTTCTTCTCCATTCCTTTTAAAAATGGGAATTCTCAAGTGATGTTCTGTGGTCCTTCTCTGAACTCCATTAAATCTTCTGTTACACTACTATTTGTAGTGTGATGAAGTCTAGACCTCAAACTATGGAAAAGCAGATCAGTACCACTTAGAACTTATGAGAAATACAAATTCTTAGACAAAAATAAAAAAACTCTGGGGATGTAGCCCAGCAATCTGTGGTCCTTCGGGTGTTTCATGCTTAAGTTTGGGAAACACTGGTCTAGACTTACATTTCTTATATGCATTATTTGGATTAGCTTTCATTATTTTAAATCAGTGTTGGTCACATCTTTTTAGTTCTAGTGAGCTTTACCAGCTATAGCAAAGATGCAAGCATTGGATAGGTGAGTAGGCCTTGAGCTCTCACCAAAATCTTATGGGTGAGCCACTTCATATTGCATCCAATTTCCCTTTTTTCTCTTAAATGCATGATTATATTTTTTCCATTTTTAGTGAGAAATAATTGATATATATTACTATATAAGTTTAAGACATACAGTATGATAATTTAATTTACATATCCTGTGAAATGATTACCACAACAGGCTCAGCTAACATCCCTTTTCTCATGTAGATGTAATAAAAAGAAAAGAAAGAATTAAAAAAAAGGGAAAAAATGTTTTCCTTGTAATGAGGACTCTTAGGAGCTACTTTCTTTTTTTTTTTTTTAATTTTATTTTATTTTTAAACTTTACAATATTGTATTAGTTTTGCCAAATATCGAAATGAATCCGCCACAGGTATACCCGCGTTCCCCATCCTGAACCCTCCTCCCTCCTCCCTCCCCTACCCTCCCTCTGGGTCGTCCCAGTGCACCAGCCCCAAGCATCCAGTACCGTGCATCGAACCTGGACTGGCGACTCATTTCATACATGATATTATACATGTTTCAATGCTATTCTCCCAAATCTCCCCACCCTCTCCCTCTCCCACAGAGTCCATAAGACTGATCTATACATCAGTGTCTCTTTTGCTGTCTTATACACAGGGTTATTGTTACCATCTTTCTAAATTCCATATATATGCATTAGTATACTGTATTGGTGTTTTTCTTTCTGGCTTACCTCACTCTGTATAATAGGTTCCAGTTTCATCCATCTCATTAGAACTGATTCAAATGTATTCTTTTTAATGGCTGAGTAATACTCCATTGTGTATATGTACCAGGAGCTACTTTCTTAACATGTCTATGTATCATGCGGCAATGTTAGCTACAGTCATCGTGGTGTACATTACATCCCTAATATGTATCTTATAACTGAAAGTTTGTACTTTTTTACCACCTTCTTCAAATTCCCCCCTCCCCCCAATTTCCTTTTAATGACTCTTTTTCATAGCTCAGTTGGTAAAGAATCCACCTGCAATGTGGGAGACCTGAGTTTGATCCCTGGGTTGGGAAGATCCCCTGGAGAAGGGAAAGGCTACCTATCCACTCCAGTATTCTGGCCTGGAGAATTCCATGGACTAAGTCCATGGGGTTGCAAAGATTCGGACAAGACTGAGAAACTTTCATTCACTTTCCTTTTTTTTTTACTGAAGTATAGTTTGTTTAAAATGCCATGTTAGTTTCAGATACTGTGAAATCAATGTTGCATGCACATTTAAGTATTTTCAATTATTTAATTCAATTTAATAAATGGTGAAATCAGCAAAGATTTAATTAACATAGCCCTTATTCAAAGCATTGTCCTAGCTGACCAAGGCTACTTTATTCTTTCTTTTTCTATTTTACAAACTTTAAAAAATAACCTTTATTGAGATGCAATTTATATACAATAAAATGCATATATTTTATGTGTACAGTTTGATAAGTTTTGACAATCCTCTGGAGGAGGAAATAGCAACCCACTCCAGTATTCTTTTTTTTTTTTTTTTTTATTGTTGATTTATTCTTTTTTTTTTTTTTTTGGTTTTAATTTTATTTTATTTTTAAACTTTACATAATTGTATTAGTTTTGCCAAACATCAAAATGAATCCACCACAGGTATACATGTGTTCCCCATCCTGAACCCTCCTCCCTCCTCCCTCCCCATACCATCCCTCTGGGTCGTCCCACTCCAGTATTCTTGCCTTGGAAATTCCATGGACAAAGAAGCCTGGCCAGCTATGTAACCATTTTATTCTTGATTACAAGAAGTTGCTATTTTTTCTCTGAAGAAGTTAAAATTTTATTCATAAAAATAATAATAATATTTTAAAAATTAAGATTTATTAAGCCATCTGCTATATTAAGTGGCTAAAAATAAGGTTTTAAAAATATCTTAATATCAATGATCTTGTAGAGCTTCTTTCACTTTGTTTAAAACACAATATTTTTTACTGCACTGAAAGAAATGATTGGCTAGGGGCCAGATTTATGCATTTTTATTTCTGGTGGAAAATTCATTAACACTAACCATTCTCTAATCGAACTGCACCTGCAGCTCTTTCCTGTAAGGGTTTAGCAGGGTTGCACAACTAGGAAATGTTTGATTATGTTTGACACTGCAGACATTAGTCTTGCTTTGAGCATTGCTTAAGATTCAGAACCAATTGTTGTGGTGAGATGCTACAGAATATGATGGATGTGTGGATTTGGGAACTCTTAATTTTTATGAGTGATTAAATACTCTAACATGAGCTTTAAGATTTAGTATATTTTCACTGTAATTATGGTCTTGTTATAAACTATAAATTTTCAATTGATGAATGTAGTAAAGCCATACATATATATACACACATGTATATAATTTATTCTGTTATTCTTTCAATCTGTCAGTCAAATATCATATATTTACTATATACTTGAATAAATGTACTCATTCAAGTATCTACTGAATATTAATATATTGATTATCAACTCTACTGCTAAACACTATGGAAGATATACAATAATTACTAGGGAAACGTCATTTTTCAATGAACTTAATATCCACAGTGCCAGACACATAATCAAACACAATCCAAGTGCCAAGATAATTAGGTCAGGCCAAAAAAGTTTCTTGAGAAGCCCAGAGAATTAAAAGTTCACTGTGATTTGGGAAGCCTGGGGAGAAGTTTAATAGTTATGGGTGTCATTTTTCTTTTTATACATCTGTGATCAGAAATGGAATAGCAGTCAAGATGAATAAGATAATAGGAAAGGTAAAAATGAGATAAAAGAGAACATTTTAAAAATTTGGCTCCTAATATCAACAAGTAACAAGTTTCACTCTGACTTCTTCACAGATGTCAAGGCCATGATTCTGAAAATCAGTGGCAAAGGAACTTCAAGTCTATTGTGAATCTTCCATTTATAAAGCACATTTATATAGTTGTTTTTGTTCAGTCGCTAAGTCATGTCCAACTCTGCGAACCCATGGACTGTAGCATGCCAGGCTCCTCTATCCTCCACTATACCCTGGATTTTGCTCAAATTCATATCCATTGAGTCTAACTAACTATCTATCTCATCCTCTGCTGCCTCTTTCTCCTCTTGCCCTCAATCTTTCCTAGCATCAGGATCTTTTCCAATGAGTCATCTCTTCACATCCGGTGGCCAAAGTATTGTAGCTTCAGCTTCAGCCTCAGTCCTTCCAATGAATATTCAGGATTGATTTCCTTTAGGATTGACTGGTTCGATCTCCTTTCAGTCCAAGGGACTCTCAAGAGTCTTCTCTGGCACCACAGTTCAAAAGCGTCAATTCTTTGGCTCTCAGCTTTCTTTACAGTCCAATTCTCACATACATACATGCCTACTGGAAAAACCATAGCTTGACTATATGGACCTTTGTCGGCAAAGTGATATCTCTACTTTTTAATATGCTGTCGGGTTTGTCATAGCTTTCCTTCCAAGGAGCAAGCGTCTTTTTAATTTCATGGTTGCAGTTACCATCTGCAATGATTTTGGAGCCCAGGAAAATAAAATCTGTCACTGCTTCCACTTTTTCCCCTTCTATTTGCCATGAAGTGATGGGACCGGATGCCACAGTCTTAGTTTTTTAATGTTGAGTTTCAAGCCAGCTTTTTCACTCTCTTCTTTCAACCTCATCAAGAGGCTGTTTAGTTCCTCTTCACTTTCTGCCATTAGAGTAGTATCATCTGGATATCTGAGGTTGTTGATATATGCATTTCTATAGTAGGATAACATTTTAATGAATGCTTTAAAGTGGATTAAAGAACTCTATAAAAATGACCAATTACTAAAGAAATACAAGATTTTCTAATAGTAATGATTATTAAAGACAAGAATATAATTGTGCAAATGCCCAGACTCAGAGGATCATGCACAACCCAAGGGTATGGGAAGGGAAAGAAGCCAGAAGCAGGCAGGACACAGGTGATGGGAATAGAGTAGTGGTCCTTGGCCTTCGTGGACTCATCTGTACATATTAGTTATCAGTTTCCCAGGACTTGTAGCAAACATAGGCTCAGAACAGTGGTGGAAAGACATAAATGCAGACATCCAACTGCTAGAAGGCGGGCAAAGCAACCAAGGCAAAGCATCCTTTTAAAAGAGAACCCAGGTAATGGTTTTGAGTAGATAGCATAGGAACAGGATGCAGACCCTGGTGTAGAAAAATCACATAAACTAAGTGTGATTGTATTTATTCATGTATTCATTCCTTTAACCAATATTGATTTAGTGTTCAGTATGTGCCAGATACTATTCTAAGCACTGGGTGTAGAGCAGTAACCAAGACACTGTCCTTCCCCTTGTGAAGTTTACATTCTAGTCACTTATTATTTGAGTTGTTTTTTTTTTAATTCCCTTTGAAACTTAATTTTTTTAAATTTATTTTAATTGGAGGTTAATTACTTTACAATATTGTAGTGGTTTTGCCATACATTGACATGAATCTGCCACGGGTGTATACATGTTCCCCATCCTGAACCCCCTCCCATCTCCCTCCCCATCCCATCCCTCTGGGTCATCCCAGTACACCAGCCCCGAGCACCCTGTATCATGCATTGAACCTGGACTGGCAATTCGTTTCCCATGTGATAATATACATGTTTCAATGCCATTCTCCCAAACCATCCCACCCTCGCCCTCTCCCACAGAGCCCAAAAGACTGTTCTATACATCTGTGTTTCTTTTGCTGTCTCACATATAGGGTTATTGTTACCATCTTTCTAAATTCCATATATATGCGTTAGTATACTGTATTGGTGTTTTTCTTTCTGGCTTACTTCACTCTGTATAACAGGCTCCAGTTTCATCCACCACATTAGAACTGATTCAAATGTATTCTTTTTAATGGCTGAGTAATACTCCATTGTGTATATGTACCACAGCTTTCTTATCCATTTATCTGCTGATGGACATCTAGGTTGCTTCCATGTCCTGGCCATTATAAACAGTGCTGCGATGAACACTGGGGTACACGTGTCTCTTTCAATTCTGGTTTCCTCAATGTGTATGCCCAGCAGTGGGATTGCTGGGTCGTATGGAAGTTCTATTTCCAGTTTTTTAAGGAATCTCCACACTGTTCTCCATAGTGGCTGTACTAGTTTGCATTCCCACCAACAGTGTAAGAGGGTTCCCTTTTCTCCAGCATTTATTGCTTGTAGACTTTTGGATTGTAGCCATTCTGACCAGCCTGTGATGGTACCTCATTGTGGTTTTGATTTGCATTTCTCTGATAATGAGTGGTGTTGAGCATCTTTTCATGTGTTTGTTAGCCATCTGTATGTCTTCTTTGGAGAAATGTCTGTTTAGTTCTTTGGCCCATTTTTTGATTGGGTCATTTATTTTTCTGAAATTGAGCTGTAGGGGTTGCTTGTATGTTTTTGAGATTAGTTGTTTGTCAGTTGCTTCATTTGCTATTATTTTCTCCCATTCTGAAGGCTGTCTTCTCACCTTGCTTAGAGTTTCCTTCGTTCTGCAGAAGCTTTTAAGTTTAATTAGGTCCCATTTGTTTATTTTTGCTTTTATTTCCAATATTCTGGGAGGTGGGTCATAGAGGATCCTGCTGTGATTTATGTCAGAGAGTGTTTGCCTATGTTTTCCTCTAGGAGTTTTATTGAAACTTAATTTTAAAGATAATGGAATTCAGGACCCAAACCTATGAATTCTATTCCAACAGAGTTACAGTTTCATGCACGGATATTCACATCTTTTGAAAGCTCTCTTGGGGACTCTGGTGTGCAACTGGATCTGAGAGCCACTGTCCCCAGACCAGTCGAGAGAGATTATGCTCTGCCGCAGAAACAAAGAACCCTCAAATTTCAGTGGCTTAAAATTAAACATGTTCATTTCTCCTTACATGTGTTACATAGGCAGGGCTACAGGGCTACTTTGCTCATGAGGATCATGCTAATGGAGCAACTTCCACAGCCCCTGTTAATGATCACTATCCAAAAGGAAAGGAAAACAGCTCTGGAGGCTCTCACTCCAGTGATTAAATTCTTTTCTAGTCCAAAAGGGACACAAATCAGTTCTAGTCATAATGCCTCAGTCTGAACTAGTCACATGAAACCACTCATCCATAAGGGGGCCGGGAAGTACATACCTATCATATGACCAGAAAGTAGAGGAAGCCAGAAATAGTTCTTGACCAGCATTAAATATAATCATTCAGAATAGGCATTAAGGATAACCACTGTTAACCACATAATGACAACCATTGTTCACCACCACTAAAGATAACCGTTTTTGGCCAGCATCTAGGATAACATAAAGATAAGCTTTACATGGACCACCATTAAAGGTAACTTACCGTTGACCAGTATATTCAGAAAAAGCATTATGTTAATCAACGTTAGGACAACCATTATGAACCAGCATTAATGATAACCACTAAGGACAAATGTTCCCTTGACCAGTGTTAAGGACAACAACTTAGAATAACCATACAGGATCTCTCTTTCAGGCCAGGCTACTCAGATCTTGGATTTGTAGTCTCCATGTAGTCCATCCTGACCAGTAAACCTCCCCATCTTTGCTATATTTTGAACTACAAATTGTCCTGGCCCACACTCATCACCCGGAAACATGAAATAACTCTCTTCTGTATCTCCATGTTGTTGTTCAGTTATTCAGTCTTGTCTGACTCTTTGCGACCTCATGGACTGCAGCACGCCAGGCTCCTCTGTCCTTCACTATCTCTGTCATGAGTTCAGTTCCACCACAGTGTGTACAACAGTGGCTTGAAATAATGCATGTACCTTACTGAGAGGAGGGGCTCTGACTTGCTTTGGAATCCCTAGTATGTGGCATGGGATCTGCCATATGACATATGCTCAATAAATGTTTGTGAAATTGATCTGAATTAGTGCTATTCCTTAAAAGAGCCCTAAAGTCCTGGAGCAACTCCTCACAGCCAACTTTCAAACCACTCCATCTTCCCTAAACTTAGTCCTTCAACAGGTGACGCTTCTCTGCCCTGCCCACAGTATCTCCGAATACCCAGGCTGATGAACTGTTCCCACTACGTTCCCTTGAGTCCGTGTTTGACAGAAGTAAACACAGCGATGCCACTGCCAACAGGTAGGCATGAATATACTCATTGAATTAAGCCTCTGCTATCAATATGAGGGAGACTGACTCCAAACAGCATCAGAAGCACTCATCTTATGGTGAACTACAATCCTGGAAACGTGTTCATCATAAATACTAATGATTCACTGCCTTTCCATGTCAGATAATATTTCCTTACAAATGATATTACAGCAGAACCCTGGAAGAGGGATGCACAGTGGAGGACCCACAGTAATTTCAGGTTCTGCCTCTGGTTTGTGCACTCTCCCCTTCTCTACATCTCTCTCTCTCCTTCTCTGCATCTCTCTCTCCCCTTCTCTGCATCTCTCTCTCCCCTGCTACCCCTGCCTCTCCTTCTTTCTCCAACTCTCTCTTTGTCTCTGTCTCTCTTTCTCTGTGCATATGTGTCTCCTTCTCCCCACCCCCACCCCACTTTCTCTCTTTCTGTCCCTCACCCTCTGTGTGTGTGTCTCTCTCTCTCTCCACAACCCCCACTCCTCAATGTCTCATTAACTGGATAACTGTGTGAGTATCACTTTAAGGATATATGATATCCTTCATCTCTACCTAGATAATAGAGTAAAAACCAGGGAAATTGATCTCAATGGAACAAAACTCATTTATCACCAATAAACAGCAGCTGCTGGTGCTTGATAACAATGCTGTTCCTCAGCACATTGAAATATTCATGCAAGGCTGTGCTAATATCAGAGCCCATTGCACTAAAAATGCTTGATAAACAGAAGTGGGGATATAGGTTGAAAGGGATGTTAAATGAGCAAAGATGAAATCTTTTAAAACTGGAGAAATAAAGGCAGGTATCTCACCTCTGAGACACTAGTAGTGGCGTTCTCCTTGGATTAGACAGTTATTAAGCATCTGTAGCCATACAAAGGAAAATCAGACTAAGAGATAAATTTAGATAGTCTAAATGGTCTGATTCCCCTCCAGCTATATTCCCTACAATTGAAATCCCTTTTGTATTTAACAGGGAATTCCAGGCATGTAATCCAATAGAATAAATTAATGAACATTGAATTCATGTTCATATGATATTGATTCTATATTACTATGAGTTCATGTTTATACCTATCCCAATAGGGTGTCCTTTTGAGATTTGTTTCCCCAAAGCAATCTACAATCTCTTCTTTCATTCTTATTTTTGTGACCAGAAAATGGCCCCTGCAGTCCTCAGCCATAGCAAGGATATAATCGAAATAGGATGTCTATGTAGAGTACTGAACGATCCTTCAGGCAGTGAACACATAACTGTGGCCCAACCTGTCGCCAAATGCCCTTTTGTCCCCCAGTATATTTATTTTCTTCCAGCAACATCACAGGCCTTCCTCTCTTGGAAGTTGCTTTATCCCTTCCTGCAAATGTAGCTCTTGCAGGGCCACCATGTTTTTGTGTCACCCTGTTCTTGAAATTACAGTTGAATGGTTAAAAAAAGTGGCCACTGAACCCAAACCAAGACAGTGCAAGTTCTTCCTCTTGCCTTTTCTAGCTGGCACTGAGTACAGAGCTCCCAATTTGGTAGTGAAAACTGTAGAATATGATGCTTAAGAACAATTAGCAACTGGGTTCTCTGACTCATTGAGCAAACTTGTATACTGCAGGAAAGGCAAAGCCAACAGGCAGAGATAAAGGATGAAAAAGAATTTTAATAGTGTTTGTAGTAGACATTGTGGCATCCCACCCATATCCCTCTGAGACTCCTTTTTTATTTATTTATTTGGCTACAAATGATTCGGGTCTGAGTTGTGGCAAATGGGATCCTTGATCTTTGTTGCTGCAGGCAGAATCTCTTTTTTTTGCAGTTGAGGCATGTGGGGTCTAGTTCCCTGACCGGGGATCAAACTCTGGCCCCCTGTACTGGGAGCTCATGAGTCTTAGCCATTGGACCACCAGGGAAGTCCCCCTCTGAGACCTCCTTTAATCATTTCTGTGTACCCTTTCCCCAACTGTGTGCATTTGTTTCTAATAGTCTACAATGTGATTCTATTAGGCCAATAGCTTTTGGATTACCGGAACTTCTCTGTGCATTGGCATATAATGGTTCACACCTGTGATTATTTTAAGTCACCGTCTTTTTGCTAATGGAGCTTTTTTGCCCTGACATGTATAGCCGGAAGTGCCTGAGTTGACATTTCCCCAGGGTGGGGTTGGGAGCTTAATTAATGGCTGATTGGGTGAGGTTGGGAGCTTAATTAATGGCTGATTGGTACAGGCGTATGAGGACCAAGCTCCCTTGCCGCCAGGTGAAGCAAACTCAGTTATAATTTATGCTTTGGAGCACCCTGCAGGATCAGGCTGAAGCTGGAATTGCACGCTGTTGGCATGGAGTAGCATATTTGTTTGGCTTCCTCTTCCCTGTCCTGCTTCTCACACTCCCTTGCTGGTTTCTCCAAAGAGCATGAAAAGAAGAAATGAAGACAGCATTCAGATGAGTCACTGGCCCCAGTTATCCCTGGGACTATTCAGTATACCTCTGAAGTTTGGTTTCAAAGATGCCCAGTGCCCTTTCAATCCAGCTTCCTCTTCATAAACTCGTTCAAATAGAGGTTCTGTCATTTGCAATCAAAAGAGACCTGATTAACTCAACAACTGAGACACCTAGTTTATGGATTATAGTGTAGCGTTAGTCGCTTCAGTCGTGTCCGACTCTTTGCGATCCCACAGACTGTAGCCTGCCAGGCTCCTCTGTCCATGGGATTCTCCAGACAAGAATACTGGAGTGGATTGCCATTCCCTTCTCCAGAGGTTCTTCCCAACCCAGGGATCAAGCCAGGGTCTCCTGCATTGCAGGCAGATTTTTTTACCAGTTGAGCTACAGGGAAGACCTATGGTGTGAACCAAATGATTGTGTTATAGAATATGTTAATAAGAACAGTTTATGTGTTTGACTAAACAAATGATTTAGCGAGTCTTTATATTTTAGAGATGAAACTGAAAATGAGCAAATCAACTTTTTCATTGTAAAAAATGCAGAAATAACTAAATTAAAATTATCAAATCAATAAATAGTATTTAGTAAAAGTTTACTGTGTGTATAAGAATAGTTAGCAAACTTGGGAGCCCCCCAAAATAAAAACTGATATGAAACTCAGGGTCATGAAGTTACAGGATATCTTATAAAGTGAAAATAAGCAAGTTATTTAACTTTTACAATGATTTGATTATTGCAATGAAGGTTTCCAGGTGGCAAGGGGATTGGTTAAAAGTCATGATCTTGTACCATTTTTAGGAAGGTGGCTTAAGTTTCCTTTATGATTGTAGAGACATTTACAAGAAATAACCTAAGTTAAGCTTCACTTATGTTCATGAAATAAGCTAGATTTAGCTTTGCTTACATGGCTAAAGTGTTTTTGTCTGCTCAAGGAATTCTCGCGTCCAGTCTCCATTTTATATTTAATTTTAACAATATCTAGATATAGTTACATTTACCATTTAACAGCCTTTGAGATAGCACAGTAGAGAGAAGTTGGTTCTGTTGATTCATGTAGTTTTACAGAAACTGGTGTAGCAGAATACTGAGCAGGATATTAATAACATTTCCAATCTTATTATGATTATAGACAACATGTGATTTGCAATGAATTTTAAAGGCCCAGGAGAAGTTTACTGATGCTAATTATAAGAAACATTTTGACAGCTACCATCTGGAGCAAGGCTTAAGTGAATATAAGCTGCTAAAAATGAGTTTAATATGATAACCAGTTTATTGGGCAGGTTACAGAAATATCTCTCTTCTAACTACTCATCAGGGATTGAGATCATTTGCTCAAAACTTTTCTAAATTTCCCTCCCAGTTTGAAAGAAGGAAGCACAACCAACAAAATCCCAGACTTAAATTAGTTATAGATTTGGGACTAATTGGCGCCTGATTAAAGCTATTCAACCATGATCATGTTGTAAAGTAGAAGCAAAAAAATGGGGCCCTGGCAGGAAAGCCCATAATTACTAAGACAAAGAAACCACAATCTCAGTGCTAAATTAAAAATGGAAGTGTTTGACACTTTCTTGAGAAAGGAGGTTCCATAAGACTGTCTTTTACTCATATAAATAATCTGTGAGATAGTTGTTGAATATGAAATTTAATACTGGAAAAAGTGGCTTGTGCAACATTCTCTTGTAATTGTTAACCATTAATTAATCCATGAACTTCAAATAATTAACATCATTGATGCAATAGCTTCACAAACTGAAGCTATACTTTAGTGAATTTCAAATATGCTGATTCTATTTTCTACAGAGTTTACAACAGAAATGGAGTGGGGTGTGGGGAGTGTGGTCATCTTTCCAGTGTGTTTTGTTCAGAAATAACTCTCCTAATCAAGCAGACTGAAGGTATTAAGGCAATGCCTTCTATAGGTCTCATTTGCAAATGAAGTACCTTCATGTAAAGACTTGTCTCCATTCTTCACATTGTTTTCACAAGAAAGGAAAACACCTTCAGTTTTCCTTTGTCCAAGTACTGTAACTGGATGGGATGGGAAAAGGAAGGCTCGAGTACACCTCAGTGTTCCTGAAGGAGTAAAAATTCTCCAGCAAAGAATTTTGCTGGTACTGATGCACTTCAATCCTTTGGATTGTGATTTTGTTTATAATCTAGGCTGCTAATCTCCAAGCCAGGCTTCTGCAATACATGAACCGTGAACTTCCTGATGTTCAAGCTGGTTTTAGAAAAGGCAGAGGAACCAGAGATCAAATTGCCAACATCTGCTGGACCATGGAAAAAGCAAGAGAGTTCCAGAAAAACATCTATTTCTGCTTTATGGACTATGCCAAAGCCTTTGACTGTGTGGATCACAATAAACTGTGGAAAATTCTTCAAGAGATGGGAATACCAGACCACCTGACCTGCCTCTTGAGAAATCTGTATGCAGGTCAGGAAGCAACAATTAGAACTGGACATGGAACAACAGACTGGTTCCAAGTAGGAAAAGGAGTACGTCAAGGCTGTATATTGTCACCCTGCTTATTTAACTTATATGCAGAGTACATCATGAGAAATGCTGGACTGGAAGAAGCACAAGCTGGAATCAAGATTGCCAGGAGAAATATCAATAACATTAGATATGCAGATGACACCACCCTTATGGCAGAAATTGAAGAGGAACTCAAAAGCCTCTTGATGAAAGTGAAAGTGGAGACTGAAACAATTGGCTTAAAGCTCAACATTCAGAAAACAAAGATCATGGCATCCAGTCCCATCACTTCATGGGAAATAGATGGGGAAACAGTGGAAACAGTGTCAGACTTTATTTTTGGGGGCTCCAAAATCACTGCAGATGGTGACTGCAGCCATGAAATTAAAAGACGCTTACTCCTTGGAAGGAAAGTTATGACCAACCTAGATAGCATATTCAAAAGCAGAGACATTACTTTGCCAACAAAGGTCCGTCTAGTCCAGGCTATGGTTTTTCCTGTGGTCATGTATGGATGTGAGAGCTGGACTGTGAAGAAGGCTGAGTGCCAAAGAATTGATGCTTTTGAACTGTGGTGTTGGAGAAGACTGTTGAGAGTCCCTTGGACTGCCAGGAGATCCAACCAGTCCATTCTGAAGGAGATCAGCCCTGGGATTTCTTTGGAAGGAATGATGCTAAAGCTGAAACTCCAGTACTTTGGCCACCTCATGCGAAGAGTTGACTCATTGGAAAAGACTCTGATGCTGGGAGGGATTGGGGGCAGGAGGAGAAGGGGACAACAGAGGATGAGATGGCTGGATGGCATCACTGACTAGATGGATGTGAGTCTGAGTGAACCCCAGGAGTTGGTGATGGACAGGGAGGCCTGGCGTGCTGCGATTCATGGGGTTGCAAAAAGTCGGATATGACTGAACGACTGAACTGAACTGATCCCGGTCATTCATTGATTCATTCATCCTTCAATCAACATTTGGTCACCCGTAGTTTGCAGGTACTGGGAATGCCATAATAGCTAAGACAGGGCTCCCTCCCTTCTAAAGTCTCCACAGGCTAACATGGGTGACAGATGACATGTAACCGCCACCAATATGATGTGATAATGCTAAAACAAACTTAGATGACAGATCTTTGAACACCTTAGTTGGAAGGAAAGGGAAAGGAGATAGTTGGTGAAGCAGTAGGTCCCTAGGAACGGAAAACTTAGACACTTGCCATTTGAATTTGGTCCTAAATGAAGAGCAGAATTTTTCCAAGTACAAAGGAAGCATGAACTTTTGCATGTCTGGTGAACCTTATGAGCAAAGCCATAAAAGTGTGGAGGCACAGTAGGTGGAGACTGAGAAATTTCTGAATCAGTTTATCCAAGATTGACAAAGACACAAATTCCCTGTTTCTGGCTAGTCAACATAGGGAGAGAAAAATAGGACCAGCATGTTTGCAAGCTAAACTAAATGTGTTTTTTGTGCCCCCATGATGCACCCCAATAGAATAGTCTGATGATCAGGAAAGTTCTCCTGCCACAGAGAAGGACCTAGAATGCATTCTGAGAACCTAGAGCAAGTTCAGTCCTACTGTTGATTGGCAGTGTGGTGGGGAGAGTAGTTTGTATACCTTTTGGCACTTGGGCTACACTCTGCATATGTGAGACTTTTGAGCTTAGAAGTAGACACCATCAGTTAGTAAGTATAGGTAAATAGGTTTAATCGCTCATTGCTCTTGCGAGCCCATGGACTGAACCCTGTCAGGCTCCTCTGTTCATGGGATTTCCCAGGCAAGAGCACTGGAGTGGGTTGCCATTTCCTTCTCCAGGGGATCTTCCTGACCTAAGGATCGAAAGTGGATCTCCTGCATTGCAGAGAAACTCTTTACTGACAGAGCTTGTAATATAAAGGCATAAAAGCAGTCTTGGTCTGGACTAATTAAGTGGCCAGAAAATGAAGACCTCATTGGGTAAAACTTTTCAGTATCTATAACTGGATGGGATGGGAAAAGGAAGGCTTGAGCATGCCTCAGCATTCCCAAAGGAGTAAAACTTCTCCAGCAAAGCTGTAAAAGCAAGACAAAAATAGTAACCCTCAAAGTTTAGAAATTGCTTCCTACCTTCTCTATGTTTATATTCTAAATCCTCTATCTGAAATAAGTGCTGGGGATCTAATGTACAATGTAATTAATATAATTAACACTGCTATACATTATATATGAAAATTGTTAAGAGAGTAAATCCAAAGAGTTCTCATTGCAAGGAAAAAATTATTCTTTTCTTTTATTGTGGTAATCATTTCATGATGTACATAAGTCAAATCTTTATGTTGTACACTTATGAAACTGGAAGAAAAAGATTCTCAGTACCTGAAAACATCTTCAAAAATTCAACTAAGAGTAATTAGGGGCCTCCTACAGGTGAAACACTTCCAATTTTAACATTGGTTCTCAAGAGAACATGCTAGAATCTACTGGAAACCACAGGATAAAACAGGTATATCCTCCAAATGTCAATCTTTGTTGATGAAAAAAACCTAAGATATTAATGAATGTAATATGGATTTGTAGGTAGAATTCACTCAACATTTTATGCTGAAACAAAACATTTCGAAGAAGTTTTGGATTTCCTGTGGGTACCCTTGTATTTTTTCTGCCATTAGGGGAATATTAGTGAAGAAATTTGAGAGGCCTAGAGGAGACCCGGTTCCATCCCTGTGTCAGGAAGATCCCCTAGAGAAGAAAATGGCAACCCGCTCCAGTATTCTTGCCTGGAGAATCCTGTAAACAGAGTAGCCTGGCAGGCTCCAGTCCATAGGGTCACAAAGCGTCAGACACAACTAAGCGACTCACACTTCCTTTATTTAATCCTAACAAATGTGTGATGTTTCCTATTTTACACTTGAAGAGGTTATGGCTTGCAGAGCTTATTGATTTGCCCAAAATGTTCTAGCTCCCTTACTTGGAATATTTCCACTGATGTTTAAATCTCAGATTGAACAGAAATGTATATAAGGCAAGCAGATAAGGACCAACCTTAACTTCTTAGTGTTTAGCATTATGTGTATATATATATATATGTGTGTGTGTGTGTGTGTGTGTGTGTGTGTGTGTGTGTGTAGCACTGACATTTTAAACTCTCATCTTATCCCACTGTTTCTGCCTAAACAATAAAAAATAAAAACATTTAAGTGTTCCATATGTACTGCAAACTAAAAACTTTCAAATCTTCTCATATTGAACCATTTCCATGTTTAAAATTTATCTTAACCTTTGAGTTGTCTCTGGAAAAGCAGCACTTAACTGCTGCCATTAGGGATGCCAATTCTTCATGCATTAATTTTACTTAGGGAGATTAAGCATTGAGCCCAAGCATGCACAATTGGCACGAGTCCACCTAATTTAAGAAAGGCTTCAGGAGTGATTGACATAATAAGACAAATTCTCCAAGGCACTAGGGGCCACAGACAGAAGACGGAAGAACTCCTCTAAAGGAACTTATTATCTTGAGATCTGGGACTTTTTTCATCTTTTTAACCGACACATGGCAACACCATTGATATGAAATGTTGTTTTTCACAAAGAGCTCTATAGTTGTTGACTCAGAAGCTTCCTCAGGAATGTATTAGAGATAGTGTCTTTTGGCCTCCAGTATCAGTGGGAAGTGCTCTGTGCTCAGTCATGTCCAACTCTTTGCAACCCCATGGACTACAGCCTGCCAGGCTCCTCTGTCTATGGGATTTTTCAGGCAAAAATACTGGATTGGGTTGCCATTCTCTTCTCCAGGAGATCTTCCTAACCCAGGGATCGAACTCAGGTCTCCAGCATTGCAGGCAGATTCCTTGCCGCTGAGTCATCAGGGAAGCTGTGCAGCATCATTACCACCCAAAATATCTAAAAGACTGAAAATCCAAAAACTACATTTACCACTCTCCATTGACACTTATATTCCAGGTGTGATACAGGTTCTGCCAACTAGATATACTCAGAGGGATATGGAAAGCAAGAGGGAAATAGCAGCCATTCTTTTCTCTGTTATTTGAACTTAGAAATATGGCTCAGTAGTGTGATGCTGGCTGGATTCCATGGTCACTAGAGTGGTTTCCTGGGCTTCCCTGGTGGCTCAGATGGTAAAGAATCTGCCTGCAGTGTGGGAGACCTGGGTTTGATCACTGGGTTAAGAAGATTCCCTGGAGGAGGGCATAGCAACCCACTCCAGTATTCTTGCCTGGAGAATCCCCATGGACAGAGGAGCCTGGCTGACTGGGCTCTAGTCTATGGGGTCGCAAAGAGACAGACACAACTGAACGACTAAGCACAGCACATAGTAGTTTCCTGGTCCCTGCACTGCAATCGCATTGGAATAAAATCTTGCAGTCAGCCAAGAGAGGGCCTCTTGATTTTGACAGTAAAGTGTCTGTCCACAATGCGGGAGACCTAGGTTTGATCCCTGGGTAGGGAAGATCCCCTGGAGAAGGAAATGGCAGCCCACTCCAGTACTATTGCCTGGAAAATCCCATGGAGGGAGGAGCCTGGTAGGCTACAGTCCATGGGATCGCTAAGAGTCAGACACGACTGAGCGACTCCACACACACACACCCAACCCTTCTAATAGTTCTCTTTGTTATTGTTGTTGTTCAGTCACTGAGTCATGTCCAACTCTTTGTTACCCCATGGACTGCAGCACACCAGGCTTCCCTGTCCTTCACTATCTCCCTGAGTTTGCTCAAACTCCTGTCCATTGAGTCAGTGATGCCATCCAACCATCTCATCCTCTGTCGTCCCCTTCTCCTCCTGCCTTCAATCTTTCCTAGCATCAAGGTCTTTTCCAGTGAGTCAGCTCTTTGCGTCAGGTGGCTTCAGCATCAGTCCTTCCAATGAATATTCAGGGTTGATTTCCTTTAAGATTGACTGGTTTTATCTCCCTGCTGTCTAAGGGAATCTCAAGAGTCTACTCCAGCACCACAACTCGAAAGCATCAATTCTTTGGTGCTCAGCCTTTTTTATGGTCCAGCTCTCACATCCATAAGTGACTACTGGAAAAATCACAGCTTTGACTATACAGATCTGTGTAGACAAAGTAATGTCTCTACTTTTTAATACACTCTCTAGGTTTGTTATTGTTTTTCTTTCAAGGAGAAAGTGTCTTTTAATTTCATGGCTGCAGTCACCATCTGCAGTGACTTTGGAACCCCCCAAAATAAAGTCTCTCACTGTTTCCATTTTTCCCCCATCTATTTGCCATGAAATGATGGAACTGGATGCCATTTTCTTAGTTTCTTGAATGTTGAGTTTTAAGCCAGCTTTTTCACTCTCCCATTTCACCTTCATCAAGAGGGTCTTTAATTCCTCTTCGTTTTCTACCATAAAGGTGCTGTCATCTGCATATCTGAGGTTATTGATATTTCTCCCCACAATCTTGATTCCAGATTGTGCTTTATCCAGCCTGGCATTTCTCATGGTGTACTCTGCAGATAAGTTAAATAAGCAGGGTAACAATACACAGCTTTGACATGCTCCTTTCCCAATTTTGAACCAGTCTATTGTTCCATGCCTGGTTCTAACTGCTGCTTCTTGACCTGCATACAGGTTTCTCAGGAGGCAGGTAAGGTGGTCTGGTATTCCCATCTCTTTAAGAATTTTCCAGTTTGTTGTGATCCACACAGTCAAAGGCTTTAGCGTAGTCAATGAACTAGAAGTAGATGTTTTTCTGGAATTCTCTAGCTTTTTCTATGATCCAACAGATGTTGGTAATTTGATCTCTGGTTCCTCTGCCTTTTCTAAATCCAGCTTGCACATCTGGAAGTTCTCGGTTCACGTTCTGTTAAAGCCTAGCTTGAAGGATTTTGAGCATTACTTTGCTTGCATGTGAAATGAATGCAATTGTGCAATAGTTTGAACATTCTTTGGCATTGCCCTTCTTTGGGATTGGAATGAAAACTGACCAATAGTTCTCTAAGCAGCTAATTCTTTGTATTGAATTTCTTTCTGCCTAAAACTCCTAAAAAGTTTTCATCTAGGGAACATGATGATAGTCATATCTGTAATTCCACTGTGAGTTGTTAGCAAAAATGAGATTTTAAAGACCAAACACAGGGATCTGAAGTTGGATCTGAAGTTATGGAGATAGATGGGTGTGCTTTCTTTATTTTTTATGGTTTTGTTTAGCAAAAGATGATGCAGGGCTTTTGTAGGATGGTTGTAAAATACCTCTTTCCAGTGTTGGATATTTCCCATTGTCATAATATATGTATCTGTTTTCTAGAGGTGACTACTTGTAACAGTGGTTGTATTCAGTTGTATCTCAGAGCAAATTCTCAACTCTGACTCTACATTGGAACCACTCAGTGGCCTTACAAAATGATATGCACTGGGCTCCACTTCCACAGATTCTGATATATTTGGTTTTGGTGGAAAACAGACAATAGTATTTTGTAAAAACCTTTCCAGTAAGTCTAAAAGGCATTCGGGGCTGATGACAACTGGACTAGGCCAAACCATAGCACTAGAGTTGAGTATAATTCACAACAAACTCACAGTGCATAGATAAAGCCCAATAGAGAGGCATGTAAAATGCTCTAGTGACTACTTACTCAACAAATTTAAATAAGGGTGTCAGCAGTGAGGCCTGGATTTGTCTAGGGATTATTGGGAGAGAATGACTTAGGCTGGACTTTGAACAATGATTGGGGTTTGCACAGGTGAAAGGGAAGGAAGGGGAAATCCAGGCAGTGGAAACAGCCAGGGTAAAGGGGCAAAGCAGATATGAACATGTTACAGTGGATATGAGATGTGGGTAGTTAAAAATCTACCCGGCAAGAAGGGAGTATGAAGGTTGAAAGAACAGGGAGGAGACAGATTTAGAAAAGGTCAAGTGGGTCAGATTACAGAGGGCCTCAGAAGCCAGGAAAAGGAGCTTTAAACGAGAGCATCATGCAGTTGGGTTCCCCGATAGCTCAGTTGGTAAAGAATCTGCCTGCAATGCAGAAGACCCCAATTCAATTCCTGAGTCAGGAAGATCTGCGGGAGAAGGGATAAGCTACCCACTCCAGTATTCTTGGGCTTCCCTGGTGGCTCAGCTGGTAAAGAATCTGCCCACAATGCGGGAGACCGAGGTTCGATCCCAGGGTTGGGAATATCCCCTTGAGAAGGGAAAGGCTACCCCACTCTAGTATTCTGGCCTAGAGAATTCCATGGACTTTGGGGTTGCATTTAGGGGCTTCCCTCATAGCTCAGTCAGCAAAGAATCTGCCTGCAGTTCAGGAGACCCAGGTTTGATTCCTGGGTTGGGAAGACTCCCTGGAGAAGGAAATGGCAACATACTCCAGTATTTTTGCGTGGAGTATTGCATGGACAGAGGAGCCTGGCAGGCTACAGTCCATGGGGTTGCAAGAGTCAGACACATCTTAGTGACTAAACCACCACCGTGCAACTGGAAGGGCAGTGAAAGGAATGTCCTTGGTCTTCTGTCATGATAAATGGTGCCATCTTTGGGAAAATAATATTCCTAAACTGAAAAATATTTCAGCTTGATAATGAAAGCTTAGCTCTGGACATAGTGAGTCTCTTCTCTTGGAATGGAAAGAGATGGGAGAGTGACTTGGGATTTAAGCACCATCACAATTATATATTGGCTGTTCTGAACTGAGGTTAATGATTCTCCCAGAATCCTCAGGCAACAGTAAGAATATGTTGGGTAAGTTTAGTCTTTTCTCATCATATGACCTGATGCTAGCTTGGGTGACATGGGTCATGAACACTCACAGTGTTCCACCCAGATCCCTTCTGATCCCTTGTGCCATTTCAGTGCATGCCCATGTTTGATTTATGAAGACTTTTGTTTCTAATCCCTGCACCTGTAGATCTCTTTGGAAGAAGCCCCACAGGTAACTGGAGCTGTCTTCTGCACAGTTGAGACCCAGTGGTGTCTGAGATTGATGTTCCCCACATACTATATTTTCCTGGCAGCCCTGAACCAATGACTGGTAGGTATCAGAGCATGAAAGCCTCGCTACTTTCCAAGTTGAGGCAAAATCTAGAGCCTAACTTACACCCCAGATCTCCCCTGAAGAATCAGACCAAAGCTAACTTTCTGAAAACCTTGCCCAAGATTGGAAGTGTTTGTGGCATTCTCTCTTCCCTGCTCTGCTTCTCCAACTCTCTTACAGGCTTCCCTAGGAGCACTTCCTTAATGTATCATGAGTAGAGGAATCCTTGCCTCCTCGGAGTCTTTCCTAGAGAACCCAAGCTAAAGAAGCACAGTACCATTTGCAGAGTGCTCTTACACAAGCCATGTTGACAATCCTTATTGTGGGCTTTTGTTGTCCTCACTTGCACACTAGATTTTTAATGGATAATTAAAAAAAAAAAAAAAAAAAAAACAAGTACCAGGATAAAGCTGAGAATTTGACTTGGGAGTTTGTTCAACAAGTCAACATAGCTGCTCCCTATTTTTATAAAATCTGAAGTTATGAATCAGCACATCAAATTCAAGACCTAGATCTGATGTTACTGGATATAGAAAGGACTATTTAAAATATCAAAGCTTAGCAAAGACTCTTTTCCATTCTTATTATTCCCAACGTTCATACAAATTATTTGCCTTATGCTTCAAAACCAAGTGTATTGCTGTAAAAGCTCAGTCTTAAATTAGAAGTTTGGGATTAATAGGTACTACTGTATATAAAATAGATAACCAACAAAAACCTACTATATAGCACAGAGAACTATACTGAGTATTTTGTAATAACCTATGCAAGAATCTGAAAAAATAGATATATACATATGTATAACTGAATTTGCTGTACATCTGAAACTTACAGAACATTGTAAATCAACTACAATTAAAAATAGAAATCTCAGAATCCTAACTGTTGGGAAGTGCAGTACAAAATAGCCGGTTGGAGGAAGTCCTTGGGAAAATGGCGAAGGGCCAGAACTACCCTGGCTTTGTGTGCTGCGGGCAGAAAAACATCTCCTGCCTTTGGTTATGCCTGGCGCCAAGATTTAATAATAAATATTAAGGATGTTGCTTGAGAAAATGGGTTATGGGATAAGCACATGGGTCACTTAGAGCACGCTGTCCTTGAAATATTTTTACTGATTAGGTGTTAGCCCCATATGTGCTCTGCTGGCTATATACTCTAAGCTCTTCGTTCCTGCTTCTATAAAAAGGCTTGACTGCAGAAATAAACTTGTCAGTCCTTGCAAGAGACTGTCCGAGTGTCATTCTTTCAGGTTCGTCGTTTCCAAGTCCCGGGGAGAAAATCCCCAACAAGTGGTGCCATGAACAGGGACTTGAAAGGAAGGCTGAACAAAGCGATGAGCCCCTGCAGAAAGAGGTAAGCAGGATGGGACAACATAACAGTAAAATTCCTTTCATTTCTATAATGCATCATTTTTTGAAACAAAACGGTATTAATGTTTCAAGAGATCAGTTGAACGACTACTATCATATTTTACTGGAACAATTCATGGTTCCCAGAAGAGGGGACACTCAATCTAGACTTATAGAAAAGGGTTAAAAATAATGTTTGCAAGCATATCAGCAAGGGTTACATGGTCACTCATACAGGCCATCATAGAACAAATTGAAGGGCATAACGTTGATTTGGAAGTAAAAACTATTCAATCTTTACATGAATATGAGCTTAAAGAACAAGATATGCAAGGTGCTTTGAAATATAAGAATGTTATGCTCAATCAGACACAATCCTTAGAAAAACAACTTAGAGACATATATATACAGGATATATCAAAACTGAAGCCACTTAGAACAGAGGTCATTTCATTCAACGGACAGCCCAAATCTGAGGTTTTTCCTTCTGCTCCACCTGTAACAGCAATTGCTAACTTTGCTCGTACTAATCATTTCACTCCTCCTCGGGAGATGCCTGCTTGCACTTTCGCTTTCCCAATGCAATTTAATCAACCTGCCCAAGGCCAAAATACTTGGGCTAATCTAGATTTCGGCATGTTGTCTAGCTTTAAGAAAGCATGCACTCTGTATGGACCTACTTCTTACTGTATAGAATTTCTCGGAGGATGGGCTGACCATTGGATGCCATATGATTTTTTTCAAGTAGCAAAGATGATTTTAAATCCTCAACAATTACTGCAATGGCAAATGTGGGTTAATGATGAGGCCCAACAGCTGATGATTGACCAGCAATCTCATGGTAACCCTGCCAATTTAACATATGATATACTCACTGGAACAAGAGCCATGGCTGATATGATTGCGCAATTAGCTAATATTACCCCTCAGATGTTACATTTCATTAAAGAAACTGCCTGCAGGGCATAAGCAAAGGTTGATAGCACTAACTCTGATGGTTCATTTATTAAGATTATTCAAGGACATGAAGAGGAATATTCTCAATTTATAGGGAAATTAAAGGATGCAATCGAAAAATCTATTAAGGATGTGACTTTACAAAATATTATTTTAAAACAACTTGCTTTTGAAAATGCTAATGAGGAATGTCAATCCATGCTTAGACCAATTCGAGAGACTAACTCTCTTATGGAATATTTGAAAGCTTATAAGGATATTGGATCTAGTTCCCATAGAGCAAAATTGGCAACATTAGAAACCTTTAATGTACAGAAAGCTACTATTGCCAAATGTTTTAATTATGGGAAGCCCAGCCATATGAAAAAACAATACCACCTGCCAACACAGGCCAGAAAAAAAAATAATACTACTTCTAATAAGAAGAGACCCCCAAAAATACGTCCAAGATGTAAAAAGGGGTTCCATTGGCTGAATGAATGTCATTCTAAATTTGATAAGGATGGAAACACCTTGAACCCTGATGCACAACAAAAACAACAGGGAAACTAATAAAGGGGCCATCCTCTAGCCCCACTACAAAAGGAGGACCTAGTGTTATGATGCTACAAGCAGCTACATCTAAAAGTGCTTGCATTGATATACCTAGTCCTTATGATATGGAACTAATAGAATTATACAACCCCCACAAAATTCCCACTGGATATTATGGCCTGATTCCACCTGGGACAGTGGGACTAATTTTGGGATGTAATAGCTGCACAATGAGAGGTTTAGTGGTATTGACCGGTGTTATGGATGAAGATTATGAAGGGGAAATACATGTTATGGTAAATGTTATGAAAATGGGAAATATATACTTACAAAAAGGGGAACGTTTTGCACAATTATTACTTTTGCCATATGTCAAACCAATGAAGGCATCTGATAAAGTTCGGCAGGGATGCTTTGGCAGTACCAACCTTACTGCTGCACTATCCACCTTATTAAAGGAACATCAGAAACCCATGCTTACTTTACGTATACGGGGAAAAAATTTCACAGGCATATTAGATACCGGAGCTGACATTTCAATCATTAGAGCTGCAAAATGGCCCCTTGATCGGGGTAAGGTTATGGCTCCTTCTAGACTATTAGGAATGGGTGAAACTGATGTCACACAAACTTTTGTCAATGCATCCTATTACAAATGTATGGCCCTGATCAAATTGTAGCTTATCTTAAACCATATATTACTAATATCCCTATCAATTTATGGGGACAGGATTTTCTTGAACAAACGAAAGCCACAATTTCTTTAAATGAACCTTTTTAATGGGGGCCATTGAGTTAACACTGCTGCCTCTCGATTGGTAATCTGATACCCCAATATGGACACCTCAATGGCCCCTAACTAAAGAAAAATTAGCAGCTCTTACACAATTAGTAAATGAACAATTACAAAAAGCTCATATAGAACCTTCATTTTCCCCGTGGAATTCCCCTGTTTTTGTAATAAAAAAGAAATCAAGAAAATGGCGAATGTTGATAGATTTAAGAAATGTTAATAATACCATGTTACCTATGGGGCCCTTACAACCCAGATTGCCCTCCCCTTCTATGGTACCAAAAGGATGGTCTATAATTATTATTGACTTACAAGACTGCTTTTTTTCTATACCTCTGCACCCTAAAGATAGAAAACATTTTGCCTTTTCAATTCCTTCTATAAATCACATGGCTCCTGTTAAAAGATTTCAATGGAAGGTGCTACCTCAGGGAATGATGAACTCTCCTACCATTTGCCAATATCTCATATCTGTTTTATTACAACCTATTAGAGATAAATTTCCTACTGCATTTATAACTCATTACATGGATGATATATTTCTCTCTATGGAATCTGAACTCTGTTTGCAACAGTTATATAATGAAGTTACTACTACTCTTCAAAATCATGGCTTGCTTGTTGTGCCAGATAAAATTCAATAGAAAGCACCCTTTAATTATTTAGGACATGTTATGGAAGAATCTAAAATCAAACCTCAAAAAACTCAAATTTCTGTGCAATCTCTACGCACACTGAATGATTTTCAAAAATTGCTAGGAGATATTAATTGGCTACAGCCATCTGTCGGCATCCCCACCTATGCCTTAAAAAACCTATTTAAAATTTTAGAGGGATCCCCTGACCCTAATAGCCCTAGGCAGCTAACAAAAGAGGCCAAAGAAGAACTGGCCTTAATGGAGAAACGCATTCAACAGTCTTTCTCAACTCAGCTAGATCATGATCAACCAATGTCTTTATATATATCCCCCACTGAACATTCACCCACAGCAATTATAACTCAACATAGCCCAATAGAATGGGTATATTACAAACTAAACAGTCTAAAAAATTGTATCATATATTGAGAAAATAGGGCAATTAATTATGTCAGGAAGAAGCCATGTACAAACTTTGACTGGCTTTGATCCATATGCAATACACGTCCCCTTGACAAAAAAGGAATTGCAAATTGCCTTACAATATAACCTGACCATGCAAATGGCATTAAATGATTTTCAAAATGTTATTTCATTTGCTGAAGAGAAAATTATAGGACTTTCTACAATGTACTAAATTCATTGTAACTAATATCATTGCATCCCAGCCTATTTCCTATGCACCCACCTATTTCATTCATGGCAACAAGAAAGGCATAACAGGGATTATTGGCCCTGATATCAAAGAAAAATTAACCACTACCTATTCTTCAATACAAAGAGTTGAATTGTATGCTTTATATGCTCTTTTGTCGCTTCAACCATTATCCTTCAACGTATATACTGATTCCAAATACCTTGCTTCCCTTTTTCCCAATTTTGTTACCTCCTTTTTATACAACCTAGATGAAGAATTATATACTTTCTTTTCACAGACTCAAGCCTTAATTTGATCACATACGGAACCTTTCTTTATTGCACATATGCGTGCTCATTCAGGTTTACCTGGCCCTCTGGTTGCAAGAAATGATGCTGTTGACAGGCTCATAGCTCCCATTTTTACGTCTGCCAATGACAAACATGCTAATCTTCATACCAATGCTAACAGATTGCACTCTAAATACCATATTCCTCTCACTGAAGCACGGCATATTATTAAAACCTGTAATGTCTGTGCCCCTCTGCATTTACAGACTACAATTTCAGGAATTAATCCCTGGAAGCAACAACCTAATTCCCTTTGGCAATCTGACTTCACTCACTGCTCCTTAAGAAAGTTTTCTTTGCTTTTTGTCTCAATAGATACATTTTCCGACTTTATCTGGACAATACTTATCTCTTCAGAATCCAGCAAACACGCCATTTCCGCACCCTTACTCACCTTCCCCGTTATGGGGATTCCTTCAGTCCTGAAAACAGACAATGGACCTGTATTTACCTCGCACTCATTTCATTCATTTTTATCAGAATGAAACATCACACACATTACAAGAATACCCTATAATCCCCAAAGTCAAGCCATTATTAAAAGAGCCCACTGCACCCTAAAAACTCATTTATTAAAACAGAAAGGGGGAATATAGAAGAGGAGATACACTTCTTATCCTATGAACCCTCAATTATTATTATCTTTAACTCTTTATTCCCTAAATTTTTTAAACTTAACAAAACATAATTCTGATACTCGTGCAGATAGAAATTTTGCAGAAGACAAAAACAGCAAATTAGAAATCAATACACCAATATGGTATAAGCAATTTAATCAGTGGCTGCCAGGAATCTTACGACTCCTAGGCAAGGGTTATGGTCTTGTCATTGCAGATGGAGAGAAAATCTGGGTTCCCCTTCGCCATGTCTGTTACCGAGAGGGACCCCAAGACTGGACTCCCTTGGGAAGTGATGAAGTTGACACAAAGGGTCTCGTCAATGACCCTGGAGGAATCAATGAGGAGACACCATCGTCTGAATCCTTACCCGACATGGGCTCAAGTGAAAAACATGACTCGTCAGGCTGAGCAGACACTGAAGAGTACTGAAACTCCTGTGACTCCAGATAAGCTGTTTCTGGCAATGTTAGCTGTTCTTTCCTGTTCCTCTGGGGTAAGTGCAAAATATGTTTATTGGGCATACATACCCAACCCACCACTTCTCTCCATAGTGGATTGGGTAGATAAAGCCCCTATGATCTTTACTAATGATAGCGTGCATTTTCCAAGTCCCTGGTCCATAAAGCTACCAATTCATGAAGAAGATGAGGGAAAGCCAATCAACATTTCCGTGGGATTCAAAACCTTGCCTATCTGTTTCGGATCTCATCCCCTTTGCATGACTATCCTCCCACAGTGGTGGGCATACTCTGCCAACAATGGGACTGCTTTGCATCCGGGAATGTTCGCTACGGCATCTTTCTTACTTAATGGCTCCAAGCGACATTATCCAGGCCAGATAGCCAACTATTCAAACTCGCTTTTTCAACCAGAGGAACCTTCATGTCATACTGTATCTTGGAGAAGAAAACAGGAGATACAACCGTTACATTGGTCTGACTGTCGAGGCCAATTTGGGAAAGTTTCTGTAATTCAGCAAAATCATACTAATCATACATTTAAATTTGTTGACTGGGGACCTCATGGGCTGTTTGTAAACTGTTCTGAAGAGCAGGAGGAACATCATAACTGCTCCTGGTTTAATAGATCAAGCATTGGAGGCTTTCATAAATCTAAGACAAGTTTCTGGACTGATAAGGACATATTGCTGAATTGGTATAACGGGGGCTTATCACCCCCACACCCCAGGATGATCATCCCCATTGTGGGGCCAGAGCAATGGCACATTTGGAAAATTCCAGTAGCCTTAGAGTACTTCTCTAGTGTTTATGGGACTATGGGTATGTTTCATCCTTCTAATTATACCTTCCTATACAATAGTACTGGCTATATTCAATCATGTGTTCACCTTCCGTATTTGTTTATTGTAGGGCATTTTGATATTGACTTATCGACCAAGATTGTCAATTGTACTGCATGTGCATTGTATACCTGCCTTAATCACACCATTTCATATCACAATGCTAGCATTGTGCTAGTTAAACAAAGATCTGAGTTATGGCTTTCTGTAAACTTAACTGAACCTTGGACTGATTCTGTATTTCTTTCTGTATTATTGAAAACTGGACTTAGGCGATCTAAGCGCATCATTGGGTGGATTATTGCAGGCATCTTAAGCCTTATTTTTTTGTGACTGTAGGAACTTTGTCTGGTATGGCTTTACATAATTCTATACAAAATCATGATTTTATCATTGCTTGGCACAAAGACTCTCATGATCTTTGGACTCGACAAGCTCAAATAGATCAGCAATTACAAACACGAATTAATGAGTTACAAACTGTGGTTATCCACTTAGGAGATCAAGTGCAGCAACTGACTTTCCAAATACGTATACGTTGTCACTGGAATTTTGCTTCTTTTTGTCTAACATGCTCTATAATAGCACTGATTATCCTTGGGATAAAGTTAAAGTGCATTTGCAGTATCTCACAGATAACTCAAGTTTAGACATCAATTTGTTGAAACAACAAGTTGCTAATTTTCAAGTTAAGGTACTTAAGGAATTGTACAGCACTCAATTTTATGATACTTTAACCAAACCCTATCATCTCTAGACCCTAGAACTTGGTTTTCAGGAAACAACATTTTTATATATGTATTAATCATCTCGCTTTTTCTGTCATTGCTTATAGGATATAGATATCTCTACTCAAGACTCCATGCCTCCCACAACGGAGTCTAACTAGCAGCTGCCATGCTTAAATTAAAAACAAAAGGAGGATATGTTGGGAAGCGCAGTACAAAATAGCCGGTTGGAGGAAGTCCTTGGGAAAATGGCGAAGGGCCAGAAGTACCCCGGCTTTGTGTGCTGCAGGCAGAAAAACATCTCCTGCCTTTGGTTATGTCCGGTGCCAAGATTTAATAATAAATATTAAGGATGTTTCTTGAGAAAATGGGTTATGGGATAAACACATGGGTCACTTAGAGTGTGCTGTCCTTGAAATATTTTTACCAATTAGGTGTTAACCCCATAGGCGCTCTGCTGGCTATATACTCTAAGCTCTTCGTTCCTGCTTCTATAAAAAGGCTTGACTGCAGAAATAAACTTGTCAGTCCTTGCAAGAGACTGTCCGAGTGTCATTCTTTCAGGTTCATCATTTCCAAGTCCCAGGGAGAAAATCCCCAACATTGACCACAGTACTCTATTCATAAATATTTTTTTTTTTTTGCAAATTTAAGTGACTCATAACCCAGTTTTATATGCCATTCTAATAAAATCTCTCATGTTCTTTAATCTGCCCCAAAACATAGTGTAAATAATCTTCTATCACACTGGACAAAATTTCATTCATATTTTCTTTCATAGTCACATGCAAACGCACACACGTGCACACACTCCGCAGTCTTCTCTAAACAGAAATATCTTCATGAATGATGCTATACTTCACATCATAGTACCTAGCTTAGTGCCTGGCATATAATAGACATGAAAAAAGAAACACATTTTTTGAACTTAAATCATTAGCAACACAGTTTTTCTCCCTGCATCCCATTTGCCATTATAAACCCAGTGATTTGGGGCAAGGAAAATACCTCTTTATTTAGGAGGAGTCTGGAATGCATTGGGAATTCCTCTCAGATAGAAAGAATGAGTCCTCTCCTTCCATCTTGGGGGGATATAGAGAAGAAGAAGGAGAAGAGGAAGGAAAGCATGAGAAGATGTGCCTTGGCTTCCTTGCTCTGGATTGAATCCTGCAGTGGAGAGGTCTGGTACATCGTCTCAGAGAAAAGTTGAAAGATGAGTGGTTTGGGGTGTGTGTGATCCTAATTGGGAACTCCTGAGATGACAGGCATGTAAGGAGGGACAACATTGTGGAAAGTGGTCCTGTTGTGACTCTCTTGTGTGTCCCCCAACTTTCCATACATGGAATGGATCTGAAAGTTTCCAGAGGCTTCATGGAAGAACCAAAGTGAAGCTTGAGAATCTACTGGGGAACTTTCCATGAAGGGTCTCTGTGG
Source organism: Bos indicus (assembly GCF_029378745.1). Classification (NCBI taxonomy): domain Eukaryota; kingdom Metazoa; phylum Chordata; class Mammalia; order Artiodactyla; family Bovidae; genus Bos; species Bos indicus. The sequence goes on from NC_091789.1 coordinate 139,301,215, forward strand.
AGGAGAAGGGAGCCTAGTATCTGAGCAATATAGTGAAGGCCATTGAGGGAGTGGACGAACAGAAGAGTGAGTCAAACCTTGAAGGGTTTAAAAAGCCAAAGAAAATCAAAGTGGGGCCCAGAAAGCAAGGAGAGATGGTTACCTGGAATGAGACGACAGATCACAAGATGTACAAGCCATGGATTTGAGCCATGCATGTGAAAGGCAGCCAGTTCCAGAAGTGTAGCAAACACAACCTCACAGTAATACCCATCTAGAAACCAGAGTAGCCCTACAAAAATGGGCCCCAACTGCTCCTAACACTAGAAGGGTCACAAGCTTCCCCATCCAACCACATCTAGGGGAAAGGGGGAACAGGAAAGCAGCCTTAAGGGGGAGGTGAAATTTAAATTGACTGAATATTCTATAATACAGACTGAATTATATAAAAAGGATTATTTAGACCAGAAGAGAGAGAAAAATCTGTTAACTTTTTTCTCTTGTGTCAGTTATCTCTGGCCATGCATAATTTTCTATTACTGCTGTAATAAATTATCACAGGCTTACTGGCTTAAACAATGCAAGTTTATTATCTTACAGTTCTGGTGATTGTAGGTCTTGACACAGGTCTCCCTGAGCTAAAATAGAGGTGTCAGCAGAGCTGCATTCCTTTCTGGAGATTCTAGGAGAGAAACCATTTCCTTGCCTTTTCTAGATTCTAGAGGTCGTCTGTAGTTTTTGGCTCATGATACCCTTCCTCCATCTTCCAAACCAGCATTTCTGACCATTCTCCCACAGCCATGTCTCCCATTACCATTGAGGGCTTCCCAGGTGGTGCTAGTGGTAAAGAACCCACCTGCCAATCCAGGAGATGCAAGAGATGCAGATTCGATCCCTGAATCAGGAACAGCCCCTGGAGAAGGAAATGACAACCTACTCCAGTATGCTTGCCTGGAAAATCTCAGGGAGAGAGGAGCCTGGTGGGCTCCATGGGGTCACAGAGTCAGACACAACTGAGTGACTGAGTACATGATTAAAGGGGGCCCACTGAGATGATCCAGAATTGCCTCCCCATCTCAAGACCCTTCACATCATCATAACTGCAAAGTCACCTTTGCCTTGTAAGGTAACATTCACAGGTTCTCTGGATTAGGGTGTCAACATCTTTGTGGTTTTTTTAAATTTTCATTGGAGTATAGTTGATTTATAGTGTTGTATTAGTTTCAGGTGTACAACAAAGTGAATCAGTTATACATATACATGTATCTACTCTTTTTAAGATTCTTTTCCCATATAGGTAATTACAGAGTGTTGAGTTCCCTGTACTATACAGTAGGTTCTTATTAGTTATCTATTTATATGTAGTAGTATGTATATGTCAATCTCAATCTCCCAATTTATCCCTCCCCTCCCCTTCCCCCCTGGTAACCATAAGTTTGTTCTATATCTGTGACACTATTTTTGTTTTGTAAGCTCATTTGTCTCATTTTTTAAGTGAAAGTGTTAGTTGCTCATTCATGTCCAACTCTTTGTGACCCCATGCCTACCAGACTCCTCTGTCTGTGGAATTCTCCAGGCAAGAATACTGGAGTGGGTTGCCATTCCATTCTCCAGGATCAAACCCAGGGATCAAACCAAGGTCTCCTGCATTGCAGGCAGATTAGATTCTTTACCAACTGAGCCACCAGGGAATCCCATAGATTCCACATATAAGCAATATCATATGGTATTTACCTTTTTCTCTCTGACTTACTTCATTTAGTATGACAATCTCCATGTCCATCCATGTTGCTGCAAATGGCATTATTTTGTTCTTTTTATCACTGAGTAATATTTCATTGTATATATATACTGCATCTTCTTTATTCATTCATCTGTTAATGGACATTTGGGTTACTTCCATGTCTTGGCAATTCTAAATAGTGCTGCTATGAACATTGGGGTCACATATCTTTTCAAATTAGAGTTTACTAGTGTGTCAACATCTTTGGGTGGCCATTATTCCACCTGGCATAGGCCATGATGATGTGGAGATATCAGAGGGCAGGGAGAAACACTCAAGACTCCTGAAGGGCCCCTCTTGGCTCAGAATGAGCATCCTGGCACTTCCAGCTCATTCTGTTAGCCTGGGACAGAGTCAAAGTAGGAGGCACTAGAGAGTTGTATGGCCAAGGGCCTTCATTCAGGGCATGGAGAAGAAAGAGAGTCATTTCTTCCATCTACTCATCTCCCACCCTCGCCCATAGCACTCCCTGCTAGTGAGCCAATGGTAGGCACTGGAAACCAGCTCACAACACTACATACTTGCACATTACTAAGCTGAAACTGTCATGTAATGTACAGAGATATAATAAATGTTAGTCAAGGAGAATTGAATTTAATTCTACCGTGAACAGGATGGTTATAATATGCGCCTCTTAAAGCTGAAGAAAATATAATGTGAACGAGAATGATAGAGCTGAATCATCTTTGTTTATTTGGCCACTTTTGTTAAGGTGGTCATGTTTTCTGCTTAACTGTTGTCATAATTTTGTGGCTTCCAGTCAGGTTTTCTGCATTTATAAGTGTAGCATTTCCTAAACATCCATGAATTCAAAAATGCTAGAATCTGCCTAGGCAAATCCTGAATTTGGAGGATAAAAAGATAAAATAAAATACTAACAGAGAAATAGATGTTAACTATTTGGAAAATAGTGAAAATCCAAGCACTTTTTAAAACTATATATCTTAATCATGTTTTGATCAATTTTTCTTCTTATTTCATAGCAGAGCTGCTTTATATGAGCAATTTATTCATTTGTGAAAGAAAACTTAAAGTTTTGTAACAAGGAAACTTTTTAAGAGTATAATTTTCCTGAAATATATTAATTTTGAACAATGAGCCTGTGTGTTTCTTTTCTACGAAGATCAAGGAAAGACCAAAACAGATATTATGTGAGTCTGTTTGAAAGCAAATTTTGATTTTTTAACGAGGAATGCCATGCTAACACAGCGCCTCAGATTGATCATTTTTCCAGGGTGATCAGTTACTTTAGCTGTCATTGTAACTGATCATCTGACAATGCACTTTTCTCTGCCCCTCCCTATTTCTGCATCATCATGTCCTTTACCTGCATTCACTGCTGAGTGTCACCTACACATCCCAGCCTCACTCCTGATCTCGAGCTTCTCATGACTTGGAGATCCTCTGATTCCACAGGTCCCAGGGAGGGTGGACTTAGACTGAGATGCCTATGCTATGAAGGGTCCTGCATGGCAGCATGCATCCCAGGGATCTCATGAGCCCTCCAATCATAGCTTGCCATCCACCTCTTCTATGCCAGACCATCCCATTGCAACCCCTGGTTACTGGGTAGATAAAATGAAAAGCTGATGTTATCACTCTACTGTTTAACATTATCTAGTGGGTCCTCCCTACAAGTAGAATAAAAAGCCAAAATGCAAATGTTGACCCCCTTCATTCCCCTCAAAAGTCATCTCCTTTGACTCCCTTCATTCACTCTTTTCCAGTCACACTGCTCTTTCTGTCATGGGGTCTTTGGACTTGCTCTTCCCTCTGCCTGAAGCCCTTATTACTGCAACTCACAGATATTTTGTAGATGGGTCAGACACTGTTCTAGTTTGTGTGAACTAAACACATGAAAAGCCCTGCCCTACTGAAGCATACACTCTCTTCCTCAGGATTTTTAAATGGCTGCTTTCTGAATCTTCTCTCATTTTCCTAGCTGAAGAAATTCATACCTGTGGTTACCCTATGCCATAACTCCCTTTTGTTTTCTTCATTCTTGCTGTGCATAAAAGTATCTGTTTATTTACTGTCTTATTGCTTGGGAATGTGATCTCCCCTTCTCTCTTGCTCTTTACTGGTACCAAGAACTGTACATGCAGTGGGAGAGGAGGTGCATGGCACGGTTTCCTAAGCTCTGTAGCTGCATTAGAATGTAGGTGCATTAGAACACAACCTCTGCTTATTTTTTTTCATCTCTTGGAAAATAATTATCATTTATCATAACTTCCCATTGAAATTATGCCTAGAAATAATAGAAAGTCATAGAGTCAGTTTTAGAGATGGGTATTCTCAAAGTTGTTTGCTTTTAAACATAACAAAGTGATTCTGGATAAGGTGAGAAATTCCAAATCTTAGAAAGTAATTTTGTTTAAAACTGTGATTGTCAGTTGCCAAGATATGCAGTATTAAAATGCTTCATCATCTCAAGCAGGAATAGGCAAGCCTTGTTGGATGGGCAAGCCTAAGGATAGGATTAAGTTGGGGACAAGGACAGCAGGCCTCAAAAAGACTGAAGATGGTGGGTTTGAGGGATTATGGCCATGGAGGAAAGACACAGAAAATATCCCCTGGGCACTTCTTGTCTCTCCCTACCCCTGCCTTTGCTGGTGGAATAACAGTTGTAGAATTCAGTTCCGCATGGAAGCAGCATGAAACCCAGGAATGATATTGCTTGAACACAGATAAGCTGTGTCCTGCTTGGAGGTTGTAAGGAAGATTTATCCCATTCCCAGGGCATGGCTGATGCTGGAATGCCTTCAGATCTAGACATTTCTCTGTGTGTGGAGACTTCCTTCCCAATTGCACCCATAGAAGCTTCCAGTCCAGCAGTGGTGATGTGTGCTTGGTCTTCTCTCATGGCAGTGGAGGACTGTGTCATATTGCTTGACTATCAGTAATAGCATGAGACAAAGATGGCAACAGAAGAGCCTGGGACTCTTGGGTCAGAACAACAATAACAAAATATTTCCATTGTTCTTTGCTAAAGGTAACAGTAGTCAGAACTGAGGCTCTTGGACCAAATGACCAACTCTGAAGTTCTTAGAATTATTATGAGGTGGATTATATGGATGGCAGAAAGACGTTTCTTGCAAATAGGGGGTATTGGGGCAAAGAATCCGTTAGTACAAATGAAAAACTCATAAGAAATACCATTATTTTGTATCCCAACCTGGTAATGAGATGAGGATGAGAGGAGGATGAGAGGTTGGATGGCATCACTGACTCAGTGGACATGAGTTTGAGTGGACAGGGAGGTCTGGCGTGCTGCGGTCCATGGGGTCGCAAAGAGTCGGACACAACTGAGCAACTGAACTGAACTGAACTGAACCTGGTAAAGCAGGACATACCAGTTTCATACATATTTAAAGCACAATTTTGAAATGAACATTTATTTCCCTTGAAGTAGGTTGTGCCCATACAAAGGACACTCTTAGAAACACTTCACTGTATCAAAAATGTCAGTGAATTTATTTAAAATCAAGTCTGAAAATCCCATTGACATTGAAAAACTGCCTGTTAATCTGCTTTGTCTCTGTGAGAGATTAAAACTTTTCTTCTTAGCAAGTGTGAAGGTTATACACAAAAGAGTCATAGATGGAAAATAGATGAGTGGTTGCCAGGGGTGAGGCTGGCCATAGGGGTGGGGATGACTCTAAAGGAGTAGCACAAAGAAGCTCCCTTGGCTTGGTGGACAGCTCTGTATCCTGATGCTGGTTACATGAATTATACACGTGATAAAACTGCATAGACCTACACGTGCATGTATACAGAGGTGCATGCAAAACTGGTAAATGTGAATAATGTCTATAGGTTGCACCAATAACAATCTGCTGGTTTTGATAATATACTATAAGTTATATAAGGCATTAACTATCCTAAGAAGCTGAGTGAAGGGTAAACAGAAATCTCAGTACTACCTTTCAACTTCCTGGATGGAAGTCTTTAATTATTTTAAGATAAAAAGGTTTTTAAACAGATAAAACTGTGACTTTCATAGGATGGAGTCAGAGGATTCTCACTCAGGATTTGATGAGAAATACCAAGTTCAATTCAGTTCAGTCCCTCAGTCATGTCGGATTCTTTGTGACCCCATGGACTGCAGCACGCCAGGCTCCCCTGTCCATCACCAACTCCCAGAGCTTGCTCAAACTCTTGTCCATTGAGTCGGTGATGCCATCCAACCATCTCATCCTCTATCATCCCTTTCTCCTCCCGCCTTCCATCTTTCCCAGCATCAGGGTCTTTTCAAATGAGTCAGTTCCTTACATCAGGTGGCCAAAGTATTGGAGTTTCAGCTTCAGCATTAGTCCTTCCAATGAATATTCAGGACTGATTTCCTTTAGGATGGACTAGTTGAATCTCCTTGCAGTCCAAGGGACTCTCAAGAGTCTCCTCCAACACCACATTTCAAAAGCATCAATTCTTCAGCACTCAGCTTTCTTTATAGTCCAGCTCTCACATCCATACATGACTACTGGAAAAACCATAGCCTTGACTAGACAGACCTTTGTCGGCAAAGTAATGTTTCTGCCTTTAAATATGCTGTCTAGGTTGGTCATTACTAGAGTGTGAGTCCCTTGGACTGCAAGGAGATCCAACCAGTCCATTCTAAAAGAGATCAGTCCTGGGTGTTCTTTTGAAGGAATGATGCTAAAGCTGAAACTCCAGTACTTTGGCCACCTCATGCAAAGAGTTGACTCACTGGAAAAGACTCTAATGCTGGGAGGGATTGGAGGCAGGAGGAGAAGGGGATGACAGAGGATGAGATGGCTGGATGGCATCACCGACTCAATGGACGTGGGTTTGAGTGAACTCCGGGAGTTGATGATGGACAGGGAGGCCTGGTGTGCTGCAGTCCATGGGGTCGCAAAGAGTCAGACACAACTGAGCAACTGAACTGAACTAGGTTGGTCATAGCTTTTCTTCCAAGGAGCAAGTGTCTTTTAATTTTATGGCTGCAGTCATCATCTGCAGTGATTTTGTAGCCCAAGAAAATTAAGTCTCTCACTGTTTCCATTGTTTCCCCATCTATTTGCCTAGAAGTGATGGGACCAGATACCATGATCTTAGTTTTCTGCTTGTTGAGCTTTAAGCCAACTTTTTCACTCTCCTCTTTCACTTTCATCAAGAGGCTCTTTAGTTCTTCTTGGGTGGTGAGAAACACCCAAGTAGATGCCAAATCAACTGTATTTTGCTTACCTTATGGATGTCTCACACAGACATGGCCAAACTCCACTTGGTAATTCAGAGTTCAGAGGTCTGAAAATGAAGAACAATATTGCCCTTCCAAAAACAGTGTTTTTATTAGAAATTGTGGGACCAAAATCATATTTTTAATATCTGCCTTAAGTTGGGTTCCCTCAGAGCAGACCCTGACAGAACAATGTGAATGCACATAATTTATGTGAGACATCATCCCAGAAAATACCACTTATGAATTACAGGAATAAAGGAAGGAAGCCAGCTAAGGGTACATTATAGAGCAAGTTTACAACTAACTGAGATTCCCTGGTAGCTCAGCTGGTAAAGGATCCACCTGCAATGCAGAAGGCCCCAGTTGGATTCTTGGGTTGGGAAGATCAACTGGAGAAGGAATAGATACCCACTCCAATATTCTTGGGCTTCCCTTGTGGCTCAGATGATAAAGAATCCACCCACAATGCGGGAGACTTGGATTCGATTCCTGGATTGGGAAGATCCCCTGGAGAAGGGAACAGCTACCTACTCCAGTATTCTGGCCTGGAGAATTCCCATGGACAGAGGAGCCTGGCAGGCCACAGCCATGGGGTCGCAAAGAGTCAGACACAACTGAGTGACTTTCACTTTCACTTTTTCACCGCTAAGTGAAGCCCAGTCCCCTGGGGTAGTCTGGGAGATAGCTTACATGCATCAGAGTTATCCGAAATGAGGGGAGAGGAAGCTGGGGGTACTTGCCGTGTCCTTGGTTGACAGGTGCATCAACCCTCCAGAACTCCTGCCTTCTCTTCTATGACTTGTCTGCGATCAAATCACATACCTTCTAAAGCATAAGACCTATCTTTTCTTGTTGGCTGCTTGTGAAATTACCTCATTGTCTTTCATGTCCTGGAATTTCACAATAGGTCTAGCTGTACTTTTAGTGTTATTAATTCTCCCTGGGATACCTGTGCTTCTGAAATCTGAAGATTAATTCCTCCATCAATTATAGAATAATCTCACCTATCAATGCTTAGAATTGAGTCTCACATTTCTTCCTTTTAGAACTCCAATTAGATGTGTACTGGTTCTTCTCATTCTGTTCTCCATGTCACTTAATTCTCTTCCTGTTTCTGTATCATTACCCCTCTGGGTTTCATTTTGGAGCTCTTTTCTATTTCACTGGCTGTCTCTGCAGCATTTCTAATCTGCATTAAAACTAGCAGTTGTGTTTTTTATTTTCTTGGCTATTTTGTTCCTTTCAGAGGTCCATTTGGTTATATTTCAAGTATGCCTATTTTTTCATAGTGGTCTTCTTCTTTATATATTTAATTATTTCAAACATGCTTATTTTATCATCTTAATCAAATGGCTCTATTACCTAAAGTTCTTGGGAGTATAATCCTGTTCTGATTATACCTGATTATCAAACTAAGTGAAGTTTGATTCTCAATGATAATAAGACTGTTATCTTATCAGTTTCCTCATTTTGGGTTATAAGCTCAAGTTCAATGAAGTTGTATGTGTAAGAATCTATGACCAGGACTGAGGGTACATTCATTGAGAGAGGATTTCTATATGTTTATTCCAAGTACACCAACAGTCTCACTTCTTTAAGAAGGATCACTTTTATGTAAATTCTTTGACTTTGTGGTTCCTGGACCATTTGCTTGAGGAGCAGGTCCCTTATGACAAATTTTTATGGGAGACTGGGCTTCCCTGGTGGCTCAGAGGTTAAAGCATCTGCCTACAATGAGGGAGACCTGGGTTTGATCTGTGGGTCAGGAAGATCCCCTGGAGAAGGAAACGGCAACCCACTCCAGTATTCTTGTCTGGAGTATCCCATGGAAGGAGGAGCCTGGTGGGCTACAGTCCACGGGTCACAAAGATTCGGACACGACTGAGCAACTTCACTTTCACTTTTCCCCATACAGAGCCTAAACCATGACAAACAAGCTTCCTTTGAGGTCTACCTGTACCATTTGAAGGATGCTTTTGCTTATCTACCCTTTAACTGTCAGTAAGGATTCAGTCTAGGTATTTCTTTTGAGGAATAATATAAATAAGTGCTAATATAAACCATTAGAGGTTTTTGAAGTATTAACTTCAAGGAAGGCTATTATAGCTCCATTTCACCACTAAGTTTCAGGGGAGTAGGAAGTTAGCACAACCATCCAGTTCAATCACTTGAAAAGACGCCTCAGAAACTCACATCTTCTGCACAATCTTGGTGTATGGTTCATAGTATTACACCAAGAAGCCACTGCAGCTTACACATCTGTGCATGACCACCAGGGAAAGAACAATGACTTCAGCTTTTCTTCCATCCTCAACTCTTTCATAATTCTGTATCATTGGCCAAATGTAAGCCAAAATACTCTTTACAGGAGATTCTCAGGAATGTTGTTCGTAGGCATCTAGCTACCATGAAATTAGACAGAGTATAGGAAATTTAGAAAGGTAATCCATGCCAACAGACAATCCAATAAATTAAGGATATAACTCTTGAAATTCTTGGTTTTATTCAAAAGATGTGTTTCCAAATTTCTTTCTCATTTAGTAGAACCAAAAGTTCATTGCCTGTTTGTATACATTAATACTCAATCCTTGATGATACTACTAAGATTGGTGACCTCCATTTCATTCATGATGTGCTGTGCTGTGCTCAGTCACTTCAGTCGTGTCTGACTCTTCGTGACCTATGGATTGTAGCCCACCAGGCTCCTCTGTCCATGGGATTCTCCAGGCAAGAATCCTGGAGTGGGTTGCTGTGCCCTCCTCCAGGAGATCTTCCTGACCCAGATCTCCAGCATCTCCTGCGTTGCAGGCAAGTTCTTTACCCACTGAGCCACCTGGGAAGCCCTCCATTCATTCCATGCTAGAGAGGTAATAACTTTGGATCATAATTTCATTTTTGTTTCTAGCCACTTCTTTATGTTTTCCCTCTGTCAATTTCCCTTGTGTGTGTGTGTGTGTGTATGTGTGTGTGTGTGTGTGCACCACACACTTAAAATTTTTTCTATTTTGTCCAGCATTTCTGGATGTTTTATAGCAGGAGTATTTTCCCATTACCAAGGTCACCATATTGATAGAATCATAATTGTGTGTAGTTCTTATTATGAGTTCATTTTTGGGAGACCAAGGAGTTGGAGAGGAATCCTATAATGCTCCAAAACATACTTTTCCACCACTGGAACTTGGTGGTTTTCATTCATTTCATTAAATTTTTTTTAACTTCTCATCCTGGGATTTCTGGATCATGAAGGTAATAAAGAATCATTCTTCATGATTTTTATTGAAATATAATTGACATATAACATTGTGTAAATTTAAGGTGTACAACATGTTAATTTGAGGCATTTATCAGTTACCACCATAGCATTAGCTGAGACTAAGGTCTATCACATCACATAATTATAATTTCTTTTTTGTGGTGGGAAAAATTAAGATCTAGTTTGTTAACAGCTTTGAAGTTTATAATATATTTTGTTGTCTATACTCACTATGCTGTGCATTAGATTTCCAGGACTTATTTATCTACTAGTTGGAAGTTTATACCCTTAAACAACGTCTCCCCAATTCCTCCAACCCCAGCCCTTGGTAAGTACCATTCTACTCTCTGTATTTATAAGTTTGGAGTTTTTAGATTCCACATATATGTGATATAATACAGTATTTGTCTTTCTCTGTCTGACTTAGCTCACTTAGCATAATGTACTCAAAGTTCATTCATATTGTCACAAATGGCAGGATTTCTTTATTTCTCACAGCCTGCTAATATTCCATTGTATATATACACCACATCTTCTTTATCCATTCATCTGTTGACAGATGCTTTGTTTGCATATCTTGGATTTTGTGAATAATACCACAGTGAACCTGGCAGCATAGATATCTCTTCAAGATCCTGTTTTCATTTCATCTGGATAAATACCCAGAAGTGTAATTGTGGGATCATATGGTAGTTCTAGTTTTAATTTTTTGAGAAAACTCCTTACTGTTTTCCATAGAGGTCAAGCCAATTTGCATTCCCACCAGCAGTATACAAGGGTTCCCCTTTCTCCATATCCTTGTCAACACTTGTTATCTCTTCTTGCTTGTAGTCATTCTAACAGGTGTGAGGTGGTATCTCATTTTGCATTTCCCTGATGATTTGTGATGTTGGGAATCTTTTCATGTACCTGTTGGCCACTTGGATGTCTTCTTTGGAAAAATAGCAGAATTTAGTTCCTCTGAACATTTTTATATAAGATTGTTTGATTTTTTGTTATAGAATTGTATTATTTCTTTTTATGTTTTGCATATTAACCCTTTATCCAATAAATGGCTTGCAAATATTTTCTCCCTGTGTGTAGACTGTCTTTTCATTTTGTTGATGTTTCTTCTGGTGTCCATAGGCTTTTTAATTTGATGCAGTCCCACTTGTTTATTTTTGCTTTTGTTGCTTGTTCTTTTGATGTCATATTCAAATAAATTATTGTCAAGACCAATATCAAGGAGCTTTTTCCCTATGTTGTCATCTAGGAATTTTATGGTGTAAATCTTATGTTTAAATATTTAATTCATTTCAAGTTAATTTTTGTGAGTGGTTTAAGATGGGGTTTAATTTCATTCTTTTTCGTGTGAATATATGGTTTTCCCAAAACTGTTTACTGAAGAGACTTTCCTTTCCCCAATGTGTATTCTTTGCTTACTTGTCAAATATTAGTTCACTGTATGTGTTTGTGTTTATCTCTGGGCTCTCAATTCTGTTCCATTGACCTAAGTATCTGTTTTTATGCCACTACCATATTGTTTTAACTACTATAGTTTTGTAATCAAGTTTGAAATCAGAAAATGTGATACCTGCACCTCTACTCTTTCTCAGAATTGTTTCGGCTATTTGGGGTCTTTTGTGGATCCATATACACTTAAGTTTGTTTTTTCTATTTCTGTGAAAAATACCATTGGAATTTTGATAGGGATCGCATTGAATCTATAGATGACTTTGTGTAGTACCTTTATGATGTTTCTATTCTTGTAGACAATTCTTTTATTTTTACAATATCCCTGGACAGAGAGCAATATTATTTGTATCTTCCTCAAAGAAATAAAAAGTTATCCAGTTTGCATTACTGAGACAGCTTTGGGGCTTGTGTAGCTTTATTTGTGGGGCTCCATTCTCACTTCCTTAAAAGTGCAGTCTGAAGTGTATACCTTCTGTGTGGGAATCCAACCCCAGTCTTCAAACCCCTGGACCTGATACTCCCATGACCCTGCCCTGCATCTGCTTCTGCCTAGTGTTCTGGTGTTGTTTCCTTTTCATTTCTAGTATCAGGGGATTTTCTTTATTCTCTTTCAAGTTCAGCTGTGTAGAAAAAGATTGTTACATTTTGTCCAGCATCTGTGCCTATTTGCTTTTCCTTATCAGCTCAGACTGCCATATTGCTCTAAGCTTTGAGACATTTTCCAGTTTATCTAATATCATCTATAAAGGGCAAGAGGCTCCAGCCTTTCAAGTGTTCTCTATGCTATATACTTGTAAGCATAAAAATAAAATATGATGAAAAAGATATGGAACGTAAATGGAATTCATGGCATTGAAAATATAAAAAAAAATTGAAAGAGATGTTGGCTCAATTTCACACACCTTAGTTTAATAAAGAAAATACACTTTAAAATGTTGATAATTTGTAAGTCTGAGGAATCATGGAAATATCGTGTATCTTGAAGTCAACCATGTATTTGACAAAGAGTTCTGTGACATTCATGTAGATGACTTAAGACATATTCATTATGGGCTAATAGGATTAGATAGGGGCATAGCTTATTAAGGAACACAACTGCAGGCATCTGATAGAGCCAACTGACCTCAACCTGAAAGGAGGAGGCAGGTTCTCATCATTTATGTTGGTGATATGGATGAAGACAAGGTAATAATATTAGCAGAAAACAAATAGCAAGGAGAGAACACAATTTCTAAACCATCTTAATGTGATGAAATGCTGAGCCAGATACACAAAGTAATTTTTTTTAAGTGAAGAAAAATTTATGATGTCTTTTTTGTAATTGGCACAATGTTCCTTGTGCCAATATTCTGTAAAATCTGTCCCGTAAAATCTAAGTTCTTTTAAATCATTTACTGAGGTATAATTTACATACAATGTAAGCACATTGGATATGTTTTGATAAATGTATCAAATTGAGACAGTCCCATTAGAGTGATACCCACCCCATTTAATCCTCTCTCCCAACTACAGACAACAACTGTTCTGATTTTTATCACAAAAGCTTAATTTTGCCTGGCTTAGAAATTCATATAAATGGTTTCATATCACATGTTAACTGTTTGCCTGGCTTCTTTTACTCAAGATAATGCATTTTAGATACATCCACATTTTTCTGTGTATCAGTTGTACAGGGTTTTGCTGGTTTTGTTTTGTCTTGTTTCATTGGTGAAAAGTAGTCCATTGTATGACTGTTACTGAGTTCAAGCTCATATTACTTGCTGCACAACAGGATAATAAATTGAGAGACGAGTTGTTGGGGCAATGGACAGCAACTTTATTTGAAAAGCTAGCAGATGGAAAGGATGGTGGACTAGTCACCCCAAGGAACCATCTTACCCTGAGTTAGAATTCAAGCTTATTTTATACTGAAAGGAGAAGGTTTGGCTGGTTGTTGCAAGCTTCTTGGTGACAGAATCCTTTGTTCCTGCAACTGTCCACGTAGCATAGGTCTGATCACAATGTTCCTGTAAACCTCCAATGAGACTATTGTTATTCTCTGTTCTGCAGCTTTTTATCTCTATATGAATGGAAAAGTGCTATACAATATCTTTAAAGGTCAAGCCTAGAAGCCAGAACTTGAAAAAGGGCTATTATGTGTATTTCAGGCTATAGACAACATTCTTTTACTGAGGTTCAGAGCCACCATAATTAAACACAGGCAACAGAGAACAAAGGTTAGAGCTAAAGGAATAGACCCAATACACTTGTAATTTCTGTTACATGACTTTAGCACAATTTGTTTATCTCTATTCCCCTGCTAAGAATGCAGAAAGGAAACTCCAGGCTGGGAGGTGATGACATTTTAGCATATCAAGATGATGTAAAAGGGTTGTAATTAATGAAGCTAGAGGGAAATTCTCTTTGAAGAGTATTGTTGGGGTCTGTGGTGTTTTCCCTCACCCCTCCCACACTAGGGGAAAGGAGAACAATGTTTCCCAGTTCACCTCAAGCCTAATGAGGCAGACTTTAAGAGGACTACTCAGAAGACCTGCTATGTATTACGTAACTGTAGGGGTCACTGTTCATTCTATAATCTATGTACATAATGACCTGAGAACTATATCATTTGACAATCAAGGACAGAGTAGACCAGGGTTTGACTGGTTCTTGACTCACACCAAGGAGAGGCTGATGGAAGCATCGAGTAGAGGGCAGTGTTGAGAACTATGCATCTCCACTTATTGTAGGACAAAGGTGCTTCCTCCATCCTTTGGGCGAGATGTAGGCTCTGAAAGTAGGAGAAAGACTGGTTTTATTTTAAAAGGAAAATTGCCTAGGAAGTCTTCCTGATATGAAGCAAAGTGATCTGAAAAGAAAGAAATTGGAGATGTTTTTGGATGAAGAATTTGGAGAGAATGTTCCTACGCAGGCAGCTAGAGGAGATCCTACACTCACCAGTATCAGGCATTCCCATGGGAAGTCTCTGAAAAACTCTGAAGTGCACCAAAAGTCACCTTTGACTGCTTGCCAGATCTGGCATGTACAAACAGGAAATCCCAGCAGTACCAGTTATCTGGGACTCTTCCTGTCCCCTATTTCTATTCTTTATTCTGGAGGGTTCCAAAACTAAGGACAGCCAACTGAGCAAGGAGGACGAAATGCACCTAATCAAGAAAGAATCCTGAATCCTCCCAAACCACATCTCGACCTGTTCCAGCCCAGTCCACCCCCACCGCCAGCCTTTAGATCCGAAGTTCAGTTCAGTTCAGTCCAGTCGCTCAGTCGTGTCTGACTCTTTGCGACCCCATGAATCGCAGCACGCCAGGCCTCCCTGTCCATCACCAACTCCCGGAGTTCACTCAGACTCATGTCCATCGAGTCAGTGATGCCATCCAGCCATTTCATCCTCTCTTGTCCCCTTCTCCTCCTGCCCCCAATCCCTCCCAGCATCAGAGTCTTTTCCAATGAGTCAACTCTTCGCATGAGGTGGCCAAAGTACTGGAGTTAGATCTGAAGTAGGCCAGAGGAAAAGAGTTTAGAATGGAGCTATCAACTACTAAAATAAGACTGAAAGTGAAAGTTGCTCAGTCATGTCTGACTCTGTGAGCCCATGTACTGTAGCCTGCCAGGCTCCTCTGTCCATGGAATTCTCCAGGCAAGAGTACTGGAGTAGATAGCTGTTCCCTCCTCCAGGGGATCTTCCCAACCCAGGGATTGAACCCAGGTCTCCTGCATTGCGGGCAAATTCTTTACCTCTGAGCCACCAGGGAAGCCCAAAATAAGACTAAAGGGCTTTTGTTACATGAGAATGACTGGAAACTTTATGGGACCTGCTCTGAGATTTCATTTCAGAGGAAAACTTAGTCCACTGAACAATCGCAGAAAAGAATAAAGTAGTTTTGTGTACATTTACAATTGAGAGCTATGAAATATTCCATTAAAGAGTTACAACTTGTTGTTAATACATTTGATACTAGGAAGGTTGCCTATATTTTTCTAAGGCTTAATATTTTGAATAAATCATCCAAACTTAGGCTTACAGCTAATTAAAGATGAGGTCCAAGGACATCACTGAATGCCAACTCAGTTATGTAAAGTCTCTGCAGATATGAATGACAGATGTTTGCTCATTTAAAGAAGGGTGAGATTTTTGCCTGGCAAGGTTTTGTTGAAATCTTGATTATCCATTATATTTTATTCTAGACTAAAATGTTCATATAAAAAAGGGGAAATATAACATTTATAGTTTCAAAAAAGGCAAAGTATGAGGAAATGTAATCCAAAACTGCAAACTTTTGAATACAAACTTTCAAAGTGATGCTTTTCATCCATTTTTAACTAGTAACTCTACAGCCAATTGAATTATATTACAAACATGATTTAAATGTCATAATAACCAAAGTGGCTACGTTGATCATTGTTCTATTTCATCACTTAGTCATAAACAGAATAAGAATTGCATCTATGAAGCAAATGTGTCCATTGACAGATGAATGGATAAAGAAGATGTGGTGTACACACACACACACACACACACACACAGGAATACTACTCAGCCATGAAAACAATGAAATAATGCCATTCTCAGCAACATGGATGGACCCAGAGATTATCATACTAAATGAAGTAAGCCAGAGAAAGACAAACATCCTATGATATCACTTATATGTTGAATCTAAAAAAAAATGATACAAATGAACTTATTCTGAAAAAGAGAAACAGAGTCACAGACATAGGAAACAAACTCACGGTTACTAAAAGGGAAAGAGGAGGAGTGACAAATTAGGAGTTTGGGATTAAAAAATACATACTGGTGGTGGTGGTTTAGTTGCCAAATAGTGTCTGACTCTTTGCAACCCCATGGACTGTAGCCCACCAGGCTCCTCTGTCCCTGGGATTTTCCTGGCAAGTCTAATGGAGTGGGTTGCCATTACCTTCTCCAGGGGATCAAACTGGGGTCTTCTGCATTGCAGGAGGATTCATTACTGTCTGAGCCACCAGGGAGGCCCAATGCTGGTATACATGAAAGAAATATTAATAACAGCACTGACTTCAGGAAAATATTCAAGTTAGCAGTAAAGCCCAGAATCCCCTCTGTTTCAAATTTTCAATCTAGCTCCCTCTGCTGGAGGAACTCAGTTCCTTTAAGACTACCTGTCTTGGTAAGCCATGACTTCACTACTAACAATTATACTCCTTCTAGGGACATCCAATGAATTTCTATGAATCAGGGTCCCACGGTACCCTCCAAGTCAAAGAATTCTCAGCCTTTTGGTAAACCCAGCTTCTAGTACCAATGGTGGTAACCCCCACTGTTATAGTTCACCCACTTGAGGCATTTGTTGATTTTTCTTTGAAAATTGGACTTCTCAAGTGATGTCTTGTGTAGATAATGATGATTTCACTGCTCCTTTTTCGTCTTCCACCTAGTGAGTGCTAAGTACTTTTCATGCTCATTTCTAATGCTCCAAGTGCATTTCTCTAACATTCACATCATGATCATCTAAATTGGGATAATTTTGAGAGTGAAATGGAGTGCTATGAATAATTGTGCTGGAACAATATGCATAAACTGGCTGTTCAAGGCAAACCAGGATACATGGTCATGCTGCCTATAAGACATGTGTGTAAAATAAAAAGAAAAGACTGAAAGAAAAGCTGGGAGCAAAACATTAAAGTCATCCCTATTGTAGTCTCACTAAGCCAACAATAGAATTTCTTGACATGAAGTGAATTTGGGTGATATGTAGAAGGGATTTTTAAAAAAGCAGATCTAATGTACAGATATTTTTAGACTACTTGGAAAAAAATTAGGCCAATTGGACAGACTTTATTGAGTTTAAAAATACCTAATATGCCTTTCAATCCAGGAATTCCACTTCTAAGTAAATTGTCCAATGAAATAGTTATCAGATCAGATCAGATCAGTCTCCCAGTTGTGTCCGACTCTTTGCGACCCCATGAATCGCAGCACGCCAGGCCTCCCTGTCCATCACCAACTCCTGGGGTTCACTCAGACTCACGTCCATCGAGTCAGTGATGCCATCCAGCCATCTCATCCTCTGTCGTCCCCTTCTCCTCCTGCCCCCAATCCCTCCCAGCATCAGAGTCTTTTCCAATGAGTCAACTCTTCGCATGAGGTGGCCAAAGTACTGGAGTTTCAGCTTTAGCATCATCCCTTCCAAAGAAATCCCAGGGCTGATCTCCTTCAGAATGGACTGGTTGGATCTCCTTGCAGTCCAAGGGACTCTCAAGAGTCTTCTCCAACACCACAGTTCAAAAGCATCAATTCTTCAGCGCTCAGCCTTCTTCACAGTCCAACTCTCACATCCATACATGACCACAGGAAAAACCATAGCCTTGACTAGACGAACCTTTGTTGGCAAAGTAATGTCTCTGCTTTTTAATACACTATCTAGGTTGGTCATAACTTTCCTTCCAAGGAGTAAGCGTCTTTTAATTTCATGGCTGCAATAGTTATGAATATGTGTAAATATTTGGCTACAAAAAGTTCATCTAGAAGTGCTTATAGAAAGAGAGGGAAGCCTAATTTTCAAAAACAGTGAGTTGGATTATATACATTGTCATATCCATATAACAAAATTATATACAATCATTAAATATAGCACTATAGATTTAATAATTACAAGCATGGGAAGATGTTCTCACTATATAAACATTTTGAAGCAAGTTATGATGTGCTATATTAATTTGGGTCCTGTTTCATTTATTCTTATCTTCTGAACTATTTATTATTAAAGTATATCTTATTTTTAGTAAAAATAAATTTGTCTCTCTTCAAGGAGAAAAAACAAGAATGATTCCTGATAAAATGCCAACAAGAGGATAAGATAATGACTGATTTGAAATTTTATTCCTTTGGGCTTGTCCATGTTTTATAAGTGAAAATACTTTGTAAATATCAATAAAATTTATAATAATTTTAACATTATGTAGACTGAATTGCAAATGTCAGCAAACCTAAGGATGACATTCTGCCTTCTGATCAGAGGGCAGACTTGTGGATATGTAGGGTAGGTAAATTCTACCTCCATCTTTATAACAACTGTCATTCATGAAATTGACTCCATTCTCAAGAACAACACTTCAAAGGCTGATGGAATTAAATAAACTATCTGGATGCTCATTTTGATTTTCAAGCTTTCTCCTGGGGTCAAGGACCTGACATGTGTCATCCTATATGATCAAATCATAAAACAGTTTATAACATATTAAAGATTTTAAAGCTTTCTAATATTTCAGAAAAGCAGTCCCCAAGGGTCACCCTGGGGACATTCATGTAGTAAGTAGAACTCAGATGGAAAAAAGAATATGGACAATTAATGGCATCCTTTCAGAAAGGTATGTTAAATGATGTCAGATACACAGTTCTCCCATGGTTTAATTACACTGGCAAATTGGTTTTAATAATAAAGGGGTAGATCCTTGGCCATGAGTAATTAGACCATATTGTGAGGTCTAATGAAAAACTGAATTATCATATCATTAAATTTTGAAATAGGTTGTAGAATTGTTGTAACAATATAAAATGCGAAGAAAACAATAGCCTATTCTTATGAACTAGAAGATATCTCTTAGAGGAAGGCTCATGACTAAGGAAGTTGATGACAGTGTTTTGCTCATGAATGACCATTGTCATTTGTAGGCAAGGATGAGTTCATTTCACACTGAATTTAGTAATTCTTTCCCTTCTACACATCTCACTCTCTACCTTGTTGATACCTTCTCATAAGAGAGGGAAATGTAGGTAGGTCAATGTATAGTACTTGTAGTGAACTTAGCATTTATGTAAGTGTGGGTTCACATAGAGATGTCTCTCTTTTTTTAAAAAAAAATTGGCTACATTTAAAATAAGATTTCACCTACAAGACTACAATTGACTCACCATTTGTCAAATACACTTTACTGTATCAAGCAAGAACTGCGAGCTAACACTCTCTGGAGTTTCTAGGAACCCAGCAAAAGCTAACCTCTGACTTTAACTCTTTCCCCTTTGTGCAGTTCCAGGTGGGAAGAAATACCCTATGGTGGTGACAAATAGGTTGGCTTCACTGCAAGGAGGTGTCTCCTCTAGGGGAACCAAGTATCCTTGTTTGCCCAAGACTTCCCAATTTTAGAACTAAGTGTTCAGCTTCCTGAAAAGTCCTCAATCCCAGGCAAACAGGGACATTGTTTACCCTACTGGCCATGCCTCAGTATCGCCTGACTTTATGTGTTCTACATCTTATCATTTGGGCCAGTGACAAATTCTTGGGGCCTCAGCTTGCAAGAAAATACAAAGTAGCACTGATTTCATAAGGTTGTAATGATGACTAGATGAATTTTTATGTGTGAAGCCATTGTAATATATGCTTCCCTATTAGTGAGTGCTAAGTGAACAGCATCATTGTTACTAATCAAGAAGGTCGTAGAAGAACTAACATTACAACTGATCCTTAAGGTAGTGAAGAATTAATTGAGAAAAGATAGTGTAAGGAGAGAGATGGAGAAGGTTAGATGAGTAAGTAAATACCGTAAATAGGATATATAAACATAAAGCAAATTGTTTACTTAAAAGCAAAATATATAAATAATGGGATAATGCCAACACCAAAGAAATATTTTGCTTTGTTTGATAATTATTTTTAACAGCTAGATTGGCCTTCAAATGCAAGTCCTGTTACCCACACCTTTCTAGAATTTATTTACTACAAGCTGCAATCTGACCTTTAATGAAACATTGAGCTGAGAGGCAAACCAGGTTTCACTTACTGAAATAGAAGGTCAAGAATTGTAGAACATTAAAAGGGAGTCTTCATTTATATCTTGCCTCTTATCTTCTGTTTGAGGAAAATAAAATCAAAAGCTGTCAATCTAGCCATTTTCAGTTGCAAAATAAAGGAAAAACTAGCCTAGGATTTTTATCACAGTAAATAAAGCCATGAAAATTTCAAACTAGCTGACGCATCAGATACACTTTCCTTGTATTAGACATAAATGTAAACGTGAACCTTTATGTCATTATGATATCACAGTGCCTTTGCCAACATAGAAAGTGTTTCAGTTCAGTTCAGTTCAGTTCAGTTGCTCAGTCGTGTCCGACTCTGCGACCCCATGAATCACACGCAGCATGCCAGGCCTCCCTGTCCATCACCAACTCCCGGAGTTCACCCAGTCTCACTTCCATCGAGTTGGTGATGCCATCTAGCCATCTCATCCTCTGTCGTCCCCTTCTCCTCCTGCCCGCAATCCCTCCCAGCATCAGGGTTTTTTCCAATGAGTCAACTCTTCACATGAGGTGGCCAAAGTACTGGAGTTTCAGCTTTAGCATCATTCCTTCCAAAGAACACCCATCATTCAAAAAGTTATGCAAAATAATTGATTTGAGTTTGAGGCAAGTTTTTAAAATTTTTGATATAAGAAACCTTCAAGCATCCACAAAAAAGAAAAAAAATGTAATAAACTCTTATATGCTCCTCACTCACATTCAACAAAGAGTAAGTATCTTGCTATCTTTGTTTCATTTTTTCACACACTATTTTTTTTTCTTTCTTTTTTTTTTTTTCTTGGACCATGCAGCCTGTGGAATCTTAGTTCCCCAACACCCACCCCATGCAGTGGACCTCCAGAGAACTCCCTTTTTTCTTTTTGTTGGAACATCTTAAACCAAATGATAAACATCATGTCATTTCACTGTAAATATTTCAGTTTGGACTCTACTTCATAAGGGCATTATTTGTAACCTAATCACCAGGCCATTAACACACCTAACAAAATTAACAATTCCTTAATATCTCACAAGGCAATGCCAAAGAATGCTGAAACTACCACACAATTGCCCTCATCTCACACACTAGCAAGTAATGCTCAAAATTCTCCAAGCCAGGCCTCAACAGTATGTGAACCTTGAACTTCCAGACGTTTAAGCTGGATTTAGGAAAGGCAGAAGAGCCTGACTTCAGACTATACTACAAAGCTACAGTCATCAAGACAGTATGAAACTGGCACAAAGACAGAAATATAGATCAACAGAACAAAATAGAAAGCCCAGAGATAAATCCATGCACCTATGAACACTCTAATTTTTGGCAAAGGAGGCAAGAATATACAATGGAGAAAAGACAATCTCTTTAGCAAGTGGTGCTGGGAAACCTGGTCAACCACTTGTAAAAGAATGAAACTAGAACACTTTCTAACACCATACACAAAAATAAACCCAAATGGATTAAAGATCTAAATTTAAGACCAGAAACTATAAAACTCCTAGAGGAAAACACAGGCAAAACACTCTCTGACATAAATCACAGCAGGATCCTCTATGACCCACCTCCAAGAATATTGGAAATAAAATAAAAAATAAACAAATGGGACCTATAAACTTAAAAGCTTTTGCACAACGAAGGAAACTATAGGCAGGGTGAAAAGACAGACTTCAGAATGGGAGAAAAGAATAGCAAATGAAGCAACAGACAAAGAATTAATCTCAAAAATATACAAGCAGCTCATGCAGCTCAATTCCAGAAAAATAAATGACCCAATCAAAAAATGGGCCAAAGAACTAAACAGACATTTCTCCAAAGAAGACGTACAGATGGCTAACAAACACATGAAAAGATGCTCAACATCACTCATTATCAGAGAAATGCAAATCAAAACCACAATGAGGTACCATCTCAGGCTGGTCAGAATGGCTGCTATCAAAAAGTCTACAAGCAATAAATGCTGGAGAGGGTGCAGAGAAAAGGGAACCCTCTTACAGTGTTGGTGGGAATGCAAACTAGTACAGCCACTATGGAGAACAGTGTGGAGATTCCTTTAAAAATTGGAAATATAACTGCCCTATGACCCAGCAATCCCACTGCTGGGCATACACACCGAGAAAACCAGAATTGAAAGAGACATGTGTACCCCAATGTTCATCACAGCACTGTTTACAATAGCTTGGACATGGAAGCAACCTAGATCCATTCAGCAGACAAATGGATAAGAAAGCTGTGGTACATATACACAATGGAATATTACTCAGCTATTAAAAATAATGCATTTGAATCATTCTAATGAGGTAGATGAAACTGGAGCCTATTATACAGAGTGAAGTAAGTCAGAAAGAAAAACACCAATACAGTATATTAATGCATATATATGGAATTTAGAAAGATGGTAAAGATGACCCTATATGTGAGACAGCAGAAGAGACACAGATGTAAAGAACAGACTTTTGGACTCTGTGGGAGAAGGCAAGGGAGGGATGATTTGAGAGAATAGCATTGAAACATGTATATTACCATATGTGAAATAGATTGCCAGTCCAGGTTCAATGAATGAGGCAGGGTGCTCAGGGCTGGTGCACTGGGATGACCCTGAGGGATGGGATGGGGAGGGAGGTGGGAGGGGGGTTCAGGATGGGGAACACATGTACACCTATGGCTGATTCATGTCGAGGTATGGCAAAAACCACTACAATATTTTAAAGTAATTAGCCTCCAATTAAAATAAATAAATTAATTTTAAAAAAGAAAAGGCAAAGGAACCAGAGATCAAATTGCCAACATCCACTGGATCATCGAAAAAGCAAGAGTTCCAGAAAAACATGTACTTCTGCTTTATTGACTATGCCAAAGCCTTTGACTGTGTGGATCACAACAAACTGTGGAAAATTCTTCAAGAGATGGGAATACCAGACCACCTGACCTGCCTCCTGAGAAATTTGTATGCAGATCAAGA
The DNA here is from genome assembly GCF_029378745.1 of Bos indicus. Classification (NCBI taxonomy): domain Eukaryota; kingdom Metazoa; phylum Chordata; class Mammalia; order Artiodactyla; family Bovidae; genus Bos; species Bos indicus. The sequence continues at coordinate 139,324,591 of NC_091789.1, forward strand.
AGCAACAGTTAGAACTGGACATGCAGATCAAGAAGCAACAGTTAGAACTGGACATGCAGATCAAGAAGCAACAGTTAGAACTGGACATGGAACAACAGACTGGTTCCAAATAGGGAAAGGAGTATGTCAAGGCTGTATATTGTCACCCTGCTTATTTAACTTATATGCAGAGTACATCATGCGAAATGCCGGGCTGGATGAAGCACAAGCTTGGAATCAAGGTTGCTGGGAGAAATATCAAGAACCTCAGGTATTCAGATGACACCACCCTTATGGCAGAAAGCAAAGAAGAACTAAAGAGCTTCTTGATGAAAATGAAAGAGGAGAGTGAAAAAGCTGGCTTAAACTCAGCATTCAGAAAACTAAGATCATGGCATCTGGTCCCATCACTTCATGGCAAATAGATGGAGAAACAGTGAAAACAGTGACAGACTTTATTTTTTGGGACTCCAAAATCACTGCAGATGATGACTGCAGCCATGAAATTAAAAGACAGTTGCTCCTTGGAAGAAAAGCTATGACCAACCTAGACAGCATATTAAAAAGCAGAGACATTACTTTGCCAACAAAGGTCTGTCTAGTCAAAGCTATGGTTTTTCCAGTAGTCATGTATGGATGTGCAAGTTGAACTATAAAGAAAGCTGACTGCCGAAGAATTGATGCTTTTGAACTGTGGTGTTGGAGAAGACTCTTGAGAGTCCCTTGGACAGCAAGGAGATACAACCAGTCCATCCTAAGGAAATCAGTCCTGAATATTCATTGGAAGGACTGATGCTGAAGCTGAAGCTCCAATACTTTGGCCACCTGATGTGGAGAACTGACTCACTGGAAAAGACCTTGATGCTGGGAAAGATTGAAGGTTGGAGGAGAAGGGGGTGACAGGGGATCAGGTGGTTGGATGGCATCACCGACTCAATGGACATGAGTTTGAGCAAGCTCCAGGAGTTGGTGATGGACAGGGAAGCCTGGCATACTGCAATCCATGGTGTTGCAAAGAGTTGGACACAACTGAGCGACTGAACTGAACTGAATATTTCACAATTAGTCTATATACGGGCTTCCCTGGTGGCTCAGACAGTAAGGAATCTGCCAGCAACCCCTGGAAAAGGGAATAACTACAGTTTATATACAAATTTCTCTATTTGTCTCAAGATGATATTTTTGAGTTAATTTGTTTGAATCAAAATTCACAAGATTCTCTCATTACATTTGATCACGGCTCTTAAGCCTATTAATTCTACTCCTGAGCTTTCTCCTTTTTTATTTTTAGTTCTCATGATACAAATTTGTTGGACAAACTTAATGATTTGTCTTAAAGAGTTCAGCATGGTTGCGATTATTGTGATTACTTTCTCACTGTATCATTCAAGTAGTTCCTCTCTTCCCCAATATTTTCCATAAACTGGTAGATAGACCTTGCAGCTCAATTCATTTCAGGTTCAGCTGTTTCCAGTGGAAATAATTCAAAGTTCTGTGAACATCATCTTGTATCTCAAGATAAGGGAATCATTGTCTGATTGTTCCATTTTTAATAATATGAGAATAATCATTGGGTTTTGGGGCTCTCGGTCCAATCCATCCATTACGAAGCTATCAACTTTGCACCCAATGGTTTGGTATTTATTGAGGGTCGTTGGCTGCATTCATTATTTCTTTAATGGTTGCCAAAATAATCATTTTCTAATTTTGTTCTGTATTTATTGTCTGGAACTAGTCTATGTTCCCTTCATGGTTCAAAAATAAACTGAACAACAAGGTACATTCACAGAATTCCTCCTTTATCTCTCTCATCTCCATCCTGCCTCCCCCTGTTGGTAACCATTTTAAAAACTTAATTTATTCTTCTTTTTAAAATGTAAGTGGATATGAATCTACAGATTTGTGTCCCCACCTTTATTACATAAAAGTTAGAACCCTAGCATCCTCTTCTGCATCTTGTTTTTTTCACTTAAGACTTTAGCCTGGAGATCATTCTGTTCCAGTGTGTAGAGTGTGTCCTCATTCCTTATGCAGGAGCGTAATGTTCCATTGAGTGGACTTACCCTGGTGTATTTGTTTGGTCTTCTGATAGTGGGTGCTGGCATTGTTTCTAGCCTTTTGCTTCTAAAATAATACTGCAATAATTAGCCACATGCATGTATCATTTTGAATTTTTGTATGAAAGTGAAAGTGTTAGTTGCTCAGTCGTGTCCAACTCTTTGTGACCCCATGGACTGTAGCCCACCAGGCTCCTCTGTCCATGGGATTTTCCAGGCAAGAACACTGGAGTAGGTTGCCATTCCCTTCTCCATGAGTTTTTCCCAACACAGGAATCGAACCCAGGTCTCCCGCATTGCAGATAGATTCTTTACCTTCTGAGCCACCAGGGAAAGAGACCATTTAAATGGATGGATTAACCAACTTCAAGCCAATCTAATACATTATATATAAATACATATTTTGTTGTTGTTGTTGTTAAGGTGACTCCTCACCCCCCTCAAAATAACTGCATAATTATGATGATGGTTGTGGCTCATCATAAAAAATCATAATCATGTTTGTTAATTTCACAATCACAAACGTGCACTCATGGAAGTAAATATACACAGAGCATTGTAATGATAGTGAGTATAAGTGGTCACTGAATGTTCCTCTTTCTTTAGCTCTAAAGCCAAAGGTTGGTGGCATGCCACCAACTGCCTTAATAGATTGAGTCTAAGCATGAGCTTCATAGCAACCCTATTTGGACAGTTGTATAGAGCCAGCACTTGGTTTTTTTACCATGATGTCCCACATGACAGCAGAGGTGATCCCAGGGTATAAAACTGTTCATCAAAATGACAGTAATGTCCTCAGATGGCAGGCAAACCACCAGAAGCTGGGAAGAGACAAAGTATTCTTCCCTATAGTTTTCAGAGAAAGGATGACTGTACTTACATCTTGATTCAGGCTTCTAGCCTCTAGAAGTGTGATAAAATAAATGTCTGTTGTTCTAAGCAAAATAAAGAAAGAAAGAAATGACAATAGTTTCCTTGACAGCTGAGGAAGATGAGGTTTGGTCATTGTACAGTGGAGACAGTGTGGACCTGAGTTCATGAACCCAGGTTCAAATCTTGGCTCTACCACTTAGGAGCTCTTAAATCCTGGGTAGAAGAGAATGTGAAAGCCAAAGATATTCTTAGAAGGGTAATGCCTCAGACCTCCCTTGCCATGCCTCAGATCTACTACCACTGGAGCTCTTTGTATAATAAATAAAACCTTTGCATGTGGCCCAGCCTAGGTGGAATACCTGGACTTCCCCTAAGTATAGTCAAAGGGCATGTATGACAGATACATGGTGAGGAGGGAAGAGAAATTTGGTCCTTCCTGTTTTCAAATGTAGCAGCTCCTTTCTAGGAGCTGAAATTTTATCTGCTTCAAGGTAGACATAGATTAAAGTCTGGTCACTAAGAATCCAGATGTCCCCCCATCATCTGTGAACTTCCTGTTTCTCAGGGTAGATGATTTAAGATTTATATTCCTTGAGGAGATGCCACACTTACCCAGCGCTTTGAAAAAGTTCACAACATTTATTCACACAAATAACATCCTAGATATTATGCTATCATTTTGCTACAAACCATAGGTATAATTACTTGGGTACTAGTAATTTTGGAAGAAAGACACAGAAGTTACTGGAGGACAAATGATCCAGAATCTAGATTCAGTTATTAGAGAAGAATGAGTTTATGTGATAAACAAGTTGCTTTGGCTTTTTTTTTTCCTTCTGTCAGCTGGATCAGGTTGCACCATCTCAAAAACCAGTTGCCAAGCAACAGATAAAGTTTCCATTGGACCATGAAAGATCCAGCTTAATAAATCTTTCAGCTAAAACCTCTTTCTTTTGGAAATTACACTCCCCAACATTCCCCAGGTATATAACCTGTAAGGGAGAAGATTTTTAGCTCCACATTTTCTTGTCTCAAGTACAAATTCCAATTGGACACTGATATGATGTTATGATTGACATTTCATTAGCCTTTAAAATGAACTCAAAGCAGAGACTCAGCAGGAAGGTGGGTGAACTGGTTTCCATGATCAGATTCTGTTGGAGGAGGAGACTTTGGTGGTAACTCTGAATCAAAAGTAGCCTATGTCTTTTGGTTGGGGCATTCAACCCATTTACATTTAAAGTAACTATTGATAAGTATGATCCCATTGCCATTTACTTGATTGTTTTGGATTTGTGTTTATACACCCTTTCTGTGTTTCCTGTCTAGAGAAGATCCTTTAGCATTTGTTGGAGAGCTGGTTTGGTGGTGCTGAATTCTCTTAGCTTTTGCTTGTCTGTAAAGCTTTTGATTTCTCCTTCATATTTGAATGAGATCCTTGCTGGGTACAGTAATCTGGGCTGTAGGTTATTTTCTTTCATCACTTTTAGTATGTCCTGCCATTCCCTTCTGGCCTGAAGAGTTTCTATTGAAAGATCAGCTATTATCCTTATGGGAATCCCCTTGTGGGTTATTTGTTGATTTTTCCTTGCTGCTTTTAATATTTGTTCTTTGTGTTTGGTCTTTGTTGATTTGATTAATATGTGTCTTGGGGTGTTTTGCCGTGGGTTTATCCTGTTTAGGACTCTCTGGGTTTCTTGGACTTGGGTGATTATTTCCTTCCCCATTTTAGAGAAGTTTTCAACTATTATCTCCTCAAGTATTTTCTCATGGTCTTTCCAAAATTGAACCAGGAAGAAATAGAAAATTTTAACAGACGCATCACAAGCACGGAAATTGAAACTGTAATCAGAAATATTCCAGCAAACAAAAGCCCAGGAACAGACGGCTTCACAACTGAATTCCACCAAAAATTTAGAGAAGAACTAACACCTATCCTACTCAAACTCTTCCAGAAATTTGAAGAGGAAGGTAAACTTCCAAACTCATTCTATGAGGCTACCATCACTCTAATACCAAAACCTGACAAAAATGCCACAAAAAAAGAAAACTACAGGCCAATATCACTGATGAACATAGATGCAAAAATCCTTAACAAAATTCTAACAAACAGAATTCAACAACATATTAAAAAGATCATACATCATGACCAAGTGGGCTTTATCCCAAGGATGCAAGGATTCTTCAATATCCGCAAATCAATCAATGTAATACACCACATTAACAAATTGAAAAATAAAAACCATATGATTATCTTAATAGATGCAGAGAAAGCCTTTGACAAAATTCAACATCTATTTATGATAAAAAACCCTCTAGAAAGCAAGAATAGAAGGAACATACCTCAACATAATAAAAGCCATATTCAACAAACCCACAGCAAACATTATCCTCAATGGTGAAGAATTGAAAGCATTTCCCCTAAAGTCAGGAACAAGACAAGGGTGCCCACTCCCACCACTCTTACACTGTTGGTGGGAATGCAAACTAGTACAGCCACTATGGAGAACAGTGTGGAGATTCCTTTAAAAACTGGAAATAGAATTGCCATATGACCCAGCAATCCCACTGCTGGGCATACACACCAAGGAAACCAGAATTGAAAGAGACACGTGTACCCCAGTGTTCATCGCAGCACTGTTTATAGTAGCCAGGACACGGAAGCAACCTAGATGTCCATCAGCAGACAAATGGATAAGAAAGCTATGGTACATATACACAATGGAGTATTACTCAGCTATTAAAAAGAATACATTTGAATCAGTTCTAATGAGGTGGATGAAACTGGAGCCTATTATAGAGTGAAGTAAGCCAGAAAGAAAAACATCAATACAGTCTACCAATGCATATATATAGAATTTAGAAAGATGTTAATGATAACCCTGTATGTGAGACAGCAAAAGAGACACAGATGTATAGAACAGTCTTTTGGACTCTGTGGGAGAGGGCGAGGGTGGGATGATTTGGGAGAATGGCATTGAAACATGTATAATATCACATGTGAAATGAATCACCAGTCCAGGTTCGAAGCATGATACAGGATGCTTGGGGCTGGTGCACTGGGATGACCCAGAGGGATGTGATGGGGAGGGAAGTGGGAGGGGGGTTCAGGATGGGGAACACATGTACACTCATGGTGGATTCAAGTCAATGTATGACAAAACCAATACAATATTGTAAAGTAAAATTAATTAATTAAAAAATAAAAATGGGGGGAAAAAAGTAGCCTATGTATTAGTGAAGACAAAGATAAGCAAATTGGAATCCCAGCTCAGTTACTGACCAGCTCTGGACCTTAAGCGAGACTTTTTAATCTATCTGAGTCTCCGATTTCTCATCTGCAAAATAGCAATGGTAATAACAGAATGTGCCCTACAAGGTTATTGGAAGAATTAAATGATAAAATGCATATAAAGTGGTTAGCAGGATGCCCAGAATACAAATAGCCCTCCACAGGTTCAGGTATTATTTGTATAATCCAGGCACTTTCCTCTCTTCTTTATCCCAGTCTACTGCCCCTACCCTGTGAGCCTTCTCCTCCTAAACTCCCAAACACAGGTCATTGTGCATCTGCCTTTTCCCAAGGTTTGATCAACTGTTTCATGTAGAGGAAAGAGCAAACCGTTTGGAACCATGAGACCTGAGTTCACATCTTAGCTTCACCTCATAGTCACCCTATGACCTTGGAAGAGGGATGGAGCTAAACACATGCAGATGTGGCACTAATAATGAAGGATGTGAATGGACCACAGAAGCCCATGTGGATCCCGAAGAGAGGATACAGGGAAGAATTATTGTGGCTCTGAACCTGTATAGTAACAGTCAGATGGGTCAGGTGTCTGGTATCAGCTCAGTTCCTTATCAGTGGTCATGGGCATCTCTGGATTAATGGAAGTCTTTCAGCTGCAGCCAGATCCATACCCTTGGTAGTAAGGCATGCATCTTCCCTGCTGCTAGTCTCTTTACATAGTCAAACCTACTTCCTCTGCTCATAGTTGAAGAAGAGAAACTTGCTTATACTTACTGACTTAGGACATTTAGGACATTGACTTGACATTTAAGACAAAGTACTTCGTTCTTCATATCAGAACACAGTTTTACTTGCTCTATCTTTCAATTATATCTGTTCTTGGGAAAGCTCTCTGGCTCTTAGTTTCCCCGTCTTTCAAACAGGTATCTTCACATTACCCTATTGTTGCCTGCAGTTGCTACCTCCATAATACCCTAAAGTACTCTTGTTATACTTTTAGTTACCTGGTTAATAACCTTCAATCTGTGATTTGCTATGTGATGATCAATTGTAGTAGCACGTAAAAGTCATTTGGTAGATTCTAAAGTATGCTACAAGTATTAGATGTTTTCTGCAACAACCCCTGATTGACTTCCTGTATCTTTCGCTGTGCATAACTTTGACTTTTGCTCCACCACCACCTGCATCCACTCGTGACCCCATAGTTCACACCACAGGAAATTTCAGCTCATCTCTTTGTATATCCGAGTTCTCTAGAACCTGGTCCCATTCTTACCATCAAATCTTGTAACCCATTGAGATAGCACATTGAGAGAGACATCTAGAAAAGCTGCAAACCACCCATTGTTCTATCTAGTACAAGAGCAACTCAAGCTCTGCTTACAAGCTTTTGGCTGTTACAAAATGTAATAACTTTTTAGCAGACCTCAGTTTTCCCGAGAGTTCTACTATGAGGGCTGAGGTCGATTACCAAGGATAATCCTATTTCTTTTGAGGGTTGGAAAGCTGTCATTTTTATGTTTCAATTATCCCCTGAGACTCACTTTCTCATACTTTCATCCTTATCTTATAAAATGGAAAAAAACAAATTTGGATCCAATCCACCACTTCTCTTGCTTACCCTTACTAGAGTCTTCACTGACAGTTTTGATAAATTCAAAATGATGCAGAAGTAAAATAGTCCTTATAGCCTAAATGCTAGTTATGTTTACAGTGTCATGCTTCTCATCATAGATAGGAAATGTCACTTTCCTTAAAATATAAAATCTTGATTTAAGCAAGCTGGCTAAAAACCTTTATTACTCTGGAAAGGAGGTAGATCAAGAATTTGTTCACCTATCCATAAGCATAAAAGTTGGCTTTTAAGCTTCTCCAAAAAGGAACTGCAATATTGTTTAGTGATGCTCATATCACACCCTCCTCCCCTCAGCAAGTTTTTTTTCCCATTCAAACCCTTCATTTCTATATTAAGTAACATCATTTGTGGCACTGAACAAGGTTGAGGGCCTGACATATCATCAACAGAGAACAGTTGGCAAACTATAGCTCACTAGATTTGAGCACGGAGAAGCCATTGGTGACCTTGGCTGAAGAGCAGTGTCAATGAGGTGGAGAAACAGGTAGAACCAAGCATGGGAGGCCAGGGACTTAGACACTACCGGGGAAGGAAGAGAAAGATAGTGCTGGGTCATATAGCTTTTCAAGGTCTCATTTTTTTCTCAACTGAAAATGAGGCTAACAGTAAATCTCACCCTACTAGGTTGATAGTTAATGCGATAACAAATGTAAATGTGATTAGCAGACCCTTAGTAAAATACTTAGTATGAGTGAGTGAGTGAGTGAGTGAAGTTGCTCAGTCGTGTCCGACTCTCTGCGATCCCATGGACTGTAGTCTACCATGCTCCTCCGTCCACGGGATTTTCCAGGCAAGAGTACTGGAGGGGGTTGCTATTTCCTTCTCCAGAGGATCTTCCTGACCCAGGGATCGAACCCGGGTCTCCTGTATTGTAGGCAGATTCTTTACCATCTGAGCCTATCCCTTCGATTATTCCTCCTCTACCATTACCTCTCTCATTCTGTCTGGAACTCTATTAGACATATGTTGGAACTTTTCTTGTTATACATGTGCCTTGATCTTTTCAAGATTTTTAGCTCTTTTTTAAAAATACATTTTTTAATGAGTGTGCTGATGACTGCAATGGCCACACATACCCCTTTTTTAAAAGGATTTAGTTTGCTAGTTTGACTGTGGTGTATCTTTGTTGCTGCATGTAGACTTTCTCTAGTTGCAGCGAGCAGAGGCTCCTCTCTAGTTGCGGTATTCAGAGTTTTCATTGCGGTGGCTTCTCTTATTGTGGAGCACAGGCTCTAGGCACGCAGGCTTCAGTAGTTGCAGCACATGGGCTCAATAGTTCCCTGGTTCTAGAATGCAGGCTAGGTAGTTGTGGCGCACGGGCTTAGTTGCTCCATAGCATGTGGGATCTTCCTGGATCAAGGATCGACTCAGTGTCCCTTGCATTGCAAGGTGGATTCTTAACCACTGGACCACCAGTAGTCCTTAAGTTTTTTAATAGATTTTTTTCTAATCTGTCTTTCAAGTCACTAATTCCTTCTTCATTTGGGCCAAATTGACTGTTTAAAACCTTCAATGATTTTTTTAAAATTCAGTGATAGCTACTTATTTCTTAACATTCCATTTCATTCTTGTTCAAGGGTGTGAGCTTTTTTTTTTAAATCTTATTCTTCTGAGCTTAGTTTTTATTCCTCTCTTTCCCTCTAAATTATTTTTAAATATGCTTTTTAAAAATAGGCTCTTCAGTTTGAGTCTTTATCTCAAGTTCTACTTGCAAATCCTTCGGTGCTTTGTGTTTTTTGACTGTTCCTCAGAGTGAATCATTTCTTCATGTGGTTTACGAAATTTTACTGTGAGGTCATCTTCAGGATTTTCGCCACTCTGATAAGTATTAAGGCCACCTTAAATTTTGGAAGAGTCTATAAGTTGAGCTCAGCTGGGCAAGTTTTCTACTCCATGAGGTTATCAGGTGAGCTCCAGTCATCTGAGGGATTTCCTGAAGATGAAAACATTCGGGTTGGCTCACAAAGCACAAAACAGAAAGCTCACGATGCAAAGTACCTGGATTCCAAGAGGAGAAGGTAGAAGCTGTAGATCTCCTCAGTCATGGTTTTGAATATTACATAGCATTGTTTTGTATCATTTTATTGGTCAAAGCAATTAATAGGCCAGTGTAGGTACAATTGGAATTTTTTCTTCTTGATAAAAAGAGTGGTAAAGAATCTGTGACCATCTTTAATCCACTTCTAACTCCATTCCACTAGGGCGTATATCTGATCCATTTCCTTCAAACCCCTCTGATTACCCACTCATAAAATACCACGTGAATTTACATTCCTTATTTGTTTTTGGCAACTGATGATTAATATTGTTTTTCCTTCTGAACTCAACTGAGTACTTAATTTTTTTTTTTCATTTTAATTTAGTCCTCATTTCTGAATTTGTAGTTGGAGGGTAGTCTTTTCAGCTATCTGGCCAGAACTTCATATATCTTTTGTGTATTCTAACATTTAGGACACTAAGATATGTTTGCTAAACAAAGCCAACCTGCAGTTATTATTTTTCATAAAGCAACAAGATTTTTCTGCCATGCCAATTAGGAATTTCTGCCACAGAGAAAGGATATATAACATTTGTTCATGTGCCCTGTAGCACCATAGGCATACAGCTTGCTTGATCTCTCTCTCTTTTCTATCTAGGAAACATTGCTCCTAAGTTGTTCATTGTCTGCTAAGCAATAGAAAAGCTCTATCCAACAATGGTGCAGCAATTTGTCTCTCATTATTAGAGTTAATTATTAGAATTAGGTCAAAAAGCAGCTCATTTGAGCCCTGTGGTTGTGCAGAATCAGAAATCACCAGAGAAAGCCAACACAGTGAGTTTGGCCTTATAGCTGATGAGTGATAAAGCAATGAAATGGAACCAAGAATTCATCCCATTTCTGTTGCCATCCAAACTCTCATATTTCTTTTAACTGCTCAGACTTCTAAAAAAGATGCCTTTGAATCTGGAGTACTGCTTTGGCCCTTCTTTTAATTCCGGGGTTGTACCTACATCAATTTAGTGTGGTTCGTTTCATTTCCAAATGAAATGAATTTGCATTTATATAGCCCCTAACATACCACATGGGATACTTTTAAAAAGCCCTTGCAGGAGAAACAGTTCACAAGCATAGAACTGAAGCTCTTATAGCAGACAGATCCATCTTCAAAGTCTTAGACCACCTAATGCTACCTGCTGTGAGTGCTTAATGGGTTAGGAATAAGGAGGCAGGGATACAAAGTTTTACTTCCTTTTTACCAGCTTTATTAAGATATAGTTGACATATAGCATATGTAAGTTTAAGGCATACAACATGATGGTTCAATGCACACAACATGATGGTTCAATGCACATATATATTGCAAAATGATTTCAATAAGGTTAATTAACATCTCCATGTGTGCATGGTAAGTCACTTAAGTTGTGTCTGACTCTGCGACCCTATCGACTGTAGCCTACCAGGCTCCTCTGTCCATGGGCTTCTCCAGGCAAGAGTACTGAAATGGGTTGCCATGCCCTCCTCCAGGGGATCTCCCCAACCCAGGGATCGAACCCGTGTCTCTTATGTCTCCTGCATTGGCAGGCAGGTTTTTTTTCTTTACCACTAGCTCCTGTGGTCATGTATGGATGTGAGAGTTGGACTGTGAAGAAGGCTGAGCGCCGAAGAATTGATGCTTTTGAACTGTGGTGTTGGAGAAGACTCTTGAGAGTCCCTTGGACTGCAAGGAGATCCAACCAGTCCATTCTGAAGGAGATCAGCCCTGGGATTTCTTTGGAAGGAACAATGCTAAAGCTGAAACTCCAGTACTTTGGCCACCTCATGCAAAGAGTTGGCTCATTGGAAAAGACTGATGCTGGGAGGGATTGGGGGCAGGAGGAGAAGGGGACGACAGAGGATGAGATGGCTGGATGGCAACACTGACTCGATGGATGTGAGTCTGAGTGAACTCTGGGAGTTGGTGATGGACAGGGAGGCCTGGTGTGCTGCAATTCATGGGGTCGCAAAGAGTCGGACACGACTGAGCGACTGATCTGATCTGATCTGTTCTGAGCGCCACCTGAAAACCCAGTTCACATCTCCATCATCACTAAATTATCATTTTTACTATGAAAACATTTAATATCTACTCTTAGTAACTTTGGACAGCATATTAAAAAGCAGAAACATTGCTTTGCTGACAAAGGTCCATCTACTCAAAGCTATGGTTTTCCCAGTAGTCATGTATGAATGTGAGAGTTGAACTATAAAGAAAGCTGAGTGAGAAGAATTGATGTTTTTGAACTGTGGTGTTGGAGAAGAGTCTTAAGAGTCCCTTGAACTGCAAGGAGATCAAACCAGACCATCCTGAGGGAAATCAGTCCTGAATATTCATTGGAAGGACTGATGCTGAAGCTGAAACTCCAATATTTTGGCCACCTGATGTGAAGAACTGACTCATTGGAAAAGACCCTGATGCTGGGAAAGATTGAAGGCAGGAGGAGAAGGGGATACAGAGGATGAGATGGTTGGATGGTATCACTGACTCAACAGACATGAGTTTGAGCAAGCTTCAGGAGTTGGTGATGGACCGGGAAGCCTGGCATGCCAACTACATGGGGTCACAAAGAGTTGGACACAACTGAGCAACTGAACTGATTGACTGACTTAGTGACTTTCAAGTATATAACACAGAATGATATCTATAGTTACCATGCTATACATTAAACGGACTGCCCTAGTGGCTCAACTGGTAAAGAATCCGCCTGCAATGCAGGAGCCCTGGGTTCGATCCCTGGGTTGGGAAGACCCCCTGGAGTAGGGAAAGGCTACCCACTCCAATATTCTGGACTGGAGAATTCCATAGACTATATAGTCCATTAGGTCGTCAAGAGTCAGACACGACTGAGCGACTTTCACTTTTTCACTCACATTAGATTCCCAAAACTTATTCATCTTATACCTGAAAGGTGCTCCACAAATATATAGAATCTTAAAAAGTCAAAATTATAGAAACAAAGAGTAGATTGTTGGTTATCAGGGGCTAGAGGAGTGGGAAAAAATGAGGAGATATTGGCCAAAGTATATAAACTTCCATTTTATATATATTATATAATATTTTATTACCAAATTGCCAAAATGTTTTAGGAAGAATGACATGATGATAAGAAATTGGCTTCCCTAGGTGTTAATAGTAAATGACACAATGTGTGTAGAAGGGCATTAATAATAGTAAAAAGATACACATATATATGTTTAATTATTAGTGTTCGTGGCAGATTGAGAGTTAGAATCAAGGTCTCCTGATTTAATCTGGTGCTTTTTTCACTTTGCCTCACTATCTCTGTTTTACGTATTGATGATATTTACCAAAAGAAGATGAAACCATTTAAAGAATGGATCCCTCAGTGTAGCTGCTCCATTTAACTGACAGGTTGTTGGATTGATCTGGGTGATCTAAGAAAATGGTCATTCCATTAGGTTTATATACATACTCTGAAGTGCTCCCATAGCTTGACGATAATGGTTTGTCTTCAGTTACATTAAAATAAGACTGACAGTGATGCTTACCTCAGTTACCAGAATACATGGTTAATGTAGTTCTCAAATATTGAACAGCACCTTTCAGACTCCAGCATGTAATTTACCACGTAAAATCTGATCTTAGGATTTTACTTATATGGGCTGCTGCTGCTGCTAGAGTCGCACACAACTGAGCGACTTCACTTTCGCTTTTCACTTTCACGCATTGGAGAAGGAAATGGCAACCCACTCCAGTGTTCTTGCCTGGAGAATCCCAGGGACGGGGGAGCCTGGTGGGCTGCCGTCTATGGGGTCGCACAGAGTCGGACACGACTGAAGCGACTTAGCAGCAGCAGCAGCAGCCCATTAAAGTAAAATCCTAAGATCAGATTTTATGTAAAGAATTGCTGCTGCTGCTGGAGAATCCCGTCCAGGCAAGAACATTGGAGTGGGTTGCCATTTCCTTCTCCAGTGCATGAAAGTGAAAAGTGAAGTCGCTCAGTCATGTCCAACTCTTTGCGACCCCATGGACTGCAGCCTACCAGGCTCCTCCGTCCAGGGGATTTTCCAGGCAAGAGTACTGGAGTGGGGTGCCATTGCCTTCTCCAACTTATATGGGCAGTTTGACTTAAAAGTAGCGTGAGCTTATTTTTTTAATTCAGTTATTTGAATTTCCTAATTTTTGATAATAAATTGTATACACACACATATGTTACACATATACAGACACACATATCCATACATAAATAAATTCTAGCACCATTCTACTTCCAGCATTTTGTCACCATTTCAACAACCACTTTCCATGCCCCCTGATCTGCTTTCTAACTACCTCTAGAGAAATTCCTAATTAACCTAAGAAGTTTTTTAAAACATGAATATTTGGGAATTGAAGCACCATATAACACAACTTTAAACCTGCCAAGTTATTGGGATGAAAAACAAAGAAACTTTTAAAATAGAGCTTCAGTGTGGCATATATGCAATGGAACACTACGGCTACGGCTACGGCTAAGTCACTCAGTCCTGTCCGACTCTTAGTGACCCCATGGACTGCAGCCTACCAGGCTCTTCCGCCCATGGGATTTTCCAGGCAAGAGTACTGGAGTGGGGTGCCAACTACTCAACCATAAAGAGATGAAATATTGCTATATGCAACAAAGTGGATGGACCTTGAAGGTATTATACTAAGTAAAACAAGTTGAGAAAAAAGTTAATGTGAAGAAACAAAAACCAAAGAAAAGCAAACATGTAGATACAGAGAACATAGTAGTGATTAACAGAGAGGAATTGGGGGTGAAATGCATAAAGGGGGTCAACTGTATGGCGGTGGGTAGAAACTGAAGTTTTTGGCAGTGAGCATGCTATATATGTACAGAAGTAGAAATGTAATGTTGAACACATGAAACTTATATAATGTCATAAATCAATGTTATCTCATTAATTCTTTTTTTAAATAGAGCTTCGGTTCACCCAGAATTCAAGGACTTTTTAAACAATGAGATTAAGAAATGCAATTTTTAAAAATAGCAACATATTTGTGGAACAGAAATCAAATGAATTAGTAAGAATATATAAAGGGAGGAGAAAACATTTCTCTAGCAGCATTTCATCCTTTGTTAGAATCTGGTACATTGGAATAGTCATTATGGACAAAAATTGCCAGTAAATGTCACAAAAGCCACAGTCTATTTCTAAATTGCCCCTAGCATTGGTTCTACCTAGCTAAGGAAGAAAGTATCTATTTTTGTGTAGATGGTACCCCCCAAAAAAAAACCAAAATTAAAACGCATGCATCTGGGAGACCCACTGTAATGACAATGAAAAAGAGATGATATGTGTCCTTTTAAGCCCCCTTCTTTTTTTTGTAAGCAAACTTTATGTTCTCTTATGGAAGACTTTCAGAGTTATTTCCTTTTAATTATGCTCTGGAGACCAAAAAGCAGTCATCAGATTTCCCTTCCATATATTGGAATGAGTCAACAAGATGATTTTTCACAGAGCTGACATATGGGACAGAAAAATTAAACATGTTTCTAAGAGAAAATTGTTATCAAAGCAATAATAAAAGCGAAACAAGATCTGCCATCAAGTTTACAAGTAGAAAAAATAAGCTTTTTAAGAACTCTGAAACTTCCTTGTTGGCCCAGTGATTAAGACTCCACACTTCCAATGCAGGGAGTGCAGGTTAGATCCCTGATTGAGAACATAAGATCCCACGTGCTTCAGCAGGGCCAAAAATAAAGAAAGAAATAAAATTATCTTTTAAAAAGAACAAAAAACAAAACTCCGTAGTTTCTAACCTAGAAAACCTCTCTAAGACTGACAAGACATATATTCAATAGTTTGGTCACAGAATTACATTGGTTGGTCATTTTTTTCCTTTATCCAGATGTAGCAAATGACCTCTTAGATAATGGAAAAAACTTGCAAGCAGTTGTGTGTATGTGCAGATAGAGAAATAAATACTGAAATGGAAGTAGAAACACATAGTTTTTCACTATAACGCAATTAGTTTAGTTTAAACTCCATGAAGTTGGGAGGTATGTCTTGAGCATACTTATTTCTCTCCAAATTACACTTCTCCCCAGCCAGCACCTTACATGACTCTTTGCCACTCAATAGGCATTCAAAAGATATTTGCAGGATAAATTTCATCTTGGATTAACTTGAACTACTGCTAGAGAACTACTTGTCTGAGAGGACCCTGACACACTGCTCAAGAGAGACACTCAGAGAAGCAGAGATGAAGTATCCATTTAAACAAGTGTCTCAAGGGTTCTGCTTCAAAAGCCCCAGCCATAAAGATCCAGGAGATTCAGATAAGGCTGCAGGTGTCTGTAGGTTGATGTCCCATGGCTCCTCACATAAGAAGATAATTTCTCTTACAAAGTGACTCATCCCAAGGAAACAAAGCTGAGCCTGGTACTCAAGTTTCACCCAAGGACAAAGAAGTATGCGCTGCTCAAGTTGGTGTCCAAGTACTACAGCACAATTTTAAGAATTCAGAACTTTGGGTGTGAACTCGAACCTTGCAATAAGTGACTCTGTGACACTGAACACACTCCTTAGCTTCTCTTAGCCTCGGTTTCTTTGGCTGTAAAATTGGGTCATCACTACCATGGAATTCCTTTGGGTGAAAATTACCTAAGGGTAGCTTCTGGTTTCTGACAAGTTGACAAACCACTTCCAACAAAAGTAAGAGAAAACAATGAGCTGAAGAAGTAAAACTATGAAAACCTTAATATGCCCTGACAGGCTGAGGGCAAGTCTGTCATAAATGAGTGAAGTAATGAGAAGGCAGTTTCCTGGGGTGGAAGGCAGCAGCTGCAGCAATGGACCAATAGACGGTCGGTTGAAGGACAACTTTAAAGTCCTCCCGTTGTTTTTTATTTCTTCCCGTTACTTTGAGGCTACCATTGCTTGTCCTACCACTAGAGAAATCCAAGTTGCCAGGGGTCTGTGAGAGTGATACCAAGAGAGCCAAGAAGTACTTCTGTGGTTAACAGCTAATGAAAACAGATATAGGTTGGAAAGGGAAAAATAGTAACTCTACGGTGGAGATTCCTGGCAGACACATCTTCAATGAAATGAACAAGGTTAACATCATCAGTAATACGTCACAGTTATTATATCATGTATCCCTGCTATGACAGAGTGAGCATGGAAATTTAACTCTGAGGTATTTCCCCCAAAACCCATAACCTCATCTAATTATGATAAAACATCAGATGCACACAAAATTAAGGGACGTTCTACTAAATATATGACCAATATCCTTCAAAACCATCAATCATGAAAAGCAACACAAGCCTGAGAAAGTCTCACAGATCAGAGGATGTGAAGTGTGACATCCTGAATTGGAAAGTAGAACAGGAAAAAATGACATTAGTGAATAAACTGGTAAAATGTGAATAAAGTCTGTAGTTGATAGTATTGAAACCAAAGTCAATTTCTTAGATTCAACAAATGTACCATTGCTGTGTTAGATGATAACATTAGGGGAAGATGGATGGAGGATATACATGAATTCTTTGTGCTATCTTTGTGCTTTTCTCTAAATTGGAAATTATTTCAAATTTTTAAAAATTGAAATCAAGCAGGTACAGGTGACTCTGCTATCCTTAATAGTCCCTTCTCCATAACCATAATATACAAACCCCCAAGGCTGGAGGAGATTGCCTTCTTCTTTTGCTTCTGCTTTCTAAGAGATTACTATTGAATTCTCAGCAAGAGGAGTTGCCTGGTGGGGTTCATCAAAAGCGGTTTGTCAAGTTCTGTTTCTAGCAGTAATAGACTAGGTTGTTTTGGGCCTGTCCTCCCACAAAGGACAACTGACATACTGGACAAGTATTTAAATGTCTTCTTCAAATCATAGGAGAGCTACAAATGAAGTGGAATGACAAGTCCAAGGGTCAAGAGAGAAGAAAAATTCATGAGAAATGAGCTTGGAGTTTGGATTTTATTTCTACTTGGGCCAGTGTTACATTCAAAAAGTAATGGCTGAAAGGCTGTGAAACTGAGCAGATATTTTTGAAAACACCCTTGGATATTAGCTAAACAAAAATTGGAGTTCAAGGTCTGCCAAAAAAAAGGGAAGATTCTAACGAATACTACAGGTTTTGCAGTTGTGACAATAAAGGGCTACACTCTATGAGTAAAAATAAACCAGAATTAAATCAACCCTCCTAAAATTAGAAGCCCAGGGAAATATCTCCAAAGAAGAGATACAAATTGCCACCAGATATATGAAGAGATGCTCAACAGAACTAGTCAGGGAAATGCAAATGAAAACCACCAAAGACATGTCACCTCACACTCACATATTAAAATGGTTATTATGAATAAGACAAGAAAAAGCAAGTAATGATGAGAATGTAGAGAAAAGGGAGCCCTTGTTCACTATTGATGGAAATGTGCATTGATGCAGCCATAATGGAAATCAGTATATGCTCAGTGGAAAAGTCATGTCTGACTCCTTGCAACCCATGGGCTGTAACCCTCCAGGCTCCTCTGTCCATGGGATTCTCCAGGCAAGAATACTGGAGTGGGTTGTCATTTCCTTCTCCAGGGGATCTTCCTGACCCAGGGATTGAACCCACGTCTCTTGTGTCTCCTGCATTGGCAAGTGGGTTCTTTACCACTAGCACCACCTAGGAAGCCCCCAGAAATCAGTATGGAAGTTCCTCAAAAAATTAAAAACAGTGCTACCATATGATCTAACAACCTCTCTTCTGGGTATATATATATATATATATATATATATATATATATATATATATCTAAAGAAAATTAAATCAGTATCTTGAAGAGATATCTGCACTCCCATGTTCATTGCAGCATCATTCACAATAGCCGAGATATGGAGACAACCTAAGTGTCTGTCAGCAGGTGAATGAATAAAGAAATATGATTCCATTATATATGACACACACACATACACCCCAAAAGGTGAAACTTTCAGTTATAAGTAAGTCCTAGAGATCTAATGTACAGGGTGGTGACTGTGGTTAGTAATAATATATTGTATACTTGAAATTTGCCAAGAAAATACATTTTAAGTGTTCTCACTGGGGGCAAGGCAGGGGCAAGCAACTATGTGAAGTGATGGATATGAAAATTAACTTGATTGTGGTAATCATTTCACAAGGTATCTTTATATCAAGATACCATATTATACACCTTAAATGTATATGATTTTTATTTGTCAGTCACACCTGAATAAAGCTGCGGGGACAGTGAGATCTCAGCAAGACCACTAATTAAAGATCAATTTAGAAAAATCAATGATATTTTCCTCTAGCAGAAATAACTAACTAGAGGATATATAATAAAAACTATGTCATTCATAATGGCAATAAAATATAAAAATGAATATATAAGACCTCAGCAGAGAAATTATTGAACTATATTACATGACATGAAAGATCTGAATTTATAGAGAGACATTTCATGTTCTGGGCTGAGTCATCTTAATATTGTTGAAGAATTCAATTCTTCCCAAACAAATCTATAAACTCAATATAATTTCTCTCTAAATTACAGCTGAAATTTTTTAGGAACTTGATAAAATTATTTCAAAATTTATGTGGAAGAATAAAAATGAGGGATAACTATTCAGGAAATAGCTACAAATAGCTATTTGACCTTGAAAAACAAGAGCAAAGAGGAAGACTTGGTCTAGATAAGATTTAAGGTATCCATAAATTCCATAGTAATAAGTACACTAAGACACTGGCAAAAAGTGATACAAAACAAAAAGCAAAAACAAGCAGATAGACCGATGGAACCAAATAGAAACTCTAGAGACAGATCCACAAATGTGTGAAACTTTCATATCCAAAAGTGTAACACAAATTAATGGAGGAAAGAAAGACTACTCTTTATAAGACCTCAAGAATAAACAGAGAAATATGATGCAGTATTTCCACTATGCATCATATGCAAAAGGAGGCTTAAGCTTAATGAAATAACCAAGTGTGAAAAATTAAAATTATCAAATAATAGAAAATGATGTAAGATTCTTGATGGTATATCTAGATGACATAAGAAGAGCTTCTTAAAATGACAACATGAGCTCTAATGCAAAAAAAAAAAAATTTGACTATGTCAAAAGTTCTGCTTAACAAAGAACACCATGACTAAATTTGAGATGAAAGATGACTACAAACTTTTAAAAAGATTCTCAAAGGAAAACATGAGTAGAACTAAATTTCTTAGTTCAGATATCTTAAACCAGAATGGATTTCTCTACAACGACCCCAACTCCATTATATCCAAAGCTTGGACTCTTGTTGAAGACTTAAAAATGGCATCTGAGCTAAAGTCTTAATGTGAAATTCACTGACATTATGAGGAGATCCAACCAGTCCATTCTGAAGGACATCAGCCCTGGGATTTCTTTGGAAGGAATGATGCTAAAGCTGAAACTCCAGTACTTTGGCCACCTAATGCGAAGAGTTGATTCATTGGAAAAGACTCTGATGCTGGGAGGGATTGGGGGCAGGAGGAGAAGGGGACGACAGAGGATTAGACGGCTGGATGGCATCACTGACTCGATGGACATGAGTCTGAATGAACTCCCGGAGTTGGTGATGGACAGGGAGGCCTGGCATGCTGAGATTCATGGGGTCATAGAGAGTCGGACACAACTGAGCGACTGAACTGAACTGATGATTGTTTCTCTTTAATAGATTTTAAGAAGACATCGGTAATTGAAAGTGGAAGAGAGGGAACTTTAAAAATAGAACAGTCTTTTGGACTCTGTGGGAGAGGGAGAGGGTGGGATGATTTGGGAGAATGGCATTGAAATATGTATAATATCATATAGGAAACGAGTCACCAGTCCAGGTTCGATGCACAATACTGGATGCTTGGGGCTGGTGCACTGGGACGACCCAGAGGGATGGTATGGGGAGGGGGGAGGGAGGAGGGAGGAGGTTTCAGGATGGGGAACATATGTATACCTGTGGTGGATTCATTTCGATATATGGCAAAACCGATAAAATATTGTAAAGTTAAAAAATAAAATAAAACTAAAAAAAAAAAAAACCCATCTAAACCTATCTTATCAATTGCCAAAGAAAAATCAGCCCAAAGCCATCACATGACTTCCGTAAAGTCACAGTCACAATTTGTCTTCGGATAGGAATTGTGAATGCAAAGGCAAAATCTGAAGGTCTGCATGTTCAGATTTTCATGTTTAAAAAAAAAAACCATTCTGCATGGGATTTTGTAAATTAGCACAGCCACTTGGCAATCTTTAAGCAACTAAGGACCTTTTAACATACCTTCACAATAAACAAGAAATAAAAGGAAAATGATTTACCTCTTAATACCTCCCTGCACATTTTCCTCAATAAACAAACAAAATCATGTCTTACTTAAATTTTAAAAGCAGCAGAGATGAATACAATAATTACTGTAATCACACAGACCCGGGGCAAAAAGAGAATAGCAAACTGCATAGCACACCTTAGGTGAGCCTGAGGAGGCACTTTTTCTGTAAATTCAGTGCTATTTCTCCCTCCCAAGGGAGAAAGAGACAACTTTTATAACACTGAGAGCCACTCTGCTGAAAGTAAAAAAAAAAAATGTTGAAATCCATTTCCAATCCTCAATAAATTTCCATCCAAATTTTGTATCTCAATTTCAGTGAGAATGCTATTAATACTCCAGTGCTCACAGAAGAGAGCACCCTCTTAAGCTACATGCCCCCCAACTCCCTCACAATCACCACCATTTACAGACTGAGCTTAACCCCTAAACACTCCATTTGAAGGTACCACTTGGGTCTTACTGTGAAATTATAGACCCAATGGATCTGTAATTGGTATCTGCCATCACATAAGCTGCCCTCTTATATAGCTTGTACTTTTCCACATGTGGTGGGTTGAACATGACAGAAATTCAACTATATGATCAACTCTAGACATAAATATTGCTCTAAAAGTAAAATTGCCTTATTATCTGACACCAGAAGAGAAAGTTTTAGAAATTAATGTGTGAAAGAATAGGAAAAGCTGCGAGACAGCAGTCATGGCAGTGATACCATTTCAGAATGTTTTCAAATTCTCACATAAAAATGACAATAATTAGAAAAAAATTTTTAACTCATAGACAATATTTTCAAACAAACTAGCTGATAAGGCATCCCTAGGAAGCCAAAAATACAAGTGAGTGGGGGAAAATAACTCTGGGATCTACATAATACCAGCTTATGGGAGAAAGTAGGAAGGGGGATTAGGGTCTGAAGGACTAAAGAATGTTGAAGTAGCCAAGGTGTTCCCCTGAGATAAGGACAGATGGAGGTGAGAACATCAGCTGAAACTTCAATAGGAAATGTCCTCAACAGGAAATGAGGAGAAGGACCACTGGTAATAACACAAAAAGGTCTAGAGAAGCTGAGACCCTATGGACTCCCAAACTTGAAATACCAGAGCTCTTCCAGGACAAGTTTCCACAATTTAGAAAAACTGCTAGGAATGAAATCAACATTGAACAGGATGGGGACCACAAATATTCAGGAAAGACAGGGTCCAAATTAAAGGGGAGAGAGAAACAGAACCAAGAAATTGCATAAACCAACCTACCACACTCTTGAACACTTTGTGGAACCAGTACACAAGGGAGGTCTGTGACCCTACATAAGCTATACTGAACTCCACCTTCTCCTAAAAAGTTCAAGACAATTTCACATAAAAACAAGCAATCAAAAATTTTCAAAGCCACATGCTGTGGAAAAATTAATACCATGACAAACTAAGAAAACAAATAAGAAGCCTACAGAATAACATGCCTACAGAAAAAGTAATCATGGCAGAAAGACATACCTACAGAACGGGCTAAAATTTTGAATTTTCTAATTCAAAAATGATATAAAAGACATTAAGAAAAAAGATAAAACACAGGAAAAGAACAGAATTAGAAAAACACAGAAATAATGTTACAATTAAACAGTCAACTAGTGCAATGGCACCCAATCGTAGTTGTGAAATATTTCCCAAAAAAGAAAACAGGGCAATCCGGAGATGTGGATGATTCCAAGTCTGGGGCTGGAAATGTGAGGAAGGATTTGGAAATATTTTATTAAACCAGATACTGAGATAGCTATCAAAGACTATAAGGATCAAGTCAAAAAAAAAAAAAAACTTAGGAGCTATCTTGAGAGGCTCCCACAGTCAAAGATGGGGCAATTTGAGTTTCAAAAGAATCATAATTGCAACTAATTGAAACCCATCAGATATCTTTAAATCCATGACCATATAATATTTTAAATGTAATCTGTCTCCTCTGAATGATGAGGATGATAGCCAGTTCATTGCCTTGAAATTGTGTATGTAAGGCACAAAAGAATATTTATCCTGTGCTACCTATATGAACTTGACCACTATATAACCAAAGAGTGAGTCTTCCCGGTAAAGAGTCTGCAGCAATACAGGAGATGCAGGAGACACCAGTTTGATCCCTGGGTCAGGAAGATTCCTCGGAGAAGAGCAGGCAACCCACTCCAGTATTCTTGCCTGGAGAATCCTATGGACAGAGGAGCCTGGTGGGCTATAGTCCACAGGGTCACAGAGTCGAACACGACTAAGCAACTCAGCACACACACACAGAGAGTAGATGATAATTATCTCTTTGTAAAAATATTCAGATTAATAAATGAAAGATAAATAACACATTAGAATAGCACGATTTTGCAACCTCACTGAAATTAATGGATCTAGCCATTGAGAAACAGTAGCTTTTCATATCATGGAAATGCAGAAAGCCATGCGTTCCTGAAGAAAAGATCACACCATCCTCTTTGTGTTTGTCAAAGAATTCAGCCTGAATTTGATCAAACAGCTGGATTCATATGCCAGTTTGTAGGATATATAATGGACAGAAAAACATATTGATCCATACCAAAAACATGCCATCAGCAAAACCCAAAATGTGTGAAATTCTATACGTCAAAAGAAGCAAATTGTAGGAAAAGAGGAAGAGGATTGAGGGGGGACCAGTAAAATAAAAGAGACCTTTAAATATATTATTTTAAATTTTTACTGAAGCATAGTTGATTTGGGGTGGTAACCTGCCTGCCAATGCAGGAGACATAAGACAGACATTTGATCCAGGGTCGGGCAGATCCCATGGAAGAGGATGTGGCAACCCACTCCAGTATTCTTGCCTGAAAAATCCCATGGAAAGAGGAACCTGGTGGGCTACAGTCCATGGGATCACAAAGAGCTGGACACGACTGAAGGGACTTAGCCTGCAGCGCACATAGTTGATTTACAGTATTAGTTTCAGGTGTACAGTGTAGTGATTCAGTATTTTTATAGAGTACACTCCATTTAGTTATTTTAAAATATTGGCTATATTCCTTGTGCTGTAAATATATTTATTTACATACATATTTACATGCTGTAAATATATTTATTATATACTTATTTATTTTGTACATAGTGGTTTGTACCTTGTATTCCCCTACCCCAATATTACCCCTCCCCCCTCCCTCTCACCACTGGTAACCACTAGCTTGATCTCTATATATGTTTCTTTTTTGTTCTATTAATTTATTTGCTTTATTTTTAGATTCTACATATATATGATGACATACAGTATTTGTATTTCTCTATCTGACTTATTTCACTAAGCATAATACCCTCCAGGTTCATCTAGATTTTTGCAAATCGCAAAATTTCATTCCTTTTTTGTCTGACTAATATTCCTTTTAGTCATATACCATACCACATTTTCTGTTGATGGAGATTAAGGTTGCTTCCATATTTTGGCTGTTGTAAATACTACTGCTCTGAATATTGGGGTGTATATATATTTTTGAATTAGTGTTTTTGTCTTCTTAGGCTATATACCCAGGAGTAGAATTGCCAGATCATCTAATAGTTCTGGACTTCCCCGGTGGCTCAGCAGTAAAAATTCACCTGTAATTGGGAGATGTGGGTTTGATCCCTGGGTCAGGAAGATCCCCTGGAGGGGGATACCCACTCGAGTATTCTTGCCTGGGAAATCCCATGGATGAAAGAGCCTGGCAGGCTGAAGTCCATAGGGTCACAAAGAGTCAGACACGACTGAAGCGACTGAGCATGCACATGATGGTTCTATTTTTAGGTTATAGAGGGACCTACATACTGTTCTCCAGGGTGGCTGAACCAATTTACATTCCCACTAACAGTGTACTATGGCTCCGTTTTCTCCACATCCTTACCAACATTTGTTATTTGTAGACTTTTTGATGATAGCCATTCTGACAGGTGCAAGGTGATATCTCACTGTGATTTTGATTTGCGTTTCCCTGACAATTATCAATGTTGAGCATCTTTTTATATGCCTGTTGTCCATCTGTATGACCTGTATGTCTTTGGAAGAATGCTTCTTCTGCCCATTTTATTATCAGGTTTTTTTTTGTTTTTTTAGTTACATGAGTTGTTTATATATTTTGGATATTAACCCCTTATCAGTCATTTAATTGCCAAATTATTTTCTCCCACTCAGTAGGTTGTCTTTTTGTTTTGTCAATAGATCCCTTTGATGTGTAAAAGCTTTTCATTTTAATTAGGTCTTATTTATTTTTGCTTTTGTTTCCTTTGCCTTAGGAGACAGATCCAAAAAATATTGCTATAATTTATGTTAAAGAATATTCTGCCTATATTCTTTTCTAGGAGTTTTATGCTTTCTGGTCTTACATTTAGATCTTTAATCCATTTGAGTTTATTTTCATATAAAGGTGTGAGAGGTGTGAAGTGTGAGAAAATGCATTAATTTCATTCTTTTACCCCAGTTGTTCAGTTTTCTCAACACCACTTATTGAAAAGACGGTCTTTTTTCCATTGTATATCCTCCTTTGTAACAGATTAATTGTCCATAAGTACATGGGTTTATTTCTGGGCTCTGTGTTCTTTCGTTGATTTATATGTCTGTTTTTGTGCCAATACCATACTGTTTTGATGACTGTAGCTTTATAGATAATCTGAAGCCAGGGAGTGTGATACCTCCAGCTTTGTTCTTTTTAATCAAGATTGTTTTGGCTATTCAGGGTCTTTTGTGGCTCCATACACATTTTAGGATTATTTGTTCTAGTTCTGTGAAAAATGTTAGGGTATTTTGATAGAGATTGCATTAAATCTTTAGACTGCTTTGGGTGGTATGGACATTTTAACAATATTAATTCTTCCAATGCATGGACACAAGATATCTTTCCATTTCTTTGTATAATCGTCAACTTCCTTCATCAGTGTTTTATAGTTTTCAGAGTATAGGTCATTCTCCACCTTGATTAAGTTTACTCTCAGCTGTTTTATTCTTTTTGATGCAACTTTAAACAGGATTATCTTCTCACTTTCTGATAGCCCATTATTAGTACATAGAAAAGCAACAGATTTCTATATATTAATCTTGTATCTTGAAACTTTACACATCAGTTTTTTTTTACATTTCTCGAGATAAATCTTGCAAAACATAAGTTTCCAATGTGGATGTGCACTTACTCATAAGATGGTGGCTCTATTGTTGTTTAGTTGCTAAATTGTATTTGACTCTTTTGCAACCCCATGCACTGTAGCCAGCCAGGCTCCTCTCTCCATGGGATTTCCCAGGCAAAAATACTGGAGTGGGTTGCCATTTCCTTCTCCATACACATCAACTTTTAATGGGAAATACTAAGCTATTGTTTCTAGATACACCCAGTTGTATAATAAAACCACATATACATGCAAAGAAGAATTATTATAAAAAGAAAAGGTGGTTAATTTTAAGGGGAAAGAGAATGTTGAGGGAGAATTTCAGAGGATGACTGGCAAAGTTCTATATCTTGATCTGGTTAGTGACAGAATCATGTTTACCTTATAATAATGCACCAGGATGCACATTTGGTTTTTTTGTGTGGTTTTCTGTATATGTATTTCATTTTGAAATAAAAAGATTTTAAAAGTAATATTTATACTCATATTGCTATCAATTTTGGCATACTTTCATTGCATTTCTTCTCACCTACCTCTACTCACCCCCGAACTTACATCTACATCACTCTGGGGGGTCCAGTACCAACATAAAGAAACTCCTTCTCAATTTCTGGATAGTAAAGTAATTGAAACCTCAGGGTAGGATGTATAAGTCACTCTACATGAAATTTTTGTGGTGTTTATGGATCTAAAAGTTTATTATAAACCATTTGCATCACAGAAATATAGGGACATTATTTTGAGAACAATGGCAGAAGGTTTCAGAGTACTGGGAATTGGGAGGCATTACTTTGTGAACATTCTTGACAGGCTTTGGGTATCTAACACTGGTGCATATGACATGTTCCCTGGGTTCTTTTGAGACCAGATTACAGGAATTTTTTTTTCCCTTTTGCATTTGCCCCTACCTGGACTGAATCTGATTTTTCAGCTTTTGGTAAGAATAACAATAAAATCTGGAAAGCCTGTCTATCTTGAAGACAAGTCTAGACAAGTAATTAGGTTACATGCCCGAAACATTTCACAATAGTAATATAAGGTGACATGCTAGAGAGGCATAAAGAATAATCCTATTATATTTACATGCAGATATTGCCCTTGGGGCTGGCCTAATTAGTCCCGTTAATCACTATGGCCCTTTCAGCGCTAAGCTGGTGAAAAGCTAAACCTAATTAATACTCTCTACGGCCAAGCAGAGTTTCAGTTATAGTGGAGCCTAGGCTCACAGCTGTCAGAGAAATATTGCTGCATTATTTTTCCTTTCCTTCCATCATCTTTGCGCAATTCTCCCCTTCCCAGGTTATGAGCATATAAGCAACTTGAAGGCAAAAACTGTCTCATCATCTTCATATTCTACCTACACTTAGCACCCTGAACTACACAAAGCAGAGACATGGTGTTGTTACCCATTCAATTCCTTTGTTACAGAAAAAAAAAAATTATCTGCAAGGGAAGTAGGCAATTAAACTAGAATGGGCTTTAGCTTTGACTTTTGCTTCTTAATTTTCAACTTAGGTAGAATTTACATATGGTGAAATACATAGATTTTAGGACTATAGTTTGATAAATTGTAATAGGTGGATACAACTGTGTAACCCAAATACCTAGCACAATATAGAATATTAGCATGACCCCATAATATTGCCTTGTGCCCCTCCAGTCTGCACTGGCCCTCAGAAGCAACCTCAGTTGTAACATTGCCATAGATTATTTTGGCAAATTCTGGAACTTCAGATATGAATGGAATGATGCAACATGTTTTCTTTTGCATCTGGCTGTGTAACACAACATGACATTTTTTTTATAGTCATCAGTGTTGTGTATATAAGGAACTCATTCTTCTTTATGCTGAAGAAGCTGAAGTTGAATGGTTCTATGAAGACCATTCCCTGGTAGCTCAGAAGTTAAAGCGTCTGCCTGGAATGCAGGAGACCCAGGTTCGATCCCTGGGTCGGGAAGATCCCCTGGAGAAGGACATGGCAACCCACTCCAGTACTCTTGCCTGGAGAATCCCATGGAGGGAGGAGCCTGGTAGGCTACAGTCCATGGGGTTGCAAAGAGTAGGACACGACTGAGCGACTCCACTTCACTTTATGAAGACCTACAAGACCTTTTAGAACTAACACCCAAAAAAGATGTCCTTTTCATTAAAGGGGAATGGAATGTAAAAGTAGGAAGTCAAGAAACACCTGGGGTAACAGGCAAATTTGGCCTTGGAATATGGAATGAAGTAGGGCAAAGGCTAATAGAGTTTTGCCAAGAGAATGCACTGGTCATAGCAAACACCCTCTTCCAACAACACAAGAGAAGACTCTACACACAGACATCACCAGATGGTCAATACCAAAATCAGACTGATTATATTCTTTGCAGCCAAAGATGGAGAAGCTCCATACAGTCAGCAAAAATAAGACCCGGAGCTGACTGTGGCTCAGAACATGAACTCCTTATTGCCAAATTCAGACTTAAATTGAAGAAAGTAGGGAAAACCACTAGACCATTCAGGTATGACCTAAATCAAATTCCTTATGATTATACAGTGGAAGTAAGAAGTAGATTTAAGGGACTAGACCTGATAGATAGAGTGCCTGATGAACTATGGATGGAGGTTCGTGACATTGTACAGGAGACAGGGATCAAGACCATCCCCATGGAAAAGAAATGCAAAAAAGAAAAATGGATGTCTGGGGAGGCCTTACAAATAGCTGTGAAAAGAAGAGAAGCAAAAAGCAAAGGAGAAAAGGAAAGATATAAGCATCTGAATGCAGAGATCCAAAGAATAGCAAGAAGAGATAAGAAAGCCTTCCTCAGTGATCAGTGCAAAGAAATAGAGGAAAACAACAGAATAGGAAAGACTAGAGATCTCTTCAAGAAAATTAGAGATACCAAGGGGACATTTCATGCAAAGATGGGCTTGATAAAGGACAGAAATGTTATGGACCTAACAGAAGGAGAAGATATTAAGAAGAGGTGGCAAGAATACACAGAAGAACTGTACAAAAAGATCTTCACGACCCAGATAATCATGATGATGTGATCACTCACCTAGAGCCAGACATCCTAGAATGTGAAGTCAAGTGGGCCTTAGTAAGCATCAATACAAACAAAGCTAGTGGAGGTGATGGAATTCCAGTGGAGTTATTTCAAATCCTGAAAGATGATGCTGTGAAAGTGCTGCACTCAATATGCCAGCAAATTTGGAAAACTCAACAGTGGCCACAGGACTGGAAAAGGTCAGTTTTCATTCCAATCCCAAAGAAAGGCAATGCCAAAGAATGCTCAAACTACCACACAATTGCACTCATCTCACACGCTAGTAAAGTAATGCTCAAAATTCTCCAA
The DNA here is from genome assembly GCF_029378745.1 of Bos indicus. Lineage (NCBI taxonomy): Eukaryota > Metazoa > Chordata > Mammalia > Artiodactyla > Bovidae > Bos > Bos indicus. The sequence goes on from NC_091789.1 coordinate 139,354,172, forward strand.
GCCAGGCTTCAGCAATACGTGAACTTCTAGATGCTCAAGCTGGTTTTAGAAAAGGCAGAGGAACCAGAGATCAAATTGCCAACATCCGCTGGATCATGGAAAAAGCAAGAGAGTTCCAGAAAAAAACATCTATTTCTGCTTTATTGACTATGCCAAAGCCTTTGACTCTATGGATCACAATAAACTGTGGAAAATTCTGAAAGAGATGGGAATACCAGACCACCTGACCTGCCTCTTGAGAAACCTATATGCAGGTCAGGAAGCCACAGTTAGAACTGGATATGGAACAACAGACTGGTTCCAAATAGGAAAAGAAGTACGTCAAGGCTGTATATTGTCACCCTGCTTATTTAACTTATATGCAGAGTACATCATGAGAAACGCTGGACTAGAAGAAGCACAAGCTGGAATCAAGATTTCTGGAAGAAATATCAATAACCTCAGATATGCAGATGACACCACCCTTATGGCAGAAAGTGAAGAGGAACTAAAAAGCCTCTTGATGAAAGTGAAAGAGGAAAATGAAAAGGTTGGCTTAAAGCTCAACATTCAGAAAACTAAGATCATGGCATCTTGTCCCATCACTTCATGGGAAATAGATGGGGAAACAGTGGAAACAGTGTCATACTTTATTTTGGGGGGCTCCAAAATCACTGCATATGGTGATTGCAGCCATGTAAAGTTGTCATGTTCTTTTACTTTCCCACAAAACAATCTATGCAGCCTCAGTTACTCAGTGCCCTCTTTGAATGTTCATGAGTGTGCATAAAAGGAAAGTTATGACCAACCTAGATAGCATATTCAAAAGCAGAGACATTACTTTGCCAACAAAGGTCCATCTAGTCAAAGCTATGTTTTTTCCAGCGGTCATGTATGGATGTGAGAGTTGGACTGTGATGAAAGCTGAGCGCCGAAGAATTGATGCTTTTGAACTGTGGTGTTGGAGAAGACTCTTGAGAGTCCCTTGGACTGCAAGGAGATCCAACCAGTCCATTCTAAAGGAGATCAGTCCTGGGCGTTCTTTGGAAGGACTGATGTTAAAGCTGAAACTCCAATACTTTGGCCACCTCCTGCGAAGAGTTGGCTCATCGGAAAAGACTCTGATGCTGGGAGGGATTGGGGGCAGGAGGAGAAGGGGACGACAGAGGATGAGATGGCTGGATGGCATCACCGATTTGATGGACTTGAGTTTGAGTGAACTCTGGGAGTTGGTGATGGACAGGGAGGCCTGGCGTGCTGCAGTTCATGGGGTCACAAAGAGTCAGACATGACTGAGCAACTCAACTGAACTGAACTGAACTGAGAAGTCTATTATACAGATTTAAGACAATTTGTTTTATCCTTTCTTTTGTTGATGAACATTTGACTGTTTTCAGTTTAAGGCTGTAATGAATAAACCTGCTATGAACATTCTTGAAAAAGTCATTCTGTGAATGTGTTTTCATTCCTCGAGTAGATACCTAGGAGTGGGATTACTGGGTCGTAGAGTAGGTGTAGGCAATGGCACCCCACTCCAGTACTCTTGCCTGGAAAATCCCATGGACGGAGGAGCCTGCTAGGCTGCAGTCCATGGGGTCGCTAAGAGTCGGACACGACTGAGAGACTTCACTTTCACTTTTCGCTTTCATGCATTGGAGAAGGAGATGGCAACCAACTCCAGTGTTCTTGCCTGGAGAATCCCAGGGACGGGGGAGCCTGGTGGGCTACCATCTATGGGGTCGCACAGAGTCAGACACGACTGAAGCGACTTAGCAGCAGCAGCGGCAGAGTAGGTGTATGTTTGACTTTGTAAAAAACTGCCAATTGTGTAAAGTTGTCATGTTCTTTTACTTTCCCACAAAACAATCTATGCCAGCCCCAGTTGCTCAATGCCCTCTTTGAATGTTCATGAGTGTGCAGTAGAATCTTAGCGTGAATGTAATTTGTATTTTCCTCATAATGAAAGATGGTGATCAAGCTCTCATGTACATATTGGCCAACTGTATAGCCTCTTTGTGAATTGTCTCATTTTTTAATTTATTTTTATTTCATTGTTTATTTTTGAGTTATGAGAGCTCATTCTAGATCTTGGATGTTAGTTTTCATCTGATATATATTTGGTAAATATGTCTTCCCCCTCTGTAGCTTGCCTATTCGTTTGCTAAATACTGTCTTTGAGAAGCAGCAGTTTTTACCTTTGATGAAGTTCCATTTATCAATTTTTTTTCTTTTATGGTTAGTGTTGTCTGTGTCCTGTCTGAAAAATCTTTGTCTATCCCATCATCACAAAGACATTCTTCTATTTGTTCCTGTGTCTCTGTCATCTCCCACATTCCCAGCAGCTATTCTCTGCTAGAGCTTGTAGTCTTGCCCTATGCCTGTGCAGCTTGTATTTGACTAAAGGGGTCACCTCTACAGATTTCTGCAACTCCTGCTCTGCTCAGGTCCCTCTATCCAGCAAAGTCCAGCCAATTTAGCAATTTTGATATCTGATCTCTGTTTCCTGAACCCCAACAAGACTGCTGTTCTCTGTCTGGGTTACTTCCCTGCTGTAGTTTGAAAAGTTTACTCAAGCAAAAAAACCGAGCAAATATGAGGCTTACCTCATGCATCTCCTTCTCTCAAAGATCAAAAACCCCCTGTTTTGTCTACTGCTTCCAACCAGTTACTTCATGTATTTTGTGCAGCTTGATAGTTGTTTATGCTGAAAAGATAAATCCAGTAGCCATAATTCTGCCATGATCAAAACCAGTCTTTAATTTTTATGTTTTTATATTGTTAAAGATTTCTTGGAGGATGCATGTAAAAGCCCTTGCGAATCAATTCTGATAGCTTTAATGTGGTTGCCCTCTGCCATGTATTTTGAGTCATACACACCTTTGAGAATCCAATGCAATATTTTTTTTCTTCTTTTTTTCCCAGTGCAATCTTAAGAAACTTTCTCCAGAAAAATACATGCATGGTCACATTTTACAGGCAATTCCAGAGATTTCATTGATTCCCTGAAGCCCAGCTGTGAACGACTGCTATAAACAGACTGAGAATTAAGAATCTCTGTTCAGTATTATTTCTATAGCTCACATGTGTGGTTGTTTTTGTTTTATTTCCAAAAATGAAAACAAGATGATAATAGCCAACATAGAAAGTTTGGATAAATTTTATAGGATGTAAATAGGCTTGGATATGGAGCAAATATATTTCTATGCACACCTCAACAGGTTTGTGATTCACTATCTGAGCTTAGGAAAAGGCTTAAAAGGCTTTTTCTAAGGGAACCTAAATTTTATACCCACCATACTATACCCTTTGCACTTGTGTCTGAAAAATGGATTCAATTGATTTTTGTAGAGAAATCAATTGTTTTTATAGTTAAAATGATTGGTCATTATATAGTCAACCTATTCAGTTATGTGCTTATGAGTCTTCTTATGAATTGTAAATGTAAATACAGCAATAAGATGCAATTCAAAACTGTACAACAGATTCCCACCCTTTTCACATCAGTTTCTCCAGAAGCCAATTCTGAGATAAGGCCTCAAATGCAAGAAGTATATTTGGGAGGTAGTTTCGAGGACCATAGGGCTTCCCTGGTGGCTTAGATGATAAAAAATTCACCTGCAGCACAGGAGACGTGGGTTCAGTCCCTGGGTTGGGAGGATCCCCTGGAGAAGGGAATGGCTACCCATTCCACTATTTTTGCCTGAAGAATCCTATGGACAGAGGAACCTGGTGGGCTACAGTCCATGGGGTCACAAAGAGTCAGACACGACTGAGTGGCTAACACTTTCACTTTCACTTCTTTCAAGGAACGTTCGAAGCAGAGAGGAAAGTAACATGGGATGGGGAGAAAGCCAAGAAAGGGATTATGGTGAAGCAAGTTACTGCTTTGGAAAGCTAGAGCTTAATCCCACTGGGGAGCTCTGGGAGCCAGTCTAAAACACACACCTCAGAAATAGCACATCTGAAGGGCAAGAGAGTTGGAATATCTATCTGCCAATTCCCATTAGATATTGGTTGAAGGCTGTACCTAGAGGATGTTAATTCTCCAGCATGCCTAGCCTACTGTATGTGGGCAGACAGAAGGGATTCAGTGGCCAGAGAGATCCATAAAAGATCACCAGTGCTGACAGTTGAAAGTCAAGCTGTCTTATACATCAGTGCCAAGGTGATGCAAGCAGGACTCTAAGAGCAGCTGCTATTTCCTTCAAGCCAAAACGATAACTAGCCCTGGTGACACTTAGAGTAAATAGCAAGATTTCCCCCCATTTTATAGTTTCATTTTGTTCTACAGGATGATGGATTCTTTTCCTGGAGTCCCCAAAACTTGATATCTGTCTAGTAACATGGGCTCCCTAATATGTTGTGCTTAGAAAATAGCATTCAAATTTGCTGATTTGCTTTGGTTTGTACATTACTTCCCTCAGGCTATGACAGCTAGAGCATCATCAGAATATGTTTTAATAATAAATGGAGTCTCTGCAAACATAATTAATTTTCTCTCATATAGTTTTTTTTTTTTCTTGTGTGATGTCAGCATAGGATTCTAAATGACAAAGATAAACATAATCTTGATGGAGACTGCTTTAGTTCATCGTCTAAACTGAAATCTAGAGTAACTTCAGGGGGAAAATGTTTGCCTAGAGTGCTTTGCTTCCTTTGAAATAGCTCTCTAATAATGGTGAATGTTCTTTGAGTGCCAGGCTCTATTAGAAGCACTTTATGTGTATTAATTCATTTAAGATTCATACAGCCCAGGAGCTTTGTACTATCATCAGTCATATATTATAATTAAAGACAAAGAGGCTAATAAAAATTATTTCCCTTATATAGTAAAGCCACAGAAATGATAAGTAGAAGTTTTGTAATTGAATTCCTCCTAATAACCATAGCCCATTTTTTCCCATCTGCATGTCAACCAGCATGAGGTAACTATCATCCAGCAAAGTAAATCTAGAGATGACTTGCTCTTTCTTCTTAAACTTTTGCCAGACATAGATTCGAGCTGGGGTTTTTTTAATGAACTTCCAAAAAATCTTATAGATCATTTCAGAATCTTGATATACTTAATGATGGAGGCTGTTCCCACAGATATTTGGCAAACCAAAGTAATGTGCTCTAAACATAGGTCAACAAACTTTCTCTATAAAGGATCAGATCATAAATGTTTTCAACCTTACCAGCTCTATGTAGCCTGAAAATAATCATAGACCATACATAAACAAATTGGCATATCTGTGTGCCAATAAAGTTTTATTTACAAACACCAGCAGCACGCTGGATTTTGCCCACAGTCTAAGTTTGCCAACCCCTGCTCTAGAAACATAGAATACCAAGTATATTCATCAATAACTGCCCATGAATTCCACTTTCAGAAAGCTTTGAATGTGTAAAACCATTATTACACAATTTCTAGGAAAGTTATGTGAAGTTAAAACTAGAGGGGACTTTGAGACTGAGACGTCCTAGTCCAATGAGGAAATTAATATGAAAGACATTCCCACTTGATTTTCTTTTTCTGTGTAAAAGCTTCTTTTAGTGCCCCTTAGCTTTGTTAATAAGTGTTAACTAGTAAAGGGAAGACTGTGAGACTTAGGAAGAGAATATTCGGGGGAAATGAATGCTTTCCTTGTTAAAATAAGGCATAACCTCAGAGTTCAATAAAGTTCTTCAGATTAATTAAATGGGAAAACCAATAATAAAGAATTAGGATCAAGTAAAGAATGTCAACCCTGAATACTCGTTGGAAGGACTGATGTGGAAGCTGAAACTCCAGTATTTTGGTCATCTGATGCGAACAGCTGACTGTTTGGAAAAGTACCTGATGCTGGGAAATATTGAGGGCAGAAGGAGAAGAGGGTGTCAGAGGATAAGGTGACTGGATGGCATCACCAATACAATGGACGTGAACTTGGGCAAACTTTGAGAGATGGTGAGGGACGGAGGCCAGGCATGCTGCAGTGTATGGGGTCATGGAGTCGGACACGACTGGTGACTGAACAACAACAAAGAATGCCAATAAAACAACCTTTACTTTCTTGTGCAGAAGAGAAAAGAAAAATCATACCATTTATAAATTTAACTTTTGTTCATTTTTCTTACAATAAAATCAGGTGAGTATATTACTTTTTGGAGGTAACTAGATGACATATACGTCTACCTAATTTGAAAGATATTTTATTTTCTGGAAAAGAACTTAGATGTAAGAAAAATTGACTCAATTATATGTAAAAAGTTATAATGGAGGCATACTGAACTGAAAGAGACCCTAGACCCTAGTTATTGCAGTTATTAGTTATTTTACAAATGGAGACTTGAGGCTCAAGTTCACTGTGATGCCAAAGATCAACCAGTTAGAATGAAGCTGGGATAGAAGGCGCATGCATTGGTGAGAGTCACATTCCAATTTTAGAGCCAAGAGGGTTCAATTCCAGCTCTGCTACTTGTAACTTTCTTTCAGGAAGTTACTTAAACTCTCTGAGTCTCCATTATATTATCTGCGAACTGGGGATGACTACTGAGCGTTCAAGGTTTTGTAGTGATTAAATGAAATACCCAGTATAAAGTTCCAGGTCCCTAGTAGTGGCTTAATAAATGATAGCTATCATATTCCATTGGATAATTATGTATTGAGAAATAATATATGTAAGGTCTCCATCAAGGAATGGGGATGAAAAGATAAATAAGACAAAATCCTCATCCTAGACATGTTCATAGGAAACAGACCCATGAAGAGATGATTGGTAATATACATAGTCTGTGATAAGGACTAAAACTGAGATATTCTTTAGTGCTATGAGAATATAGGAGATGGAGCCTTTAGAACTATGCTATCCAATCCAATATCTATTAGCTGTATGTAGCTATTAAGTACTTGAAATGTGGCTAATTCAAACTGAGATGTGCTAGGAATGTAAAATACAGGATTTTGAAGACATAATACATCCCACCCCCCACACACACAAAAAGCAAAATATCTGATAAATAACTTTCTAGGCAGAGTTCATGTTAAAATGAAATATTTAGATAATAAAGGCCAAATCCTGTCTCTCCACCATTCTAAGTCTGGTAAAGAAGACAGGCAAACAATTGATATAATGCAATATTAGAAGAGCAATAGGAGATGTATACACAGGGGGGAAAGCTGTGGGCCTGTGTCACACATGATATGACATTTGAGCTAGCTCTGCAGGCTGCATAATTCCCCGGATAAAGGAGGGAGGAAGAGCCCTCCAGCTAGCCAAACAGAAAAGGTGGGAGTGAAGACATGGAAAGAACAAGAAGTTGTTTCTTTTACCAGTTTTCTCAGATGTCCTTGAACCCACTGTGAAGAATGAAGTGCTGTTTGCAAGTCCCTTCCATAGTTTAGTTATTCAAGCAATATTTATTCAGCATCAAATAATATATTAGCTAGTATTTATTGAGTTCTTATAATGTGCCAGACACAAAGTGCTTTTCATTTAATCCTCAAAGTAATTCAATGAGCTAGAAAACATCCCATTTATAGGTGAGGAAACTGAAGATTACAAAGATTAGTCACTTGCCCAAGATTATGCCATTAAAAAAAGGCAGAGATGGAATTACAGTTCTGCCTGATACCAAATTCATGAGAATACAGCCTCCCTGCCTTGTCTATACCTCCCAGCAGGCCTTGAGCAGGAAAAAAGCAGAAAGGTCACAGTATAGCCAGAGGGGGCAACTCCAACTGTGGTCACCTGGGATGTGACAGCCAGTGTTCATCCTAAAAACAGCTCTATGTAAAGCACATTTTGAAAAAGCGGAGGACCCAACAGAGAATTTTCTGTGGAGATGCTTAGAGTTGCCAGAAATGGTCCTGGAGGGTAGAACTCTAGAGAGCAGCCAAGAGAAGCAGCTTGTGGCTGCCAGAGGGAAAGCTGCCCTTACCCAAAGCATCTCTGTTTCTGGAAGCTACTGTGAGCAGAGATGGCTGCTGAGGCTGCTACTAATAGAAGGGCAGGCTTGGGGGACATCGTAATCAAAGGCTTACTGACCTCTGCCATCTCGAGAGAAAACTGTCTTGACATCAGTGTGAAAAACTGACTCCACTGATCTTTTAGTAGTCTGCTTCCTAAAGATATGAAACAAAGTTCCCTACCTGTAAGTCTGGTGAGATTGGTCCCCAGAACTTCTGAGTGGGGGTTTCTTAGACCAACAATATGGAAAAATAGAAGAGAATTGTGTCAGAGAAGGGGAGAGATGGACTATGAGCCAACTAGGAAAATACAGGGTTACATGTTTGTGGCATATAAGGGAATCATCTATCTATAGGCTTAACCCAAATAAATAGTTTTACTCCAATGACAGTTTTCACTTTTAAATATATACGACTCGTATATATATTCGATTCATATTTATACAAATATATGTGGAATTTGGGATTTCCCTGGTACCAGATAGTGACCAAAAAGATTTGAGTCACACTGAGAATAAGATTATTTTAAATTTTATGGAAGTATAGTTAATTAACAATGTTGTGGTAATTTTTGCTCAACAGCAAAGTGATTCAGTTACACATATATCTACATTCTTTTTCATAGTCTCTTCCATTATGGTTTATCATAGGATATCAATTATAGTTCCCTGTGGTATACAGTAGAACCTTATCATTTATCCATTCAATATATAATAGTTTGAATCTGCTAACACCAAACTCCCAATCCTTCCCTCTCCCATCCCCTTTCCCCTTTGGCAACCACAAGTCTGTTCCCTATGTCTATGAATCTATTGCAGTTTCATAAAAGTTCCTTTGTGTCATATGTTAGATTCCACATACAAGTGATATCATATGGTATTTGTCTTTCTCTTTCTGACTCACTTCACTCAGTATGATAATCTCTAGGTCTATCCATGTTGCTGCAAATGGCATTATTTCATTCTTTTTTATGGCTGAATAGTATTCCTTTGTGTGTCTATATACATGTGTGTGTGTATATATATATATATATATACACACCACATTTTCTTTATCCAATCATCTATCAATGGACATTTAGGTTGTTTCCATGTTTTGGCTATTGTAAATAGTGCTGCTATAAACATTGGGGTGCATGTATCTTTTCAAATTATAGTTTTGTCCAATTATAAATATATGCCCAGGAGTGGGATTGCTGGATCATATGGAAATTCCATTTTTAATTTTTTGAGAAACCACCATACTGTTCTCCACTATGGCTGCACCAATTTACATTCCCACCAACAGTGTAGGAGGGTTCCCTTTTTTCCACACCCTCTCTAGCATTTATTATTTGTAGACTTTTTATAGTTTAGTTTATTTATTTATTTTGGCTGTGCTGGGTCTTCATTGCTGTGCAGGCTTTTCTCAGTTGCAATGAGCAGGGGGAGCTACCCTCTAGTTGTGGTGTGTGGGCTTCGCACTGTGGTGGCTTCTCTTGTGGAGCACAGGTTCAAGGTGAGCAGGCTTCAGTAGTCGCGGCACATGGCCTCAATAGTTGTGGCTCCCGGGCTCTAGAGCACATGGCCTCAGTTCTTGTGGCCCACAGGCTCATTTGCTCCATGGTATGTGGAATCCTCCCAGATCAGGGATCAAATCCATGTCTCCTGCATTGGCAGGCAGACTCTTCACCACTGAGCCACAAGGGAAGCCCTATTTGTAGACTTTTTAATGATGGTGGGGGAATCAGATTCTTGAACAGAAGTTTAGTACATTTGACTATACTTGTGCCAGGCTGTATAGAGAGTCTGAGAACTCAAGTCTCAAAGAAGACTGTCTGGCCTCAGTTCCAGGCTTTTCCATCCTATAGCCATTTGACCATTAATGATGACTCCTCACTTCACTGAGAGCAGAAATATTCGTCTGTTGTGTTCTCTATGGAATCTCCAGTGCCCCGTATATGCCTAGCATGTTGTCATTACTCAATCAAAATCTGTTGAACTAAACTACACTGGAATAGTATCATCAGAATCATTCTTGTCAAATATTTATTAAGCCCCCTGTATAGTATGGTGCACTTGATATTGGGAAATTCAGAATCAAGGCAAAAGAATTCCAGCAGACGTTTATCCAGAACCTACAAATAGCTCTTACAACAAAAGAATGAGACAATCCAATTAAAACATGGACAGATTTGAATAGAAATTTTATCAAAGCAAATATAAAAACAGATACCGAAAATATGAAAAAAAGCTCCCTATTATAAGTCATTAGGGAAGTGCACGTTCAGCCCATGATGAAATACCATTTCCTACTTCTACAATGGCTAGAATGGTTGTATTCAATACAGCAGACACTAACAAGTGTGAAGAAACCGGAACTCTCATACACCGCTGGTAGGATGTAAAGTAATACTGCCATTTTGGAAAATAGTTTTGTAGTATCTTAAAAGGTTAAGCACAGGGCTTTCCTGGTGGTTCAGTGGTAAAGAAACCACCTGCCACTGCAGGAGACATGGGTTCGGTCCCCGATCTGGGAAGATCCCACATCCTGCGGAGCAGCTGAGCCCTTGTGTGACAACTATTAATATTGAGCCTATGCTCTAGAGCTGGGGAACCACAACTACTGAAGCCAATTCGCCCAAGAGCCCATGCTCCACAATGAGAGAAGCCGCCTCAATGAGAACCCCGAGCACCACAACTAGAGAAAAGTCCACACAGCAATGAAGACCCAGCACAGCCAAAAATACATCAATCAAATTATCTTTTGAAAAGGTTAAGCATAAATCTACCATATGCCCCAGCAGTTCTACTCCTAAGTATCTACCCAAAAGGAGTGAATATATATGTCCACACAAAGACTTGCATACTGTGAGTGTTGTAACATGAACCCCATGCATAGTTGAATCCACTGATGCTTCACTAAGTTCAGGAGTTTTTCCAAGGTCATAGAGTTAGTCAAGAGCAGAGCTAATGTTTTACCCTTGTCTGGTTCTTCTGTGGCTAAGTTGCTTCAGTCATGTCTGACTCTTTGTGACCCATGGACCATAGCCTGCCAGGCTCCTCTGTCCATGGGATTCTCTAGGCAAGAATACTGGGGTGGGCTGCCATTTCCTTCTCCATGTCTGGTTTTAGGGAGTGTTTTTTCCCTCATTGTATCACAGTGTTCCCCAGATATATACAGATTATTTTTAGATAAGCTATTCTTGGTGTTATTAAAAGTTAAACATTCAAAGCTCATGGTAAGATGGACAAGAGATAAAATTCTATATAAGTTTGTTCTTTTATTCCATAAAGTTCTGTAATAAGACAGTTTTGGTAACTTCTCAGTATTTCTTTCCATTTTCTTATCCACAAAATGGATATATTAATAGCAGCTAATTCCAAAATTATCTGAAGAATTAATGACAGAGGATGAGGTAGTTGGATGTCATCACCAACTCAATGGACACGAGTTTGAGCAAACTCTGGAAGGTAGTAAAGGACAGGGAAGCCTGGCATGCTGCAGTCCATGCAAGCATCCTAAGCCACTTCAGTCGTGTCCAACTCTTTGTGACCCTATGTACCATAGACCCTGCCAGGCTTCTCTGTCCATGGGATTCTCCAGGCATGAATACTGGAGTGAGTTGCCATGCCATCCTCCAGGAGATCTTCCCAAGCCTGGGATTGAACCCGCATTTCCTACATCTTCTGCATTGGCAGGTGGGTTCTTTACCCCTAGTGCCAGCTGCTGTGGTCCATAGGGTCACAAAGAGTCAGACATGACTTAGCAACTGAACAACAAAGTGAATGAGGTAAAATAAGATTAAGTGTATAGCACAATGCCTCACACATGGAAATGTTCAATAATGCTTATTTGTCATTTTAAATGTTGTTTATAAGCCTTATTATTTTCAATTATTTCTCCATGGACATTGAGGAAAGGAAAACAAGTGTCAGCTAATATATGAGGAATCTTCTCAAGAAGATTTAGCTTTAGAAATTGTGGAAAAGTCATAACAGAGCCTTGATGATGTCATATTGGATAGAGGGTAACTGCAAACATGCTGAATATACTTGGGTTGAGAATGTACTCTTGAATAATTTGAAATTATGTCATATTTGTCAGTGTAATGGGGCCACAAAAATGATTTACTTTCCAGCCTTGCTAAAATTTGTCTTCTTAAGCAAGATAAAGCAGTTAAGCAGCAGTAATTACCATCGTAGTTCTCTCAAGTGGATTTTACAGGAAGTGAACCAATAAGAAATAAGCTCTCAATTCTGATTGAAGAGTCATGGTGACAACCCTGCCCTGGGGGAAGGGTTGACAACCCAACCCTGTTCTCTGGACAGGACAAGGGGGCGGGGTTAGAAGAGGGGGACTGTTTACAGAGAGCTCAGCCCCTGTGGGAGGCTAAGACTGCTCTGAATATGACCTGTGGGCACACCTGAGTCCAGGCGGCCCAGATGATGGCCCAAAGAGTCATCCTCTTTATGTGCATCACCAGCTACATCCAGCCAGAAAGGGAAAGAACAAACCAGAATAGTACTGTACCTTGGGATCAGCACAGAGAGAAGGGAAGTATGCTAGTTCACTAGGGCTATCATAACAAAACTCCACAGACTCCATGGCTTCAGCTACAGGAATTTATTTTCACAGTTCTGGAGGCTGGAAATCCCATATCTAGGCGCTGTCAGAGTTGGTTTTTTCTGAGCCCTGTCTCCTTGGCCTGCAAGTGGCTGACCTCTTGCTGCCTCTTCACAGTGTCGTCCCTCTGGGGGGTGTGCATCCCTGCTGTGTCTCTCTGTGTGTCCTAATCTTTTTCTTCTTTTAAAGACACCGGTCAGATTGGATCAAGACCCACTTTAATAGCCCCATTTGAACTGAATCACTTCTCAAAAGACCTTATCTCCAGCTACAATCACACTGGGAGGCGGTACTCCTGTGCCAAAATATCAAATGTATAAAATAATTTTGCATTCTTAATGAATTCAATCAGGCATAGCCATTGGAAATTTGGTTTTTATGTTGAGAGGGAACCCAGAGGGATGGTGATTTCTGTCTGACCTGAAGATGATGCTGTACTCTCCATTTGGTAGAATAGGTGGTGGCCAAAGGGTTAATTCTCCCCTAGAGTCACATAAGAAATTTAAGAAAGATGTCATAAAATATATTTTCTGTGAATCAATATCATTTCTGAAGGAAATTACTTTAACAGAAATGTGTGATATGTTCTCAGAGTCACCAGAGAAGAACAATTGATAGAGGGGGAACTATATATATATATATATATATATATATATATATATATATATATATATATATATAAATCTTTAAACCTGAAATTGCCCCCAGCAGGACTGGAGGGAAGTGATGATATTTTAGGCCAAAGGCCCCAAGCCAATTGTGCTTAAATGATGCACTTGAGGCTTTTTTTTGAAAAGCTGAGTGCCATCATTGGTCATTCTCTAGTTGAATGGACAAGGTGCCCCAAGGCATCTCCCAGACACTTTTTCATTTATACTTTAAAGATAAAAGGCAGCAGCTTCCTCTAACACATTAGATCAAACAGAGAACAGAGGACAACAAGACTGCATTCATCTCCTTCTGTGCTAGGTGACTGGCTCCACTCACTCCATCAGCTCCCTGCTCCAGCAAAGCCTCCACCTCCCCTAGTAATAATAATAGTCATCATCATCATAAAAGAGCTAATGTTCCTTGGGAGCTTACTATGCATCAGGCATTGTTTTAGGCACCTTATGCATATTGTTGAATCATCGTGATAAACCTAGGTATCCAGATATCAGTAATAACAACATCATCCTGTTTTGCAGAGAGGAAAAAGGAGAACAAACAAGTGAAGTGCCTTGAACAAGATCATAAAACTTGTGACAGCTGGGAGCTAGACCCAGCCATCACGGCTGTGGGATCCGGTCGTGTTCCTGCTGCTCTACACGGCCCTGTCAAAGCCTTTTGTTACCTACCAGGACATCAGCCCCAAGTTACAAATCTCAACCCCACCTCCTCCCACTTCTGCCCTCCTTCATAGCAAACAAATGATTCTCCAGACAGCTTTCTTGTAGGTTTATTTTTAAAATAGCATATTTGGATGTTAGTCAGATCTGTTGAAAACATGAAAGTGGGCGACATCTTCCCTCGTTGTGATGCTTGTGTACTTGTCTTAACTCCAGTGGATTTTAAGAACATGGATCCATTTTAAGAATGTGGATCTATTCAACAAAGTCGGCAATTGTATATTGAAAGGAGCCTACTTGGACTGGCTTCTCTTTCTGGGTTTACACAACTCTAGTTGCCAGGCCCTGTGCTGGGCACTTAATGAAGAAGGATCCTTAAAGGGACAATTAAGCATACTGGTCTGCAAAGAGCCAACCTTCTCATCACAGTATTTTGTCAGCACTGGTTGCACATGCGAATCACTCGGGGGAGTTTCAGCATAAATATCAGTGCCTTTGCCCCACCCTAGACTTTTTGAATCAAAATCTCTGGGGGTGAGGCCAGGACAATGGTAGTTTTTCTGGAGCTCACCAGGTGACCAAATAAGCAGCCCAAGCTTGCCTGTCCCTGCAGAGAGACACACATGTAAATGAGTAATTAGAAGGCCCTGTGGTTAAGATAAGAGCAGAGTGTTATAAATAGCATGAAGACAGAGCCACTGCTTCTGACCAGAGACCCTGCCGAGGACTTTACAGAGGAGGAGACGCTGACCTGGTCTAATTGGATGAGAAAATGCTCACAAGGTAGAAGGGAGTGGGGCCTGGATATTCCAGGCAGATTGAAGAGCAGGCATAAAGACAGAGTTATAGAAAAGGAAGATGCATTTTGAAAAGAAATAGGGTTCCCCCTGGCTAAACAGTAGGTGGGTGTCAATGGGGTAGAAGCCTAATCATTAATGGCCTTGGGTGCCCTGCTGGGTGCTGCACTTTAATCCTGCAAGTGAGGTTCCTGGCTGTTGTAACCCAAGTATGAACCGATACTCTACTTCCCTCAGGTCATGTGAAAGAGGACTCAATATTTTTCTATAGGAATTTTATTATAAAAATTTAGGGAGGAAAAAAACAGAAGTAAAACCAGAGAAAATCAAAAGCAGAAAGACTAAATAAATTTTGCAATAATTAACATATGGAACGCACCTTTGTTGTCTGTAAAGAATGCTCAAGTAGAAACCCTTATCAAACAACGATCATCTTCCCTTCTTTCCCATGAGTGTCTCTGAGTTCTTGCTACTTCCAGAAGCAAAAAGAAATTTCTTCATCTGCTTTAAATTCTCCTGTGAAGGAGGAGATAATGTCAGAGGCTTCTATATGGAAAATATGGAATGTGCCTAAAACTCATATTTATCAAGGACAGAAGACAGCCAAAGCTTTCCATCTGGACATGGGACTCCCATTCTTCCCTGTACCCCAAGCGCTTTAATAAATCTCTTCATGGAAATGTGGGCCCTGCAAAATTGTAATTCTTAGATTTTAACAGTGTATTATTTTGTGCCAGCAGTAGTGGCAATAAGCTATAGTAAGGATGGCCATTCACTGGTTGTATGACTTACTGCAAGCCATCTCACCTCTCTGAGCCTCGTGTTTCTCAGTTGCATCTTGAGAGGTTATGCTTAGTTCTTACCAACTCTGAGATTCTGTGACTTCTGTGGATTCTACACTTTTTCCAGCCTTAAGCGTGGTGATCAAAATCACTTCTGATGCTAACTCACTATGATTCCTCTGACAGCCCACGAAAACTATTTTACACCTTGGCGCCCCCCTCCCCAGAGAAATCAGCTTAAAATGTTTTTCTTTGACAAAAATGTGGGCTTAGTTCTTTAAAATGCTGTCAGGTTGCATGCAGTTTGATGGAGCTGCTTAAGAAATCTGTCAACAGCATCCTGGGTTAAATTGTTGAGCAAGCAAACCGATCCTGTACTAATGTAGTTGAATATTTTCTGACAGCCTGCGATAGCTTCTTTAGCTCTTTATGTTCTGTCAACTAGTGGAGATAGCTTCTTAAAGAGGGGTGAGTCTTTATGCATTAAAGAATGTCAAATGTAGTTCCGTCACTTACATTTCAAGGGCATTCTATGCAAGGCTGCCCTAGGTCTCTGTTGTAATGCCCAGAAAAGTTCTGCTAGCCTCTGCTCCAAAGAAAACTATTTTGTTTCTTCTTAGAAGATGAAGGTTCATTCTTGTCTGAGTATTTGAATTTCATCAAGAAGGTGCAAAGTCCTTGCTTTGGATACACAAAATTAAATCAAATTACTCAGTACTTTTTTGAGATGTCCTAGTCTCTTACCAAACAAACTGTGGAAAATTCCCAAAGAGATGGGAATACCAGACCACCTGACCTGCCTCCTGAGAAATCTGTATGCAGGTCAAGAAGCAACAGTTAGAACCAGCCATGGAACAACAGACTGGTTCCAAATAAGGAAAGGAGTATGTCAAGGCTGTACATTGTCACCCTGCTTATTTAACTTGTATGCAGATTACATCATGCAAAATGCCGGGCTGGATGAAACACAAGCTTGGAATCAAGATTGCCAGGAGAAATATCAATAACCTCAGATATGCAGATGACACCACCCTTACGGTAGAAAGCGAAGAAGAACTAAAGAGCCTCTTGATGAAAGTGAAAGAGGAGAGTGACAAAGTTGGCTTAAAACTTAACATTCAGAAAACTGATCATGGCATTTGGTCCCATCACTTCATGGCAAATAGATGGGGAAACAATGGAAACAGTGAAAGACTTTTGGGGGGGGGCTCCAAAATCACTGCAGATGGTGACTGCAGCCATGAAATTAAAAGATGCTTGCTTCTTGGAAGAAAAGCTATGACCAACCTAGACAGCATATTAAAAAGCAGAAACATTACTTTGCCAACAAAGGTCCATCTAGTCAAAGTTATGGTTTTTCCAGTAGTCATGTATGGATGTGAGAGTTGAACTATAAAGAAAGCTGAGTGCTGAAGAATTGATGCTTTTTAACTGTGGTGTTGGAGAAGACTCTTGAGAGTCCCTTGGACAACAAGGAAATCCAACCACTCCATCCTAAAGGAAATAAACTCCAATACTTTGGCCACGTGATGTGAAGAATTGACTCATTGGAAAAGGCCCCGATGCTGGCAAAGATTGAAGGCGGGAGGAGAAGGGGACAACAGAGGATGAGATGGTTGGAAGGCATCACTGACTCAATGGACATGAGTTTGAGTAAACTCCGGGAGTTGGTGATGGACAGGGAAGCCTGGCAGGCTGTAGTCCATGGGGTCGCAAAGAGTCGGACACAACTGAGCAACTCAACTGAACTGAACTGATTCTCTTACCATTTCAGAGTTTCATAGCCTACCTCTTCCATTCCAAGAACCATCCCAACTGTTTCCATTACCAGTTTAGAATGGAGGCCCAAACACAGATAGCTACTGGTAATACTCTTTATGTATATGTATACTTTGTAGGTATGTATACTTTGCATGCATGTGTGCTAAGTTGCTTCAGTCATGTCCGACTGTTTGCGACCCTATGGACTGTAGCCCACCTGGCTCCTCTGTCCATGGGATTCTCCAGGGAAGAATACTGGAGTGAGTTGCCATGCCCTCCTCCAGGGGATCGTCCCAACCCAGGGATTGAACCCGCGTCTCTTGTCTCCTGCATTGGCAGACAGGTTCTTTACCACTAGCACCATCTGTGAAGCCCATATGTATACTTTACCCACACATTGTAAGCGTGAGACATACCGTTCAGCTGTTACTGCTGCCAAAAAGTGACATCATTACATTATTAAGTGTTATGATGATGATCATGTAAATGTTCCAGTTCCCTGTTGCTCAGAACACAGTGTGTACCAGCAATGTTAGCATCACCTGGAACCTTGTGAGAAATAATCTAAAGCCTCACCCTAGATGCGCTAAATAAGAATCTGCATTTTAACAAGATATCCAGGTGATTTATAAGCCCATTAAAGTTTGAGAAGCACTGGCTTAGAGTATAGACTTTGGAGTCAGACTAGCTGTGTGACTAGGCAGTGAAAATAAAATGTGACATTTACTAAGGGCTTAGTGGCGCCATAACTGTGCCCAAGTCATCCTAATTAAATAACACCTCTGAGTCCCTGTTCTTTTTTTCTATAGGAAAAAAACAAAGGTAAATATACTTAATTCATCCAGCAAATAGCACCACCAAACTGCTCCATCCTAAACCCCAGACGTCATCCTCGATCCCTCCTTTTTCCCTGCCTTCATCCAGTCCTAACTGCCCTGCTTGCGGTCGATTCCATCTACTTTTCCCTCTCTGCACAACCAACAGCTTAATTTTAATCATCATTTCCATTGCCTGTACCACTGCAGTAGCCTCTTGATTGGTGTCCATCAACCATCCATCTCAACTCAATCCATTCCTCACATAACATTAAAATACATGTAAAACTCAACCATAAAATGCCACAGAGACAACCTATGACAAAAGCTCATCTGTAAGATGTAATAATTTCCACAGGTAAGCAAAGCCACCTGGGTGTGACCTCAGAGAGGCATATTTGATGTGGTTCTCATGGATTCTAGGGAAAGGAAGATCAAAATGGAAGAATTTCGGTCTTCCTTTCCCTCCTCCCCCTTTCCATCCACCTCACCTCCTTTCTAAATCTCTTATGCTATGAGAGTGGACATACATGCAGCAGTCTATCTTTGAGATCAAGCACTTGCCTCCCTCAGGCTGACTTTTTACTATCAAGTTTGCCTTCTGAGTATAATTTAAGTGCCCATGAAAATTCTCCTAAAGAAGAAAATGCACTGATAAGCATCTTGTCTACCTATCAGTCTTGCTTCTTAGCATGTTAATAAATTTGCATTGTTTTATTCATCTGTCTTTCACGTGAAAGTATTAGTCACTCAGTCGTGTCTGACTCTTTGTGACCTCATGGACTGGAGCCCGCCAGGCTCCTCTGTCCATGGAATTCTCCAGGCAAGAATACTGGAGTGTGGAGCCATTCCCTTCTCCAGGGAATCTTTCTGACCCAGAGGTCGACCCCAAGTCTCCCATGAGGTCATGCACCACCCAACCAACTAATTCTGAGTAGACTGACTAAACCACATTCTTGAGACCTATATAGATTTGGTTGCAAAACAAACCACCCAAATACATAGTGGCTTTAGGCACAACTATTTATTGAGCTCGCGATTCTGTAGGTCATCAGTTTAGACTGGGCTAAACTGGCTGGTTCTGCTGATTTGAGCTCCCCTGGTTGACCTTGGTTGGGACTCACACACATAGCTATAGTCAGCTGCCAGCCTGACTGGAGGCTGGCTGACTGCCCGTTCTCCTCCACATGGTGTCTAATCCTCCAGTAGGCTTTCCTAGGCTTGATGGCAAGATTTCAAGCACACCAAAAGGACAAGCCCCAATGTGCAGGCACTTTTCAGGTTTCTGCTCATGTTACATATGCTCTGGTCCCATTGGCCAAAGCAAGTCACAAGGCTAAGCCCAGAGTCAGTGTAGGAGGGAACTACTAAAGGATGTGGATATTGGAAGCCATGAACAAATTGAACCATCCTTGCAAGCAATTCACCAAGCATCTGAAGTGGATAGCCAGGACATAGTGAGGACATCAAGGAACCACCAATCATTAAACCCAGGCAGCTTCAGATGTTATTAAGTCATTGTCTATTTTCGGTATATCCAATAACTGCAATATTCTATACCATTTTCTTAAAGTAAGGTCAACCTACATGTGTGAAATGAATTCAAACAAAAAGGCCCTTAATCCATGGGAGGCACTGCCACAACTCTCTTCTCTGTATTTGGGTGTCATCACTGTGAACACAAAGTGTTAACGTCGTGGCTCATATCCATGCTGTATTGTCAGGAATGGGAGCAGGCAATGAGAAGCCAATTCTCCCCCTTGACATATAAGGAATCACAAGTTTCAACATCCACAGCAGATGTCAGATTTTTCTGGCCTTGCACGTAATTTGACTTTCTCTGTTATGCTACTAGAACAAAAAGAGTGAGAAAATGTGTTTCCAAATACAACTGGCGAAAAGAACTCCTCATAATAACAAAACTAAATTAAAAACTGTCTAAAGTGGTTAGGTCAGAACTCTAGGGCAGATTTCAAAAAGACAAACTCAATTAAACCTAGGTTATCTTCTGAAACATTCTGGAATATTCTATGGGTATTGTGTGCCTGTAGGGGTGCCTGGTGAGCTAGTTCCCCCAGAGTCCTAAATAGGAAGTAAGATATGAGCCCACTCTTTTTGGCATCACCCATCAAACTATGTGGAACTATTTTCCTAATGCATCTTCACCTCTTGAGATTTCAGCCATCAGCAGGGGATGAAGAAAGGACACTAATGTTTGATCTCTTAAACCTCTTTCTCTTTCCTTGGCTCTTTCTCCCAGAACCGTAAGAACTTCCTTTCCCAGTGGAATAGAAGCATCTCTTCTTCACTTCCTCCTTCCTTGTGTATGATCTTTGATTTCTCCCATTCACTTCCTAGTCATAAACCTTATGACTCACAAGATAGTGGAAAGGGAGTAACACCTAAAAGGAAATTAAAAAACATATTGAGTTATTATTTTCAAAATACCATTGCCATCTAATTGTTTTCAAAATTGTATTTTTGTTGCAGCAGAAGTGGAAACATTGTCCAAGTACAACATAAAATAAATAGTGTCTGTGTAATAGCAAGAATATCCCAAGCCTTGGCATAAAGATAAGCCAGAAAGGGATTTGTGTTTGTTACAATAGCAGTCTTACATTTCTCTTGTTCTCTTTCCTTTTTGTCTATTAACCTCCCAGATATTAGGGGATGCAGAGCTGAATAGTGGCAAGAAGATGGTTGTGGTTAAGAAACATGGTTTAGAATCTTAGTTCTTCTACTTGGTAATTGTATGATTTGGACCAAATTCACCACATTTCCCTTGAGCCTCAGTTCAGTTCAGTTCAGTTGCTCAGTCATGTCTGATTCTGCAACCCCATGGACTGCAGCACGCCAGGCCTCCCTGTCCATCACGAACTCCCAGAGTGTACTCAAACTTGTGTCCATTGAGTCAGTGATGCCATCCAGCTATCTATTCCTCTGTCGTCCCCTTCTCCTACCGCCTTCAATCTTTCTCAGCATCAGGGACTTTTCCAATGAGTCAGTTCTTCACATCAGATAGCCAAAGTATTGGAGTTTCAGCTTCAGCATCAGTCCTTCCAATGAATATTCAAGACTGATCTCCCTTAGGATGGACTGGTTGGGTCTCCTTGCTGTCCAAGGGACTCTCAAGAGTCTTCTCCAACACCACAGTTCAAAAGCATCAATTCTTCGGCGCTCAGCTTTCTTTATAGTCCAACTCTCACATCCACACATGACGACTGGAAAAACCATAACTTTGACTAGACAGACCTTTGTTGGCAAAGTAATGTGTCTGCTTTTTAATATGCTGTCTAGCTTGGGCATAGCTTTTCTTCCAAGGAGCAACTGTCTTTTAATTTCATGGCTTCAGCCACCATTTGCAGTGATTTTGGAGCCCCAAAAAATAAAGTCTGTCACTGTTTCCACTGTTTCCTCATCTATTTGCCATGAAGTTATGGGACCAGATGCCATGATCTTAGTTTTCTGCATGTTGAGTTTTAAGCCAACTTTTTCACTCTCCTCTTTCACTTTCATCAAGAGGCCCTTGAACCTCAGCTTCCCTTTTTGTGATATTGGGATAAAAATGCCTTTCCTCACAGCATTGTGATGAGAATCAAATAAGATATATAAGCAGACACCCAGTTCAGTACCTGACCTATAGTGGATGCTTGGTAAATGATAATATTATCATACCCTCAGTTAATAGATTTTTCTACTCAAAGCATTAACATCCAATATCCCAATCCATCTCATCCCATGATGCACCCTCTAGCCTGCAGGTGTTACCAGCTTGTGTTATCAACTGCACACTTTTAATAGCTCAGCCTTTCTCTCTGCAAAGATTTCCCAGCAGATCTGCACTCCAATTCTCCCCAAGGCTGGGACAGGTAGGAGGGGAGGAAAGGCGAATTCTCACCACCTGCCTGCAGTGTGGATGCCATTCTGTTTGCATAATCTCTTTATGCAATGCCTCGAGTCCAAATAGCTCATGAAGCACTTTATAAACTTCACTGACTCGACAAAGCATGTTACAAAGAGAAAAGTACTAGGCCCACCACTGGGATGGTTCCCCTCCAGGGTACGGTGAAGATGTTGCAAAACCTGGCACAGTAGCTCTTCCCAGCAATTAGAAAGGCAAGTAAGGAGTAATGCTCTGACTTCACCTGAGGGCACAGGGGAGTTGGACTCTTAAGAGGAAATGACCCAAGCTGGAAGTGTAATAAGAAAAGAGAGATACCTGGCTTTCATAACCATGGGTAGCCAAGAAATTGGATTTGTGATGCATCTAGAGATTTAATTTGTTTTATTAAAGCCAGCATAATGCTCAGAAAATAATAGATCCAGGCTTCTCACAGTGTGGCTCGAGAGGACCACACTGGAATCATTTGAAGTGTGTTTAAATATGCAGGTTTGTGGGCTCACCCCGCCTCTCTGGCTGATCCAGGGGATCTAGACTGAGGCCTGGGAGTCTGTATTTTAAAAGCAACCTCCAAAAATAAATAAATAAATAAAAGCAACCTCCAGTGGTCATTTTTCCAGGAGGTTTGTCTTTTGTTTCATTTCCATCTCCTTATACTGCTCTCTGGGAAATGGTGGAGAAGCAACAGAAGAACAAGAAAATCCCAGAGGGACCAAGTACCAATGCTAAGGCACTCAGCTTCCTGTGGGCATGAAGATAAAGAAAACCTCTCCCTGCCCACCCTCCATCCTCAAGAGAAAGCAAATATTTAAAAGTACAGCCTTATGCCTTTTACAAGCAAAAGACTCCCATGAACTCCTACCATAGGTATCTCTGTTGGTCCCTCTCCAAATCTGTATTTTTAAGTCTCATAAACACTTATTTTTTACTGAAATATCTTAGATTTACATATTGTGTTGGTTTCAAGTGATTCAGTTCTAAATATATGTATATGTGTACACACACACACACACATATATTCTTGTCCAGATTCTTTTCCATCATAGATTATTACAAGATTTTGAGTATAGTTCCCTGTGCTATAAGTAGGTCCTTGTTGTTTATCTATTTTATATATAGTAGTATGTATATATTAATGCCAAACTCCTGATTTATCCCTTCCTTTATAAAAACTTCTTAACTCAGCTGATTATAACATAATTTCCTTTAAGACAATGGTTCTTGATATTTTTTAAGTCCAAGACTGCTTGAGACTCGTGGGAACTATGAATCCTCTCCTCACAAAATATTTATCAGTTCAGTTCAGTTCATTTCAGTTCAGTCACTCAGCCTTGTCCGACTCTTTGCGACCCCATGAATCATAGCACACCAGGCCTCCCTGTCTATCACCAACTCCCAGAGTTCACTCAGACTCACGTCCATCGAGTCAGTGATGCCATCCAGCCATCTCAGCCCCTGTTGTCCCCTTCTCTTCCTGCCCCCAAGCCCTCCCAGCATCAGAGTCTTTTCCAATGAGTCAACTCTTCGCATGAGGTGGCCAAAGTATTGGAGTTTCAGCTTTAGCATCATTCCTTCCAAAGAAATCTCAGGGCTGATCTCCTTCAGAATGGACTGGCTGGATCTCCATGCAGTCCAAGGGACTCTCAAGAGTCTTCTCCAACACCACAGTTCAAAAGCATCAATTCTTTGGCGCTCAGCCTTCTTCACAGTCCAACTCTCACATCCATACGTGACCACAGGAAAAACCATAGCCTTGACTAGACGGACCTTTGTTGGCAAGTAATGCATACACAATATTCAGGAGATAGCTCCAAGTCCTAGGACTTTAAGTGTGGTCCCCACACCAGTAGTATCAACCTCACCTAGGAGCTTGCTAGGAATGTAGATGCCGTGTGTGACAAAATGGATGAATCTTGAGGGTATTATGCTAAGTGAAATAAGGCAGACAGAAAAAGACAAATACTCCATGATCTCACTTATATGGGGAATCTAAAACAAAACAAAACAAAACAAAACAAAGGGAGGTAGGGGTAAGGTAATTGGTAAAGGTAGTCAAAGGGTACAAACTTCCAGTTATAAGATGAATAAGTTCTGTAATAAGCAAAACATGATTTTATTGTTCAGTCTCTCAGTCATGTCTGACTGTTTGCAACCCCATGAACTGTAGAACGCCAGGCCTGCCTGTCCTTCACCATCTCCCAGAGTTTGCTCAAACTCATGTCCATTGAGTTGGTGATGCCATCCAACAATTTCATCCTCTGTCGCCCCCTTCTCCTGCCTTCAAAGCCTGGTGACTATAGTTAATAAAGCTGTGTTTTATATTTGAAAGTTGCTAAGAGAGTAGATTTTAAAAGTTTTCACCACACCCACACAAATTTGTAACTATGAGGTGATGGATGTGTTAACTAATCTTATCGTGGTAACCATGTTGCAATGTATACAAATATAATATCACTACTTGCACATCTTGGGCTTCCCTGGTAGCTCGGTCGGTAAAGAATCCATCTGCAATGCAGGAGACCCAGGTTCAGTCCCTGTGTTGGAAGATCCCCTGGAGAAGGAAATAGCAACCCACTCCACTTTCTTGCCTGGGAAATCCCATTGGCAGAGGAGCCTGGCAGGCTACAATCCATAAGGACACAAGAGTCAGATACAACTTACCAACTAAACTACCATGACCATTTGCACATCTTAAACCTACAAATGTTACATGCCAATTATATCTCAATAAAGCCAGGGGGAAAAGGAATATAGATACTTGACAAAATTCAACATCCTTTCGCTGGTTAAAAACTTACAACAAATTGAATATAGAAGGAATGTACCCCAATGTAATAAAGGCCATATATGACAAACCCATATCTAACATCATACTCAAGGGGGAAAGGTTGAAGGCTTTCCACTAAGATCAAGAACAAGACGTGCCCACTCTTACAATTCCTATTCAACACAATTCAACACAGTGTTTTAAAGTCCTAGCCAGAGCAACTAGGCAAGGCAAAGAAAAAAAAAGATGTCCAAATAAGAAAGGAAGAAGATTGTCTCTGCAGATTTCATAATCACATACATGTATATAATACACACACATATTATACACACACACACATATTATACACACACACACATACACACACACACACATATATATACATGCATATGTATATCTCCCTAAAGATTCCACCAAAAAACTGTTAAAACTAACAAACAAATTCAGTAAAGTCAGGATACAAAATCAACCTGTAAGAATCAGTTGCATATCTATACACTAGCAACAAACTATCTGAAAAAGAAAACAATCCAATTTAGAATAGCATTAAAAAGATTAAAAAACTTAGGAATAAGTTTACCCAAAATGGGAAAGAGCTCTGCACTGAAAATTATAAAACATTGATGAAAGAAATTGAAGAAGACACAAATAAATGAAAAGATGTCTCATGTTCACAGATCAGAAGAATCAGTATAAGTAAAATGTCCATACTACCCAAAGCTATCTATAAATTCAGTGCAATCCCTATCAAATTTCCAATGGCACTTTTCACAAAAATAGGAAAAATGATCCTAAGTTTTGTATGGAATCATGTAAGACCCCAGACAGTCAAAGCAATCCTGAGAAAAGAACAAAGCTGGATGCATCACACTCCATAACTTCAAACTATATTACAAAGCTATGATAATCACATTATATTATTGGCATAAAAACTGGCATGTAGACTGATAGAACAGAATCAACAGCCGAGAAGGAAACCCACACATATATGGTAAACTAATATTTGACAAGGAAGCCAAGAATACACAGTGGGGGAAACATAGTCTCTTCAATAAATGATGTTGGGAAAATTGGATATTCACATGCAAAGGAATGGAATTGGATCCCTATCTTACACCACTCAAAAACACTAACTCAAAATGGATAAGACATAATAAACATAAGAATGAAACCTTAAAGTTCCTAGAAGGAAACCCAGGATTTAAGAAGCTCCTTGACATTGGTCTTAGTAAAGATTTTTTGGATGTGGCAACAGAAGCTAAAATAAACAAATGAGACTATATCAAACTAAAAAGCTTCCACACAGCAAAAGAATCAGCAAAATGTAAAGGCATCCTGCTGCTGCTGCTGCTGCTAAGTCGCTTCAGTCGTGTCCGACTCTGTGCGACCCCATAGACGGTAGCCCACCAGGCTCCCCCGTCCCTGGGATTCTCCAGGCAAGAACACTGGAGTGGGTTGTCATGTCCTTCTCCAATGCATGAAAGGGAAAAGTGAAAGGGAAATTGCTCAGTCGTGTCCAACTCTTATCGACCCCATGGACTACAGCCTACCAGGCTCCTCTGTCCATGGGATTTTCCAGGCAAGAGTACTGGAGTGGGGTGCCATTGCCTTCTCCGAAAGGCATCCTAGAGAATAGGAAAAATATTTGTAAACCACCTATATGATAAAGAGTTAATATCCAAAATATGTAAGGAACCCATACAACTCAACAGCAAAAATCAAATCATCCAACTAGAAAATAGGCAAAGGACTTGAATAGACATTTCTCTAAAGACAACAAATGGCCAACAGGTACATGAAAAATACTTAGCATCACTAATCATCAGGGAAATGCAAGTCAAAACCACAATGAGCCAAATGCCACACCTTTTAACTGTCTATTATCAAAAAGACAAGAGACAGCAAGTATATGCGAGGCTGTGGAGAAAAGGGAACCCTTGTGCACAATTGAATGGAAAACAGTATGGAGGTTCCTCAAAATTGTTTAAATACCACTACCATATGATCCTGCAATCCCACCTCTAGGTATATATCCAAAGGAAATGAAATTACAATCTCAGAGAAATATCTGCACCTCCATGTTCATTGTAGGATTATTTTATAATAGCCAAAGCATGGAAATAATCTACGTTTCCAACAGTGGATGAATAGATAAAGAAAATGTATACAATGTAATATCATTTATCCATAAAGCAAGAAGGAAAGCATGCCTTTTGCAGCTACATTGATGGACTTTGAGGTCATTATGCTAAGTGAAATAAGTCAAGTAGAGAAAGACCTATATTGTATCTTTTCATTTATATGTGGAAGCTAAAAACAGCTGAACTTATAGAAACACAGAGTAGGATGGTGGCTACTGTGGCCTAGGGGGTGGGGGGAAGAGGCAGATGTTGATCACAGAACACAAACTTTCAACTACAAGATGAGGAGCTAATGTATCTGGGGCTCTAGTATACAGCAGTATGGTAACTATAATTGACTGTAATGTATTCATACTTGAAAATTAATAGAGTAAATTTTAAATATTACCACCACACACAGAAAAGGTAATTATGGTAGGGGATAAAGGTTTCAACTAACCTTGTTGCTGAAGTGAAAGTGTTAGTTGCTCAGTCGTGTCTGACTCTTTGTGACCCCATGGACTGCAGCCCACTAGACTTGTTGTTAGTTAAATATATGTGTGTGGGTGTGTATTAGTTAAATATACATTTATAATGTATACATGTATCAAACATCACATTGTACACTTTAAACTTACGTATATTTCAGTAATATCTCTGTAAAGCTGGAGGAAAAAAGTAAATGTAGATGCTTGGTCCTGACCTCAGAATGACCAAGATAAGGACTTTCCTGGCAGTGCAGTGGTTACAATTTCACACTTACACTGCATGGGTCATGGGTTCAATCCATGGTTGGTAAACTAAGATCTAAGATCCCACGTGCCATGTGGCCTAATGATAATAATAAAGTTTAGCTTAAAAAAAAAAAGAACTACCAAGATATGATCTAAATTTTAACAAAAGTCCCAAGGAATCTGTATGCTCATTACATTTTGAAAAACTGTACTTAAGATACAGCTACATATGCAGTACTCAACTTGGGGAAGTGTACTGTTGAAAATGTCCCCCAGGTGATTCTAGCATACAATCAGTGTGGAGAGCTATAGCTTTAAACCAGTGCTTCTCAAACTTTAGCAAGCTTGAAAAACCACCGATTGCAGGGCCATACTCCCAGAATGATTCAGTATGCCTGGGGTGGAGCCTGAGATTCTGTACTTCTAAAAAGTTTCTAGATCATACTGCTGCTTTTGATAGGGAATGAAACCATGAGACATTTTCTATCCCCACCATCCATGGCCCAAACTCCTAATTCAAAAAAAAGTTGAAGAAGCAGAATTGATTCTGAGGGTAAAAAGAATCATTCTTCACCACTATTCCAGCTCTCCCTACCAATCTGTTTCCACAAGATGAGGCCAAGGGTAAAGCACACTTGACTAGAAATTAGACAAGCTGGAATAATTTTATATTGAACAATTAGGATGCTGGGAGTGCACCAGAAAACTTTACTTCCCCTCTTCCCAGCCAACACTGTGACTCTCCATTCTCAAGACAGTTCTTTCCAGCTCCTTGAGTGAAATCTAGAACAGAACCCATAGGTCCTTATCATTCTTAGGCCTAAAAAATCCTCTGGCAACTTTAGTTCTCCAAACAGTATGAGTTCAATCATTCATATGTCCAGCCTACTTTAAGAAACAGAACTCCTATTTACAGCTTTGCTCTCCCACAACTACTAGCCTGCCTCCAGGGAAGAGGCTGAATTCGCCCCTCTTACTTTCCCACTTTCCCATCCCCAGTTCAGTGCTAGGTTTCCTTCTGGCTCCTCCAGATTTGGAGAAGTATGCTGCTGCTGCTAAGTCGCTTCAGTCGTGTCCGACTCTGTGTGACCCCATAGACGGCGGCCCACCAGGCTCCTCCGTCCCTGGGATTCTCCAGGCAAGAACACTGGAGTGGGTTGTCATGTCCTTCTCCAATGCATGAAAGTGAAAAATGAAAATGAAGTCGTTCAGTCGTGTCCGACTCTTCATGACCCCATGGTCTGCAGCCTACCAGGCTCCTCCATCCATGGGATTTTCCAGGCAAGAGTATTGGAGTGGGATGTCATTGCCTTCTCTGCCTCTTACTACTAGAAACCCTTAACCCTGGGAAGATGCCCTGTTGACCATTCTTTATAGGAAATGCCTGTCCTGTTCTCCATGTGAATTCTGACAATGCCAAGCATTGTGGCCATACCATATGGTGGAATTGCATTCTACTCCCATGGATGGCATAGCTCCCCACCTTCTCTTATGGGCATCTTGAGCCACCTGTATTTAATCTTCTTGATATGAATCAAAAACCTTGATATGAATCAAAAATTAAAAAATAATCAAAGAGTTTCTTTGCACCCTCATAATTCAGAGCATTTCATTATTGCTCGCCCTCTCAACATGGCTGCCGGTGTGGCATATAGAAGTATGGTTGGCTTCTCTCTTTTCTCTGTCAGTTCCCTACTCATCTCACTAATTTTGGACTTTGATCATCCTAGAAGGGAGAGCAGGGGGGAAGAGTGAAGTTAAGAGGCAGGAAAGAACTTACTCTTTCTTTCATGAGGTGTTTTGAGGGAGACCTTGGAAATTCCCCACTGGGAAGCTACATGACCTTTCCCCTGTCTTGGACAATGCGTGTCTTCTGACTGATTGTTGATCCTCAACAGTTCTTACAGTGCTGATCCTCAACCCCTGTGCTCCAGAAGTCCACATTTGAGCAGAGTTCTTTTTAAAACATTCCAGGCTGGTCAAGATCTGGTTCCCAGGAAACACTCATTTAATTTGTTCCCCTTTGGTGAAAATAACAATTTGTTTAAATGTATCTCTGTTCCTTTGCTTCCAAGAGCCATGTTATGGGTTAAATTGTGTTCCCCCAAAAAAACAAAGTCAAAGTCCTGTCTTAACCCCCAATACCTCAGAATGTGACCTAATTTGGAAATGGGGTTATTAAAGATGTTATTAGTTCAGAGGAGGTCATACTGAAAGAGATGGGTCCTTAATCCAATATGTTTGGTGTCTCTATAAGACAATGTGAAGACAGAGACATGGAAGGAAAAGACAGAAGTAGAGATTGGGAATGAGCTGCCACAAGCCATGGAATGCCTGGGGCCACCAAAAACTGGAAGAAGCAATGATGCTGCTAAACATCTTGATTTCTGACTTGTAGCCTCCATAACTGTGAAAGAATAGATTTCTAGTGTTTTATGCCACACAGTTCAGGGTACTTTGTTACAGCAGCCCTAGGAAACTAATAGTGGCTACTTCAGTCTTTCTCTTGCCAATTCCTTCTTTCATCATGAGTCTTGTACCAATCTCTGCATGCTCACTGAATCCAGAGGACACTTAGCTCTCTCTAAGAGGTGCCCATGAAGCTCCCCCTCGGTAACTTGAGGTGAGGGTGATGCAAAGACCTTCACATCCACCTCAGGATGAAGAAAGAGGAAATGTCACACAACTACAAAATCCCAGTACCCTCCCCACCCCTTTCCTGGCCTCTCAAGCATCAATCTTCTTATGTACTTCACTTGATGTTGAGCTCAGATTCCAAAATTCTGTGTGTGTTCATCACGTGCGTCTTGTTGGAACATTGGAACGTGAGAATATTTAACACTTTTTATTTTTTATTAACAACCTTTAAGACCTTAGCAAAAACTAAGACTGGTAGAATCCCATTTTAAACTCCTGATACACTGGAGGGCAAAACAGCTTAGTCTCCCGTTACCTTGGAAACTTCTCTTATTTCTAGTCATGAGAAACGTAAGTGAAACTATTATCTGATAAGCAGGTAAGGTCCTCTTGCTAATTGTCTAAGTCAAACAGAAAGGAAATGGCATTCTGAAAACATCAGAACTAGTGTTTCCTTGAGTCCCCATAAAAATCATTACAACCACTGAAATCGTAACTGTGTACTGTTTACAGAATGATGCCCCCCCCTTTTTTTCTTGGAAAATCCAAGGGATTAGGGGGAAAAAAAGAATTTTCCAGAATACGTACAGGTAGTTTCCAGATTTTGGATAGGTTGTGTTCCAAGAGTTTATTTATAAGGTCTTTGAAATTTAGAACATATTTGCTAACAAAATGGTGTCCAGGAAAGTAGGTTTTCTGATAACCCCCAAAACTTAGTGTAGTTTGATTTTGTTTAGTTTGGTGCAAGAGATCCTGAGACAACTTTGTGCTGGCACCGAGCAGGGTTGCAGTTGTAGCATCCACTGTTAACGCCCCGTCCCTGACATCCAACAGATGCTCAATAAATATTGCATACACCAATGCATTAATGCATGAATAAATGAATCTTAGTTGAGGAGGGCACGGACTTGCAGTCTGATAGGGCTGGGTCCATCTTTTACTTGTCTTATGACACTGGGGAAATCACTTACTCTTCATGAGCCTTGTTTTCCTTATGTGTGATATGGAGATAAAATGCTGGAAGGACCAAATGAGATGTGTATGTAGAGCAGCAGGTAGAATGCCTTGAACATGGGCATTTGATAATGTTAATATCATTATAATCCTCTTGAATGAATTAATAACCTGCCGAGTCAATATGTCAATCAAGAAGAGAACAGTCTCATCTCTCTAACTGCGAGTAACTTTGCCCTTCCCCCAAGGTTGCATTTGGCAGTATCTGGAGACATTTGGGGTCATCATAAATGGTGATGGAGGGATTGCTACAGGCTTCTATTGGGTAGGGGGCTTCCCTGGTGGCTCAGATGGTAAAGAGTCTGCCTGCAGTGCAGGAGACCCGGATTTGATCCCTGGGTGAGGGAAGACCTCCTGGAGAAGGGAATGGCTACCCACTCCAGTATTCTTGCCTGGAGAATCTCCTGGACAGAGCAGCCTGGCAGGGTCTATGGGGTCGCAAAGAATCAGACACAACTGAGTGACCACTTTCACTTTCTATTGGGTAGAGTCTAGTGATAATTGTTCAACTTCCTACAATACACAGCGCAGTCCCCCCAACAGAGACCCAAATGTCAGTTATGCCAAGATTAAGAAATCTTGCTACGTACTCACAGAACACACAGTTGGGTGATATACTTTCTTCCTTCTGTCTGACTCCAGCTGTTCCCTTATTTTTCTCCACCTCCAGCATCTTTAGAGTTGAGGACTCCCAGCATTGAAAGAGACTATCTTACTTTGGTTTCCCTCAAAATCACACCCTGAGACAAGGTTCAAGTGAAAGATATTTGGGAGGTGAATGAAACATTAGGAGAGTGAAGAAGTGAGTCAGGGAGCAGAAGGCAGATAATAAAGGGTGCAGAGTCAGCTGCCACAGTGGGCACCTAAACCCAGGAGCCAGAGCTGAACTTTTCTCAAAGTTACCCCACTCCGGGATCGAGCTGGGGTATTTATCTGTGAACCCACAGCAATCCTTAGTCGAGGGCTGCTCCCAGGATGTTGACTGCCTGTCTTTGTTGATCTTCCACGTGAGTGGTGAAGGAGGATTCATAGGCCAAAGAGAAATGCAGCAAAATGCAGGTGCTGGGAGTTGGAAGTCAGGCCAGCGTGCCCTGGTGTAGTAAGAGTGATGGGCTATGAGCAGGGTAATGACAGCTTGTGTTGCATAGCTTTGTCCTCATGGCTTTGCTCTAGAGTCTCGGGGCTTGGATGGAAATTCTGGGTGCAACATTGACTTGCTCTGTGACCTTGAACAAGATACCAATCTAACCTCAGTCTCCTCCACTGTAGAGTACAGATGACAGTGGTGCCAACCTCACTGGGCTACTGCGAGGACGATACAAGAAAACGCAAGTGAAACAAGTCCCTTGTTCAGACAGCCTTAGCTATTATTGTGCTAAAGGTCATAATAATAGCTAAGCACAGTTGAGAATTGACTTCGTGCCAGGCACCCTTTTAAGTATGTGCTGTACACTGACTCATTTAATCTTCCCAATGCCTCTTGGAAGTAGAAGCCATCATTATCCCCGTGTTGTGGGTAAATACAAGGTACTGAGAGATCAGCCACATCAAGTCGTGTGCCCTGAGATAAGATCTGAAGGTTAGAAGCATCCGTTATACAAAGGAGAAAAGGACATTCCAGAAGGAGGAATTATGCGATGTTCATGTATGCAAAATCAGAGTCCTCTTTAAACTCTTTCTCTCCTTGTGTGGTGACAAAGTCAGACACTGTGAAAAATGACCAAATATTTCCTGATGATCCAAGTGCCAGGTGCAATCACTCACCTGAATTGCACGGTGACATTTTGCCCAAGCCCTGTGCTCACCAAACCAAGCGGTGGGCGGCTGCTCCGTCCTCAGGAATTCGGTCTTTCTCAGCAGAGCCTGCAATTACAATGAAACCTGACCTTTGCAGTTTCATCTTCAGGCTTTTGAAATGAAGATGTCGGGATTCAAAATTGGACAACGTTGTCAGCGGGGAGACGCCTGGAAGCAGAAGAATATTTATGGTAATAAAAAACTTGAGCTCTCAAAGGACCAGCTAAATTACAGTTGGCACAAGGCATATTAGAGCTTGTCCAGATTTACTGTCAGCCCTCTGAATTCATGGCCTTAAAAGGCAATAAATTGTGGGAGGAGTATACTGCTTAAGCAGATCAGAGGGAAAAACGAAAATGGAGAGCCTAGAAAATGTAAATTATTGAATTCCAAACTTTTCTCTTAAATTTTATCAAAATAGAAGGTTTCCTTACATGAACTGGAGTATTATTAAGGAAACTGAAATTCCTGTTGCCATCTTACTCGTCAGTTCATTTTATTCCTGATTCTTCTCCCCCATAATGGTGAGCGAGGGCATCTCAGGATGTTGAAGGAAGAAAAAAGATCGAGCAAGAGCTAGCAAATGAGTTAATACCAGTTTGCTCATTTATTCTATTCTGTTTGCCCTCTTATGCTATAAAATTGTGAACACTAAATCTAGAAATTGAAAACATGTTAAAAATGAAAACAAAGTTCACCGTGAATATCCTGTAAGACTTTATGTATGGTATTAAGCATAGATGTTATTCCTTTCGTGACAAACCCATCTATAATACAAATATCCTTAATTTACAAGTAAATCTAACACACTTATCAAGTTAGAAAGTACTATACCAGCTTTATGTGCAGTATAATAAAGGGATGATGATTAAACTTCATTCATACCATCCTTAATACACAAAATATTTCTCCCAAGAAAGCTGAAAAGAAAGTAAGCAAAAAAAGAAAAAATAGTGTGAACACAAGAGAATGCAGAACAAGGTGTAATCGGTGGGGAAAATCTGTACTTTAACCTTGCTTAATGAGATGACAGGAGAAGGCAATGGCACCCCACTCCAGTACTCTTGCCTGGAAAATCCCATGGATGGAGGAGCCTGGAAGGCCGCAGTCCGTGGGGTCGCTGAGGGTCGGACATGACTGAGCGACTTCACTTTTACTTTTCACTTTCCTGCATTGGAGAAGGAAATGGCAACCCACTCCAGTGTTCTTGCCTGGAGAATCCCAGGGACAGGAGCCTGGTGGGCTGCCGTCTATGGGGTCGCACAGAGTCGGACACGACTGAGGTGACTTAGCAGCAGCAATGAGATGACAACTTTGTGCTGCCTCCGCCCCGTATATCCACCTGGGTACCAGAATCAGCCAACCTGCCCTCTCTCACTCTCCCTATAACATACGCCATCTAGTTCTCCTAGTAATGATGTAAGCAACGACAAAAACTACAAGATAAATAGGAAACACAAACAGTCTTTAAGTATGTTTCACCTAGAATAACCATGCCCACTAGAGTGAAAAGAGGAGAAATTCTATCCAACTTGCAAAATATAGCAATAAAATCCCTTCTTTCCTCAAACCAGCTCCTTGGAAATGAGATTCCACACCCCACCCCCCACCCCCGTTATAACCCAGTTGAATTTTTAACAGGCAGGATGATGAAAAAGATCTTCCTTATGTCTAATTGAAATTCTTAATCCTGCACTTTAAAACACATTTCATTTTGATTGTCTTCACTCAATACAGGGAAACTTTCATTTACCTAATGTCTGTTTTCTTATTTCCTTTGATCTTCTCGGAATCATTCAATTTCACTGTCATTCTTACTTCCACACAATCTAGGAATTTTCTGAGCTATGCGTGAACTCTCTAAAGTTTTTTTTATTTTATTTTTGGCCGTTCTGGGTCTTCGTTGCTATGGGGGCTTTTCTTTAGTTGCAGCAAGCAGGGTCTGCTCTCTGGTTGCAGCATACAGGCTTCCCATTGCAGTGGCTTTTCTTGTTGTAGAGCACGGGTTCTAGGTCCAGAGGCTTCAGTAGTTGCCACACGGGCTCAGTAGTTGCAGTTCCCGGGCTCTAGAGCACAGGCTTAATAGTTGTGGTGCACTGGCTTAGTTGCTCTGCGGCATGTGGGTTCTTACCGGACCAGGGATCGAACCCATGTCTCCAGCATTGGAAAGCAGATTCTTTACTACTGAACCATCAGGGAAACCCTCTACGGTTCTTCTTCATGAGTTTTGTAATTCAAAATTACATAGTTTCTTTAAAAGAAGTGACAAAGACTATACATAAGCTATTTTATTTCAAATTTATTTATTATAGATAAAAATACATTCCCTTTGTAAAAAAAAAAAATTAAACAGTATAAAAGCATGTGGATTAGAAAGTAAATGAAAGTCCTATTTAAATCCATTACCGTTTCTAAGAAAGTAACTACATTTAAAATTTTGATGTGT
Organism: Bos indicus; assembly: GCF_029378745.1. Classification (NCBI taxonomy): domain Eukaryota; kingdom Metazoa; phylum Chordata; class Mammalia; order Artiodactyla; family Bovidae; genus Bos; species Bos indicus. The sequence continues at coordinate 139,389,585 of NC_091789.1, forward strand.
CCTCTTGGACTATTTATTGTCTTTACATTTACAGACCTATGTATGTAAACATACTCAGTTGAACCTTGAACAATTTTGACTGCGTGGGTCATTAGGGGCACTGACCTCCCACCCCCATGTAGTCAAAAATTTCTGTATGACTTTTGCCTCCCCAAAACCTAACTATTAATGCCTACTGTGGACTGGAAGCCCTACTGATAACATAAACATCCAATTAACACATATTTTGTATGTTATAAGTATTAGATACTGTATTCTTACACTTTGTTGTTGTTCAGTCACTGAGTCATGTCCGACTCTTTGCGACCCCATGGACTGCAGCTCGCCAGGCTCCCCTGACCTTCACTATCTCCTGGATTTTGCACAGATTCACATCTGTTGAGTCAGTGATGCCATCCAACCATCTCATTCTCTGCTGCCCATGTCTCCTCTTGCCTTCAATCTTTTGCAGCATCAGAGTCTTTTTCAATGAGTCAGCTCTTTGCATCAGATGGCCAAAGTATTGAAGTTTCTGCATCAGTCCTTCCAATGGATATTCAGGACTGATTTCCTTTAGGATGGACTGGTTGGATCTCCTTGCAGTCCAAGGAACTTTCAAGAGTCTTCTCCAGCACTACAATTAGAAAGCATCAATTGTTCACATCTCAACCTTCTTTATGGTCCAACTCTCCCATCCATACATGATTACTGGAAAAACCATAGCTTTAATTATACAGACCTTTGTCAGCAAAGTGATGTCTCTGCTTTTCAATACTCTGTCTAGGTTTGTCATAGCTTTCCATCCAAGGAGTAAGCATCTTTTAATTTCATGGCTGCAGTCACCATCTGCAGTGATTTTGGAGCCCAAGAAAATAAAGTTTGTCACTGTTTCCATTGTTTCCCCATCTATTTGCCATGAAGTGATAGGACCTGATGCCATGATTTTAGTTTTCTGAATGCTGAGTTTTAAGCCAGCTTTTTCACCCTCCTTTTTCACTTTCTTTTTTTTTTAAATAATTTATTTATTTTAATTGGAGGCTAATTACTTTACAATATTGTAGTGGTTTTTGCCATACATTGACATGAATCAGCCATGGGTGTGCATGTGTTCCCCTCCTGAACCCCCCTCCCACCTCCCTCCCCATCCCATCCCTCAGGTTCATCCCTGTGCACTGGCTGTGAGCACCCTCTCTCATACATCAAACCTGGACTGGTGATCTGTTTCACATATGGTAATATACATGTTTCAATGCTATTCTCTCAAATCATCCCACCTTCACCTTCTCCCACAGAGTCCAAGAGTCTGTTCTTTACATCTGTGTCTCTTTTGCTGTCTCGCATATAGGGCCATCATTACCATCTTTCTAAATTCCATACATATGTGTTAATATACTGTATTGGTGTTTTTCTTTCTGACTTACTTCACTCTGTATAATAGGCTCCAGTTTCATCCACCTCATTAGAAATGATTCAAATGCATTCTTTTTAATAGCTGAGTAATATTCCATTGTGTATATGAACCACAGCTTTCTTATCCATTCGTCTGCTGATGGACATCTAGGTTGCTTCCATGTCCTGGCTATTATAAACAGTGCTGCAATGAACAGTGGGGGACATGTGTCTCTTTCAATTCTGATTTCCTCGGTGTGTATGCCCAGTGGGATTGCTGGGTCATATGGCAGTTCTATTTCCAGTTTTTTAAGAAATCTCCACACTGTTCTCCATAGTGGCTGTACTAGTTTGCATTCCCACCAACAGTATAAGAGGGTTCCCCTTTCTCCGCACCCTCTCCAGCATTTATTGTTTGTAGATTTTTGGATAGCAGCCATCCTGGCTGGCATGACGTGGTGCCTCATTGTGGTTTTGATTTGCATTTCTCTGATAATGAGTGATGTTGAGCATCTTTTCACATGTTTGTTAGCCATTTGTATGTCTTCTTTGGAGAAACGTCTGTTTAGTTCCTTGGCCCATTTTTTGATTGAGTCACTTATTTTTCTGGAATTGAGTTCCATGAGCTGTTTTTATATTTTTGAGATTAATTCTTTGTCAATTGCTTCATTTGCTATTATTTTCTCCCATGCTGAAAGCTGTCTTTTCACCATGCTTGTAGTTTCCTTCGTTGTGCAAAAGCTTTTAATTTTAATTAGGTCCCATTTGTTTACTTTTGTTTTTATTTCCATTACTCCAGGAGGTGGGTCATAGAGGATCCTGCTGTGATTTATGTCAAAGAGTGTTTTGCCTGTGTTTTCCTCTAGGAGTTTTATAGTTTCTGGTCTTATGTTTAGATCTTTAATCCATTCTGAGTTTATTTTTGTGTATGGTGTCAAAAAGTGTTCTAGTTTCCTTCTTCTGGGACCAGTTTTCCCAGCACCACTTGTTAAAGTGATTGTCTTTTCTCCGTTGTATATTCTTGCCTCCTTTGTCAAAAATAAGGTGTCCATAGGTGTGTGGATTTATCTCTGGGCTTTCTATTTTGTTCCATTGATCTATATTTCTTCTTTGTGCCAGGACCATAATGTCTTGCTGACTGCAGCTTTGTAGTATAGTCTGAAGTCAGGCAGGTTGATCCCTCCAGTTCCATTCTTCTTTCTCAAGATTGCTTTGGCTACTCAAGGTTTTTGTATTTCCATACAAATTGTGAAATTATTTGTTCTAGTTTTCTGAAAAATACAGTTGGTAGCTTGATAGGGATTGCATTGAATCTATAAATTGCTTTGGGTAGTATACTCATTTTCACTCTATTAATTCTTCTGATCCATGGACATGGTATATTTCTCCATCTATTTGTGTCATCTTTGATTTCTTTCATCAGTGTTTTATAGTTTTCTATATATAGGTCTTTTGTTTCTTTAGGTAGATTTATTCCTAAGTATTTTATTCTTTTTATTGCAATGGTGAATAGAATCATTTCCTTAATTTCTCTCTGTTTTCTTATTGTTAGTGTATAAGAATGCAATGGATTTCTGTGTGTTAATTTTATATTCTGCAACTTTACTATATTCATTGATTAGCTCTAGTAATTTTCTGGTGGTGTCTTTAGGGTTTTCTATGTAGAGGATCATGACATCTGCAAACAGGGAGAGTTTTACTTCTTCTTTTCCAATCTGGATTCCTTTTATTTCTTTTTCTTCTCTGATTGCTGTGACTAAAACTTCCAAAACTATCTTGAATAGTAGTGGTGAGAGTGGGCACCTTTGTCTTGTTCCCGACTTTAGGGGAAATGCTTTCACTTTTTCACCACTGAGGATAATGTTTGCTGTGGGTTTATCATATATGGCTTTTATTATGTTTAGGCATGTTCCTTCTATGCTTACTTTCTGGAGGATTTTTATCATAAATGGATGTTGAATTTTGTCAAAGGCTTTCTCTGCATCTATGGAGATAATCCTAGGAGACTACTATGAGCAACTATATGCCAATAAAATGGACAACTTGGAAGAAATGGACAAATTCTTAGAAAAGTATAACCTTCCAAAACTGAACCAGGAAGAAATAGAAAAATTAACAGACCCATCGCAAGCATGGAAACCAAAACTGTAATCAAAAATCTTCCAACAACCAAAAGCCCAGGACCAGATGGCTTCACAGGTGAATTCTACCAAAAATTTAGAGAAGAGCTAACACCTATCCTACTCAAACTCTTCCAGAAAATTGCAGAGGAAGGTAAACTCCCAAACTCATTCTATGAGGCCACCATTACCCTAATACCAAAACCAGACAAAGATGCCACAAAAAAAGAAAACTACAGGCCAATATCACTGCTGAACATAGATGCAAAAATCCTTACCAAAATTCTAGCAAATAGAATCCAACAACATATTAAAAAGATCATACATCGTAACCAAGTGGGCTTTATCTCAGGGATGCAAGGATTCTTCAATATTTGCAAATCAATCAGTGTGATACACATATTAATGAATTGAAAGATAAAAACCATATGATTATCTCAATGGATGCAGAGAAAGCCTTTGACAAAACTCTTTCATCAAGAGGCTCTTTAGTTCTTCTTCGCTTTCTGCCATAAGGGTGGTGTCATCTGCATATCTGAGGTTCTTGATATTTCTCCTGGCAATCTTGACTCCAGCTTGTGCTTCATCCAGCCTGGCATTTTGCATGATGTAATCTGCATATAAGTTAAATAATTAGGGTGACAACATACAGCCTTGACTGAATATATTCCTTTCCCTATTTGGAACCAGTCTGTTGTTCCATGTCCAGTTCTAATTATTGCTTCTTGACCTGCCTACAGATTTCTCAGGAGGAAGGTCAGGTGGTCTGGTATTCCCATCTCTTTCAGAATTTTCCACAGTTTGTTGTGATCCACACAGTCAAAGGCTTTAGCATAGTCAATGAAGCAGAGATAGATGTCTTTCTGGAACTCCCTTGCTTTCTCCATGATCCAACAATTGTTGGCAATTTGATCTTTGGTTCCTCTTCCTCTTTGAAACCCAGCTTGTACGTCCAGAAGTTCTTGGTTCATATACTGCTGAAGCCTAGCTTGAAGGATTTTGAGTGTAACCTTGCTAGTATGTGAAATGAGCACAATTTTCTTTGGCAATCACTTACAGTAAAGTAAGTTAAAGAAAAAAAATTATTAAGAAAATCATAAGGAACTATACTACAAAGCTAAAGTAATCAAAGCACTATGAGACTCACACAAAAACAGATACTTAGATCTACGGACCAAGATACAGAACCCATAATAAACACATACAATGCAAGAGGCGCAAGAGATGTGGGTTGATCCCTGGGTCAGGAAGATCCCCAGGAGTAGGAAATGGGAAGTCACTCCAGTATTCATGCCTAGGGAATTCCATGGACCGAGAAGCCTAGCAGACTACAATCAATGGGGTTGCAAAGAGTTGGACACTAAACATGCACACATGTGCACATATGGTCAATTAATCTATGACAAAGGAGGCAACAGTATACAATGTAGAAAAGACAGTCACTTCAATGTGTACTGCTGTGAAAAGTGGACAGCTACAGGGAAAATTGAAATTAGGACATTCTCTAACATCATATACAAAAATAAACTCAAAATGGTTTAAAGGCATAAATATAAGACTGGAAATCATAAAACTCACAGAAGAAAACATAGTCAGAACACTCCTTAACATAAGTCCTGAGGATCTGTCTCTTCAGGTAAGAAAACAAAAGCAAAAATAAACAAATGGGACCTAATTAAAATTAAAAGCTTTTGAACAGTACAGGAAACCATCAATAAAATGAGAAGACAAACACTGAATGGGAGAAGATATTTGCAAATGATATGTCTCATAAGGAGTTCAGATCCAAAATATAGAGAGAGCTCATAAAACTCAATATCAAAAAAAAAAAAAAAACAAACAGACATACACAACCAGATTTTAAAATGGGCAGAATACCTGAATAGACATTTTTCCAAAGGAGACATACAGATGGCCAACAAGCACATGAAAAGATGCTCAACATCACTGATCATCAGGGAAATGCAAATCAAATAACTATCATAAAAAGATAACAAATGATAAATGTTGGCAAGAATGTAGATAAAAAGGACCTCTAGTACACAGTGGGTGGAAATAGCTTCCCTGGTGGCTCTGACAGTAAAGAATCTGCCTGCAATGCAGGAGACGTGAGTTTGATCCTGGCTACCAACATTATACAGGAGGCAGTGATCAAGACCATCCTCAAGAAAAAGAAATGCAAACAGGCAAAATGGTTGTCTGAGGAGGCCTTAAAAATAGCTGAGAAAAGAAGTGAAAGGCAAAGGAGAAAAGGAATGATATACCCATTTCAATGCAGAGTACCAAAGAATAGCAATGAGAGATAAGAAAGCCTTCTTCAGTGATCAGTGCAAAGAAATAGAGGAAAACAATAGAATGGGAAAGTCTAAAGGTCTCTTCAAGAAAATTAGAAATACCAAGGGAATACTTCATGCAAAGATGGGCACAATAAAGGACAGAAATGGTATGGACCTAACAGAAGCAGAAGATATTAAGAGGTGGCAAGAATACACAGAAGAGCTGTAGAAAAAAGATCTTCATGACCCAGATAACCAAAATGGTGTGATCACTCACCAAAAGCCAGACATCGTGGAATGTGAAGTCAAGTGGGCCTTAGGAAGCATCACTACGAACAAAGACAGTGGAGGTGGTGGAATTCCAGTTGAGCTATTTCAGATCCTGAAAGATGATGCTGTGAAAGTGCTGCAGTCAATAGGCCAGCAAATTTGGAAAACGCAGCAGTGGCCACAGGACTGGAAAAGGTCAGTTTCATTCCAATCCCAAAGAAAGGCAATGTCAAAGAATGTTCAAACTACTGCACACTGGCACTCATTTCACAAGCTAGCAAAGTAATGCTCAAAATTCTCCAAGCCAGGCTTCAACAGTATGTGAACTGTGAACTTCCAGATGTTCAAGCTGGGTTTAGAAAAGGCAGAGGAATCAGAGATCAAATTGCCAACATCTGTTGGATCATCAAAAAAGCATGAGAGTTCCAGAAAAACATCTACTCTGCTTTATTGACTTGCCAAAGCCTTAGACTGTTTGGATCACAACAAGCTGTGGAAAATTCTGAAAGAGATGGGAATACCAGACCACCTTACCTGCCTCCTGAGAAATCTGTATGCAGGTCAAAAAGCAACAGTTAGAACCAGACATGGAACAACAGACTGGTTCCAAATAGGGAAAGGAGTACATCAAGGCTGTATATTGTCACCCTGCTTATTTAACTTATATGCAGAATACATCATGCAAAATGCCAGGCTGGATGAAGCACAAGCTGGAATCAAGATTGCCAGGAGAAATATCAAGAACCTCAGATATGCAGATGACACCACCCTTATGGCAGAAAGCGAAGAAGAACTAAAGAGCCTCTTGATGAAAGTGAAAGAGGAGAGTGAAAAAGTTGGCTTACCCAGCAATTCCACTGCTGGGCTTACACACCAAGGAAACCAGAATTGAAAGAGACACATGCACCCCAATGTTCATTGGAGCACTGTTTATAATAGCCAGGACATGGAAGCAACCTAGATGTCCATCGGCAGATGAATGGATAAGAAAGCTGTGGTACATATACACAATGGAATATTACTCAGACATTAAAAAGAATACATTTGAATCAGTTCTAATGAGGTGGATGAAACTGGAGCCTATTATACAGAGTGAAGTAAGCCAGAAAGAAAAACACCAATACAGTATACTAACACATATATATGGAATTTAGAAAGATGGTAATGATAACCCTATATGCAAGACAGCAAAAGAGAGACAGATGTATAGAACAGTCTTTTAGACTCTGTGGGAGAGGGCGAGGGTGGGATGGTTTGGGAGAATGGCATTGAAACATGTATGATATGTGAAATGAATTGCCAGTCCAGCTTCGATGCAGGATACAGGATGCTTGGGGCTGGTGCACTGGGATGACCCAGAGGGATGGTATGGGGAGGGAGGTGGGAGGAGGGTTCAGGATGGGGAACACGTGTACACCTGTGGAGGATTCATGATGATGTATGGCAAAACCAATACAATATTGTAAAGTAATTAGCCTCCAATTAAAATAAATAAATTTATATCAAAAAAAGAGAAAAAGTTGGCTTAAATCTCAACATTCAGAAAACTGATCATGACATCTGGTCCCATCACTTCATGGCAAATAGATGGGGAAACAATGGAAATAGTGAGAGACTTTATTTTCTTGGGCTCCAAAATCACTGCAGATGGTGACTGAAACCATGCAATTAAAAGACACCTGCTCCTTGCAAGAAAAGCTATGACCAACCTAGACAGCATATTAAAAAGCAGAGACATTACTTTGCCAACAAAGGTCCGTCTAATCAAAGCTATGGTTTTTCCAGTAGTCATGTATGGATGTGAGAGTTGGACTATAAAGAAAGCTGAGTGCCAAAGAATTGATGCTTTTGAACTGTGGTGTTGGAGAAGACTCTTGAGAGTCCCTTGGACTGCAAGGAGATCCAAGCAGTCCATCCTAAAGGAAATCAGTCCTGAATATTCGTTGGAAGGACTGATGCTGAAGCTGAAACTCCAATACTTTGGTCACCTTATGTGAAGAACTGACTCATTGGAAAAGACCCTGATGCTGAGAAAGATTGAAGGCGGTAGGAGAAGGGGACGACAGAGGATGAGATGGGTGGATGTTATCACTGACTCGATGGACATGAGTTTGAACAAGCTCTGGGAGTTGGTGATGGACAGGGAAGCCTGGAGTGCTGCAGTCCATTGGGTCGAAAAGAGTCAGACCGGACTTAGTGACTTAACTGAACTGAACAGTCCCACAATTCCACTCCAGTAATTTCTACCCATAGAAAACAAAAACACTAAGTTGAAAAGACATATGTACTATAATACCTGGAAGGTACTATGCTTAGTGATGTAAGTCAAAAGGAGAAAGAAGAATACTGTATTCTGCTTAAATGTGAAATCTAAAAAATAAAACAAATGAATTAATATAACAAAACAGAAATCAACTCACAGATACAGAGAAGAAACTAATGGTTATCAGTGGAGAGATTGGTGGGGGGAGAGACAAAATAAGGGAAGGGGATTAAGGAGTATAAACTCTTAGGTATAAAATAAATAAAACATAAGATAATGTACAGCACAGGAAATATAACCAATATTTGATAATAACTTTAAATGAAATACACTCTATGAAAAGTTGAAATCACTATCTTGTACACCTGAAACTAATATAATATTTGAAATAAACTATACTTCAATTTTTTAATTAAATTTTTAAAAAATCATATAGAAGATAAAATATATTTATAGTACATATATGCATTTATTGAAAACTAGCTGTGTATAAATGAAACCATGCAGTTCCAATTTGTATTGTTCAAGGGTCAACCTTAGTATGTTGAATTTTGTATAGGTTTTTTCTCTTTACATCATTTATTCTTATTTTTATATTTCTTGGAAATTTTACTATCCTGGTACATAACACATATCTGTTCAATACTAAAATTGATGTAACTACAATTAGGAACAGGCTAGAAATAACAATCACTTACATTAGAAAACCATTCTCTCCAACCACAGCAGAAACTAGCTGGTTGTTCTTCAAGCCATATTTCTTTTCCTCCTGGACACACGGTTAAACTACACTTCCCAGACTTCCTTATAGTTGGACACATCCATGTGGCTGTGGTTCACCAATGAGCTGAGTCCTTATAGCCTTGTGTGCCACTTCTAGGCTTGAGTGATGAAACCATCCCACAGGTGATCATCCACTCCCCATCTGAATGGACTGGACTCTAAGAGATACAGGATAGGGGAATCGCAAGCTGGAAGACCAGATCCCTATTTGCCACTTTGGAAGGATCTTCCCAGAGAGTCATTCAGCACAAACATCTAAGATGGATATTTTCATTTCCATGAATGAAAATGAACTTTCATTTTGTTAAGCCCCTAAAAATAGAGGGTTGTTTGTTATAGCAATGAATCTACCCTGAACACCACATTTCCCAAAACTACATCTGAGTTGAGCAGTCCAGGCCTGGCAGGGTGGCTCAGCAGAATCATCAAAAATCTGAACTTTTATCTGCTGCTTCACCATCCTTAACAAATATGATAGAGCTTGGTACCATCTTCTGTGCTTAGTCTCTGGATCTTGTGGGAAACTGAATGTGTGAGTCTCCAGGCTATCATCCCTTCAGTGGTTAAAATATATTACATGTCTGATGCCTAATCATTATTATGTAACCTGTGAACAATACATAGTAAGAGGACACTCATATCATAGTAAGAAAATGTAGCTAAGTCTTGTATAATGTCTTAAAAATGATACACAGTTTCCCAAAGCTCCAGAGCAATTTATTTGTTCACTATCTCATACACTAGGAGCCCCTCTTTTTTTCTTTTTTATCTTGAAGTACAGTTGATTTAGAATGTTGTGTTAATTTCTGCTGTATAGCAAAATGATTCAGTTATACATATGTATATATATTCTTTTTCATATTATTTTCCATTATAGTTTACATCAGGATATTGAATATTTCACAACTTAAAATAGAGATAAAAATGTTACTTATCTCAGAGGTTAAATTAAATAACACATATAAAGAACTTAGAACAATGCCACGCACATGATCGCTCCTGGTTAAGTGAACACTTTGTGACAAATACGTTTACTGCTCTTTGAATATCCATGTACCCCTGCTCCATGTTTCTCAGCCCCTTTAAAGTTAAACAAGACTGTGTACTTAGCTGTGTCCAATGACCTATGAGCATGTGATGTGTGCCACTTCTGGGCCAAAGCCTTTAAGAACCAGTATAGGACCTTCTTGTCAGGGTTGCTAATGCAAGTTGGAGTTAAAGATGAAATGTTTCCACAACCCTTAATATCAATACACCCCCTTGTGTTTCCATACAAGAGAGGATTTCCACACCTCTCCACCTGACTGTTCGGGTGACAACATCTCTCCCCAAAGGTTCCTCCCAACAGAAAGCATGAAAAACCCAACTGGTTAGAGTCGAGAGCTTTCATAAGGTGATACTTTTCTTAATCAGTAGTGTTACTGTGCCTTAATGACCACAGTCCAGTCGGCCCCCTTCTGTCTTTTCCCTTTGTAAGCTTAGGTGACATTTCAGGACAGAGTCCTCTACCTGCATATCTCACATCCGTGGAATGGGGCCTCCTGGACAGAGCTTCTCTAGGAAAAGGAAAATTTCTATTCCCTCTTTTTCAACATGTCCTACCAGCCACTCTGTATGTGAGGCAGGCCCGGCCCTGTGAAAGAGTACGGGTAGGTGGACATAAAGAGTGCCCTTCAGACTCCACTCTTCCAAGAGGCAGCACTCCAGAGAACTCTGAATTTGAAGAGTTAACAGTCTCATCCTGCCATTAATAATGCGGACATCATTTGACTTTGGATACTTTATGTTCTCCATCACCCAAGGGCTTAGAAAGGAGGAAGAGGAAATGCAAAAGTCACCTCAATCCCCAACACAAAGAAAGGCACAGTTTTCCTTGGAATGCTACGTGTTGCATGATTCCTGCATAAACTGCCTAGCTCCCTTCTTTTTTTAAAAAAACACATATATGTATTCTTTTTTATATTCTTTTCCATTATGATTTATCCCAGGATATTGAATATACCATGTGCTGTGCAGTAAGTAGGACCTCGTTGTTTATATATACTCGTTCACATCTATTGTTGTTTGGTCAGTAAGTCATGTCTGATTCTTTGCGATACCATGGACTGTAGCCCGCCAGGCTCTTCTGTCCATGAGATTTCCCAGGCAAGAATACTAGAGTGCAGTGACATTTCCTCCTCCAAGGGATCTTCCTGACCCAGGGATTGAATTTGTCTCTACTGCATTGGCAGGTGGACTTTTTGCCTCTGAGCTACCAGGGAAGCCCAATAGTTGGTATCTGCTTACCCTAAACTCCCACTCAATCCCCTCCCCACCTCCCCACCTCTTGACAATCACAGGTCTGTTCTCTGTATCTGTAAGCCTGTTTTTGTTTCGTGGATAGGTTTGTTTCTGTCATAATCTAGACTCCACATATGTGATATCATATGGTATTTGTCTTTCTCTTTCTGACTTCCTTCACTTAGTGTGGTAATCTCTAGTTGCATTCTTATCTCCCTTTCTTATCTTTTGTATATTTATAGGAGATATAACAAAAGACTCATCTGGAAATAAATTATGATAGCTACGTGGAAACATGATCTTTTTCATAAGAATTGCTATAGCCCTTCATTCAGTCGTAGCTTGGGAAAGGGGGCCTCTTATGTAGTTCCATATTAAAGTACTGCATCACTTATAAAAGAAATAACATTGCTATATTATGATGCATTTCTTTTCTGCTCAATAGAATAAAATCTGTAAAATCTGATCTAGTCAGTGTGCACAAACCAAAACTGTTTGTTCCTGCTGGGTCTTATTATGAAAACAAGAAATGGGTGTTCATAAATTTCTGTTTATATTATGTACACAGAAAGATGTGTAAAGTATGAATAAATATGTGGAAAATATTTTAGTGAGCTAAAGCTTAAGATATCTAATGTCACAGAGTGAACTAAAATGTTTGGATTTTTATAAATTATGCGGAGCTCACCTTCAAAGGAAATCATGATATGTAATTGTGGAATGAAGGCAGCTCAAGCCATGGCAGTCACAGAGATAGCCAACATATTTCAAGTGATTCATTTTAAACCATAGCTCCATCATGCAAAAATACTGAACTCTGGCTCTCTAAAAGGTTCACTTTAAGGATAGTGTTGCTTCTGTATTTTCAGTCTCATGTTATATTAATAGAAGAAAAAGAAAACATACAAATACATATTTCATGAAAGTGACTTCGTAAGCCTAATTAAGAAATTACAAGCTCTATGGTTTGTGTTCCATGCTTCAAACCTATGGGATTTGCTTTATGATGATGTAAATTGCTACCCTCTACAAATTTCTATTAATATGATACATGTCAACTGATTCCTGCTCTTTCCCAAACACATCATTAATTGGGACAATTCACACACATCTTTTGATTTTAGGGTGTGGGGGGAAGGCAGTTTCCATTTGTGGCACACAACTTCATGTTACTTAATATTATGCTTTATCCAGTCAAATTTTTAAAACATGCTAGTTACTATTGATTGTGTTTATTGTATTATTATTATTGCATTGTGTTTATTGTATCTCACAATATTGAGATATTGTGTTATTGTATTGTACAATCCACTAACTTTAATTTCTTTGAAGAAAGGTTTTAAAATTGATTTTATTGATATATAAATTTACTCTCTATAGTTGATTTACAATGTGTTAATTTCTGCTGTACAGCAAAGTGATTCAGTTATACACACACACACACACACATTATTTTTCATATCCTTTTCTGCTATGGTTTAACACTGGATATTTAATGAAGTTCCCTGTGCTCTACAGTAGGACCTGGCTGTTTGTCCATTCTGTATATGATAGTTTGCATCTGCTCACCCCAAACTGCCACTCCATCCCTCCCTCCCCTCCCCCTTGGCAGCAGCAAGTCTGTTCTCTATAAGTTCATTTGTGTCATAATTTAGAGCCTACATATAAATATTATATGGTATTTCTCTTTCTCTTTTTGACTTACTTTGCTTAGTATGATCATCGTATGTTTGCATTTCTCTAATTATTAATAATGTTGAGCATCTTTTCATGTGCCTATTGGCTATCTGTATCTCTTTGTTGGAGAAATGTCTATGTATGTTCTGCCCGTTTTTTTAGTAGGTTGTTTTTTTGATATTGAGCTGTATGAGCTGTTTGTACATATTGGAGATTAATTCATTGTCAGTCACATCATTTGCCAATATTTTCTCCCTGTCCAGAGGTTGTCTTTTTGTTTCGTTTATGGTTTCCTTTCCTGTGCAAAAGCTTATAAGTTTGATTAGGCCCTGTTTGTTTATTTTTCCTTTTATTTCTTTTGCTTTGGGAGACTGACCTAAGAGAACATTACTACGATTTATATCAGAGAATGTTTTGCCTATGTTCTCTTCTCGGAGTTTTATGGTATCGTGTCTTACATTTAACTCTTTAAGCCATTTTAAGCTTGTGTGTGGCCTGTTGTTTAGTCACAAAGTCATGTCTTTGCAACCCCATGGACTGTAGCCCCACACCTCCAGGCTCTTCTGTCCATGCGATTTTCCAGGCAAGAATACTAGAGTGGGTTATCATCTCCTCCTCCAATATGTGGCCTGTAATTTTCTTTATTTGGTAGTGTCTTTGGTTTGGGTATCAGGATGAAGGTGGCTTAGAATGACTTTGCAAGTTTTCCCCCCTTTATCCTACTTATTCTCTGTAACCGCAGCTTCAAAACTTTCACATGGGGTGGTGTATAGCATCCTTTGAATGTGTCATATATTCAAGCTGGATTATACTGTCACCCTTTCTTCACAGTCCAACTCTCACAACCATACATAACCACAGGAAAAACCATAGCCTTGACTAGACAGACCTTTGTTGGCAAAGTAATGTCTCTGCTTTTGAATATGCTATCTAGGTTGGTCATAACTTTCCTTCCAAGGAGTAAGCATCTTTTAATTTCATGGCTGCAATCACCATCTGCAGTGATTTTGGAGCCCAAAAAAATAAAGTCTGACACTGTTTCCACTGTTTCCCCATCTATTTGCCATGAAGGGATGGGACCAGATGCCATGATCTTCGTTTTCTGAATGTTGAGCTTTAAGCCAAATTTTTCACTCTCCTCTTTCACTTTCATCAAGAGGCTTTTGAGTTCCTCTTCACTTTCTGCCATAAGGGTGGTGTCATCTGCATATCTGAGTATGGATGTGAAAGTTGGGCTGTGAAGAAAGCTGAGCACCGAAGAATTGATGCTTTTGAACAGTGGTGTTGGAGAAGACTCTTGAACGTCCCTTGGACTGCAAGGAGATCTAACCAGTCCATTTTAAAGGAGATCAATCCTGGGTGTTCTTTGGAAGGACTGATGCTAAAGCTGAAACTCCAGTACTTTGGTCACCTCATGCAAAGAGTTGACTCATTGGAAAAGACTCTGATGCTGGGAGGGCTTGGGGGCAGGAGGAGAAGGGGACAACAGAGGATGAGATGGCTGGATGGCATCACCAACTAGATGGACATGAATTTGAGTGAACTCCGGGAGTTGGTGATGGACAGGGAGGCCTGGAGTGCTGCAATTCATGGGGTCGCAAAGAGTTGGACACGACTGAGTGACTGAACTGACTGAACTGACTGACCCTCAGCAAGGTGATTACCTCACTTGATTTAATTTTGCATTTCTTCAGCTCGTCAGATGTGTACATGTATTTTACCCAGATATATTCCTGCATTTTCCCTCTAACTAGAAAAACCTTTGAACTTGATTCTTCTCATGTAATTCTTGTCTCCCAAGCCCACATGACTCTTGCAGAAATTAAAAGCCCAATCAGATGATCTCTAATTTCTCTTGCGATTTTGTCTGACCACTTGATCATAAACCTACAGAAACTGAATGACTGGAGACACCTGGCCAGCTGCTCTGCGCACATCTGTTGGGCTTCCCTGATGGGGGAGTATAGTGACCCGGGTCTTGAACATGGAGTGATGAGGGTTTCTAGACACACACTGCTGTAACTGCCCACACCCTGCCCTCTTCAAAGAAGGCATGAAAAAAGATTATGCTACTTGCCCAGAGCATTTCAGAAGGGCTTGCAGCTTTCCCTTAAATGGCCACACTTTCTTTGAGAGTCAGTTTTACAAAATGATTTCACTTCCTCTCTCTGGCTAAGCAGCAGAATGAACACTGGCATCTGGGCGTGCAGGAAGTCATTTACTGAATGCTTCTCATGCACCCTTGCTCTATGCTAAATGTGTTTTCCATGTATCACCTGAACTTCATGTTTATAATCATCCTATGGGGTGGAGACTGTTCCCCTTTTACAGATGAAGAAAACTGAGGCTAAAGAAGATGAGTCTGCTGATTCTCAGAATTGATGTCTAAAAATAAAACAGGTTTTATCTAAATAACATGTTTCTTTACATTGGGCAATTTTCAAGTTTGTCATTTTTCAAATTGCCCTTTAAAAAAAGTGAACAAACTTTTCCTACAAGAGACCAAGCTGGTGAATATTTTTGGCTTTGTAGGCCATGAGTTTTCTATTGAAACCTACTGAACCCTGCTGCATTGTAGAGGGAAAGTGGCCCTAATAATACATCAATGAGTGTATGTGGCTGTGTTCCACTAAAACTTTATATATAAACTCAGATTGTAGTTTGCTGATGATGGAAATGTTCTGCAATTGGATTGTTGGTTACCCAATTCTTTAAGTTTACTAAAAAGCATTGAATTGTACACCAAAAATGAGTGGTATTATTGTATGTCAATTATACCTCAATAAAGCTATTAAAAACAAACAAAAAAAAGAGTTGGCTTCTGGTTTTAGATAGCATGTATAGTCAAAGCTATGGTTTTTCCAATAGTCCTATACATCTGTGAGAGTTGTACCATAATGAAGGCTGAGCAGCAAAGAATCGATGCTTTTGAACTGTGGTGTTGGAGAAGACTCTTGGGAGACCCTTGAACAGCAAGGAGACCAAACCAGTCAATCCTAAAGGAAATCAACCCTGAATATTCATTGGAAGAACTGATGCTGGAGCTGAAGCTCCAGTACTTTGGCCACCTGAATCGAAAAAGAGCCAACTCATTGGAAAAGACCCTGATGCTGGGGAAGATTGAGGGCAGGAGGAGAAGGGGACAACAGAGGATGAGATGGTTGGATGGCATCACCAACTCAATGGATGTGAGTTTGAGCAAACTCCAGGAGATGATGAAGAATATTCACTAATCACAAACAGTTCTCACATAGAGCAAACCACCTCTTGTCTTTTTTTTTTTTTTCTTTTCAAATTCCTCCTCAGTTTTTATTTATGATATATTCCTCTCAGGATGATCAGAAAAAAACACCTGAAAACCCAGTGATGGACTAGAAACTCTGCTCACAAATGAATTGGCTCCATGGCTCCTTATTTGTATTTGCCTTCTTCTTAAATATACTTCTCCTCAGGCTGAACAGAGGCAGCCAGTACTCTACTGTGAAACTGACAGTTCTGGAGAGTTCTTTATCAGCTCACATACAGGAGGGAAGATTCATGCTTCAGGTTTGATATCTATAACCTTGGCTCTAAATATCTGTTGCTCAAACACAGAGACACATTTGATCTTTCTGAAGCAATTAAATATGCATATGCACTAATGCCTGTTTTCATTTATAAATGCCAACACATAATAACCAACTAAGAATCATGACATGGTGTTACTTTCTTTTTATTTTACCATCTCCTTAACTGTGTAACACATTTTTAAAAAGTATTTCAGGTACTTCTTTTATTTCCATAGAATTCTAAATGATACATAGAAAGGTTTTGGTCTCCTCAGGGTGTAGCTCAATTGGTGGCAATTAATTAGGACAGAACATCATAGTGCTTCCTTCAAGGGTGTTACCAGCTGTGTGGAGTCATGTAAAAGCTCCTTGCAGTGTGAGTGTGGCTGGACTGTGGAAAATGCCAGAAGAAAAACATCAGGAAACCTCAAGAATATTTTAAGGCCCCTGGCCCCATCCTACAAGTTCACTCAGGATAAAGATGCAAAAGAAAAGGAACAGAGA
The DNA here is from genome assembly GCF_029378745.1 of Bos indicus. Taxonomy (NCBI): domain Eukaryota; kingdom Metazoa; phylum Chordata; class Mammalia; order Artiodactyla; family Bovidae; genus Bos; species Bos indicus. The sequence goes on from NC_091789.1 coordinate 139,406,674, forward strand.
AGCTCAAAAGTCATTGCTTGGGGGGTGGGGGAAAGCAGTGGTTTTCTGTCACATCAGATGCTGATGTGAGCCTTTATCAAAGCTGTCAAAACTAAATGAAAGAAAACAATCTCGTCTTCATAATTAATTTCCCTGTTTCTTTCCTTAATCTGCACTGCCCAGGCAGTTAATCTTTGCTCAATATGCTTTTGTCACCTTACTTAATTATTAATAAAATCTCCTACGTGAGAAGGCAGAATGCTACATGCCAACTGGGAGAGTGAGCTTCAAGGCTGTGCAAGATGATAGAAAAGAGGAGAGAAGGGCAAACAAGACATGGGAACAGTTGGATGGACCTAGAGGGGATCATACTCAGTGAAGTAAGTCAGACAGAGAAAGACAAATATATGATATCACTTATATGTGGAATCTTTACAAATTATATAAATGAACTTACTTACAAAACAGAAATAAACTTATAGACTTAGAAAACAAACTTATGGTTACCAAAGGGGATAGTGAGAGGGTGGGAGAGGAATAAATCAGGAGTTTGAGATTGTTTGTTTGTTAATTACAGTACGGTTGATTTACAATATCCTGTTAGTTTCAGGTGTACAGCACATTGATTCTGTTATACATATATATTCTTTTTTTTTTTACAATAATGGTGTCATTGATATACCTATTTTTTTTCAGATTCTTTTCCCATATGTGTTATTACAAAATACTTGAGTATTGTTCCTTTTGTTATATAGTAGATCTTGGTTGGTTATCTATTTTATATAATAGTGTGTATCTGCTAACCCCAACCTCCTAATTTATACCTTCTCCCACCCTTGGGATTAAAATATACACGTTACTATATATAAAATAGATAACTAACAAGGACCTACTGTATAGTACAGGGGACTGTATTCATTATCTTGTAATAACCTATAATGGAAAAGAATTTAGAAAATAACACACACACACACACACACTGGAGGAGGGAATGGCAAACCACCCCAGTATACTTGCCGTGAGAACTTCATGAACTGTATAAAAGGAGAAAAAGATACGACACTGAAACATGAGTCCCCCAGGTCGGAAGGTGTCCAATATGCTCCTGGCGAAGAGTGGAGGACAACTACTAATACTAATAGCCCAGAAAGAACGAAGCAGCTGGGCCAAACGACGCTCAGTTGTGGATGTGTCTGGTGATTAAAGTAAAATCCGATGCTGCAAAGAACAGTATTGTATAGGAACCTGGAATGTTAGGTCCATGAATCAAGGTAAATTGGACGTGGTCAAGCAGGAGATGGTAAGAATAAACATCGGAATCTTAGGAATCAGTGAACTAAAATGGACGGGAATGGGCAAACTTAATTCAGATGCCGATTATATCTACTACTGCGGGCAAGAATCCCTTAGAAGAATTGGAGTAGCCCTCATAATCAACAAAAGAGTCTGAAATGTGGTACTTGGGAACAACCTCAAAAATGACTGAATGATCTCTATTTGCTTCCAAGGCAAGCCATTCAACATCACAGTAATCCAAGTCTATGCCCCTAACTGGAGAAGGCAATGGCAACCCACTCCAGTACTCTTGCCTGGAGAATCCCATGGACGCAGGAGCCTGGTGGGCTGCCGTCTACGGGGTCACACAGAGTCAGACACGACTGAAGCGACTTAGCAGCAGCAGCAGCATGCCCCTAACACCAGTGTTGAAGAAGGTGAAGTTGATCAGTTCTATGAAGACCTAGAAGACCTCCTAGAACTAATACCAAAAAAAAAAGTTCTATTCATCATTGGGGACTAGAAAGTAAAAGTAGGAAGTCAAGAGATACCTGGAGTAACAGGCAAGTTTGGCCTTGGAGAACAAAATGAAGCAGGACAAAGGGTAACTGAATTCTGCCAAGAGAACGCACTGGTCATAGCAAACACCCTTTTTCAACAACACAAGAGATGACTTTACACATGGACATCACCAAATGGTCGATACTGAAATGAAATTGATTACATCCTTTGTAGCTAAAGATGGAGAAACCATATACAGTCAGCAAAAACAAGACCTGGATCTGACTGTGGCTCAGATCATCAACTTCTCATAGGAAAATTCAGGCTTAAAGAAAGTGGGGGTGAATATGCACTGGAGGTAACAAATAGAGTCAAAGGGTTAGGTCTAGTAAAGAGTGTATCTGAAGAACTATGAATGGAGGTCTGTAATATTGTACAGGAGGCAGTGAAAAAAAATCCCAAAGGAAAAGAAAAGCAAGAAGGTAAAGTGGTTATCTGAGGGGACTTTACAAATAGCTGAAGAGAGAAGAGAAGTGAAAAGCAAGAAAACAACAGAAGGGAAAAGACTAGAGATCTCTTCAGCAAAATTGGAAATTCCAAGAGAACATTTTGCCCAAGGATGGACACAATAAAAGAAAGAAATGGTAGAGACCTAGTAGATGCTGAAGAGCTCAAGAAGAGATGGAAAGAATACATGGAAGAATACAAAAAAGATCTTAATGAACAGGATTACTACAATGGTGTGGTCAGTCACCCAGAGCCAGATATTCTGGAGTGTGAAGTCAAGTGGGCCTTAGGAAGCACTGCTGTTAATAAAACTAGTGAATGTGATGGAATTCTAGTAGAGCTCTTCAAAACCCTAAAGGATGATGCCATCAAGGTGTTGCATTCAATATGTCAGTAAATCTGGAAAACTCAGCAGTGGCCACAGGACTGGAAAGGGGCAATCCTCATCCCAATTCCCAAGAAAGGTAGTACTAAAGAATGTTCTAACTATCAGACAGTTGCACTCATTTCCCATGCTAGTAAGGTCGTGCTTAAAATCTTGCATGCTAGGCTTCAGCATTATGCAAACCAAGAACTTCCAGATGTTCAAGCTGGGTTTAGAAAAGGCAGAGAATCCAGAGATCAAATTGCCAGCATTCACTGGATCTCAGAGAAAGCAACAGAATTCCAGAAAAACATCTATCTCTGTTTCATTGATTATGCTACAACCTTTGACTGTGTGGATCATAACAAACTGTGGAATATTCTTAATGAGATGGGAATACCAGACCACATTACCTGACTCCTGAGAAACCTGTTTGTGGGTCAGGAAACAACAGTTAGAACCCTGTATGGAACAATTGATTGGTTCAATATTGAGATAGAAGTATGACAGGCATGTCTCCTCACATTCTGTTTGCTTAACCTGTATGCTGAGCACATCATGAGAAATGCTGGGCTGGATAAGTTACAAGCTGGAATCAATATAGGTGGGGGAAACATCAACAACCTCAGATATGCAGATGATACAATTCTAATGGCAGAAAGTGAAGAGGAACTAAAGAGCCTCTTGATGAGGGTGAAGGAGGAGAGTGAAAGAGCCAGCTTAAAACTAAGTATTAAAAAAACTAAGATCATGGTATCCGGCCCCATTCCTTCATGGCAAATAGGAGGGGAAAAGGTGGAAGCAGTGACAGATTTCCTCTTCTTGGGCTCTAAAATCATTGTGGATGCTGACTGCAGCCATGAAATCAGAAGACAATTGCTTCTTGGCAGGAAAGTGACGACAAACCTAGACAGTGTGTTGAATAGCAGAGACATTACTCTGCCTACGAAGGTCCGTATTGTCAAGGCTATAATCTTCCCAATGGTCACGTACGGTTGTGAGAGCTGGACTATAAAGAAGCAGAGCACCAAAGAATTGATGCCTTCAAACTGTGGTGCTGGAGAAGACTCCTGAAAGTCCCTTAGACAGCATGGAAATCAAACCAGTCAGTCTAAAGGAAAATCAACCCTGAATACTCGTTGGAAAGGACTGATGCTGAAGCTGAAGCTCCAGTATTTTGGTCACCTGATGTGAACAGCTGACTCATTGGTAAAGTCCCTGATGCTGGGAAAGACTGAGGGCAGACGGAGAAGAGGACATCAGAGGATGAGATGGCTGGATGGCATCACTGATGCAATGGACATAAACTTGGGCAAACTTCGGGAGATGGTGAGGGACCCGCAGGCCTGGTGTGTTGCAGCCCATGGGGTCACAAAGAGTTGGACACAACTGGGCGACTGAACAACAATAACACATATACAAACACACATATATAACTTAATCACTATACCTGAAACTAACCCAACACTGTAAATCAGCTGTATTTCAATAAAAATTAAAATGAAAAAGGGAAAGAGAGAAAAAGGGAAGGAAGGGATGATGAGGCTGAGTAAGTGAACAGAGGAAGGGAAGAAGAAAAGTTGGACTTTGAGAAAAGATAAAACATTCAAGTTCTCCCGCAGCAATCATGTGTCTGAAGCCAACCCAGAAATTCTTTCTAGGAAAGCCTTGCCTGGCCTGTGGGTGACCCTGGGTAGGTCCGCCTGCCACCACGTGGTATCTGAATGGATTTCTTTCCAGAAAAATATTCAAGTTCCATTCTGTAAGAATCAACCCTCCTGAGTTCCAAGCTTCTGGATCCAACTCTATTGACAGCATGGAATCTCAGCCTGCTGACTACTTGCCAAAAAAGAGAACCACCCACTTAGCAAAAGCTCAGTCCCAAGAAACAGTGTTTGTACATCATTGCCAGCCCACTCTGCTATCTTCTTGGTTCAACTGCACATACATTAAATGATAGCCTTGTACAGACCAGATCATCGGAGATGTGTGCTCTTTATCCATTTTATTTTGGCACTTCCTAGTCTTGCATTTACTGCCCTGAGCTTTGGTATTAGACCATCAGGCAATATAAGAGAGTTGATAAAAAGTAAGTCAAATTGCTTTCTTGGTGTTTGGGCGGGGGGGGGGGGGGGGGCGTTGTTTGGTTTTTAGCACAAAGCATATTGTTCTTTTTAGGATAAGCCAAAGAAGAAAATTCTTTCAAAACCCCAGGGCAGGGTCTATTACATATGCTCTTTCTGAACTACGAAGGGTCTTTAATTTGGCTCAAGTTGGGATATGGAGTGTCTCTGTCTCTCTAATAGAACTTATTTTTTAAAGCACTTTTGGGTTCACAGTAAAACTGAACAGAAACTGTAGTAATTTCCCATATAGCCCCCACCCCACACTTGCACAGCCACCATTATCAACATCCCCCACCAGAGTACTACATTTGTCACCATCAATGAAACTACATTAACACATTATAGTCACCCAGATTTCATCGTTACATTAGGGTTCAATCTTTGTATTGTACATTCTACATATAGAATAATTTCACTGCCCTAAAAATCCTCTGTGCTTCGTCTATTCATCCTTCCCTCCCTCCTAACCCCTGGCAACCACTGATCTTTTTATTTCTGTATATTTTTGCCTTTTTCAGTGTGTTATATGGTTGCAATTATACAGTATACAGTCTTTTCAGATTGATTTCTCTCTCAGGAACATGCACTTACATTTTCTCTGTGGCTTTTCATAGCTTGATAGCTCATTTCTTTTTAGCTCTGAATAATATTCTATTGTCTGGATGTACCACAGTGTATTTATCCATTCTCTTATTGACATCTTGGTTGCTTCCAAGTTTGGCGATTATGAATCAAACTGCTATAAACATTCATATGCAGGTTTTTGTGTGGTCATGAATCTTCAGTTCATTTGAGTAAACACCAACAAGCATGCTTGCTGGATCATATGTTGATAGTATATTTAGTACTGTGAAATACTGCCAAACTGTCTTCCAAAGTGGCTATATAACATCATTCCTTACCAGCAATGAATGAGAGTTCCTGTTGCTCCACGTCGTCACCAGCATTTGGTATTGCTGGTGTTTCTAATAGTGTGTAGCAATATCTCACTGTTGTTTTAATTTGCATTTCCCTGGTAGCTCAGATGGTAAAGAATCTGTGTGCAATGTGGGAGACCTGGGTTCAATCCCTGGGTTGGGAAGATCCCCTGGAGGAGGGCATGGCATCCCACTCCAATATTCTTGCCTGGAGAGTCCCCATGGACAGAGGAGCCTGGCAGACTATAGCCTGTGGGATCGCAAAGAGTCAGACATGACTGAGTGAGTCAGACACGACTGAGCGACTAAGCATAATGACATATAATGTTGAGCATCTTGACATATGTTTACTTGCCATCTGTAAATCTTCTTTGTGAAATACCTGTTTAGGTCTTTTGCCCACTTTTTCATTGGGTTGTTTGATTTCTTGTTTTTGAGCCATAAGAGTTCTTTGTGTGTTTTGGACAGCAGTCCTTTATCAGATGTGTCTTTTGCAAATATTGTCTCCCAGTCTGTGGCTCGTCTTCTCATTCTCTTGAGAGAACAGTACTTCTTAAATGCAAGGCTCATCTCTTTTAGTGTGCTGGATGTTGGGATATACACTTGATATATTAAATTTATCCTTACTTGCTTATCATTTTTCTACCTTTAATTTCTTTGCCATATTTTTATGATTCTTAATGTTTAGTTTCTTGACACAAATGGAGTACATATGCACTATAGAAAATAAAGAAACATTATCACCCTCCTTCTCTCTTCCTTCATTTCCCACCCCTCAATACTTTAGTTAATATTTTGAAGCAATTTTCTTTTTTCAATTTGTACAAATAGTTGAAGTTCTTTTATAACATGAAATTGTTTCATAATACTTTTAAAACACTATTTCCTGTTATTAAGTATCTTCATACAATGTTATGTTTAATAGTTGTACAGTATTTCATCATTTAATCAACCACATTTTGTCAGATATTAATATTTTATTACCTTCCAAGTTTTCACAAAAGTTCAAGTGCAGACTCTAAAGGGATGAAAAATTTTAAAGATATTTATATTTATTGACAAAACATTTTCCAAAGAGGTTATATAAATTCATACATCTACAATTAGTATACAAAAATATCTCTTTCTTAGACTCTGGCTATTGTTGTTGTTCAGTCACTAAGTCATGTCTGACTCTTTGTGACCCCATGGACTGTAGCACACCAGGCTCCACTGTCCTCCACTATCTCCTGAAGTTTGCTCAAATTCATGTCCATTGAGTGATGTTATCTAACCATTTCACCCTCTGCCTCCCCCTTCTCCTTTTGCCTTCAATCCTTCCCAGCATCAGGGTCTTTTACAGTGAGTCATTTCTTGGCATCAGGCGGCCAAAGTATTGGAGCTTCAGCATCAGCAACAGTCTTTCTAATGAATATTCAGAGTTGAACTCTCACATCCCTACATGACTACTGGAAAAACCGTAACTTTGACTATATGGACCTTGGTTGGCAAAGTGATATCTTTGCTTTTGAATACACTGTCCAGGTTTGTCATAGTTTTCCTTTCAAGGAGCAAGCATCATTTAATTTCATGGCTGCAGTCACTGTCATAATCAATCTGATTTCAGTATTGACCATCTAGTGATTTCCATGTGCAGAGTCATCTCTTGTATTGTTGGAAGAGAGTGTTTGCTATGACTAGCGTGTTCTCTTGATGAAACTCTATTAGCCTTTGCCCTGCTTCATTTTGTACTCAAAAACCAAACTTGCCTGTTACTCCAGGTATCTCTTGACTACCTACTTTTGCATTCCAGTCTCCTATGAGGAAAAGGACATCTTTTTTGCTGTTAACTTTAGAAGGTCTTGTAGGTCTTCATAGAACCCATCAACTTCAGCTTCTTTGTCATCAGTGGTTGGGGCATAGACTTGGATTACTGTGATGTTGAATGGCTTGCCTTGGAAACAAATGGAGATCATTCTGTTGTTTTTGAGATTGCACCCAAGTACTGCATTTCAGACTCTTTTGTTGACTATGAGGGCTACTCCATTTCTAAGGGATTCTTGCCCACAGTAGTAGATATAATGGTCATCTGAATTAAATTCACCCATCCCCATCCATTTTAGTACACTGAATCATAAGATGTCAATGTTCACTCTTGCCATCTCCTGCTTGACCACATCCAATTTACCTTGATTCATGAACCCAACAGTCCAGGCTTCTATGCAATATTGTTCTTCACAGGATCAAACTTTACTTTTCCCACCAGACACATCCATACCCGACTGCTTTTTCCACTTTGGCCCAGCCACTTCATTCTTTCTGGAGCTCTTAGTAATTGCCTCTGCTCTTCCCCAGTAGTGTATTGGACACCTTCCAACCTGGGAGGCTCATCTTCCAGTGTCATAGCTTTTTGTCATTTCATACTGTTCATGGGATTCTCCAGGCAAGAATACTGAAGTGGTTTGACATTTCCTTCTCCAGTGGATCACGTTTTGTCCGAACTCTGCACTATGACACGTCTGTCTTGGGAGGCCCTGCACAGAATGACTCATAGCTTCATAGAGTTATGCAAGCCACTTTGCCACTACAAGGCTGTGATCCATGAAACCTCTGGCCATACTAGATACTATTTTGCTTTAATCTTTGCTGTTGGTTAGACAAAAATGCATTTCAAATTTCATTTTTTATCTCTTTAGTGATTGGTAAGGTTGAATTGTTTCTCATTTTCAATTTTATATTACAACCTCCTTATATTACTTGCCTGTTAGTATCTTTTGTTATATTTTTCTAATGGAAGGCTCCTCTTCTTTTAACTGGCTTGTAATAGCTTTTAGATGCTAAGAATCACAATCTTCATCTGGCATACACATCACAGATATTTTTTCAGTTCATCATTGTTAAAGTCAGGTTTTGACATATAGAATGTTAAAAACTTTTACTCCAACCATTCATTATTTATTTTATTATTTTTTGCTTTTGCATGATGCTTATACAGTTGGAACTGGAGTAAGAGTTTTCCTTGTGGCTAGGAACTGGCACTAGAGCTAAAATGCTCCTTTTTTGTTGTTCTTTTTTTTTTTTTTTAGTTGAAATATACTTGATTTACAGTGTGTGTTAATTTCTGCTGCACAGCAAAGTGACTCAGTCATACACATATACACATTCTTTTTATATTCTTTTCGATTATGGTTTATCCAAGGATATTGAATATAGTTCCCTGAGCTATACAATAGGACCTTGTTGTTTATCCATTCTAAATGTAGTAGTTTGCATCTACTAATTGCAAACTCCCACTCCATCCCTCTCCCTTCCCCACTCCTTGGCAACAACAAGTCTGTTCTCTCTGTCTGTGAGCCTATTTCTGTTTCATGGATAAGTTCATTTGTGTCATATTTTAGACTCCACATGTAAGTGATGATATATGGTATTTGTCCTTTTCTTTTTTTTAATTTTAGTTAGTATGATAATCTCTAGTTGCATCCATGTTGCTGCAAATAGCATTGTTTCATTCTTTTTATGGCTGAATAATATTCTATTAGGCTTCCCTGGTGGTTCAAATGGTAAAGAATCCATCTGAAATACCAGAGACCTGGGTTCGATCCCTGGGTTGGGAAGATCCCCTGGAGGAGAGCATGGCAACCCACTCCAGTATTCTTGCCTGGAGAATCCCCATGGACAGAGGATCCTGGTGGGCTACAGTCCATGGGGTCACAAAGAGTCGGACGCATGGGCTTCCCTGGTGGCTCAGATGGTAAAGAATCTGCCTGCAGTGTGGGAGATCCAGGATGTGTGCCACATCTTCTTCATCCATTCATCTGTTGATGGGCATTTAGGTTGTCTCCATACCTCAGCTATTATGAATAGCTGCTATGAACATAGAGGTGCATGTACCTTTTGGGATTATAGTTTTGTCCGGATATATACCCAGGAGTGGGTTTGCTGGATCACATGGTAATGCTACTTTAGTTTTCTGAGGAATCTCCACACTGTTCTCCATAGTGATTGTACCAACAGACATTCCCACCAACAGAGTAGGAGGGTCCTAAGGATGCCCTGTTTTAAAGAAAGTTATAAATACATGGGAGCAAACACCTCCCCCCAGGGCTTCCTCGGAGGGAGGTGAACTTCAGTGGCTGCCCTCTCCCACTTCTCCAGATGATGTTAGAAGACTGGGGCCAGAAGAGTCAATCAGTCAGGGGAGTCCAATGGCTTTTTCCTCACCTCCTCCATGAGCATCCTCACGATCCTGAATCCAAATGAGGGGCAGGCACCAGAAGGACCACTAACTGCACGTGCCTGCAAGGAAGATGCTAGGAGAGACTGCTGTCTGGACACTGCTTGACATCTACTCTGGCAGAAGATGTGCTTCTCAGCCTCTGGGTTCTTTGAGCAAGGGAGAGGACAACAGGTGGGGGACACCAGGCAGAAGGAGGAGAGGAACTGGCAAGCTTCCTCCATGCCCTTCCTTTTGGTGGTTGATGGCCATGACCATCTGACTGGCACCCAACCCAAGAAGGCTCCCATGAGAAGGGAGCCAGCCCTGTACTGCTGTGGAGAGCACCACCCATGGCAGTAGCTGAAGAGAAGACAGAGGAGACTGTGCTGGACTCAGATTGCAAAATCAGGGACGTGCGTCATGAAGTAAACCTCGATCGCACCCTTCTGGCATGCCATGGACAGAGCCCACGATCGGGCTGCATGTCACAGAGATAACCCAGAAGATCAGCTAGTATTAGCCAGAGAAACAGCAACACCGAGAGAAGGAACAAATGAGACCTGTTAGGGAAAGAGAGGTTTTTCTCTTTCTCTCTCTGTCATCATTGATGTAGCAGGGGGTCATGGAAAAGGGAGAGAAGGCATCCCACCGCAGAGAACCATCTCAACTTCACATCAACACCACTCTTAATACAAGGCATCTGTTATCTGGGAGGGACAGTTTTATTGATGGGCTGACTCATTAGAAAGGATTAATGTCTAGGTCATTGATACCTCATGGCACATTTTCTTGGGGACGGAGAGGATCCTGTGGAGATGGACACAAGCCAGGTGTGTTTTGATGAGGAAGAGAAATCCAACTCAGTCTGACAGCTTTCTGAAAAGAGGAGGCAGAGAGGAGCCTGAAGACAAATGTGGCCTGCCTCCCAATTCTGGCTACTGCCAACCCTGGCAAAAACTGTTCTCCGCAGGATGCAAAAGTCAGGTTTGACTTGACGGGTTGTGAGACTGGACACCTGGTGTTTTTTGACCAAACTGATTATTCAGGGAATTTGCTTTAAAAGTAACCCATGGAGCACCTGCAGTGGTCTGGGGTCTCTGTGTTAAGCTGGCTGATGATGTGTAACCCACGTCAGGAGGCAAAAGAGACAGTCCTTCAAACAAAACCAGATTTTAACAGAATGCAGTAAATTAAGGCAGACAGAAGTGTTGATCTCCCCTGCAGAATCTGTTACCCTCAAGACAGCATAAGTGGTGAGATCCAAAGATAAAGCCACCGTATTCTGCCCCTTTCTGTAGCATCCCCAAGGGAACCTTCTCCCTACACCCCAACTCGTGCAAAGGGAAGACCATTGCCTGTCCCCCTAGAAGTTGTCATAGTACCTTCCTCATAGGCTGCTTCAGTTGGTTAAGTGAAATAAGGCATCTTAAACACTTGTTATAGCACTTGGGAAGATCCCCGGGAGGAGGGCATGGCAACCCACTCCAGTATTTCTTGCCTGGAGAATCCCATGGACAGAGAAGCCTGGTGGGCTACAGTCTATGGGGTTGCACAGAGTCAGACACGACTGAAGCAACTTAGCACACACACATGCACATAGCATGTCCATATAATACATGCTCAGTAAATATTACTATTACAGTATTATTCACTCTGCTCCTGTCCCTCTCAGAATGACTTCCCATCAGCGCAAACTCGAATAACTGATGACTCCCCAAGGCCTTCAAAAATAACACCCACCCTTGTTAGGAGGGCATGGTTAACGGTTCCTGACCTGATTCCATCCACATGTTGAACCTCATCTCTTGTCACTTCTTGTTTTGAACCCTAGTTCAACCCAGGTTGAATAACTTGTATTTTTAATTTAATTTTTAATTTATATTGGAGTCTGGTTGATTTACAATGTTGTGTTAGTTTCAGGTGTACAGCTACTCAATCAGTTAGCTGAATAACTAGAATTTAACTGAAGGGGCCCTGCCTCTGAGTACCAGTGAGTTGCCAGGTATTGTGCTCCCTCTGCACACTACACACGGGAACCCTTCCCTTTCCAAATTCCCATTCACTTGCCACCTCCCGGCCTCCCCGCTCACATTGCCTGCCGTCGGCAGCCAAGAGCCACATGGTGTTCCAGTGCGAGCCCATAGCACTGTGTGATCACGTCCACTCCGACACTTCACCTGTTGTCCTTGGCTTTTTAACTTGTCTGCGCTTTCTTACATTTTAATGGATATTCAGATGACCTGGGCATCTGGTTGATGTGTGAATCCTGATTTAGTCCATCTAGGTTGGTGCCCAGGATGTGACACTCCTGACAGGCTCCCAGGTGATGTGGGTGCAGCCATTCCTAGACCACACTTGAGGACCAAGATGTGAGACAGTGATCTCCTTAATATCAGGAAGCCTGTCTCCTTAAGTCTTCATATCCCCAGCACCCAGCCCATCTGTATACCGAACACTCAACCCATTCTTCGGGAAAGTTTTTTTTTTCCTAAATGTTTGTTAAATGAATATATGATTGAATGAACAGTCGGAGACACTCTGCCCCAAATCCTCACTTGTACAACAAGCTAGCAGCATGTTTCCTGGTCAAGAAAAGTTTTCCCTCAACTTCCTGTTCTCTGCCCAGGATGGTGTTATAAAACATTTACTCCTACTGCACAGCTCACTTCTCTTCTCTTTCTCCTGTTCCTACCTGTGTGTTTCCCCTTTGACAATTTCTATCAATGAGACGATGACAGAGTGTAAAGTGGTAAAGACAAGCCAAAGGATAATTCATAGAAAAAGAGAAGAGGGGGAAAAAGGCAGAAAGGGGGCATGTAGATAAAAGGAAAGGAATAGAGGACATCAGAGGAAGGAGAAATGCCTAATTCTTCACCTCACATAATTTGAGTTCACACACCTATTATCCTTACATACCTGGCCTTCCTCTCACATATTTCCCCCTTACACTGACCTTGATCTTCTTTATTTATTAATTTATCCATTCAACAAATCTACTTTGTGTCAGCCACTGAGCCAATGATACATTCGTGAGTAAAAATGACCAGAAGCTTCAAGTTTATCATCCAGAGGGTGGGTAGAGAAAGAGATTAATTAATTAAGCACTCAGTGTAAACTTAACAACAATGTTAAGAGCAGAGACGTCTCTAGGAAATGAATGGTTGAGGGAACTGTGACCAGCAGTTAACCAGGGGATAGAGGAACGGAGGGTGTACAAGGCACTGTGGCTAGGGTGAGCATGGCACATTGGAGGAACCGAAGGGTCAGAGGTCCTGGCGCCCTGGAAAAGAGAGTTGGTGAAAGAAAGAGCAGGTGTGGTAACCAGCTCCGAGGTGGCCCCCTTGATCCCCGCCTCTTGCTGTTAGCAGTTTTGTGTATTCCTCTCCCAGTGACACCAGGGTTTGTCTGTGTGACCAGTAGCACACAGCAGAATGAAGGGAGGGCATCTTCAAGATTAGGTTACAAAAGAGTGTGGCTTCTTTCTTGGGCACTTTCTTGTGGTCCTCTCTCCTGACTCACTCACTCTGAGGAAAGCAAGCTGCCATGTTTTGAGCAGCCCTATAGGAATGACAAGCCACTCCAATATTCTTGCCTAGAGAATTCCATGGACAGAGGAGCCTGGCGAGCTACAGTCCATGGGGTCACAGAGAGTCATACATGACTGAGCAAATAACACACACACACACACACACACACACACAGAGTCATAAGTTCCCAACAGTCAGTAAGGAATTGCAGCCTGGCAACAACCATACACATAAGCACAGAAGCAGATTCTACAGCCCCAGTCAAACCCTGAGGTGAATGCAGCCCTGGCCAGCAGTTCAACTTCAATCTCATGAGAGATACTAAGCCAGATCCACTCAACTGAGCCACAACTGGATTCCTAACCTTCAGAAAGTATGTAAGCTAACACGTCTGCTGTTGGAAGCTGCTAACTTTCAGGGTACTCTGTTATGCAGCAATAGGGAACTAGTCGGACCACGCACTGTATCACTAGCACGTTAAGGTTTGTACAGCCTTGTAAACCCTCCCTAGTACCTTGAGGGAAAAAGATATGGTTTAACAGTATCACCTCAGAAAATAGAGGGATGCCCCTGAAACGTTCGGGGACAGTGGCAAGCCTATCGTGAACACAGAGATAATAGCTGGGCTCCTCCATTTGTTCCCAAAGCTCAGCATAATCTGCTAATCCAGGTCAAGTCCAGGATACCATGAGCCCACATAAGTTAAAATGAAATACATCTTATAAAAGTTGAATATCTTTTCACTGGTATTTTATATTTTTCATAGTTAATCATAAGATCCTAAGTTAGAGTATTAAAACTGAAGCAAACAGAAGGGTAGCCTCTTACAGCTGTTCCACACTATGTAATGTATGGGACAGAGCTCCCATCTAGGAACAATGCCTGCAGGTCCCCCAAGGCAGAGAGAATACATCTATGACACCTGAAGGGAAGGTCTCCAGGGGACTCAGGAGAATTGCAACCCTCTCAGCTTACCAAGGATTGTCATCTGGGAAGCCTGGAGCTGAATGTCTGGATTCTAAGGACATCTTTAATAGCATGACATGATAGCTGCTGTGGATCCTTGAGGAATCTCCTTCTTATTGGAGTGATGTTGAGACCTTGAGGAGATAACTCACTTTCAAACTGAACCCTAAGGCAGAAAGACAAGCCTGAGGTCCTGTGAGAAGACGTGGGCTGCTGAAGAACATTCTAGCATCTGACTTAATAAAAGGGGGGAAATATGAATAGGAGAAAGCCAGTTAAAACTAAATCTGTCAGTAAATAAAGCCGAATCAAGCTGTATCATGTGGAAAGTAGACTCTCTCACATGTGACTAACCATAAAAATCCTTAATCACCAGTGAGCTTTAACAGTATGCACCAGAATTTTGTAATAAGTGAAGAATTTTCTATTAAATATTTCCTTATCTGTCTTGTTCTGGGGGAAAAAAACTCCATTAGGGTCATAACCATCAAACTAAAAATTCCTTTCTTTTGGTTTAGAACTTGGAATCAAAGGACATCAAAAATAAATCTGCTTGGGAAAAAATTGTTTGAAGTTCTTTTCATCTTGGTAAAATTAGGATAGCATGCCATTTCGGCTTGGGTAGAGAGAAGAGGAATGTCTGTGTTTTTTTTTTTTTTTAAACCACACTAAAACCTTGCTCTCCAGAGCATGGCAAGACATTGTAACCCCTCCATGAATTTTAAGAGTGATTGGGCTTCTTTCACCTAGAACCTGGATCCTTTATAAAACTTCATGGCTATTTTTCCATAGGACCATTGCTTCAACATTCACCCACGTGTGTTATTCAAATGCATCTTATTTGGGTGCATTAAAATGTCCATATGGGCTGAGTTCCTTCACTGTTCACCTGAAACTAGCACAACATTAATAATGGACTATACAGAGTCTGCCTGCAATGTAAGAGACCCGGGTTCAGTCCCTGGCTCGGGGAGATCCCCTGGAGAAGGAAATGGCAACCCACTCCAGTTTTCTTGCCTGGAGAATTCCATGAAGAGAGGATCCTGGAGGGCTACAGTCCATGGGGTCACAAAGAGTCCGACATGACTGAGTGACTCACACACACACATACACATACACCAATACAAAATAAAAAGTTTAAAAAATAATAAAAAAATTAAATGCCCATATGATAATTTCCAGGTTCTACTAGAACCCAGAAATCTGCTTTCCAGATATTGGCACTTTCCTTGACACAGCACTCGGCTTATAGGAATGTTCCTTTCCCCAATGCTCGCAAATTTGTCAATAACAAAATTAATAAGAATTAAGAATTAAAATGTCAGTGACTGCAGTTAGATTCTGGATAAAGCCCATCACCTCCTCCGTACATGTTCACATTCCCACTGTGTTAGGATAAGGTGGGCAATGCTGCAGTACCCAAAAACAACCCCTGGAATTGTCAGTTGCAATGCAGAAAGGTTTCTTTCTTAGTCATACTCAGTCCATCCTCCTCCATTTTGTAGCTATGCAAACTGGAACCCATGGCTACAGGTCAAAGTAGCAGGCGAAGAGGGAGATGCAGGTGACACACAGACTCTTAATTGCTTTAGCCAGGAGCGACACATGTCACTTCCAATCCGTTCCTTAGCCCAAAACAGTCACAGGTTCAACCCTAGCTTCAAGGGACTATGGGAAACGTAGGAGTGGACATGGTGATTTATTAAGATTACCGTCTCTTCCAGACCCACAAAATAAAGTAAGCCTCTCTGAAAAATGGGCTTCCTTCATAGGTCGGTCGGTGAAGATCTGCCTGCAATTCAGGAGACCTAGGTTCGATTCCTGGGTCGGGAAGATTCCCCTGGAGAAGGAAATGGCAATCCACTCCAGTATTCTTGCCTGGAAAATCCCATGGACAGAGGAGCCTGGTAGGCTACAGTCCATGGGGTCACAAGAGTCAGACACGACTGAGCGACTAAACCACCACCTCTGAAAAATAGAATTGCTTTTCAGTGGGGAGAAGGAACAGCATAGATGCACCCATACTCAGACGCACATGCTCCCCACCTTCCCCTGACCCTTGCACCTAAGGCTAGAACTCACATGGTCCGTGAAATGACAAGTTATGGGAGACGACTGTTGCTTCTAACACAGTGTCCCAGCAAGACCGGGCATCTTCTTGGCAGTCACAGCTTTGAGATGACAGGCAGCACATACCAGAACTGAGAATGAAAGAGAACCGGGCCAAGCTCCTGCTTAAATGCTTGTGTTCCAACTCACCTTGTCATCAGAGGCACAAGATTTTTAGTTTCTATAATTAAGCACAATGCTTTTCTTCAGGGAAAGAAAATGCCTACCTGAACTATACTGGCTTGGAAGGAAGAGTTTATCAATAACAAATACATATAGCACCTGCTGGATGACTGCGACGCGAGGAAGCAAAGGGTAGTGTCCACGCCACATTACAAGGAAAGTGAGGGTGTAGCACGTGACCTGCCCAGGGTGTGTAGTGTCGGCTGAGCAGGGTTTCCCACTGTCTCCGGTGGTACCTGCCTGCAGTCCTAACAAGACTGGTGAAGCGAGGAGTCAACCGTATCCTACAGTGGCCCCTGGTGGGCATTCGGGGTCATTGCACCTGCATTATTCGTGCGTACACAGAGCTTTCCCAAGGGAAGAAGCTTCCTGGGAAGATCTGGACCGCACAGGTGATCGAGTGTGAACTCCTCATTTTACAGAAGAGGAAAATCAAATTTTGCAGAATGGAGTGCTTGAGAGGCTAACGTTAAGCCTAAAATAACGTAGATCCCTCCAGCTCTTCAGGCGGCCAGTAGGTAGGCAGGTTCCTCCTTAGCAACTAACATATTTGCTGTAACCCTCATCACAGCCCTGCGAGGTGATTATTATTATTCCCCAAAGAAACTCATCCTAGGCCTCACAGCAAAGAGTAAGCGTTCGTCTACCCTTTCCATCTCTTTTCCCTTTTTTCCTTTTATCTTCCCTCCATGCTTCCCAGGCATCCTAGAGGTTGTATGTGGGCTATGCCACCTTATCCAAGTGCCCAAAGATTGGAAAGTCATCATCACTGGGTTCTGCTTCCCTGTAATTAGACTTTTCTGACATGGCAGCACCAGACCCTCCTTTCACCTCTTTAACCAGACCAGTGGAGAAGAGAACTTCTTTGTTGAATGATCGCCCAGAGTCCTGAACAGGCTCTCACGGGCCAGGCTTGGGCCATGGGTGACCACATCTGGACTCGCAGGGTGGGGTCAGCTCCATGTGGACCATGTGGTTCCCTAATTATATACTAAGCAGGCAAAAAAAAAAAAAAAAAAAGTCCCTGCATCCTAAGAAGTAGAGAGGTGACTCCCATGCTCTGCTCCCCTGGGTATTTTTAGGTCAAGGTCCCTTCACCCTGTAGTTTAAAATTCCTTAGCTGTGGAGCTATACTGCCAGGGCAAATTTAGGGTGACACATAAGGGTGTGTGTGCTGTGTGCTGTCACTTGAGTCCTGTCTGACTCTTATGCGACCCTCTGGACTGTACCCCACCAGGCTCCTCTGTCCATGGGATTCTCCAGGCAAGAATACTGGAGTGGGTTGCCATGCCCTCCTCCAGAGGATCTTCCCCACCCAGGGATCAAACCCATGTCTCTTATATCTCTTGCATTGGCAGGCAGGTTCTTTACCACAAGCGCCACCTGGGAAGCCCCAAGATAAAGGATAGAAGGATCTATCTCTGCCTTGCCCCTAACTCAGAAGACTCATGTATTCCTTCTGTTCTGTGCTGTTCAGATAGTAGTGCTGTGCACAGCTTTTGCTGAGAAAAGGAATACTTTCTAGACTTTGTATTGTCTGGAAGAGTCTATAACATTATTGAAAAGTATTTTGACCCATCAGTGTCTCCTCCATTCCACTATAGATGACATCATCTTGCAGAGGCTTGACTAAAATCTTTCTTTTATCAAGAAAAGGCTGCCTTGGCCAAAACACACAGCAGGAAGAATCACTGCTGTCTAATTCTTTCCTGCCCCCTACAGTTCAATTACACCAAGTTATCCATAGCTTCTAAAATTACATTTTAAAAAAGAGACTGACGTTCGCGTTTTTATCTAGTGGTTTCTTGAACAGTAAGTGGGCCATAAGAACTAGTTCTACGTTTTGAAACCCTAAAATGGGCGGATCAAGAACTCAAAGAACAAAAATCTTAAACAGTTTAGGCAACAAGGTCAAGAAAGCCAGGCAGTTATGTCAAGGAAGCTGTTTCTCTACCTGAAAAGCAGAGTGCACCCAAGCTCTCTGAAGCTAGGCTGAGCAATTTATCAAGTATCTTCACTTCATTTTAGAATAAGTGATAAATTATAAGCGGTCATCCTGAGGTCTTTGGAAAAGTCCATTTTTAAGGATGATAAATCATCTGATGATAATGGTTCTGTTGGAACCCACACTTCAGGGTCAGCAAGAAAACCACAGACTCTTCATGACTCCATTGGAAGATTTTTATAGTAAATTAGGCCAAGTATGGGACACGCTGCCTTCATTCCCAACGCCTTCTACTTCTTGGGAAAGAAAGATTCTAACACTTCACTCAGATGGGCAAGGAACTGGATGTGACAATTATACAATTTTGAAAAATAGGAGCTACTATAGGTAGCTTTTTAGACAGCTATTGAAACCACACCTAATTTTTAGGTCGCATTACTATTTTCAGCCTTTACTGGCCTCCTTTTTTTTTTTTTTAATTTTATTGATGTATAGTTGATTTACAATGTTGTGGTAATTTCTGCTATACAAGGTGATTTGGTTATACATATATACATTGATATATATACTTTTTCATATTCTTTTCCATTATGGTTTATCACAGGATATTAATTATAGTTCCCTGTTCTCTACAGTAAGACCTTGTTGTTTATCCATCTAGTATATAATAGTTTGCATCTGCTAATCCCAAACTTCCAATCCTTCCCTCCCTCATCCCCTCCCCCTTGGCAGCCCCAGTCTGTTCTCTGTCTGTGCATCTGTTTCCGTTTCATAGGTAAGTTCATTTGTGTCATATTTTGCATTCCACATATGCTGCTGCTGCTGCTGCTGCTAAGTCACTTCAGTCGTGTCCGACTCTGTGCGACCCCATAGTTGGCAGCCCACTAGGCTTCCCGTCCCTGGGATTCTCCAGGTAAGAACACTGGAGTGGGTTGCCATTTCCTTCTCCAATGCATGAAAGTGAAAAGTGAAAGTGAAGTCGCTCAGTCGTGTCTGACTCTTCGAGACCCCATAGACTGCAGCCTAGCAGGCTCCTCCGTCCATGGAATTTTCCAGGCAAGAGTACCGGAGTGGGGTGCCATTGCCTTCTCTGCATTCCACATATAAGTGGTGTCATGTGGTATTTGTCTTTCTCTCTCTGACTTAGTTCACTTAGTTTGATTCTCTGTAGGTACATCCATGTTACTGCAAATGGAATTCTTTAATTCTTTTTTGTGGCTGAGTAGTATTCCATTGTATATATACCACATGTATGTGTATGTATATATATATATGTGTGTGTATGTGTGTGTGTATATATATATATATATATATATATATATATATATATATATATATATATATCACATCTTCTTCATCCATTCCTCTGCTGATAGACATTTAGCTTGTTTCCATGTCTTGGCTATTTTGAATAGTGCTGCTATGGACATAAAGGTGCATGTATGTTTTTTAATTATAGTTTTGTCTAGATACAGTGTAGGAGGGTTCCCTTTTCTCCACACCCTCTCCTGTTTATTGTTTGTAGACCTTTTAATGCTGGCCATTCTGACTGGCGTGAGGTGGTACCTCATTGTAGGTACCATTGACTTGCATTTCGCTAAGAATTAGCAGTCATACTTGTCTCCTTTTCAACTAAGGGTATGGGTTGAAGACATGGCTTGCATAGTTTGCTGGAAGCAAACTTGTAGTCTGTAAAGGAACCAAGGAGGCCCATTCAGCCAGCATGCCTACCCACCAGCACCACCCCATCTTCTAAGGCATACTAGCTTTGGCTTTGAGCATTCCTGGAACCAGAAAGTTCTATGACACCCTGGAAAGCTCCAAGTCCACCAGGTATCTTGTTAACATTTGATTTCTCCATGTTTTGCTTTTTCATTGCTAAAAAAAAATTTCATCTATGTTGTGATTAATTAACTATTTAGATTCATATTCCCACCTTTTAGGTCATCCTGAGTGCACTAAAAAATATCAGCAATTTATATTCCACAACACAGAGTTCTAGTTTGTAAGAGTATTAACTACATATGAAGGGAAAATGTATCAGAACCATGGAGGGAACAAAATACTCATGAATGAAAACTTGTACTCCTGGCATCTGGGAGATACTCCTGTTATTCAATAACAGCTGAACAGATAATCTGTGGAAGAACTGAAAAGCTAAAATGATGCAAGTGATATATGTACTTCCAGAAAATCCTACGCATTGTGTTTATTGGGTCATTACATTTGTCCCTAAGATAATCAGCTTATAAAAACCGATTTTACAAGACCCATGGGCTATTTCACTATTTCAATTACATTCTAGTTTCATGGCTGAATTAATAATGAATGATGTTTATGGTTTGAGAAAGATTATAAATACTTGAAGTAATATTTTCAGGTGGTCATGAAATTTCAGCATAGGATTATTCTCATATTTGCAGATGAAACATGTTGTTTTTGTTTAGTCCCTAAGTCATGTCTGACTCTTTTGCAACCCCATAGACTGTGGTCTGCCAGGCTCCTCTGTCCGTGGGATTTCCCAGACAAGAATACTGGAGGGTTGCCAATCCTGGGTTGCCATTTCCTTCTCCAAGGGATCTTCCCAACCACATGTCCTGCATTGGCAGGCAGGTTCTTTACCACTGAGCCACCAGGGAAGCCAGATTAAACATGTGACCCACAAACTAGTAGCTCCAAATGAAAATAGCGTGCATAGAAAATAATTTTTTTTCACTTGAAAATGTGACCACCACTGTACTATTCAGTATATTCAGAAGTGGGCATCCCATGGGACATATCTTGGTCTCTGCCCAAAGGAATTTATTCCCACACAGATGATCTTCAAATGATCTTGTAAAAGAACATCTCATCTATAAATAGGTCCCTCAGAACACATAGCATCAATATATTAGTGTGGAACTTGAGTG
Organism: Bos indicus; assembly: GCF_029378745.1. Lineage (NCBI taxonomy): Eukaryota > Metazoa > Chordata > Mammalia > Artiodactyla > Bovidae > Bos > Bos indicus. The sequence goes on from NC_091789.1 coordinate 139,428,177, forward strand.
GATTTTTTTAAAGCATTGGTAACAATAAAACTTTCAGGGAGGTGAGCCTAAGAAAAAATAAGAGGCTCTAACATGATATTTTTTCATTGGTTTGGAAATTTTTCCATCCATTTAAATGAACCTCTGATACACCAAGCACTGTCTAATAACTTTGTCATAAACTTTGGCCTTGTCAACTATCTCCATCTTCTGCTTATTCCCTAAAAATTATATACTTATCTCACCTTGTCTTTTAGCATCATTTTCCTAACTTTATTGGTCTACTACTTACCTCTTCCTTCCCTCCCACTATCTTCCACAAAGCCACCTCCACTACTCAAAGGTCTGTTTTGTAAATTAGCTCCCCCAGAGCTTCCCATTTTAACCCCAGTTGGTGTGACCAATGTCTTACTTCGAGGCCCTCTGAGAAATTCCTTTAATTTACATAATCTGACTTTACACTGGGTAAAATATTCTCTTCTCACAGACGCCTCCCCTAACACCGATCAGTCTAATGACTGACTCTATCATAGCATTTTTATCATTTGCTTCGTTGTATGTTTCACAATTAATGGTTGTGTTTTTATGAACACAATATGCTTCTGTCTCATGAAGCTTGCAGTGTATACAATGTATACACGAAAGAGAAGCGTGTTGTGTTCATCATTCTGTATCCAACACCTAACACGGTTCCTACTATACAGTAGGTCCCTGAGAAAATGAATAAATGAAGCCATTGTCCCCAAAGTGACTCCCTTTGTGGGTTTTTTGAATGCAAATTATTCAATCCCTAGTGTATTCCTGAAAGTTCCGTAAACCGCTGCCCCCAATAACTATGTATAGGCAGTCATTCAAGAAACAATGAAGAAAACACCTATATTCAAACTATAGTAGAATTAACTGATACATGCCTATTCGGTACCAAGCAGAAAAACAGATGGTTAAAAACATTGTGTTTGAGGCTCTCCAAGTGGCATCTTAGGACCCCCCACTGACATATTATTAAGGGTCTGCCAAGTCTGGAATGTCTTTTTCTTACTTTTATGTATTCATTTAAATAATAACCTAAAGTTTTAATATGCCACATTGTGGATCATCAGAGTGTCCTCTTTAAATCACAAACTGTCTTTTACTTTCAGATATGCCTCTTACTTTGTTTTTTTTACAATCACTTTGGCCTCCAAGCGATTTCCCGGAGTGACAGTGTTTAACTCACAATGTGTTGATAAGCGTGTCTGGCTTCCTCTGCGTTGGCATTTCTTAATGTTCAAATGACAGCAATCAGCCTGCATCTGCTTTTGAAGTCAGCCTGAATTCTTGTACTAGATATAAAGGGAAAACTTGATTTTTCAGTAATAATTTGTGTTTGAGAGACATGATCATAGAATAAGACTTCAGTTTCTAAAGTATTTTTCAGAAACCAAGACTTTCTTGAACATAATGAAAACTTCATGGTATAATGAAATGGAGTATTAGGTTAATTATCAAGGTTAATATGAAAACAGAAGAGAAAAAAAAAAAAGCCCGGATAGTTTTTTGTAGAAATTGAAAGCAAATTCTTAACTTCATATAGAAATGCAAGGGACTTCCCGTGCGCCGCAACTACTGAGCTTATGTGCCACAACTACTGAGCCCGAGTGCCTAGAGCCTGTGCTCCACACCAGGAGAAGCCACCACAAGGAGCCCCTGCACAGAAACGCAGAGTAGACCCCTCTTGCCACAACTAAAGAAAGCCCGTACAGAGCAACAAAGACCCAGTGCAGCCTAGTTCATTAATTAAAAAAAAAAAAAAAAAAAAACTTCTACCAAAAAAAGAAATGCAAGGGACTGAAATTCCTGAAAAAGAAAAACAAAACTAGAGGACTCACAGTCCTGCCTTCAAGACCTACTATAAAGTTACAGCAATCAGTACAGTGTGATATTGACACATGATCCCCATTATGTCAACAAAGCACCATAGAGACAAGACAGATCCACAAACCTATGGCCAAATGATTGTACACAAAGATTCCACAACAGTTAAGTGAGGAAGGAAAGTATTTTCAACAGATGACACTGGAAAAAATGACTATCCGTTTAAAAAAGGATGAACTTCAACCCAAACCTCACACCCTACACAAACTTTTCTCAAAGTGGATTGCCGACCTGAGCAAAAAAGCATAACGATAAAGCTACTAGAAAAAAATTTAGGCCAAGATTTCTAAGAATGCAGAAGTCTTTACCCTTAAAAAGTCTTTACCTTTACTTTACCGGAGAAGGCAATGGCACCCCACTCCAGTACTCTTGCCTGGAAAATCCCATGGACGGAGGAGCCTGGTGAGCTGCAGTCCATGGGGTCACTAGGAGTTGGACACGACTGAGCGACTTCTCTCTTTACCCTTAAAAGAAAAAAAATTGAGAAATGGACTTCATAAAAATTTGAAACTTTTACTTATCAAAAGAGATCATTAAGAAAATAAAAATTAAAGCCACTGACTTGAGAAAAATTAAATATATATTTAATTAATATTATTTAATATATATTAAATACATATATATCCAACTTGTGTCCAAAATGTGTAAAGAACTCCCATAAATCCATTACAAAAAGACAAACAATTAAATTAAAATTGGGTAATAGATTTGAACAGATATGTCAAAACAGTAGATATGTGAATGGCCAATGAAAGCATGAAACAATGCTTTGCACTGTTAGTTACCACATAAATGCAAATGGAAACAGTGAGATACCACTCCATATTCACTAGAATGGCTAAAATTTTAAATATGAAATTGTAATTTAAACATTAAAAACTATCAATACTAAACAAATGTTGACAAGGATTTAGAGCAAAGGAAACTCTCATACATTGCTGGCAGGAATGTATATGCCAAATCCATATGGCAATTTGTTAATAAAGTTAAACATAAAACTACCTCATGATTCAGCAATTCCATTACTAGGGACTGTACAAAGAGAAAGAAAAACATGTTCTCAAAAACACTCTGTCAAGTATATTCATCACTTTATTTACTATAACCCCAAACTACAAACACACATCAGTAGGAGAATGAAAACCAAATTGTGGTATATCTATCTATGAAATACAAATCAGCATTAAAGAAAAATTAATACTCATGCATGCAACAACATGGATGAATCTCAGAAGCACTAGTTTGGTTCTAAAAAACCAGACACCAAGAGTATATACCATACAATTCCAGTTATATGAAATTCCAGAACAGGCAAAACTAATCTATAGTGATAGAAATCAGAATACATGTTCCCTGGCGGAAAGGAGAATTAACAGGGAAAATGTACAAAGGCTATTTCTCAAGTGATGGAAGATTCTATATCTTGATTGAAGTGTTGGTTACATAAGTGTACATACTGTCAACACTCATCAAATTGCACACTAAAGATCAGAGCATTGTACTGTATGTAATTATACTTCACACGCACTCAAAGAGAAAACAGGGGGGTAGGCGGAACAGCTGGTGTAGCATTTTTTTATGACATTGTTCCATGTGTTTTTATTTTCCTTCAACTGCAGTAGCACTGAGAAATGCTATTTTTAGAATGTAAGTCATAGAGGTGGGAGCTACATCTGTTTAACTTGCTTAACATAATACCAATCCCATTGCCAGTTACTAGTGAGGTTGTTAGATGACAGAGGGTGAGAGAGGGGAGGGCAGAGGGTAGCTAATGTTTAAGTAACAAAAGCTTGCTTTTTGTGCAGAAAAAGAAATTAGCAGAAAGTGAAATAGTAAATATCTTAGCGCATTTCAATTTAAGGTGCATTACTTAGGAAGCAATCTGTGTCATCTGAGTGTGCAGGACATCAGTTAAATAGCTTCTAACTGTGCAAGTAGTTTGCATCCCATTTCTTCTCTACTTCTGTTGAGTTCAAACGGTACCATCTGTTACACGAGTTTAAAACAGGTGTCTTTACCACCACCAATGACTTACGTTCTCGATCAGGACAGAGGAAGGGAGCGTGGCAGGTAATATACTAGTGATATTTTGATGACGCTGGAGAAGTAATAAAACATGAGGTCCTATGACCCCTTTACCCTAAAAGCAAGGCTTGATTATATAGAAGTATCAGAGCTTCTAAATCATGACCAAGGAAGCTTAAGAATACAAAGTGTCTTGTCTCGGCTGGCTGAGATTGCTTAAAAAGAGGAGATAAAAACATGTCATCTTATTAGATAGCCATGGTAGGAATTCTGTCTTGAGAGGGAGGACAAGAAGGTCAGAACCTATTTAATAAACCCCAAAGGTAGTGGAAAACAGTCAAGCAATGCACATCCATGACTCATTTATAAGAGTCATTTATAAGCTGAGTCATTTATAAGAGACATAAAGAGCAGATAAGATACCTCAACCCTCATTCCCCCAGATGTAAATAGAGAAGAGAGGTGGCGGGGGGAGGGGTGTCTTAAAGCCTACTGGTGTGTGTGAAATCTCCCTCTAAATACCCAAGAGAATCTATTGTACAGGGATACATCAAAAGCATGGGAAATGTGATTCATGGAAACATCAATGACCAGGGAAACAGAAGCCATAGTTCTCTCAGATTTCTACTAATAAGCTGTTGTAACTCAAAGAAGTGAAAACTGTTCCCTAAGTGATGTGTACAGAGACGGTAGCGAAGCAGCATAAAAAATTATGCATCAATCCATTATACTAAAAAAGAAAGTGGAGTCATCCAGTGGAGTAAGAGTATCAGATAGCTGCAAATTACTGCTATTATTTTCAATGATGCTGTCAAATTCTTCTTAAAAGATTCTTTCAGCTCTTAAGACATTTTGATATACATGTTTAAAATTTCTAGTTCTAATGAACAAGTGGTAATGTGTGCCCTTATGGTGGGGTAGCAGTAAAATGCAGGGAAAATCAGCGCTTGGTAAATTATTTTGTGATCTGCCTTCAGAAAGTTTGCCTACAGACAGAAAAAGATTACATTGAATCTGAATTCAAATATCTGATATAAAATATCATAGCTAAGACAGTGTGGAACAGGATCAATAAATATACCTATATAGTTTGTATAGTAATAAAGTATTAGAGAACTATACCTATATAGTTTGTATAGTAATCATATATTAGAGAACTATTTTTTAAATTAATTAATGGAATAAAATAATAAATATTAGGTGTTCATGCAGCAATAACCAACATAGCAGAAAACTGAAAATAACATACACCTACCCATGGCTCCGATGGTAAGAATTCACCTGCAATGCGGGAGACCTGGGTTCAATCCCTAGGTCAGGAAGATCCCCTGGAGAAAGGAACAGCTACCCACTCCAGTATTCTGGCCTCAAAAAATCCATGGACAGAGGAGCCTGGCAGGCTACAGTCCATGGGGTTGCAAAGAGTTGGATATGACTGAGCGACTTTCATTGTCTTTTACACACCATTAGGGGAATAGTTAAGAAAATCATGATACTTTAATTAAATTAAATGCCATTCAGCCATTAAAAACTAAATACTTATAACCTGTAAAGGAAAAGAATCTTAAAAAGAATAGATATATATGTATGTATAACTGAATCACTTTGCTGTACACTTGAAACTATAATATTGTAAACCAACCATACTTCAATTTTAAATAATTAATTAATTTAAAGATAAATAAAGGCTATAAATCAGGCTAAAAAACTACTAAAAGTATACATATTGCTGAAAATCATAAAATACCATGGGAAATGCACAGTTAAGTCACTAAAGCAAGATTCTAAACTATATGTATCTATGATGGCAATACATAAGGTATAGATAGATAGACACAGGGAGACAATTAGAAATGGATGTAATCAATTTTTTCTCTTAAAAAAATGGAAATTCTATTTTACATTGGTTTATAATTTTAAAAAAAGCATGTCTCGCTCCATCTCTCACTATGTTTGTAAGTAAACACATGCATATGAGCAGTAGGGTCTGTTTTTTTCTACTAAACTTGCATCATACTCTATATTTTACCCTGAAGATTATTTCCCCACTCTTCCTTAGTAACATCACTGCATGTCACTAAGTCTCTCTCTCTCTCTCTCTCTCTCTCTCTCTCTCTATCTATATATATATATATATATGTATGTAATTCATTTTTCTAGTATTCATTCATGGTAAGAATTTGCATGATTAATTCAACTGTTTTTCTACTGAGGAATATCAAAGATTTTCCAGTTGCTGCACTACAAGAAAAAGCTGCCTGCATATTCCTGTATGGGCTTCCCTGGTGGCTCGGATGGTAAAGAATCTGCCTGCAATACGGGAGACCCAGGTTCAATCTCTGAGTTGGGAAGATCCCCTGGAGAAGGGAATGGCAATCCACTCCAGTATTCTTGCCTGGAGAATTCCATAGACAGAGGGGAGCCTGACAGGCTACAGTCCATGGGGTCACAAAGAGTCGGACATGACTGAGCGACTACACTTTCACTTAATATTCCTGTAGTTCTACTTTATGTTATGGTGTGTTCAATCCTGTAGGACAGATTCCCATAGCTGGAGTTGCTGAGCCAAAGACATATCCACTTTTTCATTTCTACAAATATTAAAAGATAGCTTTCCATAAGATTCTACATTCATCTTCCCTCACCAATATACATATGTCTGTTTTCCCAAATTGCCACCAGTACTGAATGTTATCAACCTTTCCTTTTTGGCAATTGGACAGGAAAAATTGTACTTCAACTCTACAATCCCTTATACGCTAACAAGATTAAATCTCCTTTTGTTTGTTTCTTCATTATTTGCATTTTAGTTTCTGTAGGTATGAACCTTCTTTTCTGTGTTGTTTTCCTAATAATTTCTGGGAGTTCTTTGAAAATTGGAGGTTTTGAGTTTTTGCCTGTCATATGTACTGTGTGTATTTGACTCAATCTAATTCTTGTCTTTTGGGGTTTTTGTATACATTTTTTTCATTCAGAAATATTTTTTAAATGTGTATGACTTTTGATTATTTTCTTGATTGTCTCTAAGATTCCTTTCTTGATTTCTGATCTCTGTTCACCCACAAGGTTATGGAAATATTTTCCTAAATTTTCTTCACATATTCATAAAGATTTAATTTTACATTGAGATTTATTGATCCACTTGGCATATAATTTTGTAAGTGGTATAAGGTCAGAATTTATAATAGTCTACCTCCAAATGGGTAGCAAAATAATACCAACATTGAATAATCTTCCTTTTTCTGCTGAATTGTAATGCCAGCTTTTCCAGTATTAACTTCTATATTCTTGCATATGTGTTGAGAGTCTTACTATTTTCCATTTTTCTGGTTAATATTTATCATGCCATTGACATTCTGTTTGATTACTATAGATTTATTATGAGTTTTATATGGTAATACAAGATCCCTCCCCCCGATTATTCACCTTCTAAAACATAAATTTTGTTAGCAAATCTCCCTCATTTTTTCTTCCACCTAAGTTTTTAAAACAATTGTTCTAATTGGAATTAAAAATATCTTTCTTTTGGATTCTGATAGAAATTATTCTGCATTTGTTTATATGTTTGGGAAAAAAATGACATTTGTATAATACTAAGCATTCTCAAACAGTACATGGCATGTTTCTCCATTTATTCAGGTGTTGTTTCAACTGATACAGACCTAGGTATTTTACAGCTTGAAGTAGCATTATAAATGAAATTTGTTATCCATTTGTTACAAGTTAGAAACATGCTTTATACCTATCTTGTTGCCTGTTCCTACATATTTGTTCCTCCATGCAGAGGAAAGAGCAGGTCAGCGGGTGCACCAGGCCAGTCATGTACAAGGGAGTACCTCTTCTGTCTCTGAGTTATATAATGTGCAGTTGGATTACTGGGTGAAGAATACTACAAAATGCCAAGGCATGAACACAGACTCTGTGCATTAGGCCTGATGTCCCCAGACTGCCAGATCAGCCAGGTCTGAGTATTGTCCTGGATAGAGTTCTGTGCTACAAGAAAGGGAACGTTTTCCAGAAGCCCTGGAAACTTTGCTAACAAGCCCTAAACTGACTATGGCAAATGTTCACATTTGAAGAGTTTTTTCTCTGTTGGTTTTCAAAGCTATTAAGCATGAATGTGTGTGTGTGTTTCTAATATAAAGCCATTTTTTTCCCCGAATCTACCATAGGGAGAAAAAAGAGCAACCTGGTCAAAACTTGATTTAAAAAAGAACAGACGATCCAGAGGGATGGTACTGGGAGGGAGGAGGGAGGAGGGTTCAGGATGGGGAACACGTGTATACCTGTGGCAGATTCATGTTGATATATGGCAAAACCAATATAATATTGTAAAATTAAAAAATAAAATTAAATTAAAATAAAAAAAGAACAGACCAAAGGAATTTTACCTAAATATCTAAAAACATATAAATGTTTCTTAACATCTTTATGTTAAATATGCTATAGTTAGTGTATCCATATAGAGGCATCTGATACATCTATACAAAAGAATTTCATTCCGTCTGTATAAAATATTTTTCTAAGAACATTTCATGGACTTCCTTGGTGGCTCAGTGGTAAAGATTCTGCCTGCCAATGCAGGGGATGTAGGTTCAATCCCTGGGTCAGGAAGACCCCATAGAGAAGGAAAGGGCAACCCACTACAATATTCTTGCCTGGGAAATCCCATGGACAGAAGACCCTGGCAGGCTACAGTCCATGGGGTTGCAAAGAGCCAGACAGGACTTAGTGACTATACCACAAGAAGAACATTTCATAACATTGCAAATGCTCATGCTAGCATATTAAGTTCAATAGAAATCTTCCAAAACTGCGTATTTAATTTGACATTATTTTTGGAGATAATGTATGAAACAGAACAGGTGGGAATTGCATATATAATAATATGTATAAAGGTCTCATAGTACTTTTATATGTGGAAAAGGATTATACTTCCTTTAAGATTAGCGCCCACTCTGTGACCTCACCTCAACTTGATCCCATCTGCAAAGACCTTATTTCCAAACAAGATCACATGCACAGATTTGGGGGCAGGGGGCAGTTAGGACTTGAGCATATCTTTAAGAGGAACACAATTAAACCATGACAGTCCACCCTCTGGCTCCCCCAAATTCATCTCTTTCCTACATGCAGAACACATTCACCCTGTCTTAACATCCCCGAAGTCTCCTTTCCCTTTCTCTCCCTGTCTCCCTCTCTTACATTCTTGTGGCTGATTCTATAAACTGAATGCAAGCATGACTGTGACATAACTCTAATGGACAACCAGTGCCCGTATAACCAGACCTTTATGAGGCTAAAATTAAAAGAGAATAGATCAATCGGACCCTCTGCTCCCAGACAAAACCAACATTTGCGTCAGTGATATAAAGCCAGGGTGAAGTCCTCACTTCGTGAAGCCCTCAACTCTCTCAAAAACCACAAACAATTTTATCAAGTGCTTTCTGGGCCAATATATATAATGTAGATCAGCCTTCCAGGCCACTGAAAAGTATTTTGACTATTTGGCCACCAAGCAGTGCTCCCTGATTTTAAAATCATGCTGCTTAGCCAAATGTTTCCATGTCTGTAGAAAAATTAATATCTCCCCTTCAGGAGAGGAGTTATAATTCACAGTTCAGCCCTGACAACAGCATGAGCTAATTAACCAACCTTGGAAACAAAATAGAGCCATTTTTTTTATTTTAAACCTGTTTAATAAAAATCATATGCGTAGCTACTCAAGCAGTAGCCACTGCCAGGAAATTATTATGAACATAAATTAGCAGCATAGTTTGTCTAACTCAGAGGTAAGCAAGTTCTCTGACTGATTTGTTTTTTTAAATAGAAACCAAAGGCATCAAGGCAAAAACTACATGCAAAAATGCTGAGACATTCATACAGAGGCAGAAAAGTAAAGTTTGGGGAAATTAAGGGAACAGATCGTGAGGTTGGGTTCAAGTCATAAGTCCCAAATTTGATGTAAATGAAGAGTAAATTCCACGTTAGAAAACACTCAAATCTCCTCAGAGGCACCGATTCTATCTGCCCGTGTGTGTGAGCAAGGCAAGCACTCCCAGCAGGACTGCCTTCATCATTCTGGGGCCCAGTACAAAGTGAAAATGCAGGGCCCCTGATTCATAACCTAAGACTTTCAAAAAGGTTGCAACAGAGTAGGAAACCAAACACAAGGCCCTTCTAAACACAAGACCCTGTATGACCACATGGGTTTTACTGTCTCTAGGTTTCAATTTTTTTCATCAGTGAAGTGGGAAAAAACAAAATGCCATTTGTCTTGCCTCCTTCATGGGCTGTTTGGGATGATGGATTGAGATATCTGTAAAAAAAAAAAAAAATGCTTTGCAAATTTGAAAGAGGCCACAGAGAGTCTGGAAACACAAGCAGGGGTTTCCTGGATACCTCCTGCCCTCTTCCAGGAATTTAATAAAGGATAGCCAAATACCTCACCTATATGGAGCACTTTATAAATCACACAATTGAGATGGACCCGTTCTTTAAAAATTTCCACTGAATTCAAAGAAACTGATTGACTAAATGCAGTGTGGTTTCTTGGATTGAATCCTGGAACAGAAAAGGAAGAGTAGTGGGGGAATTGGTGGAAACCCATAAAAGCTCTAGGGTTTAGTTACTAGTAGCATGCCACTGTTAATTTCTCCGTTTTGACAAATGTGGGATGCTAACATCGGAGAAGGCAATGGCAACCCCCTCCAGTACTCTTGCCTGGAAAATCACATGGATGGAGGAGCCTGGTAGGCTGCAGTCCATGGGGTCACTAAGAGTCGGACACGACTGAACGACTTCACTTTCACTTTTCACTTTCCTGCACTGGAGAAGGAAATGGCAACCCACTCCAGTGTTCTTGCCTGGAGAATCCCAGGGGCAGGGCAGCCTGGTGGGCTGCGGTCTATGGGGTCGCACAGAGTCGAACACGACTGAAGCAACTTAAAAAAAAAAAAAAACAAACATTGGGGGAAGCTGGGTGAAGTCTGTGCAGGAACCCTCTGTGCTAGCTTTGCAACTCTTTTGTAAATCTAAAGTTATTCCAAACTAAGAAGTCTATGTAAAAAATGAAACTAGTCTAGTTTGACTGACTGGGAGGAAGTGATTCTTACATGAAGGCAAAAATAACAAAATTAGCTTCTGTATTAAAATGTGGAAACCTATCCTAAGTTCCCTAGACAATCATTTTAAGTTATATATACCTAAATAGATACATACATGTGTACATACATAGAAAGGAAAGGGGACAGGGGAGGAAAAAGACTGGAGAAATAAGAAAAACTTGAACATTTTGTGGCATGTACACAGTAGTCTACATATTGCTAGTTTATTCAGAGGTTCTAATTTCATACCAGAATCTTCTTCCTTGAGCAGGCATTACTCCATGTTCTTTACATACTAACATTTTTTTTTCTGGTTGCAAGATTAATTCATGCTTGTTCTAGAAAATACATAAAAATGCAACCCTCCCCTCCTAAAAAAAGTATCTATAATCCTATCACTGAGAGGTAAACATGATCAGTACTTTGTCTCATTTTTACCACTCTCTTGGTGTGTATGTGAACATAAGCTATATTTAGAATGATGGAAGCCATTGTATTTAAGCCAGCATTTCCAAGATTTTGTTCCAGGGAACATTGGGATCTATGAACAAAACACTGGGGAACACAGCAGACCACCTTCTCCCTCTGCAAAGTAGCAGACCCATTTTGCAAAGTAGCATAGAGAAAGCTGTGAGGAGTCCTGCATAACTTTGTAAACTCAGATTTCTCAATGTATGTATTCTATTATTAGCCCACAGAATACTCCTTGGGAAGCTCTGGTATAAATAGTTTGGTTCCAGGTTTTTTTCACTTAAGGTGTTAGGAGTATTTTCTCATGTTACTAAAAATTAATTGCAAATATTTAAGTTTTTTAATTTATTTTTATTGAAGTATAGTTGATTTACAACACTGTGTTAATTTCTGCTCTACAGCAAAGTGATTCAGTTATACACATACATGTACATTCTTTTTTATATTCTTTCCCACTATGGGTTATCCCAGGATATCTAATATAGTTCCCTGTTACAGTATTAACAGTATTCCCTGTTATAGCTATTATATAGTAGGACCTTGCTGTTTATCCTTTCTATTAATAAATGTAATAGCTTGCTTCTACCAATCTCAAACCCCAAGTCCATCCCTCCCCCACCTCTTGCCCCTTGGTAACCACAAGTCTTTTCTCTATGTCTGTGAGTCTTTTTCTGTTTCATGCATGCTAAGTCGCTTCAGTCATGTCCGACTCTGTGCAACCCCATGGACTGTAGCCCACCAGGCTCCTCTGCCCATGGGATTCTCCAGGCAAGAATACTGGAGTGGGTTGCCATGCCCTCTTCCAGGGGATCTTCCCGACCCAGGGATCAAACCCATGTCTCTTATGTTCCCTGCATTGGCAGGTGGGTTCTTTACCACTAGCACCACCTGGGAAGCCATAAGTTCATTTGTGTCATATTATAGATTTCATACATAAGTGGTATCATATGGTATTTGTCTTCTCTTTCTGGCTTACTTCACTTAGTACAATAACCTCTAGTTGCATCCAATAATTATCATTTTAACGGCTACAAATATTACATCATATGAGCATATTATAATTTATTATACCAGCAGTCATCAAAAAATTACCAAAAAAAGAACCAGATAGAAAATATTTGAGATTTTGTAGGCCTTGCCAGCATCTGTCTGCTGATTCAAATCTGCTACTAAAGCATGAAACCATCATAGACCCCACACAAACAGGTGGGCTGTGTTCCAACAAATCTTTCATATAATTTTCATATCATGAATATTATTCTTTGAATTTTTGTCAACCATTTAAAAATGGCAGACTCGTGGTTGCCAAAGGGAAGGGGGTGAAAAAGGGATGGATTAGGAGTTTGTGATTAGAAGATACAAGCTACTATATATAAAATAGATGGCAAGGTTCTACTGTATTGCACAGGGAACTATATTCAATATCCTGTAATAAACCATAATGGAAAATATGAAAGAGAATATATATATGCATAACTGAATGACTTTGCTGTACACCAGAAACTAACACAATATTGTTAATCAAGTATACTTCAATTAAAAAGAATAAATTAAAAAGTCAAAAAATATTCTTAGCTCACAGACTGCACGAAAACAGGTGATAGGCCATATTTCATCCATAGCCCATAGTATGCCCACCCATGGTTTTTCCCTAAAAATAAAAATACTATACTAGGTATTTGGAGAAATAAATCATTGTCTGAACTTTTGATCAATTCCTTTGGATAGATTCCTAATAAATTCATAAACCTAAACAACTAAGCTGGGGAATATGAATATCAGGTTCCAAAACATTTTGCTAAGTTGTTCCATAGAAAAGAAGTACAGTGCTCAACAGCAGCGTTCAAAAGTGTTTTGTCCAATATTCTCAGGGTCATGGGTCAGGAGACACTGAAAAATGTTGGGGGCAACACAGTGAGGGTAATACAGCCCACATGAATATACCCTGGGGAAAGCGGCTGGCAGATTTCAACAGCAAGTATGAGAAACATTAGCCCAAAGCCAGTTTTCAGGGGGACTTACCTGGTGGTCCAGTGGTTAAGACTCTGTGCTCCCAATGCAGGGGGCCCAGGTTTGATCCTGGATCAGGGAACTAGAAAGAGTTCACATGCTGCAAATAAGACCCAGTGCAGCCAAATAAATGAATACTTAAAAAAAAAAAAAAAAGAAAAACAGTTTTCAGGAAACAAGCCTGACTTGCTGCAACTAAGACCTGGCACAGCCAGATAAACAAATAAAAATAAATATTTCTTTTTTTTAAAAAAAAAAAAAAGTATTTTGTCTCATCATAACCATGCTAGTTTTTACTATTATCATTTTTTACCTTCTGGCAATTTGATAAATAAAAATTAGTATCATGTCTTATGATACATTTCTCTGATCACTAGTGAGGCTATGCAATATTTCATGTTCACTGACCCTGTGTGTTTCCTCATTTGTGATGTGTCTGCTGTGCACGCTTATCTCATTTGTTACTTTGTATTCTTTGTCTGTTGAGGTTGTTTGTTAAAGTCATAGGAATTCTTTATATTAACTTCTTATTCTTGGCAAATATTTTCCTAATTTGTTGAGTTTTTGTTTTGATTTTGATGCTTTCATTATAGAGATAATTTTACATTTTATAGATGAATTATAGATTGACTATACATTGATATAGATTTATAACTCTGCTCATTTATCCACTTTGGTTTCTTTCTTTGCTTTTATGGATCAAAGTCATTTTCTACTTAGAGATCACTTGGACATGAAATTTTCTTCTGAATTTTATTATACTTTCATGTCGTATCATATCTTCATATCATATCATTCATAACTCTTTATGTAATCTGATACTTATTTTTAGTGTGTAGTATGAGGTGAGGTCCTAAACTGTTTTCTTTCCAAATTTTTTTTTCTGATTTGACCTTTCTACTATCATACCCACCCCTCTGTCATGTATTTGTGAATATTCTTTTCTCTTATATAAATACTGTGGTCTAAATACGGTTAAAAATAAGATGTAATATGAGGTTAAATATGGGAGGTGGGGGTGCATTTCTAAGCCATTCCTTTTATCTGGCTGTTCTTTCTTACACCAGCTCAACACTATCATGATTTTAGCAGACATTTGAGCATCTGTTACTATTAAAATGTATGATAAAATACCACTCCAAATTCTTTATTCTCAGAAGAAATTAAAGGGCATCTTGGGAGTATTTATATGAGGCAATATAAATATATGACTGAATAGTCTCAGCAGAAACCACACACAGATACTTAACATCAAGTTTCAAAAACATCCAAATGCAAACCAAAAAAAAAAAATTATATGAAAGTGAGAGTGACAGAAGCATGCTGTCTTGGAACAAATTGTCTTTCCATTTCCTTTGGGCCTATAGATAAGCTCAGCCAATTCTTAATTCTTCTGGTTAAATCTGCTACCAAAATGCAGCTAGAACTCATGGATCATCAATCTCTCATTAGCCATAATTTTAGCCTTGTGCCCAACCCAATGCATTAGCAGAATCTTAACAGAAAGTGTGCTTTGTGTAAACAGCATCTCTCACTTCTGTCTCTAGCCATCTTCCTTGGGTAAGCTGTAAACACTGAAATCCTCAGTGTGTCACAGGGAGAAGAAACACAGCAGCTACAGCTCAGATAACTTACCCAGAGCTAGACATCCTGGTGTGTGAAGTCAAGTGCACCTTAGGAAGCATCACTACAAACAAAGCTAGTGGAGGTGATGGAATTCCAGCTGAGCTATTTCAAATCCTGAAAGATGATGCTGTGAAAGTGCTGCACTCTATATGCCAGCAAATTTGGAAAACTCAGCAGTGGCCACAGGACTGGAAAAGGTCAGTTTTCATTCCAATCCCAAAGAAAGGCAATGCCAAAGAATGGTCAAACTACTGAACAATTGCACTCATCTCACACGCTAGCAAAGTAATGCTCAAATTTATCCAAGCTAGGCTTCAACAGTACATGAACTGAGAAATTCCAGATGTTCAAGCTGGATTTAGAAAAAGCAGAGGAACCAGAGATCAAATTGCCAACATCTGTTGGATCATCTAAAAAGCAAGAGAATTCCAGAAAAACATCTGCTTCATTGATTACGCCAAAGTCTTTGACAATGTGGATCACAACAAACTGGAAAATTCTGAAAGAAATGGGAATATCAGAACTCCTTACCCACCTCCTGAGAAATCTGTATGCAGATCAAGAAGCAACAGAACCAGACATGGAGCAACAGACTGGTTCCAAATTGGGATAGGAGTACATCAAGGCTGCATATTGTCACCCTGTTTATTTAACTTATATGCAGAGTACATCGTGCGAAATGCCAGGCTGGATGAAGCACAAGCTGGAATCAAGATTGCCAGGAGAAATATCATAACCTCAGATGTGCAGATGACACCACCCTTATGGCAGAAAGCAAAGAAGAACTGAAGAACCTCTTGATGAAGGAGAAAGAGGAGAGTGAAAAAGCTGGCTTAAAACTCAACATTCGAAAAATGCAGATCATGGCATCCGGTCCCATCACTTCATGGCAAATAGATGGGGAAACAGTGTAAACAGTGACAGATTTTATTTTCTTGGACTCCAAAGTCACTGCAGATGGTGATTGCAGCCAGGAAATTAAAAGACACTTGCTCCTTGGAAGAAAAGCTAGCACCAACCTGGACAGCATATTAAAAAGCAGAGACATTACTTTGCCAACAATGGTCCATCTAGTCAAAGTTATGGTTTTTCCAGTAGTCATGTATGGATGTGAGAGTCGGACCATAAAGAAGGCTGAGGCCGAAGAATTGATGCTTTGAACTGTGGTGTTGGAGAAGACTCTTCAGAGTCCCTTGCACTGCAAGGAGATCAAATCAGCCAATCCTGAGGGAAATCAATCCTGATTATTCATTGGAAGGACTGATGCTGAAGCTGAAGCTCCAATACTTTGGCCACCTGATGCAAAGAGCCAACTCATTAGGAAAGACCCTGATGCTGGGAAAGATTGAAGGCGGGAGGAGAAGGGGTCAACAGAGGATGAGATGGTTAATGGCATCACTGAGTTGATGGACATGAGTTTGAGCAAGCTCTGGGAGTTGGTGATGGACAGGGAAGCCTAGAGTGCTGCCGTCCATGGGGTCACAAAGACTCAGACACGACTGAGCAACTGAACTGAACTGACTGAAAGTTCAGCTTAGTTGTATACAACCAAGGCCCACAGGCCAAATCTAGCCCACAGCTTCTTTGTGTACATGTAAAGTTTTAAGAACCAAGCCCTGCTAGTTCTTTCTCTTACTTCTATGCAATGGCAGAGTTAAACAGTGGCAACAGAGACCATGTGGGCTACAAAGCTGAAAATATTCACTCTCGGTCCCTTTAGAGAAAAAGTTTGCTGATGGTGCTGTGGAACATCTACTTCAGTAGACAATTGCCTTACTGATTGTCGAGACAGACTCTTATTTCTCTTTTACTTTCACCCCAGTAATTCCCATCTGCTTTTAATTAGAATCAAATCCAGACCTCAGCCATTCACATAGAAGACCAGAGGCTAATGCAGTCACAACTTTTAATTTCCCTCCACTAGGCTGCAGTCAGCAGTGAAATTCAGTCTGATTGTCAAGGTCTGAGACGTGTTCAAGCTAGGAGTAAGAAAAAAAAAATCAAGGTATGGAAATGGAGAAAAGGGCAAGGTGCCTCTTTCATTGTGCTATTTCTGATGTATAAGAGAAGCCTAGTCGAAGGTGAAAATAGCAGTGTGAAAATATCCAAGTTTCAGGATGTCTAAAATAGATGCATTATTTTTAAGTGCACTGCTTCTGTCAGTCTGAAACCTCTTCAGGTAAGAGCCGAGACATTTACAGGCCTTTGCCATCTGCAAGGTAATTGCTGGCTCTATCTAGCCCAAGAGGTTCATCCTGAGCCATAAATTGAGTGACACTTTGTACCAATAATCCTGTGTTTCCATAACAGTGAATGAGAAGGGCAAACCAAGTGGATGGTAATAGTGTTCTGGGCTTACACCCTGTCTCAGACTTCCAAGTCCGAAGCATGTATATTGTTATTCAAATCATTTCCTACAAGCTCAGCCACAACCTTTGGTGAACAAAATTATAGGAACACTTCATTTATTCTATTTTACCAGAAAATGAGGTGTTCCATATAGATAAAGTTTCCAAAGAAATAAATGTGGAGTTCAGAATTCTTTTAATTATGATCACTTTGAAAATAATTTTTTTTCCAAAATGTACTACTTTACTTTGTACTAAATACAAAGCACTAGATTTTTTGTGTGACCAAGGGCCATCACTGGGAGTATTTATGGCTCTGTCAAGAATCATCCTTGCCCTTGGAGGAATTTATAGTCCAGGTGTCAGTAAATATTTGAGGCTTTGTGGGCCACATACAGTCTTTGTTGCATGTTCCCTTACTGTGGAGAAATATAGTTCTAGCTGGGGACATTATGCTTTTTGCAGGATCTGAGTTGACTCCTCAAAGGATGAGTGACACAGTTTGTTTTCAAAGGTAATTATGTACCCAGAATATATAAAGAACTCTTACAACACAACAGAAAGACTAACAACCCTAACTGAAAAGGGGACAAAGGTCTTAAACAGATGTTTCTCTAAAGAAGATATACAAGCAGCCAAAAAGCACCTGAAAAGATGCTCAACATCATTAGTCATCAGGGAAATATAAATTGCTTTGTTAGTGAGGTGACTTTTATACTACACCTAGGGATGAGGGCTGGTTGCCAGGAGAAACAGCCATGTGACTAGAGGGTTAGAACTTTCAAGTTCACCCCCTGACTTCCAGGGATGGGAGAGGGGCCGAGGATTGAGTTGAATCACCAATAGCCAGTGATTTAATCAAGCTTATCTAGATAATAAAGCCCCCATGAAAACCCAGAAGGTCAGGGTGCAGAGAGCTTCTGGGTTGTTGGTGAGCAGGTGGAGGTGCTGGGTGAGTGGGATGCTCAGAGAGATCATGGAAGCTTCAGGGCCTTTCCCCTTCCCTTGCCCTCTGCCTCTCATCCATCCGGCTGTTCTTGAGTTACAACCTTTTGTAATCAACCAGTAACCTAGTGAGTGCATTGTTTCTCTGAGTTCTCAGAGCAGTTCTAGTACATTAATGGAATCCAAGGAGGGGTCATTGGAACCTCTGACATGTAGCCAGTCAGTCAGAAGCCGAGGTGACAGCTGGGTCTTGAGACTGGTATCTGAGAAAGAAGTGAGGGGGCATTCCTGTGGGACTGAGCCTTAACTCATGAGATCCAATAATGTCTTTAGGATCGAGAGGATCAGAATTGAGTTGAATTGTAGTATACCCAACCGGTGTCTGAGAGTTGCTTAGTGGTATTGGAAACCACCCACTGCCCCCCTCCCCCACACACACATACATTGGAACTGGGTGTCAGTTCATTTCCCTGTTTTTCTAGAAAGGTTTTGCTTTTCTTGTTTCCTACTCCACCTGGAATTGATGTTTGTTTATGGGGAAAATTAGGGCTCTAATTTTAGAAATGAGGAGGACAGCAGATAAGATTATATCAGAATTTAGCATTTTGTTTGGTTAGTTGGTTAGTTTGGGTTTTGAAATTCAGTGTTCTTTTCAGGGGAGTGAATTTTTCCTTTTTTGAAAAAAAAAATTTTTATTTATTTTAATTGAAGGATGATTGCTTTACAATATTGGTTTGATTTCTGCCATACTTTAACATGAATTACCCATAGATGTATATATGTCCCCCCCACCTTGAGAGTTCTTTGTTTTTATTCTATTTTTTTCAATTATCTTTGCACATATGTTGCTGTGGTGAATAGTTTTAACTGCAGATTCGCAACAGAACTGATTCAAGAGTAATGTTCAGAGCCTAACATTATGGCCCCTTTCCTTTCCATGGACATCTCTATGTTACCAGACTTGGTCCAATGGGGACTTGAACAAGACTGTACAGCTATAGATGTGAATAAAATGAAGCTCAAGTCAAAGAATAGGAAGGAAAAATGCCTGAGTGGTGACACCATGATGACATGGGCATTTATCAACATATCAACACTTATCAACAATCCAGATCTATGCCCACTTGACCGAGTCTCATAGAACTGGGATCTGGGACCAAGTTGTTGGGGCCACCATAAAAATTGTTTTTGCATTATGGTGCATGTAGTGCAGATAAAATGCTGGATAACAAGTTCATCCTTGTCCATTGTGAGTCTTAATTCACAAGTTTCAACAAGGAGCAATGGAATGAGGGTGATGGATGCTCAGAGACCTCAGGAAGCACCCAAGTTCTTAGAGCTTTCAACTCCCTTGGACTACTTGCTGGAATCCCCATGTAGACTAGGAAGGTAAGGAAGGAGACAGTGAAACTTCCTGCAGTCCTTGCACACATCTGGCCTGGCAGGCTGATAGAGCCTTTGTGTCTCTCCTTTATCTCTTCAGCTTGTGCCTCTTTCTGTGAGATTTAGCTCCAGCCCACTTCATGCCCATCTTTTTTTTATTTTTTAATTTATTTTATTGAAATATAGTTGATTTACAATGTTGCGTTGATTTCAGCTATACAGCAAGGTGATAGTTATATATATATATGGGATTTCCTGATAGATCACTTGGTAAAGAATCTGCCCACAATGCAGGAGAGCCTGGTTTGATTCCTGGGTCGGGAAGATCCACTGGAGAAGGGATAGGCTACCCACTCCAGTATTCTTGGGCTTCCCTTGTGGCTCGGCTGGTAAAGAATCCGCCTGCAATGTGGGAGACCCCACATTGATCTCTGGTTTAGGAAGATCCCCTGGAGAAGGGAAAGGCTACCCACTCCAGTATTCTGGCCTGGAGAATTCCATGGACTGTATAGTCCATGGGGTTGCAAAGAGTTGGACACGACTGCATGACTTTCACTTTCACTTTCATAATCACTCAGTTGTGTCCAACTATTTGCGACCCAATGGACTATAGCCAGCCAGGCTCCTCTGTCCATGGGATTCTCCAGGCAAGAAAACCCGAATGGGTTACCATTTCCTTTTCCAGGGGATCTTCCCAACCTAGGTATCAAACCCCGGTCTCCTGCATTGCAGGCAGATTCTTTACCATCTGAGCCACCAGGGAAGCCCATATATATGTATATATACATATATATACACATTCTTTTTTATATATTCTTTTCCATTATGGCTTATCATAGGATATTAAATATAGTTTCCCGTGCTCTGTAGTAGGAGCTTGTTGTTTTATCTATTTCCTATCTAATAGTTTGCATCTTCTAACCCCAAACTCTCAATTCTTCCCTCCTCCACCTCCTTTCCCCTTGGCAACCATAAATCTGTTCTCTATGTCTGTGAGTCCATTTCTGTTTCATAGATATGTTCATTTGTGTCATATTTTAGATTCCACATACAAGTGATATCACATGGTATTTGTTTTTCTCTTTCTGACTTATTTCACTTAGGATGATAAACTCTAGGTCCATCCATGTTGCTTCAAATAGCATAATATTGTTCTTTTTATGGCTGAGTAATATTCCAGTGTGTGTGTGTGTGTGTGTGTACCACATCTTTTTTATCTGTTGATGGACATTTAGGTTGTTTCCATGTCTTGACTATTGTGAATAATGCTGCTATGAACATATGGGTGCATGTATCTTTTTGAATTATATTATGTCCAGGTATAGGCTTCCCTGATAGCTCAGTTGGTAAAGAATCCACCTGCAATGCAGGAGACCCTGGTCGGGTCTGGAAAAGACCCTAGACTTTCACTTTCACTTATGTCCAGGTATATGCTCAGGAGTAGCATTGCTGGATCATATGGTAATTCTGTTTTTACTTTTCTGAGGAAACTCCATACTGTTTTCCATAGTGGCTGTACCAACCTACCTATTCACCAACAGTGTAGGAGGGTTCCCTTTTCGCCATACCCTCTCCAGCATTTGTTATTTGTAGAATTTTTAATGATGGCCATTCTGACCTATGTGAGGTGGTACTTCATTGTAGTTTTGATTTGCATTTCTCTAATAATTAATGACATTGAGCATCTTTTTATGTGCCTGTCGACCATCTGTATGTCTTCTTTGGAGAAATGTCATTTAGGCCTTCCACCCATTTTTCAGTTGGATTGCTTATTATACCCATCTTTATCCCACTGTCTTACTTTCTCTTCATTGAAGCACTTTTTGAAAATGTTGCATTTTTTTACAAACAGATTTCCACGCTGTTATGGGTTGAATTGTGTCCCCTCAAAAGAAACATAGAAGTCTTAACCCCAGGTACCTGTGGATAGTACTGGAATGCAGTAGGCCTTAAATCCAACATGACTGGTGTCTTTGTAGGAAGAGGGAAATGTGGACACAGACACAGAGAAAGAACAGAGCTATGTGAAGACAGAGGCAGAGATTGGGGTTAAGCCACCCCACACCAGGAATACCTGAGGCTAAGAAACTTGGAAGAGTGAAGGAAGGATTCTTCACTAGAGCCTTGCTGCGGGCCATGGCCCTGCCTAAAATGATTTAGGACTTTTAGCCTCTGGAACTGTGAGGGATTGGATTTCTGCCATTTTAAGCCACCAAGTTTGTGGTATTTTGTTCCAGCAGTCACAGGAATTGAATCCACATGTTTACAGTCTATCTTCTACCCAGACCCTGGCCACATCCACCACAAACATGAAAACAAGGGCGAAGACAGGTCCTGTATGTCCGGCACTTAGAATAGCACCTAATGCATAGTTGGCTCTCATTAAATATTCCTTGGAAAGAGTGACTGTAACATGCTTTGCCAGCGCCCTCTTCCTCTACCTCTCTTCCCGTCCCTTGACTCTTGGCAAGTCTGACTCAAGACCCTACCAAGAAGCTTGCCCCAGTGACCTCTAACTGCTTCCATGTAGCTTCAAGCTGTGCTGTCCAGTTCAGTGGTGCATTGGGTTTGCCGAGCACTTGAAATACGCCTTAAGCTCTGGAGGAACTGAATTTCTTATTTTCTATCACTCTAATTAATTTAAATTTAAATGTAAAAAGAAATGCTTGATTCAGTTACTGGAAAATGTCTAAGTATGCTTGGAACATCTGGGGTATGTGAATCCACTTTTTTCAACTGTCATTTTCATGAAAACCAAATGCTAAGTGGGGATGTCAGATAAAAATTTAGCATCCAAATTGAGATGTGCTTTGAGTGTAAAAGACACTGGAATTTGAAGATTTCAGATGAAAAAAAGAATATGTGTTCTCATTGATAGTTTTATATTGATTGCATTTGGAAATGATAATATCTTGAATATACTGGGTTAAATTAAATAGATTATTAAAATTAGGCTCACTTGTTTATGTTTTAATGTGACTACTAGGATATTTAACATTATAGAAGTGGCTCACACTGTAATTCTGTTGGGGAGAGCTGGCTTAAGTTAACAGTTCTGCAATCAGATGGAGTCTGGTTGGAGCCTCCACTTACTAGGTCTGTGAACCGAGGCAACTACCACACTTTTCTGAGAGTGGCTATTGTCATCTATGGCTTGTATGATCTTGTTACACTTAAAAGAGATAAATAAGGCAATTTGTACAATGAATGGCATAGAAGGACTAGATAAATGGCAATTCATTTTGAATTGTATTATAATTATCGCATTTCCTGATGTGAGCATTACAATGTTTCCACCTGTTATGACCTGCAACAGGAACCTCCCTGTTAAAAATGATCTTAACTTGACCCTGGCTGGCTAGCTAATTTGCAGGACTCAGTACCAAATGAAGATGTGGGGGAAGAAAAAATAAAGTGCTCTTAAAGTCATTAACATATAGGAAGTTTTCTTTCCTTCACCAGTTCTCTCTCGGCCTGTGGCCGTGGTATTTGCTGTTCCAAGCCTGGTTCCCCCCGGGGCATTCCACCAGCATCTGTGGGGTACTCGTGATTGAGTACAGACCCTCCCAGACAAGGAGGACCCTGGCCTTGTAAATTGGTGTGATCATGCACATTTGTGCACCACCCCTTGGCTGCCACGTTCCTGCTCCAGCTCTCCACTGGTCAATGTGACAGGCTAGGCCAGGAGGCAGGCAGTCAGTCCATCTCCCCTTCCCAGGGGACTGTCACCACATCCACAGTGGCCAGGCATGCCCCCAAGGGTGAAAGGCTCCAGGCAGGACACACTCAGAACCCGGATCGTGGCGTGTTGTGGGGAGTACCCTTCCTCCCGCACTCCTCTCCTTCCCTGGGTGATGACAGCCACCCACTCCCACCCCAAGATGGAGACGTCATTTGGCGCGACTGGCTCCAAGGCTTCCTCCATCCTCCAGAGCTTGCAGGGATCAAGCCAATGCCGGGACTTTCTCATCCTGCACCCTCCCTTCCCACCTCTCCTGGGAGCACTTCTGTAGGAAATCACTTTCTCTCAGATTCTCACATCAGGGTCTGCTTCTGGGGAACATGAGTTCTGACAGACCTTCCTTTTACTGCTTTTAGATAATAATATCATTTTTGAGGCCTGCCATGTACCAAGCATGGTGCTGGACGTTTTATCCTGTATCTGCCTTGGCATGGAACAGAGCAAGCAATGATGATTTCCTTGGAAAGAAAAGCACAAATGTGAAAGAGCAGTCATCATTTTGCAGAACAGAACGCTTAGATTAAGGGAGTAATGCGACACATCTTCAATTAGCAAGGCTCCCAAGCAGAATTGCCCTGTCATCAGTGTACTGTTTTCAGTGTTATTCAGGCAGTCAGATGGAGCTCCTTAGGATTTAAAGAAGCTGAAGACTTTATTTGCTACCTTTAAGCCAAAATATTCTTAAGATAAACATACAGACTCACTTAGACATGACCATATGTGACACCAAGGAGCAGAATCGTTTATTTTACGCTAATGGAATAAATGAGAGAAACTCCACGGGAAAAAAATACACTACATGTGAAGGCAGAGTGCAGTCTTTCTTTCTCTTAAAAGCCACATTTTATTCAGATGAATAGTACCAGTTATCCTAGGGAGAACAGAAGAGAAAAAAAATCCTCTCTTTTAAGTAGGCAATTGGATCATCAAAGAATTTTTTTGATCCCCGAGAGTCTACTTAAATTAGAGAATTATGTCTAACGCTCTTCACTCCTGTCATCGTCCAGAAAGTAATTTTTCTGCTTTAAAATGAAAGCACGATTTTTCCCTTTTCAATTCGAAAAGTGAGCAACTGTACCCACAAGAAGGTGAAAATGCTGAACAAAATGTTTTTTAAAATTGGGCATAGGTATATTTTATGTAAATCCTGACAACTTACAAAAGTTCTGTTATGTTCATTTAATAAGTCTATATTTTAGAAAACTTGGAACATATAATCCTAAGGAAACAGTAGGATACAAGGTCAAGACAATTGAAAAGTCTATTTAATCCATAGCTAAGTAGAATATAATGTCATCATAATTTTTAACCAATTTCCATGTATTTCTATGGATGATTCATCCAGAATGTTTGTTTGATATGCCCAAAGTCTGGCTTCTTTGCAATAGCATCCTGAAAAAGAAGGGCTATAAGGGGTGCAGAAGATAGTCCAAGCAAAAAAAATGTTTGTTCACTGTTTATATCTGCATAGGTATTACGTAGATATTTTTAACTTCGTTTTTTGGATACATATTAAATTTTCAAGGTACAAAGTTCAAAGTCACAAAGGAATACACAACAAAAAGTCACCGTGTCCTCACCTACCCATTTCTTCCCCCATGTTATTAGCTTCTTGTGTATCATCCAAAGGTTTTCTCTGCACACACAAACAAATGGGAATCCATTCTTTCCTTCTCTTTTTATATCCATATAATACACTGGAATGTCCCTTGCTTTTTTGTACTTAATAATAATAATAATGATCTTTTTAAGCAAAGGCTATTAATAAAGTCTTCGAGGGTTTCCCTGGTGGCTCAGTGGTAAAGAGTCCACTGGCCAATGCAGGAGACACAGGTTTGATCCCTGATCTGGGAAGATACCTCATGCCACAGAGCAACTAAGCCCATGCACCACGATTACTGAGCCTGTGCTCTAGAGCCCAAGAGCTGCAACTACTGAGCCCACATACTGCAACTGTTGAGCCCTCACGCCCTAGAGCCTGTGCTCCACAAGAGAAACCACCGCAATGAGAAGCCCACACACAGCAACTAGAGAGTAGCCCCCACCTGCCACAATTAGAGAAAAATCCTGCACAGCCACGAAGATCCAGCACAAGCAAAATAAATAAATAAGTCTTTGAACCTCAAATTTAATTCAGTACCATAACAGGAGATTCCCAAAGTGACAAGCTCTGGACAACCAATATCTGAATCACCAAAAGCAGATGTCTCAGCCCAGCTTAGACCTAGAGACTCAGAAATGTGTGTGTGTGACCTGAAGTTATGAGCAAAAGAGCACTGGAGTCAAACAGATCTGAGTTAGATTCAAATCCAGTCTCTCTGAGTGTGCCTACCTCAGGCAGGAGGGATAATGGTGTCTACCTCCGTGTCCCTGGAAGGGGTAGAGATAAGATGCATAAGATAAGATAAGTTCACAGTAGGACACTATATCAGGATCTGATGTGTCAGCCCATAGCATCCGGGGCTTCCCAGGTAGCGTTAGTGGTAAGGAACCTGCCTGCCAATGCGAGAGACATAAGAGATGTGGATTTGATCCCTGAATCAGGAAGATCCCCTGGAGGAGGAAATGACAACCCACTCCAGTATTCTTGCCTGCAGAATCCCATGAACAGAGGAGCTTGCAGGCTGCAATCCATAAGGTTGCAAAGAGTTGGACATGACTGAAGCTAGTAGGCACCCACACCAGCATCTTATAGCCGTCTCCCTGGAAGTTCTAGCAACTGCTCCCACCAGTCTCGCTTCTGGCCAAGCAGGGAGCTTCTTTGCTGTCCCTCCCTTTCTTGCCAACTTGTCACATTCCCTTGCTGCTGCTCAGTCACCCAGTTGTTTTCGACTCTGCAACCCATGGACTGTAGCCCGTCAGAAAATCCCTCTGTCCATGGGATTCTCCAGGCAAGAATACTTGGTGGGTTTCCATTTCCTACACACTCCCTTACCTTACCATTAACTGAAGAGATAGATCGTGAGTAAGAGGTTCATGGGTAGAATTCTTCCAGCACATTCATTCAGGGAGGTAACAGGCACAAACAAACAAAGTATATATTACTACACAAACTAAAAAGTAAACAAAGAAGACTTAAAGAAAAAGAACATTTGCAGGTGGTAGCTGAGAAAATCTCTGAGAAGTTGACATTTCAAGGTCACCAAAAAATTACCAGTTGATGTCAGACTAATGCTCGCACTGAAAACAATTTTCAGTGTTGAATGTGGAACAGAAAACAACCATTTGAAGGCACCACAGGGTATCTAAGACAAGCAGGGCTGGAAGCTTTGTGAAAAGAGGAGCCCTGGAAGTGAGTTCCACATTCACCTCAGCTTTTCCCTGAGAGCACTTCACACTCGTGGCCCCTGTGGACAGCAGCCATGTTTCTGAGCTGAGGAGATGGAGGTAACAGTCTGAAGCTGCCGGAGAGACTGGAACTTGACAGGGGGAAAGTTTCAGAGAGACGTTGAGCCCCAAACTCTGCACAAAATTTCCCCTCAAGGGACTGGCTATCTCTAGCCAATGCACAAGGTGGCTATCTCTAGCCTTGTGCACCTATGCACAAGGTGAAACTCTAGGAAACCCATCAGCAAACAGGAACCGAGGGAATTCCCGGGATGCCCAGTGGTTAGGACTCCCCAGGTTCAGTCCCCAGTTGGGGACTAAGATCCCACAAGCCACGAGGTATAGTCAAAAAAAGAAAATAGCAATTGACAGGCTAACGAGGCAGGCAGGGGTGGCAGCAGCCACACAGTATTAGAAAGACAGAAGTTAAGTGGCAGCTGCAACTCTACCAAGGTAGAGGGGCCTTTAGAAATACCTCGCCCTGGTAAACACTCCTAGGCTATGAGTGAGCACACGCAAATATGCTCTAGGATTAAGGGAAAAACTGAAATAGACCATCCCTCACAAAACCTAAAAACTGAGACTTCATAAGACCTGAGTGAGCCACTAGCATTTTATTTGCCTGCCAACAGAAAAGTTCACCCTCTTTGGAAGAGGAGAATATCATTCAGAGCCTCTATAGTTTGTTGCCCACAATATCCAGCATCCACCAAAAAAATTACAGACCATGCTAAAAGTAAAAAAGTAGGAGCAACGACCAAAATCCAAGAGAAATAAAATAAGCAATTTAAACAGAATGGTGGGTGATTTATAATATTAAAATCTTAAAATAATTAAGATTAATAGAATCTTAAAATAATTAATATGAAAAAGATGAAGATTCAGCTGATGGGTTTAACATTAGTTTAGATACAATTGGACAGAGGATGACAAATGAGTTGTAGTTGTTTAGTCACTCAGTCATGTCCGACTCTTTTCGACCCCATGGACTGCAGCACACCAGGCTTTCCTGTCCATCACCAACTCCCGGAGCTCGCTCAAACTCATGTTCATTGAGTCAGTGATGCCATCCAACAATCTCATCCTCTGTTGTCCCCTTCTCCTCCTGCCTTCTATTTTTCCCAGCATCAGGGTCTTTTCCAATGAGTTGGCTCTTCGCATCGGGTGGCCAAAGTATTAGAGTTTCAGCTTCAGCCTCAGTCCTTCCAATGAATATTCAGGGTTGATTTCCTTTAGGATGGACTGGTTTAATCTCCTTGCTGTCCAAGGGACTCCCAAAAGTCTTCTCTAACACCACGGTTCAAAAGCATCAATTCTTTGGTGCTCAGCCTTCTTTATGATCCAACTCTCACATCCTTATATGACTACTGGAAAAACCATAGGTTTGACAATACAGACAAATGAGTAGACATATATAAATTGATGCACAGAATATAAAAAAATAGAAAATACAGAGAGAAGCTTAATAGCCATGTAGAACATAGAAAATAGGCCTACTGCACGTGTAACTGTACTCCTAGAAAGAAAAGAAATAAAGAGAATGGAATACAACCAATGTTCTAAGCAAAGTGGTAATAGCTAAGAATTTTTCCAATACTGATTAAACCAATGAAAGATGCCAACCCACAGAGTTAAGAAGCTCAGTGAACTCCAAACTGAACAAATACCAAAAACACACATAGGCATATCTTAGTTTAACTGTAGAAATGGAGACTTCATGGTGTGTTTTCAATCTCTGATTGGGACAAACATCTCCCTCAAGGGAAAAGAGGAGAGCTCATACAATGTTTGCATATCAGATGAGAATATTTCCATAGAACAAGAAGGTTACTTTTACATGTGAGAGAGAAGTAGGGCAGGGGGAGGATGACTGAAGGAGTGAAGTGCTCCAAAAAGGTAGAAGAGGATGGGATCCAGAGCTCAAGCGCAAGGGTTGGAGGGAAGAAAACCATTGCAACCCAGAGGTAGGGCCTATGCATTTGTGTGTGTGTGTGTGTGTGTGTGTGTGTGTATGTGGAGTGGGCTTGCAAAAAATGGAGTCATTCTGTACATCTTGTTTTGTATCCTACTTTTTTAACTTTTTGCATTATCAAGGACTGTGTGAAGTGTTAGTTGCTCAGTTATGTCTGACTTTTTGTGACCCCATGGACTACAGCCCGCCAGGCTCCTCTGTCCATGGGATTCTCTAGGCAAGAATACTGGAGTGGGTTGCCACTCCCTTCTCCAGAGGATCTTCCTGACCCAGGAATCAAACCTAGGTCTCCTGCATTGTAGGTGGATTTTTTACCATCTGAGCCACCAGAGAAGCCCACATAAATGCTATCAGGGCCTCTAGTCCTTAGCACTTCAATGCCTATAACCCAGCTTCCTGCATCATCTCCTGTATCTCCTTTCTCAGAAGGCTCTCTGTGGCATTGTAGTTGCTCTGACCACCCACTGGCAGACTAGAAATGCCAGGGAATTAATCCCTCCTGGGAGCAGCTCTCAACAAATGACTGAAGGGAGGTGGTAAGTAAAAATACCTCAGGTCCCTTGCCCCTGAGCTGAGGTAACTCTGAGATATGGTTTTACATTGGCTCCCCAAATCTCATCACTTCCCCATTCTTTACTACAGTTTCCTTCACCCCCCACCAAATAAACTACTTGCATCTGAATTCTTGTCTCAAGAGTCTTCTAAGGGAATCCAATGTAAGACATCTTTAGTGAATCCCCATAAATTGGAAAACCGCCAGATTGTAATTGGCACTATATGTGTTTGCTATCATTATTACTATTATTATTGTTACTACTATCTCCATTTTTAATGGTTGGTAACCTCACCATTAATAGTTGTCCTAAAATGCCTCCTACCTTGTTTTGCTAAGAAATCGTTTTACTCACCAAGAAACTGAACTTGCCCCATCATTTACATTTCCTAGGCTACAGCAGGCCTTTACCCGAGCAAAATTCGTAGAAATTGAATTGCCTGTATCTGAATTACATTTTTTTGTTGTTATAATCATTCTCCAAAGCCTTCACACTCTTCTGTCTCACTCACATATAAGGCACACATTATTAATTAAATGACAACATTATTATAGCCAGTAATTGAATTACCCCATAGCTCCTGCCTGCAGTAATTAACATCTATCAAAATAAAAGAGGAGGAGTTGTGTTGCCCTTATTACAAATGGTTTGGCTTCATGGGGCTTTGACCAAATTAGATAGAATCAAACTAACAGGTGATTGAATTAAGTGAAAGGCATCATCCTTGCATTGCCCTTATTTGTTTCCAGACATGAACAAATATCAAAAGTCAGCTTTCAGATCAGATCAGATCAGTTGCTCAGTCGTGTCCAACTCTTTGCGACCCCATGAATCGC
Organism: Bos indicus; assembly: GCF_029378745.1. Lineage (NCBI taxonomy): Eukaryota > Metazoa > Chordata > Mammalia > Artiodactyla > Bovidae > Bos > Bos indicus. The sequence continues at coordinate 139,458,415 of NC_091789.1, forward strand.
AGCACGCCAGGCCTCCCTGTCCATCACCAACTCCCAGAGTTCACTCAGACTCACGTCCATCGAGTCAGTGATGCCATCCAGCCATCTCATCCTCTGTCGTCCCCTTCTCCTCCTGCCCCCAATTCCTCCCAGCATCAGAGTCTTTTCCAATGAGTCAACTCTTCGAATGAGGTGGCCAAAGTACTGGAGTTTCAGCTTTAGCATCATTCCTTCCAAAGAAATCCCAGGGCTGATCTCCTTCAGAATGGACTGGTTGGATCTCCTTGCAGTCCAAGGGACTCTCAAGAGTCTTCTCCAACACCACAGTGCAAAAGCATCAATTCTTCGGCGCTCAGCCTTCTTCACAGTCCAACTCTCACATCCATACATGACCACAGGAAAAACCATAGCCTTGACTAGACGGACCTTTGTTGGCAAAGTAATGTCTCTGCTTTTGAATATGCTATCTAGGTTGGTCATAACTTTCCTTCCAAGGAGTAAGCGTCTTTTAATTTCATGGCTGCAGTCACCATCTGCAGTGATTTTGGAGCCCAGAGAAATAAAGTCTGACACTGTTTCCACTGTTTTCCCATCTATTTCCCATGAAGTGGTGGGACTGGATGCCATGATCTTCATTTTCTGAATGTTGAGCTTTAGGCCAACTTTTTCACTCTCCACTTTCACTTTCATCAAGAGGCTTTTGAATTCCTCGTCACTTTCTGCCATAAGGGTGGTGTCATCTGCATATCTGAGGTTATTGATATTTCTCCCGGCAATCTTGATTCCAGTTTGTGCTTCTTCCAGTCCAGCGTTTCTCATGATGTACTCTGCATATAAGTTAAATAAACAGGGTGACAATATACAGCCTTGACGAATTCCTTTTCCTATTTGGAACCAGTCTGTTGTTCCATGTCCAGTTCTAACTGTTGCTTCCTGACCTGCATACAAATTTCTCAAGAGGCAGATCAGGTGGTCTGGTATTCCCATCTCTTGAAGAATTTTCCACAGTTTATTGTGATCCACACAGTCAAAGGCTTTGGCATAGTCAATAAAGCAGAAATAGATGTTTTTCTGGAACTCTCTTACTTTTTCTATGATCCAGCAGATGTTGGCAATTTGATTTCTGGTTCCTCTGCCTTCTCTAAAACCAGCTTGAACATCAGGAAGTTCATGATTCACATATTGCTGAAGCCTGGCTTGGAGAATTTTGAGCATTACTTTACTAGCGTGTGAGATGAGTGCAATTGTGCAGTAGTTTGAGCATTCTTTGGCATTGCCTTTCTTTGGGATTGGAATGAAAACTGACCTTTTCCAGTCCTGTGGCCACTGCTGAGTTTTCCAAATTTGCTGGCATATAGAGTGCAGCACTTTCACAGCATCATCTTTCAGGATTTGGAATAGCTCAACTGGAATTCCATCACCTCCACTAGCTTTGTTTGTAGTGATGCTTTCTAAGGCCCACTTGACTTCACATTCCAGGATGTCTGGCTCTAGGTGAGTGATCACACCATCGTAATTATCTGGGTCATGAAGATCTTTTTTGTACAGTTCTTCTGTGTATTCTTGCCATCTCTTCTTAATATCTTCTGCTTCTGTTAGGTCCATACCATTTCTGTCCTTTATCGAGCTCATCTTTGCATGTCAGCTTTAGAGTCCACTAATTTTTCCTTAAGAAACTTCTTCCTTCTAAGTGCAAACCCAGGAACAGGACTATGCTTTTAAACTGACAAATGGTGTTCTCATCAGACTATATTTAAGAGCTGTTCTACACCCAAGGAACTACTTAGAGATAAGTTAAGAATAACCAATTAAATCGAAAAACGATTCTGCAGCCACTGTACCGATTATGGGCATAACCAAGGAGCAGTTTGTATGCAAGAATACTTGTAATATCAGAATGGTGTCAAAGTCGGTCAATAGCTATCAATTTTGATTAGCGTAAAGCAAAACAGTAACACGAGGAAGTGCTGAGCAGGCCAAAAACTGAATCAAACGGAAGTTCTCTCATGAATAGGCAAACAGATGGTCTTCCAAACAGAGATGTGATTATATACAGAAAAATCAGTAAAAAAAAAAAAAAAAAAATACAGACCACCCCCAAAATAAAAGAACTTTTCACCAAACCACTTCCCCATCAGTATTCAGAGCCCCGTGAACCAAAAAAATGTAATGAAATCTGTATTTGTAACAATATGCATGACAGCTGTACACTTCAGCAGAAACAGACGACTTTCCTTCTCTACCTGAATTCACAATGACAAAACCTGCCTTAACTGGAACCTTCCTCTCTTTAGACACTGTTCCCTCACTCCAGTGCACAGTCATGCATGCTGCTGTAGCCATCACTCACCAGTTAGCTAATGGCAGCTTAGCCGAACTTGTTCTAGCCTAGACTGCCTGGGATAGTTCAGGCTGTTGTGCTAGCTGAATGAGGACTAGTCCTATTTCCTCTCAAAAGTGTCCTGATTTGGAAGATAAATTAGGGGTCCTGTGGTGTCCACATCAAAGGATTCCAACATGTATTTTCATTCTCTTCTGATATGACATAATAAAGAGTTCCAAATCTCAGTTAGCATTCCTGAACATTTCCAAATTTCCTTTCAGATGTTCGCTCAGATGCTAGAGCATGGTAGGCTTATGGAATAGATTCAGGGGAGAAGAAATGAATTAGGGAATGAAAGAATATCTCCTGGTCCTCATACAAATTTGAGATAATTTATACGTTTCTTAATTAAGATATTCTTCTCTTAATATGCAAATGATGGTCTACTAGATTGAAGGCAGGGATAAGTAGTATGCCTTTATTCTGAACTCTCAGGTGGCTCAGTGGTAAAGAAGCCGCCTGCCAATGCAGGAGAAGTAAGAGATGCAGTTTTGATCCCTGGATCAGGAAGATCCCCTGGAGGAGGGCATGGCAACCCACTCCAGTATTCTTGCCTGGAGAATCTCATGGACAGAGAAGCCTGACGGGCTTCAGTCCATGTAGTCACAAAGAGTCAGACACGACTGAAGCGACTTAGTATGCAAATGCAAAGCATTATCATGAAGCCGAGGTGCTTCCATGCTTAAAATTTCTTCAATAATAAAAAGGAGTTGTCCTTAAAGAAAAGCTGTACAAACAGCTCTTTAATTTCATCATAAATAATTTGAAAATCAAACTCTGTGACAACCTAGAGGGCTGGATGGGGTGGGGCGTGGGAGGGAGATTCAAGAGGGAGATAACATATGTGTCCTTATGGCTGATTCACTTTGTTGTATGGCAGAAACCAACACAAACTTGTAAAGCAATTATCCTCCAATTAAAATAAAAATAAAGCTGCATAAATATCAAATAAGATCAGGTGGATGTAAGAACATTCTAGAAGTCAATAACCTCACTTTTTCCTCAATGTAACAGTATTCTATCTGGCATTTACCTGTCTCAACAGGATCTTCTAAGCAATCATCCATCAAGATGATAAAGTATTGAAAGAGGCTGGCTACAAGAAGTAGTAGGCTCTTTGTACCTTGAGACATACCAGAAGAAAATAAATAACCACCTCTCCTGAGTGTTATGGACATTCATCTTCTGAACCAGCTGATTTTTCAAGTTACTTTCCAGCCATACAAACTCTATGATTTGTTGGAACTTTGAAATCTTCTGTAGGCAATAGGCTAATATAAATGATACAGCATTAAGTACATTCAAGGAAAATGCGACCTTGCGTAGACATAAATTTGCAAATGCCCAAATTAGAAAAATTAAGCTCAGAAGCTTAAACAATAAAACAATTTATTTCTAAAAAATAAATTATAGTTACTCACTGGAGAAAACTTGGAAGACACAGATATAGCAAATAAGAAAAATCACTCACTTCCAACATGGTTAACATTTTGGTTTATGTCTTATGTACAACTGGATGACTAATGTATATACCCATGTAACTTCCACCAGAATCCAGAAGTAGAATATTTGCACTTCCCCCCAAAAGCCCCCTTGTGGCTCCTTCCAATCAGTCCCACCCTCCATAGGCAAACACTGACCTGATTGCCGTAACTGAAGAGTAGTTTTGCCTGCAAACTGCATAAAAATGGAATCCCACAACAAAATGCTCTTGAGATTCATTAACACTGCTGCATAGATAAGCAGTTAACTTTTAAAAAATTGCTTAGCCATTTCCCACCATATAAATATAGTGGCATTCCGTTGTATACCCCATTTTGTTTCATCTATTTCATATTGATAGCCAAAGTGTAGACGCGGTGTAGAGGAGAGAACTGGAAAGTTCTCAAACCAGCCACAGAGATGAAAGCTATAGTCCTCACTCACTTTCCTCATAAAGATTTTGGCAGGAAAGATCAACCAGACTTGCAAAGAAGCCATTCCCAGAACTGATTATAAAATTCAAGGACATCCGAGTGGCACAAAGGATGATGCTCTGAGGCACCAGCAAGATTCCCTGTAAGGACTGAAGCACTCATTTCACCAACTGCCAGAAGTCCTAGTGGCTGATGACCTTCTTCTGAAGAATGCTGAGCTACCAAGGTTCTAGTCCCTCCCTGGGAGAAGCCAGCAGCCAGTGAGTGGTCAGAATGAGGTACAAAAGCCAGGCCTCCTTTACCTCAAGGCAGGGTAGTTCTAAAGGGCTCTCCATTGCAAGATTCCCTGACTGGTCGATTGAAGCAGCCCGTTGCAGCTCTTCAACTTTTCCCTCTGCTTATTCACACTTCTTTCACCACTCATGGGTCTTGTTCCTTTGAGCTCTCTCCCGTCGAGCTTCTGCAAGCACATGTCACAGTCTCAGAACCGCTTCCTTGTGGAATCTGAATCACAACGAGCAAGTTTTGAAGTGAGGTAAAGTCTTCCAATTTTGTTCTTCTTTTTCAAGATTGTTTCTATAATTCTAGGTCTGTTGCATTAACATGTAAATTTTAGAATGGGGTTATCTATTTCTACCAAAATGTCTTCTGGCATTTGGATTGGAATGGTGTGGAGTCTGTGGATCAGTTTGGGGCTGAGGCTAATCTTTTTCCCATATGGATATCCAGCTGTTCCAGGAATTTTTTGAAAAGATTATCCTTGCCTTCATTGAATTACCTTGGCATGATCATGTCATCTGCAAATAAGAACAATACAATGTTAAATGCAAACTATTATATAGAGAATGGATAAACAACAAGGACCTACTGTATAGCACAGCAAACTATATCCAATACCCTGTGATAAACTATAGTGGAAAAAATATGAAAAAGAATGTATGTATGTATATATATGTGTGTGTGTGTGCACGCATGTGTATAAGAGAGTCACTTTGCTGTATATCAGAAGTTAACACAATATTATAGATCAACTGTACTTCAGTAAAATAATTTTTTAAAAAATACAATGTGGAATAGAAGTTGTGAGAGCAGATATACTTGCCTTCTTTCCAGTTTTTGGAAGAAGCATTTGCTCTTTCATCAGTAAATATGTTAGCTGTAGGTTCCCCTACCATGACCACCAAGTTGAAATACCATTTTTATTAAATACCAAATTCCCCTATATTCATGGACCTGTTTCCAATGAACTGTCTTTTCCCACAATAGCATCACCATGTTTTCATCACTATAGTTTTATTGATCATTTTTATATCAGGTAGATCAAGTTTTTCTTTTTTTATTATTTTCTTGGTTATTCTCCACCTGTTTATTCTTCTAGATAACTTTTAGAATACTATTTATTTGTGCAATTTTTGTTGTTCCTGTTTTTGCTTTCTTGCTGTCTGTGTTAGTCAAATGTTTTATTATTCCATTTTAATTCCTCTTTGACTTTTTATCTATAATTGTATTATTTTTATAGTTATTCTAAGCATTATTATATGCATCCTGAACTTATCAAAAACTATGTACATTTAACACTATACCACTACACATAAAGTATAAGACATTGTAACACTTGAATTCTATTAACCCCCCATTGTTTTCATATATATTATTAATGCCACAGAAAAATATCACTTTTGCTTTAAAGAGTAAGTTGTATTTTAAAGAAGTTAAAATTAAAAACAAAAAGAAAGAGTCTTTGCATTTATGCAAATATTGATCATTTCCAGTTTTATTTATTCTTTTGTATTTGAGGTAGCCTTTAATGTCATTGACGCTGAAAACTCAGCCTCTGTGCACTGGCCCCAAATCAAATCTTGAAGACAGAGTTTTGGGAGAAGTAGGGAAGAATAGCTTTATTGCTTTACCAGGAAAAGGGGGACACAGTGGACTCCTGCCCTGGAAAACTGTATGTCCCAACCCAGGAGGATTCGATGAAGAGCTTTTATAGTAATGGTTCAGCAATGCGATTGGTAAGATTAGGGTATGTGCAGGGCCTTCCTTAATCTGGCCTTCCATAATCTGGTGGGCTCCGGATAAGATTCTTTGGTTCCTTTTATCTGGCCTCACGTGGTCTTCTCTGAAATGAAGAATGCTACATCTTGCATTTGCTGGGGGGTTTTGGTCTGCAAGGGTTTCCCAGGTGCCCCTAGTGGTAAGGAACCTGCCTGCCAATGCAGAAGATGTAAGAGACGCAGGTTCGATCCTTGGGTCGGGAAGATCCCCTGGAGGAGCACGTGGCAACCCACTCCAGTATTCTTGCCTGGAGAATCCCATGGACAGAGGAGCCTGGTGGGCTACAGTCCATGGGGTCGCAGAGTCGGACACGACTGAGCGACTGAGCACACAGCACTTTAGCTTTACAGAAGAGCTCAAAGATACCTTTCTGTGTATACCAGGACTCTGTCCCAAGGCTTCTTGGCTGCTCCTCCCTTGTCTCTGCATCCCTTCCCTTCCCTAATTAGCAACTGTTTGAGTCTGCCCTTTGGAACTTGGAGAAGGTCTTGGAGGCTGGAGTCTGTTCCTTACTAATAAGGAACAGGGCACCCACTCCAGTGTTCTTGCCTGGAGAATCCCAGGGACGGCCGAGCCTGGTGGGCTGCCGTCTATGGGGTCGCACAGAGTCGGACACGACTGAAGCGACTTAGCAGCAGCAGCAGCAGTAGCAGCAGCAGCACACAGAAAGGCTTCCGTGCCCAGGAGCCCCACAAGGTCTTGCTCAGTTTCACCATTTCCCTTGGGCCTAAAGAAATTCCTTTTTCATTTCCTGCACTTCATTTCTGCTTGGAACATATTCCTTCATCATTTGTTCTCAAAATATATTTTTAATTTTTCCCTTTTATTTTTAAAAGACACTTTCTCTGGATATAGATTTGTGTTGGTTTTTTTTTTTTATTGAATATAGAATTCTAGTTGAATTTTTTTTTTCTTTAGGCTCTTTAAAAATGTCATCCCATGGTCTCTGGGTAGCTTTTATATCTGATGAGAAATCAGAAATAATTCATAGCTTTCTGATGTGTCTCTCTCCCCCCAGGCTGCTTTTAAGATTTTCTCTTTACCTTTGGTTCTCCTCGTTTTGACTATAATGTGCCTAGATGTAGTTTTCTGTGTAGTTTTCTGTCTTAATGTCCACTGAGCCTCTTAGACCTATAAAGTAATGGTTTTCACCATTGGGAACTTTTCAGCCATTATTTCTTCAGACGTTTTTTTTCCTGCTCCTTTCTCTCCAAACCTTCTCAGACACCAATTACACATATGTAAGATCATTTGATATTGGCCCACCCGTCATTGAAGGTGGCTCATTTTTTTTCAATCTTCTTTTCACCTTATTCTTCAATTTGGATACTTTCTATTGATTCTCTTTAAAATACATTTATCCTTTCTTCTGCCAATTCCAAGCTGCTGTTAAGACCATCAGTGAATTTTTCACTTCTCTTATTGTATTTTACAGTTTTAGAATTTCATTTGGTTCTTTAGGTTTTATTTCTCTGCTTTAGTTTCCCAGCTGCTCAATCATTATAATAATTTTTTATTGAAATTCTTGGATGTGATTATAATAGCTCCTTCAAAGTTCCTGTCTGCAAATTTTCATCTGTTTCATTCACTGCTGCTTTTTCTGACCATAGGTCACACATTTCTGCTTTTTTTCATATCTTATAATTTTTATCATGTATTGGACATTGTAGATGACATGTGTTCGAGAATCTAGACTCTGTTATATCCTATGAAATATTGTTGATTTTTGTCTTACCAGGTAGTTAAATTACTGACTGATAACCTCGAACTTCTGGAGGCTTGGTTTTACACTTTCATAGGAGTAGATCTGTTTTGATTTGTCCTTAGTCTTAGGATTAATTTCTTAGTCCTGTGACAGTTTTAGCACCCTGGGCACGGCCTTTCTGGAGTTTCAGCAGAAATCCAATGTATTTGCCAAACCTATATAACTTGGCAGGACTCACACTCTAGACTGTCTCCCTGGTTATGAGCCAGAACTTAAATCTCTGACCACATTTTTGAGCTTTCCAGTTTTTGCCTTCCACCAGTATCCTTGGGTGCTCCCTCCTGATTCAGGAATCAGCCTAGGATGTCAGAGGAGGTTGTAAGCATATTTGTATGAATATGAGAGATGCGGTTACAGGATTTAAGGAGAAATTACATGCAACCACCTCTGTGACTCCCTCCTTTCTAGAATTTTGCCACTCAAATTCCAGCCAGTCTTACATCTCCTAATTTGGTCTCCTGACAGCTCTAGCCAGTATGATGTCAGCTTTCTGTTTGAGTTTTAGCATAGACTAGAGATTGCCTTTTGAGGAAAATCTGTGTAAACTTGGATCTTACCCAGTGCAGTTCCCTTGTTTCAAGAGTCAAACCCAATTTCTATAGCCTTTTTGTCACTTCCTAGTATCCTCAAATAATTGCTTTGTTAATATTTTGTCAAATGTTTGCAATTTATACATGTAGGAGGGTTAATCCAATCCAAGCTACTCTGTCATCAGTAAAACTGGAATGCCTCTAAATATACTGTTTGATAACTTGCTTTATTCACTTAACGATCTAGCTTGAACATTTTCATTTAGTTAGAATTTTCTTCTACAATGTAGCTTTTCAGATTTAAGCATATTTTTTTTCAAATGAACCTCACTGCATTTGTGTCTGAACCATGGAAACTGCTAAAATATATAACTTTAGTTTCCTCATAAGATTATGATGCCAGTCTGGTTTGAGGCATCATGGAGATGGTGAGAAAATATTAGTAATCTTTTGTGGAAATCCAGAATTTCACAAGCTATTCTGCTGAGAGTTCAAATAACTGGTTGGTGATTTCTCTCTTCTGACTGATGAACCAACCTTAGGGATATTAAAAAACTGTGACTCGGGCTCTAAATGGAAACCTCCTCCAAAAAAAGTAAATGTTCCTTGCACCTCTCAGATATTTTCCATTTCTCATCATGTGCTCTCTTTCCCCACCAGTATTTTCCTCAGGGGAGCTCTAGGAAAAGGTGTAGGAAGAAAAAAAATTGACACTAATGGCAACCCTTTACCACACATCAGAGCCCACCGTTACTTTATATTTCAGACACGCTCCATGATTTACAAACACAGTAAAACAAGAGAGCTTGACAGGATGTACTGTCTGTGGGGAACTCTTCATACCTAATACTGACTTATAAAATCCTATCATTCAGAGACAAACTGGGGTGCTTCTCTTAATACAGTTTTGGCAGCTCTCAGCACTTAGAGTAGATAAAAGTTTCAAGTATTAGTTATCAGCTCTGACAAGATTTATTTTCAGGTTTCATTTTTTAAATTCCAAAGTTTTTAGGCAATTCCATGTCCTGAAAAAGAAAATATCTCTGTACAGTTTATGCCTGTGTTTATTATTCACCACGGAGAGTAAACTGCTGAAATGAACACTGCTTTTCCTGGATTATTATTCTGCTATTGGGCTTTTAGAAGTGGAGCTGTAGTGGTCTTTACTCAGGCCACCGGAGCCCTTGCCTTCAAAATCTAAGCATACAGGAAAAAACAAGATTCCCCGGGCCTCAAATCATTAAATACTGAGCATCAGAATCTACAAGCATCCCGCTGTGGTTCTCTGTCTCTTGGATAGAAATACTGGTTAAAAATTCAGGTAATAAATTTGATGAATTATGCCATCCTACTTATACTAAGCTGTTCCTAAAAGATGTATATATTTTGAGGAACAAAAGGCATGTTTGTCTTTATTTTGACCAACACACTTTCAGTTAGCCACATATGAGCGTGTGCGTGCTAAGTCTCCCTGGACTATAGCCTGGAGAAGGCAATGGCACCACACTCCAGTACTCTTGCCTGGAAAATCCCATGGACAGAGGAGCCTGGTAGGCTGCAGTCCATGGGGTCGCTAAGAGTTGGACACGACAGAGTGACTTCCCTTTCACTTTTCACTTTCATGCATTGGAGAAAGAAATGGCAACCCACTCCAGTGTTCTTGCCTGGAGAATCCCAGGGACGGGGGAGCCTGGTGGGCTTCTGTCTATGGGGTCGTACAGAGTCAGACACGACTGAAGCGACTTAGCAGCAGCAGCAGGACTATAGCCTACCAGGCTCCTTTGTCCGTGGGATTCTCCAGGCAAGAATACTGGAGTGGGTTGCCATGCCCTCCTCCAGGGAATCTTCCCGACCCAGGGATCGAACCCACATCTCTTATGTCTCCTGCATTGGCCGGTGGGTTCTTTACCAGTAGTGCCACCTGGGGAGCTGACGAGTGGCTTGACCACGCATGACCACTTAGAGGTAAGACAGCTGAATTGAAGGTAAGGAGGTCATTTGTTTTGGTTTTGTTTATGGATGAATAAAACACTTTAATTTGAATCTTCAACTTTAAGTTACCCCTTTGTCCATGAGGAAAATCAGACATCTCTCTGCTGACCACTAAAGTGGCCTATACTCTATGAATTTTTCACCTGCATTTCTTTTCCAGACCCTCCTCTGAGGCCTATGTTTTCATACCCAAATGTTCCATCAGGGTATTTTCCCAAGTAAGGAGAGTTCTATCCCCAGGAGGAGTTCTGGCATCAGTTGACAAGAAATAGAGACAAGGGAACCAAGGCTCGAAGAAATTTAGAAATTTGCCCCAAGTTAAGCCACCACTTCATGGGAAATAGATGGGTAAACAGTGGAAACAGTGTCAGACTTTATTTCTCTGGGCTCCAAAATCACTACAGATGATGACTGCAGCCATGAAATTAAAAGACGCTTACTCCTTGGAAGGAAAGTTATGACCAACCTAGATAGCATATTCAAAAGCAGAGACACTACTTTGCCAACAAAGGTTCTTCTAGTCAAGGCTATGGTTTTTCCTGTGGTCATGTATGGATGTGAGAGTTGGACTGTGAAGAAGGCTGAGCGCCGAAGAATTGATGCTTTTGAACTGTGGTATTGGAGAAGACTCTTGAGAGTCCCTTGGACTGCAAGGAGATCCAACCAGTCCATTCTGAAGGAGATCAGCCCTGGGATTTCTTTGGAAGGAATGATGCTAAAGCTGAAACTCCAGTACTTTGGCCACCTCATTCGAAGAGTTGACTCATTGGAAAAGACTCTGATGCTGGGAGGAATTGGGGGCAGGAGGCAAAGGGGACGACAGAGGATGAGGTGGCTGGATGGCATCACTGACTCGATGGACGTGAGTCTGAGTGAACTCTGGGAGTTGGTGATGGACAGGGAGGCCTGGCGTGCTGCGATTCATGGGGTCGCAAAGAGTTGGACACGACTGAGCAACTGATCTGATCTGAAGCACGTAGTAAGTGACAGAATCAAGATTCATTCTCTAGGGGCTTCCCTGGTGGCTCAATGGTAAAGAATCCGCCTGCCAATGCAGGAGACACGGGTTCGATCCCTGGTCTTGGAAGATCCCACATGCCACAGAGCCACTAAGCCTGTTTGTCACAACTACAACTGAGCCTGTGCTCTAGAGCCTGGGAGCCACAACTGCTGAAGCCCAGGCGCCCTAGAGCCTGTGCTCTGCAACAAAGAGAAGCCCACTCACTGCTATTAGAGAATAGCCCCCGCTCGCCACAACTGGAGAAAAGCCTGTGCAGCAACCAAGACCCAGCACAGCCAAAAATAAATAAGCAAATAAAATAAAATTAAAAAAAAAAGATTAATTCTCTAGAGTTGCATTGTCCCATACAGAAGCCACTACTTCATGTTGCTACTTCAATTTAAATGGCACTTAATTAAAATTAAATAGAATTAAAATGTCAGTTCCTCACTCTCACTAGTCACATTTCAAGTACGCAAGAGCCCATGTGGCTGGTGGCTCTTGTACTGGACAGTCCAGATACAGCACAGTTCCATCATCCCAGGAAGTTCTCTGGGACAGTGCTTCCTCAGATGTTATATATACTTCCCAGACTCTGCCATCTCTTGCACAGATGCCACCATTGGAGATGGTCTTGGATCCATCTTTTGATGTTGGACTGCCATCTGCTGTGCCATTTAGAAATGAGAAGAAGCACAGTGCAGAGTTACAAGTATGGAGTCTTTGGGAAAAAAATCAGCCTCGTTTCTCTGTCAGGTGTGTGTAAGGTGCCTCTCAATTTGCACAGGTGCCCACCTTTAGGTGAGGAAATTGCCAGACCACGCTCTCCAGTGTTTCTGCTGGCCCTGGAAGACTGTTGAGACTGCCTGTCCTCCTTAAACAAAGTTTCTGTTCATAATCAAGGCACTGGCCACTTTATGACCCTTACAGGTCTTTTGGACTCCCCAGGTGGCACTAGTGATAAAGAACCTACCTGCCAATGCAGGAGATGTCAGTTCAATCCCTGGGTCAGGAAGATCCCCTGGAGGAGGCCATATCAACCTACTCCGGTATTCTTGCCTGGAGAATCCCATGGACAGGGGAGCCTGGTGGGCTCCAATCCAGGGGGTTGCAAAAAGTCAGACACGACTGAAGCAACTTAGCATGCACGTAGGTCCTTTAAGAGCAAATGTGTTTTCTGCTCCTGCTACCCCCTTAAAAGATCATGCAGAGCAGTCTGAGAGGAGGAGCTATTAATGGTGTCACATTGATTAAAATGTGCCTACTCCCTCCCTCTGTGACAGTCCACACTGAATTCTTTCTGCTTTCTCTCAACTCTTTTGAATTCTCTGATTGTTACTCAAACTGCCACCATTTCTCTCTTTGTGTGTGTGTCTTAATCAAGAGGGTGATATAATCAGATATGCCTTTTTAATTTTTTTTCACTTTTTTAAATGGCAGTATACTCGATTTACAGTATCATGTTAGTTACAGGTGTCCAGCATAGTGATTCCATATTTTTACAGATATACCCCATCATACATGATGACAAAACAATGGCTAGGATTCCCTGTGCTATACAATATATCCATGTTACTTATCTATTTTGTATGTAGTAGTTGATATCTCTTAATCTTCTACCCCTAACTTGTCCCTCCCTATCTCTTCATTTGAAGCTTTGAGAGCAGGAGGGATGATTCACTGGGATTGAATACCTTTAAACCAGTGCTTCTCAACTCCCCAGAGCAATCACCTGGGAGCTTGGAAAAACCCCGATGCACAGGCCTTCTAAAAAGGGAAACTGGAATACAGCTGGCATCTAGAGAATCCTCAGAGAATCCCTATGCCAGTGAACACTATTCCATTCAGAATACAACTTTTCTGCCTCAAGGTCAGTCTTTCTCTCTAGCACCCAATCTGTTTTGTGATTGAGTCCATGGTCCCAGCATCTTGCCTTACACACAGGAGGTACTCAGTGAATGTTTGAATGTGAGTGACTAATATACAGAAGGATTTCTGTATTCATAACCTGACATGCAAAGATATTTTTAAAGGTCTACTTTTGACAGTCAAAAAAAGTCCCTTTTCTAACAATCAAATTAGTTCAATGCATATCTTTGCATTAAAAAAGTGGTAAAGTACAACTTAGGGAAATTATTTAAGTTAGCAGAAGATGGACCCTGCAAGCTGTCTAATTAATGCTTTGGGAATTAATGTCATTCCAATTTTAAATAAATTCTCTGAAGTAAGTGCAAGAGCCCACTGAAACCGCCTTCCACGTATTTGGATGAATTTTGCTCTCAAATGCATATAAACTAACCAGAAAAGGAATGAAAATAGAAACAAATGTTACTTTTTTTTCAAGAGGATTTCCTTGAAGAACCCCTAGCAGTTTCAGAGTTCAGGTTGGGGAGGGGGGTGGTCTCTGGCATTTATCAGAACTGCCTGTCAGTGGTTTTTCTCAAGCTTAACCATGGAAGTTTCAGGAGCTCAGAACTGCTAATGATTCAAAGATGCTCATCCAGGGACCTTGTAGAAAGAGGCCATGGTTATTTCCAAGGAGAGGGATCTTTCCTTCCTTCCCTTTGCTTATATTTCCTGTTTCTCATACAATAAAAATCTATTATTAGTTAATAATAAGTTTACATCTACCAGCTTAATAGTGAATGTTGGGCTTTCTGTTTTTATTCAAGTGTAAATCAGGACTTTTCATTTCTATTGGAAGATGGCTTAGGTGGTCAAACCAGTGCTCACTACTTGGATGGAATCCATCTCTTTATCAGGAGCTTTCAGCAAGTTTAAACCTTTGATGATAAATATTAATCCATGATAGAATATTTTGTCCATCACACAAAATTTTCCAGTTGTGTATTCCTTTATTCATTCTTTGTAGATAAAGAAAGACTTCAAAATGGATCTTGAAAGTAGCTTAAGAAAATAATCCAAACATTGAAATTTGGTATGCCAGAAAATCTATCTGTAACGGTAAAAATTTGGAAACAAATGTTCCCAGATAGAAGATGGTCTAGCAAATTATACTGTAGCAATTAAAAGAATATTTTGGAGCCATTTTAAATATTGATTATGAAGGATAACAATCTGGAAAATGCAAATCAAATACCATTTTTAGAAAACAATATATCATCAACACCACACTGATATGCCACTTCATACCCACTAGAATGACTAAAATCAAAAAGACGTGTAATAACAAGTATTAAAGAGATGGGAATACCAGACCATCTGACCTGTCTCCTGAGAAATCTGTATGCTGGTCAAGAAGCAACAGTTAGAACTGGACATGGAACAACAGACTGGTTCCAAATCAGGAAAGGAGTACAACAAGGCTGTATATTGTCACCCTGCTTATTTAACTTATATACAGAGTGCATCATGAGAAATGCTGGACTGGATGAAGCACAAGCTGGAATCAAGATTGCCAGGAGAAATATCAATAACCTCAGATATGCTGATGACACCACACTTATGGCAGAAAGCGAAGAAGAACTAAAGAACCTCTTGATGAAAGTGAAAGAGGAGAGTGAAAAGTTGGCTTAAAACTCAAGATTCAGAAACTAAGATCATGGCATCTGGTCCCATGACTTCATGGCAACAATGGGGAAACAATGGAAACAGTGAGAGTCTTTACTTTGGGGGGCTCCAAAATCACTGCAGATGGTGACTGCAGCCATGAAATTAAAAGATGCTTGCTCCTTGGTAGAAAAGTTATGACCAACCTAGACAGCATATTAAAAAGCAGAGACATTACTATACCAACAAAGGTCCATCTAGTCAAAGTTATGGTTTTTCCAGTAGTCATGTATGGATGTGAGAGTTTGACCATAAAGAAAGTTGACTGCTGAAGAATTGATGCTTTTGAACTGTGGTGTTGGAGAAGACTCTTGAGAGTCCCTTGGACAGCAAAGAGATCCAACCAGTCTATCCTAGAGGAAATCAGTCCTGAATATTCATTGGAAAGACTGATGCTGAAGCTGAAGCTCCAATACTTTGGCCACCTAATGCAAAGAACTGACTCATTGGAGAAGACTCTGATACTGGGAAAGATTGAAGGACAGAGGAGAAGGCGATGACAGAGGATGAGATGGTTGGATGGCATCACCAACTCAATAAACATGAGTTTGAGTAAGCTCTGGGAGTTGGTGATGGACAGTGAAGCCTGGCGTACAGCAGTCCATGGAGTCGCAAAGAGTCAGATACAACTGAGTGACTGAACTGAACTGAACAAGTGTTGGTGAGAATGTGGAGAAATTTGAACACTCCTATATTGCTGATTACACAGCCACTTTGGAAAGCATTCTGGCACTTCCTCAAAAAGTGCCATATGACCCAGCAATTCCACTCCTAGATATATACCCAAAAGAATTGAAAACAAGTGTTCAAATACTTGTACACAAACATTCATAACAGCCCCATTCATAAGAGCCAAAAGGTGGGGAAAAAACAAATCTCCATCATCTGATGAATGGATAAACAAAATGTGGTCTTTCCATACAATGTTAACTCTAATAGATATAGTAATAAATGTTATACAGCCATAAACAGGATTGAAGTCCTGATACATGCTACAACCTTGAAAACTTTATGCTAAGTGAAAGAAGCCAGACACAAAAGACCACATATTGAATTAATCCATTTATATGAAATGCCCAGAATAGGCAGATCTAGAGAGACAGAAAATCTCTAGAGCAGGGAGGATTGAAGGGAAATAGGGAGTGACAGCTAATGGGTATAGGATGTCTTTTGGCGGTGATGAAAATGTTCTCAAATTGATTGTGGCAACAGTTACACAACTCTGTAGATATATTAAAAACCATTGAACTGTATACTTTGAATGGGTGAACTGGATGCTAGGTGAGTTATATCTCAATAAGGAAGCTGTTATTAAAAACACACCTAGCTATATTTCACACTATGACTAGAGAAAAGTACATGCGTAGAGAAAAAAAAAAATTCAAATTTTAAAATGCTTTGTAATGTGATTATATAATTATAATGACAGAAGTTTTTAATGAACCCAATTAATGGAGAGCAATTAGCACAGGAATTTCCAGGTTAATTTTGTGAGCATTCCATATGGTCTTCAGTAAAGATTCATTTTATCAGTTTCAAGCCAGACTTAGAACATCTGGAGACGGGGACTGAAGAAGTAGGAGACAACGTTCCCTAAAAGTCAAATGTAGAAGACAGATTAGGAAGGTGACTGGCAAGCACACGGTAGGTCTGCATTCATATTAGCCAAGAGGAGATTTCTCGTGTTACATCTGAGCCCCTTCTCTCTTCTCCCGGGCAGTTTCATTCTCTCCTGTAACTTTGACTTCTTCTGAAGTCATGATCCCAAGGCTGTTTCCAGCATGAAGCTCTTTCCTGACTTTCAGACTCCTGTAGCCATCTGCCTCTTGTAAATAATAAAGCTTATTAATAAACCATGTTCATTGCTATTAACCCTCTTGTTTTAGAATCAGCACTACTAAGAATATCTTTGACCTTTTTTGGACCAAAGGCAAACTTATTTTTATTTGAACACTCCCCCTCAACACAGGGGCCATGCTAGTGGTAAGATGTGAGGGGAGTGTGAAAGGTGGGGGAAGGAATTTAAAGCAGTCTTCCATTTGGAATCCAAAACAGATACATTTCGAAGACAACCCTGCCCTGCAACCCCTTTCTCACTTCTGCCGCCAAGTCATGAAATATTAACATTGAGGTTGTCCGCAAACAAATGCTGGAGAGGGTGTGGAGAGAAGAGAACCCTCCTATACTGTTGGTGGGAATGTAAACTGGTACAGCCACAATGGAAACAGTGTGGATGTTCCTTAGAAAATGAAAAATAGAGTTACCATATGACCCTGCAATCCTACTCCTGGGCATATATCTGGAGAAGAGCATGGTCTGAAAGGATACATGCACCCCATTGTTCATTGCGGCACTGTTTACAATAGCCAAGACATGGAAATAAACAATCTAAATGTTCATGGACAGATGAATGGATAAAATGTGGTACATATATACAATGCAATATTACTCAGCCTTTAAAAAGAATGAAAAAATGCCATTTGTCTCAACATGGATGGACCTAGAGAGTGTCATACTGAGTGAAGTAAGTCAGACAGAGAAGGAGAAATATCGTATGACATCCCTTATATGCAAAATTTAGAAGACGTGATTCAAATGAACTTATTTACAAAAAAGAAATCAACTCACAGACTTAGAGAACAAACTTATGGTTACCAGGGGGGAAGGATGGGGGAAGAGATAGTTAGGAAGTTGGGGATGGACATGTACACACTGCTGTATTTAAAATGGATAACCAACAAGGACCTACTGTAGAGCACAGGGAATTCCACTCAACGTTATGTGGCAGCCTGGATGGGAGGGGGATTTGGGGAAGAATCAGATCAGATCAGATCAGTCGCTCAGTCGTGTCCGACTCTTTGCAACCCCATGAATCGCAGCACACCAGGCCTCCCTGTCCATCACCAACTCCCGGAGTTCACCCAGTCTCACTTCCATCGAGTCAGTGATGCCATCCAGCCATCTCATCCTTTGTCGTCCCCTTCTCCTCCTGCCCCCAATCCCTCCCAGCATCAGAGTCTTTTCCAATGAGTCAACTCTTCGCATGAGGTGGCCAAAGTACTGGAGTTTCAGCTTTAGCACCATTCCTTCCAAAGAAATCCCAGGGCTGATCTCCTTCAGAATGGACTGGTTGGATCTCCTTGCAGTCCATGGATACATGTATATGTATGATTGAGTCCCTTTGCTGTCCACCTGAAACTCACAACACTGTTAATCGGCTGTACTCCAATATAAAGTAAAATTTTGAAAAAAAAAATTGTGATTGTCAAGGATAGGATCAAACAAATCATCTCACAGATACTGACAAGAAGCCACAAATGCCTCAAAATAGAAGGAGACATATTTTGGAGATAATTTGCTCCCTGCTCTGTGTTCATGTTCCACATGCATTAGCCCATTTAAACCTCGCATCAACTGCAAAGCAGGTGCTAACAACATTCATATATTCAGATGGATCCAGGCCGGCATAGTAAGTTGCTCAAGATTACACAGCTAGGAAGTGAGAGAATGAGAATTCAGGTACAGACTCCACTGCCTCACTCTGTAGATCAGAGTCCCTTCCCCTCGGCACCAGTGACATTTGGCGCCAGATAACACTGCGCCATGAAGGATGTCCTGTGTATTGTAGGGTGATTATTTAACAACATTGCTGGCCTCTACCCACTAGATGTCAAAACTCCAATGTTGTCAAATGTCTCCTCAGGGTAAAATTACCTCCAGTTGAGAACCACTGCTATAGCTGGGGAGAAAACAAACAAACCTAGCTTAGAGATTAAATAAAGTGCCAATCTGTGATAACTAGTAAACAGCCCAACCTGTATTCAAATTTAGGATGACCTAATGGCATATGCTTGGAGAAGGCAATGGCACCACACTCCAGTACTGTTGCCTGGAAAATCCCATGGATGGAGGAGCCTGGTAGGCTGCAGTCCATGGGATTGCACAGAGTCGGACATGGCTGAAGCGACTTAGCAGCAATGGCATATGCTATTATGCTACATTGATCAGTATGGCAGAAAAACCAAGAGCAGAGAAAAAGACAGGAGGGACAAAATAAAATAAGAGTATTCTTTGGGAACGATTTGCTTTTATTTAAAGCAAAACAAACAGAGTGGTCCCTAAAGACTATTAAAGAAACAGACTGTTAAGAATTGTTCAAAAAGGAGCCCCTAACCTACTTAAGCTTAACTAAGAGTAAGCAGTGCTTCCTAAGCTCCGCTTTGTATTAAAATCACCTTGAGAGCTTTAAAAATACTGATACCTGAGTCCCAGCCCCTAGAGATTGTTATTTAAACGTTCTGGAGTGTGGCCAGGGTTGGTGGTTTTTAAAAGCTCTCCACACTGCTAGTGTGAATCCAAAGCTAAGAACCACTGTTATAATAAATGATTCAGCTAGTACTTTATTCCTATGGGTCTTACCAGTTATGCATGTTAAATTGATTGCATTTGTTTAGCTTAAAAGAAAACCAAATGGTTACCTAATAAATTGAGTACATACATTATTCTCAACAATTATCGAGCTACTGATTGATCATCAAATTTGTAGATGTTCATAGCATCCTATAACCAGAAAGGAAAGTATTGTCTAGTTCCTAACCTTTTCTTGTCTCCTGTCACATTTCCAGTAGAAAATGAGCCAAAAAAGATGGAAAGGATATCAATTATTTCATAATTTATCACAACATTGTAAACATGTGATGGAAGAATTTTTTAATTATTGGGTAAAATGTAGTTTGGAATTGTTTAAGGGCCCTAAATAGTTTCTTTTGGATTATTCCAATATGTTTGGTGAAAATATTTTTAAAAAATTTAACCTTGTCCCTACCATCGTGAACAATCTAGAATTCAATAGATGTTTCAGTTTCCAAAATGTGATTTATTCAGATATCAAAAGGACATTGTAATTTTCATTAATATAGTTTTCAAACTATGGGAAAAAGAACCATGTACTCAACTAACTTTCTATCAGACAGTATTTTCTAATCTAGACACAACACTGCTATTCACTCCAAATATATAGCCTTTCATTCCCTGGACAGTCTACACTGCCCAGAGTAAGCAGTAAAGCAGGATAGACCTTCCCATCATTTCTCCAGTACTAGCAATCATTTCTAACCATGGTGAACAAAAATTTATCTTTCAACCACGACTCTGAAGAATAGGGGGTGGGTTTGCTTTGTGTGTGTGTGTGTGGCAATTGACAATTTCTGTGTGTACTTTTTTTTTTAATAAAGAGAAAGTTTGGAAGTGTAATCAGTTTCCCCAGACCCTGAAAGTCCATAAATACCTTCAAGAGTGGGATGGAATTCAATAAATTATGATAGAAACTCTCTTCAGAAGGGTGTCTACACGCCCAATATGGCCACCATTGAGTTGAAGTCTTACTTTAGACACCAGAACTAAAAAAAATAGCACTGGCCCTGGGTAGCAGAAATAACTGAATTCATGCAACACATATATTCGCTGAGAGTTAAGTGTTATTTAATTTAGTTGATTACATTTAATTCCATTTTAATTGAACAAATGGTCCACTCTGCTCCTACAGTTCTTTATTTTACAAAAAAAAAAAAAAAAATTGGAGGGAAGAAGTATAAATGTGTAGTTCTTTTGAGTCTCCATGGCATCTAGCAAACTGCTTTGTATGTTAAAATATGCCTTATATGTTCAAAATCTATGCTATGTAGTAGTTGGCTGAGGGAAAAGATCCTTGAACCACATCATTTACTATTCTCTGATTTGTTTTGTGCAGTGTCTGCTTTGGATGCGTTCTTTTTTCATTGTTCCTTTGTAAACTGGAGGTAAACTTGTACCAGGATGAAGCCTATGAATGGCAAGGATGAAGTGGCGCAGGGAAAGAATGGAGCAGATGCAAGCATGGGCTTTTCCTGACTATTGATTGAATGACTCTGCCTTCAGTTTCCATTGATCTGTTGGCACTGACTGGATTTACTACTACTGTGCTTTGTTTCTTTTTAAAAAAAATTTTTTTTAGTGAAGTATAGTCGATATACAATGTTGTGTTAATTTCTGCTCTACAACAGGGTGACTTGGTTATACACATATCTACCATGTTCTTTTTTCCATAGGTTGAAAGCCATGTTAATGAAAATGACAATGTCCTTTTGTTATCTGAATAAATCACATTTTGGAAACGGAAACATTTTAAAATATTCTTTTCCATTATGGTTTATCCCAAGAGATTGGATATAGTTCCCTGTGCTCTGCAGTAGGACTGTGCTTGTTTCTGAGAGTCTATAGTTTATTTGCCCTGGAGCAGAATCTCCCTTGTGCGTAGGTCATTTCCCTGAGACCTCCGTGTATCCAGGAAACAGCCGAGAGCTGAGAAGGAAGTCAAAATACTTCTGAGCAACTAAAATAGACGTGACTGTGTCTCCATTGTCCAAATATACAAAGCCAAAAGCTCTTTGGAGCTCTCTGTACATAATTCTAGCAAACCTGATTGTATGATTTTCTAACAGGGCATATTAGAAGCAGCAAATTTGGTGGGAGATTAGGACAGAAAGGCTGCCAAAGACTGAGATGCTGGCAATCACAAAAATGACACCTGATGGGCGGCAAGAGAGAAAAAGACCACACAGCAAAAAAGAAAACCCTTCAAAATACATCAAGGAAATCAAAACTCAGCAGAGATTTGATCATTCCATGTAGAGGCAAATAACCCTATACTTCAACTACACACGAAAACATCATTGTATTCTAGCATGGGAAAGAAACTGACATTTATTACAGTTAGCATGAGATAGAAAGAAACAAATATGTTCAGGAAATTGTAGGAAATGGCAGGAGAGTATGCAATACGTTTTACAAAGATTTCTAGCCAAAACGGTTTTGTTATTGTTTTTGTGTTAAGAGGAATAAGAATCAGTAAACAGAAAAAAATCAGATCCATAAGTCATTTACATATGCCACTTCTTCCCTAGCATACTGGATTCATTAAGCATTATTGTATTTTGAACAAAGCATGAAAATCTCTCTTAAAGTGTCAGGTTCTGCAAATATCACTATGACAGCAATAATGTGATTTAGGAAGGAGAGAGGCACACACATAGACTGAGATACAGAAAGAAAGAGACTGCTAACTCTCTGCCATGGCAGAGGTTAGTACCATACCGTTTCACAGCCACTATGCTGTCAATTTCAATTATGGCACATAATTCATTCTGCTTTTAAATAAAGTCATCATTATCACTCATCAGATCATCCACTTCTGTAATATTCATAATGTTCATTCTGATGCCTGCCTAATATTCCATGTTCCTAAATTGCTTCCAATTTCACCAATTATCCATAAACAATACTGTAATAAACATCTACACACATATAGCTATTATGTCCTTTTATAGTTTTGAATTACTATCAAAAGAGAAAATTCCTCAAACTGGCATTTGAAATAGCTCTAAAATGAGAAACTTTCCTGGTGGTCCAACGGCTGAGACTCTGAGGGGGTCCTGGTTGGATCCCCGGTCAGGGAACTAGACCCCCACATGCCACAACTAAAGATTCTGCATGCCCCTTGAAGATCAAAGATCTCGAGGGCCTCAACTAAGACCTGGGGCAGCCAAATAGAGAAATCAAAAGAAAGGAAGAAAGAAACATTATCTGAAGAGTGACCTACTTTACAAGGTGGCGGTAAAAAAGAAAAGTCGTAGCACTATCAAAGCCCTCTTCCCATATTAGCAGCGATCTGAACCTCTCACCTGGAGCCTGCTTCCTCCCACCGCCCTAAATTGTCCAAGAACCTGGGATTCATTCAGTCAACCGCTTCACAGATAGAAAACTGCAGGTTCTGGCTGCCATCTGGTGGACATTTCATGACAGTGCTGTTGAATTCAGATCCACGCATCTAAGGAGCTATGGCTGTTACACATTAAGCACAGCCGTAAATAGGACCCGGTGGGCATCACTGTTCCTCTATTAACAGATGAAGACAGGCTCAAAGAAGTAGTGACTAGATCAAGGTCACACAAGTAATGGACAAAGTCAGATCTTCCATCCCCTAGAATAAGTCTTTGCCCATTTCATGAGCTGTTGTGTGTGAATACAATTATCCATGCCAAGCAAAATCTGAAAGCAGTGGGGGAAACATTATGAACCTGATTTTCTCTTAATCCATAAGAGGGATACTGCACAGTATCTGTAGGTAGGTGTGCTTTACTTCTGTGTCATGACCTGTAAGATATCTTGTGAGAACAGAAAAACACACCATGTGTGAAATGAAGCTCTCAGAAACCCTGACACATTGTTGGGTACCAGTAATTTTAGCCTGGTGAAGTTAACAATATTATTTAGAGATTGTGTTGTTCAGTCGCTAAGTCTTATCAGGCTATTTGCAACCCCATGGACAGCAGCTTGCAAGGCTTCCTGTCCACAGTTTCCCAGAGTTTGTTCTGTTGAGTCAGTGATGTCATTCAACCATCTCTTCCTCTGTCGCCCCCCTCTCCTTCTTTCCCAGCATCAGGGTCTCTTGCAATCAGTTGACTCTTTGCATCAGGTGGCCAAAGTATTGGAGCTTCAGCATCAGTCCTTCCATTGAATGTTCAGGGCTGATTTCCTTTAAGATTGACTGGTTTGATCTCCTTGCAGTCCAAGAGACTCTCAAGAGTCTTCTCCAGGACCACAGTTCGAAAGCATCATTTAGAGATGAACTTTTACCTAATCCTGAGGCTGTTGAAGATAAAATAACTTTAAAAAACAATGTGAAAGAAGAGAATTGGAAATTCACTTGGCAAAAAATATATTATGGAACTTTTGGTGTACAGTCACACTCATTTAAATGTGATGACATATGTCACTCTAGTGTTAGGGCCGTTAAGAATAAGGCACTTCCCTTTACTTTACATTTCTCCATCAATAACTATGTACCATGTGCCCTCTGGTGGATGAAGATGGGTACTGTTTTGTGGATTTAATCCATAGACAAAACAATGCTTTATAATTATAGCTATTTAAACAAAATTTTTTATTACTTGAAACCTGGATAACCTTTCATAAATTAGTTGGTTCTATCCCACACCAATCCCCTAATCATCTTTTTAAATTACTGATAAAGAATTTCATCTACCAAAGATTCAAAACCATTAAAGATAAGCTCAGAAAAAAACTAAAGGAAATTTCCCCCCTCAAAAAAAAAAGAGCTCAGAATGTTTGGTATGGTCAGTTGACCAGGACCCTCGTTACTTCTCAAAAAAGTACTGATCGCTTAATATAATAATATAAACAGGGATTAATCTTTTGCCTGTTTTCCACATCTCAAGAAATTTCATAAGAAGCCCTTCATTATCCTATTTAAGTTTGCAGATATGCAAATAATCACAATTATTGTCCCATTTCATTTCTTTCTTAAAATTTTACTGAAGTATAGTTGATTTACACTGTTGTGTTAAATTTCTGCTGTACAGCAAAGTGAATCAGTTATACATATATATATTCTTTTCCATTATCTTTTATCACAGGATATTGGGTATAGTTCCTTGTGCTATACAGTAAGACCTTATTGTTTATCCATTCTATATATTAATATAATAGTTTGCATCTCCTAATCCCAAATGCCCAATCCATCCCTCCCCAACCCTGTCCCATTTCATTTACCCTTGCACGTAACCAGTATTCATTCCTATGTAGTATGATGGGCTGTGATGACACAGAACCAAATGAGGCCAGGCCCCAGCTCTCAGGTGTTGTACCATTGAATGAAAGATGCTGAGAAGTAAATGTACAACTGTAGAATCACATGTGTCGCGAACACCGCATGGCCCAATCTCCCTTTGATAAAGGACTTGTCCCAGTGGCCGAGAGCCACCTCATCCAGTGCCATGCACCTTTCTGGGGGCTCAAGTCTACTGACTGTTCAGTGTGGGCAAATATAGGCCCAGCCATCTTGACCCTACTTCTGACCATTCAGAAGAATGCTGCTAAAAATCTTACAATGCTCAGGAGCCTCGGAGGTCAATCGCGCCAAGGGTCAGAAACTCTGCTTTGATGAGTCCCTCCTCTTGAAAGACCCGTTAAAGCTTTGCTAAAATCCAGTTAAGGCTTATTTATAATTTGAGTTTTAGGCCTGAGGCTAATGAAAGAAAGTATCAGGCAAGAGGGTGACGAATGGTCGGATTTATTTCCACCAGATGGCGCCAAAGACAGGTAAAAAAATATCAGCACGAGGATGAGGAATTATAGGATTTTTTCCCACGAGATGGCGCCAAAAGACAAGGTAAAAATATCAGGCACTAAAGTGAGGACTGCTAGGATTTATTTCCACCAGATGGCGCCAAAAGACAAGTTTTTAAAAAATCCAACCCTCAGAAGCCAGTTTCTCTGCAAGGTTAGATGTTTGGAGTAACAATCACCGTCTTTCCAAAACGGATTGTTACTTTTTAAGCGTTTAGTTGTCCTCGCCATGGATATTTTCATGCATGTGAATGACAATGAATAATAATGAAAACTCTGGATGATGATAAAAACAGGGCCACCTCCTCAGTCAGCTGTGCAATTTCCACTCCCTGTAGCAACCAGTGTGTAGGAGAATCAAGCTATCTTCTCACCTTCTTGATCTCACTTTTAGCTGGCTACCTGGCCAGCAGACAGTGCCAAGACTCCTTTACCTCTAGGATGGCTGAGTGATGACCTTCTGGCCATTAGTGGGATTGGAGCAGAAGTGTGGGAAACAGAGTAGTAGTTAAAGCAGTGATTCTCAACTGGGGAGATGCTGTCACTTTGCCCCTAGGGGACATTTGGCATGTCTGGGGACATTTTCTGTCAAAACTGGTGGGGTGGGAGGAGGTATGTACTGGCATCTAATGGGTAGACGCCAGTGATGTTGTTAAACAAAGTACAACACACA
The DNA here is from genome assembly GCF_029378745.1 of Bos indicus. Lineage (NCBI taxonomy): Eukaryota > Metazoa > Chordata > Mammalia > Artiodactyla > Bovidae > Bos > Bos indicus. The sequence goes on from NC_091789.1 coordinate 139,484,466, forward strand.
AGAGAACTCTCAGAATACAGATTTGCTGCTGCTAAGTCACTTCAGTCATGTCAGATCCTGTGCAACCCCATAGACGGCAGCCCACCAGGCTTCCCCGTCCCTGGGATTCTCCAGGCAAGAACACTGGAGTGGGTTGCCATTGCCTTCTCCACAGAATACAGAATTATCCAGCCTCAAATGTGAATTATGTTGAGGTGGGGAAACCATACCTTACCAGTGGTCCCCAACATTTTTAGTACCAGGGACTGGTTTTGTGAAAGACATTTTTGCCATGCACCTGGGCAGAGTGGGGATGGTTTGGGGATGGTTCAAGTATGTTACATTTATGGTGCACTTTATTTCTATTATTATTGCATCAGCTCCACCTCAGATCATCAGTCATTAGATCGAGGAGGTTGGGACCCTTGCCTCAGATGGAAGTGGCTTCACCTTCTCCCTTCCCACTGGCTAGAAGAAAGATGCAATGGTGTACCATGTTGGACCACGTGTGCCAAGGTAGCAAACCAGGGAGTCTGAACCTACAAGGTAGGTGGAATTTGAGTCCCTGGCCTGGTGCATCTCCCTTACAATTCTGAACACCTTACATCCAGACAGAGAGAATACATATGAGTGTGTATATACACATACTGACTGTACTACTGTATATAAGTCATAGAACTCCAGTAACTACACGACCTGAAACACATCCACTCCAGGTCTGCTTCGTTGTGCTTTTCCGACGTGGGCCCCCTGAGCTCCTTCTCCCTGGTACCTTCCCTTCTCTCTTTCCTTCCTCTCCTGATGTGGTTTCTTCCCTCCGGTAGAGATTCCTCCAGGACCCAATTGATTTATCAGACTCAATCCATACCTGGCTTTTCCCAGGAGACACCACATCCCTACTCTCCCCCCACCCTTCTATCCTTAGATATCTTAATTCCTCCCACATCCACCTTCTGGAGGACAAATCTTGTCTAAAATAACCACCCTCAATATAAACACACTTTCTGGCCCTTACCCAGCTAGATTTTCTGCACAGAACTTACCATTGTGTACAATGATGTTATTTATTGTCTGTGCTCTACTCAACAGAGTGTTCAAAATTTGAGGTAAAAAACTGTCTTGTTTACCACCATATATCCAGTAAATGGATTAACACTGTCCCATAGACATATGTAATATGCAATATGCATGCAATATGTCTTGCATGCCCCATATAGAATGCTGAATATTCTGGTAGCCACATTAATAGAGTAAAAAGATAAAGGTGAAATTAAATTTATTCTTATTTAACCTAAATGGTCCTTCCCTAACATGTTGTCACTATTTCAAAGTGAGATATCTTCCATTCTTTTTCTCAAACGAATTCTGCAATAGCTACTGTGTAATTTACCCTTAAAGCCCACCTCAATACAGACTACATCTCAAGCTCTCAACAGCCACACAGGGTAAATGGCTGCGGTGGACTGTGCAGATATGGAATAATACCTGACCACAGTGGGCATCCATACAGATTTGTTACTTTTCTTCCACAGTATTTGATTCTTCTAGAGTATAAGAATAACATGAAAAAAAAAAAAAGAATAACATGGTAATAACGTTCACACCATTGATAAAGCCTAATTGAACTAGCCATCTACTCTTATTAGGAATTTGTTTCCGATCTCCGGTTTTTGAAATAATTCTGCAGTGAGCATCCGGTTTATGTGTGTTTTTCTTTAGGATAAATTCTCAGAAGTGAACATTCTAGTACAAAAATATGCCCCCTCTCTGCTCTTGCTGCATTTTGCCAAATTACCCCGGGAAGGTATGCCACTTAGATTTCCAGTGATTTATGCTTGTTTATTATTGATCCTTTGCGACCCTAACAGCAGAGATATTGCTAATTATTGTGATGATAAAAATGCTAATTAATAGGCACTAATTTTTGTCTGTTATATACCAGGCACTGTGCACTGGTATTAGTCACTTTTTCGGGACAAGAACCTGAGGCTTAGGGAGGCTAGAATCGGACTCAAACGCATCTCTGTATGACTATTTCAAAGTCGGGATGTTTCTTCCTGGGCCACAACCACGCTCCGTTTAAAAAAAAAGGAAAAGGCTAACTAAACACAAGAGAACGAAGCTGAGAACGTTGAGAGAAGAGCGAAGAGTTAAACGCCAAGAAACTGTTGTGGACACGAGACCCGCGCAGAGACGAGTACACCCCGCCCACTACCCGATCCCACCCGAGTGCCGCGATCCGGTCACTATAACGGCCGTCCCCACGCTCCGCCTCAAGAGGAGGAGCCCCATTCCGCGCCACGCCCCTTGCGTGGTGCGGAACGTGGCGCTGATTTGACGTCACCGCGGGGAGGGCGGGAGTTCCGGCGCGTCGCAGCCACGTGATCCGCGCCGGAAACCTTCTTCTAGTCAGCCCCGTAACGGTCGCCCACTAGTTTCAGCCAGTTTCCAAGCGGAAATAGGTCTCAGCTCGCCCACCGCCCAGGATTCGCAAGCTACGAGCCTTTGAGGTGACGCGTCCCCTCTGGGGACGGTTGGGTTTCATTTGGGGAGTGAAGGAAGAGTCCCGTGAGCTTGACTTCCTCAGAGGCCAGGAGAGCTTAGAGCTTGGCTATCACATTGTCGTATTTATCACCATCCCGCGGCAAAAGATGGGCCAGAGGCCCATGAGACCCCCTAAATCACTGGTGGTGAATTGTGAGAGGGGACGGGTTCCAGAGCCTCTCAGCTCTGCTGTGCATCAGAATCACTGGGTGGCTTTAAAATGCCCGGGCCTCCATCCCAGACCAGTTAAGTTCAAATCTCTCGAAGTGGGGCCCAGGTATTGGTTATTTTTATGAAAGCGCCCCCATGCGATTCTGATGTGCCAGGTAACACTTTAAGCTAGGTCTGAAAGGTGAACTCGCTTTGCCCACCCAGCCCAGTATTGGAACAGAAGATAGCCCAGGTCAGCCTCGTTCTTAGAAGGATGTCTAGGATATTGGCCCGTCTACCCAAAAATTGGGATTTTCTCTTTTCCCTCGCATGTTGACCTCTATGGGAGATCTGAGGCTTTGATGGAAGTTATCTGGAGAATATTTGGCACCTACAGCCTTCTCTGCTCCTTACCTGAGGAGGTGGGGAAGGTCTTTTCCCTCTTTTCTTCCTCAGTAATTAAGTGAAGTCAAACCAGTTGCCAACGAAGTACCTTTTAGCTCCGAAATCTTGAGAGTTCCTTAGTATAGACCAGATGGTTCTGAACAATTTTTTTTTTTTCCAGGAATTTTTTTTAAGTTGTTTCACAAGCTAGGTTCTGTATTCAGCTGTTTTTCACTTTAAGTCAGAACATTACTTGAAAGTCTAGAGTGAAGATTAATAACACAAATCACATTTCTGGCATTACTTTGAGAGTTCCCAGGCTCCTGTGTGGTGTGTCTGGCTGACCCGACTCGTGGTGCCACCTCCGGTCTCTGGGCAACCCGAGGGCGGCGGGGAGAGGCGCCGTGGGTCTTCTACCCTGTGCGCTTCCCCGCTGCGGGCACCCGGTGAAGGCTGTAACCTTTACAAGTACAGTTTATACTAATATAGTTTATAGGAGTAACAGTCCCTTTGGGATGGCATTGTGAACAAAAATATATTTTCAAAGACCGTTAGCTAGTAACTCTGGATTGGCATAACTGAAGGCAAGTTCACAGTAAGGCATACAGAACTCTGATTATTCGTTGCTGTGCTAGGCAAGTATATAAACTAAAGCTCCAGAGAGAATTTTCATTCTAAAAGTGTTTTATAGATGGCAAAGGATTATTTTGTTTTTTAGGGTGCAACATTTAAGGATAGGGTGAGATGAGAAGGATAGGGAGAAAATTGAACAAATAAGCATAGAGTAGAGGTTGGAGAATTCACAAAATAGATGCTGAACTCTTGGAACTTCATTCCAAGTAACTATTTCCAAGTGACTGGTTCCAAATAACTAGTCATGGTTAGACCTTTTTGGTTAATTTTCCATTGCCTGTTGTGTTCATGAGTCAGGAGTTAGTTTTGTTTGGGGGTGTCCTCGTATTTCACACAGGGAATTGGTGAGTTAGTGACATGGGGATTGGTGAACTTGGGAATAAATACATTCACAAATCCCTCACCCTAGCTGACGAAACAGTGCCATTCAGTGGGTGCAGTATGATTTGTATAAAACAGAAGAATTGTTAACTATCCTTTCAGCCTTTCTGCTCTCCCACCTGTGCCTTCTTTGTGATATAGCTTCTTTTAGCAACAACCAGAAGAGTAAACTGGGGTTTGGAATGGAGGGAATGAAAAGGAAATCAAACTCAGGTTTAGGGCTCCTTCACCCATCAGTTTGAACTGTTAGAGGCAGAGAGGGGCAGGCCTTCTGAACCCCAGCTCATGGGCTTGTAGGAGGCCTGTTCCTGGCAGAAATGGAGCTTGGCCTGCTGAGGGTGGGAAAAGGCCGTTCAGACTTGAGCCATCTCTGATGTCCAAATCACTGAGCAGGGACCATGCCAAGCCGCAGGAGGGAGCCTCTGAGGGCAGCAAGCCAGATGAATTTGCCAGCCTCAGATTGTAGCTAGGGGTGACAAGAAGAAGCTCTGCTCCCTAAAAACCTCCTTTTCTCATTTATATTAGTTGAGGACGTTGCTACCAGCATGTGTGTTATTGGGAGACATCTTTGATAGGGTTATTACCTCATATCCAGAGAGTCCGTAGAATCTCATGTGACTGTCTGTAATTCACATTTCTGTACCATGCAGTCATTCATTTTGAGGAGTCTCCAGCAGACCCGGTTTTTTCAACCTTGAAACAGTGTATACTGAAGGCCTAATTAGATCCCCCAAATTCTATGGTTGCCTCAAGAACCAAATTACTGAGAGCCTTATAGGAAACCTGCATAACTTATTTAATGACCAACACTAAATGTGTTTCTTTGCAAAACTCACAAAGTAGAGGAGTCTTCATGTATTCAATCTTCAGAATTCTAGTGGGAAAGCAGGATAGAGAGGAAAATCCAGTTATAGAATATCCATTATCGTTTCAAAGGGAATTTGTGTTTCATCTATCTGGTTGCTATGAGGTGTCCTAGACCCTATATTTATAAGAATCTAAATAGGCAGTTAAAAGATTGTATACAGTGTGACTACCTCTCAACAAAGCCACATTGCTTATAGGTGGAAATTTTCAACTGCTTGGTGGAAATTTTCAAGGACTCAATGGAAATAGTCACGTTTTATTCATCGAAAACCACAAAGCTCTTGTCTGTTGTTGTTCATGTATAGTTAGGCATTTTTAAATACATCTCTCAGGATAAGCCGAGTCATTGAAGAATGAGTGCATTTTTTAAGAAGGGCTATATGGGAAAATGTATCATTCAAGACTCAGAGGCACTGTCTTTCGCCTGTGGGCCTCGGCAGTGTTTCGTGAATGACCTCAGTGCTGTTTTTTTCCTTCCTCTTCTGTTGGCTGAGGACAGACAATGAATTGGGTCTCTGTGCTCGCCTGGGCTCAGCTGGGCAGTGACTATTGTGCCATTGTCCTCCCTGGGGAGGGCTGCCCAGTTGGTAGGGCTGTGGGTCCCAGCCTCCCCTGACATCAACCCTCTCTCTTCTATCAGCTCCACCTCCCACTAGGAGAAGAGTGGCCACGAAGCCAGGCGCCATAAAAGAGTACGAGACACTCCTGGGAAGGTGGGGAAGGGAAGATCGAATTAAAGACCACTGAAAGGGCATCTCCCATCTGCTGTTCCCATAAGCTTTCTTTTCTTTGAGATGGTAGTAATGTGTGAAAGTACTGTGGTAGTGTCAAGAATTCTTTTAATGTTGGCTTTTCAGAAGCCCCAGCAGTTTTATTAGGTCCTTAAGCTCTCTGTGTGGAAAGAGTACCCAGTTTAAAAAAGTTAACAGGGCCCATTCCTCAGGGAGGTTCTCACCTTCCTTTGGGTGCTGACAGATGCGGTTAGCTGGGGAGGATATGGGTTCCTTCTTCCAAGGAATAGACACTCGGAACTCTCTCCTGCTTCCTGTCCCTTGTTGAGTTCTTGCAAGGCCTGGGCAGCTTGTAGGATCTCCAGCAGAAATCAGGGCACTGCATGTGCTTTCTAAGCCCTGTTGATTGATCCTCTTTTCCAGGAGTTAGAATTTTGTTTTGTTTTGTTCTTAATTAAGTCTTTAAGGTCTGTGTAGCTTTAAGAAATAGTCCGATTTGCTTATTTAGTCACAGACAGGATTCCTTTGTCCCCAGTATTAGGAACTGGTCACCATGATTTCTATTGGTCATAATCAGTTTTCTTGTTTGCACTGGTCGTATTCTGAGCCTGGTAACTTCTGAGCTGTGTGAGAATCTCAGTTCTTCCACTGAGTGCAAAGCGAGGAATAGGTGGGATGCTTAGCATACTGAGGGCAGGGTCTCTACAGCATCATAATGGATTAACATTAGGGAGAGGTGGGCATGTGATGGCCCATGACTAAGAATGCTGTTTACATTGTTACTGGGTGGTCTTTTCAATTAAAAAAAAAAGAGGAAGGCTATGTAGCAGGATATGTGGCCCACAGGCCCAGAGTATTTGGCCCTTTAGAGAAAAAAATTTGCTGGTATAAAATACCAAGAGTAATACTGGAAATAGCCAGCTAACAATAATTACAAAGGTCTCTGCAAGCTACTTTCTTTGGACATGTTTTTCTATACTTTATTGTATTTGATTTGAGAGAGAATTGATTAATTTGTCATTCATTCTCAGGAACTATTTTTTCAACCTAAAGAAAACTTTTTTACTTATTATTTTTATTGAAGTATAGTTGATTTACAGTGTTGTGTTACTTTCAGGTATACAGCAAAGTGATTCAGTCATATATTCTTTTTCAGATTCATTTCCTTTATAGGTTATTACAAAATATTGAGTAGAGTTCCCTGTGCTATACAGTATGTCCATGTTGGTTATCTGTTTTATATATAGTAATGTGTATATGTTAATCCCAAACTTGTAACTTATACCCCCCTCCCATTTCCCCTTTGATAACCATAAGCTTGTGTGGGTCTCTCTCTGTTTTGTATATAAGTTAATTTGTATTTTTTTTTAAGATTCCACATATAATCAATACCCTTTTTAATTGAGTATCTATAGGATTTTAAGAACCTTAAAGATACTTAAGATGTAAAAGCATATGACACATATGTTTTGGAATATGAGGAGGGAAAATAATAAAGCCAAGGACAGAAGGAGCAGCATATTGAACGTAGAGCCTGAGGACTCTAAACATGTTGGAAGATGGCACTATAAGTGTCCCAGTGGCTAGACAATGAGGAAAGCATAATCAGTAAAATCGACAAAGTTGTCTGTATTCCATGATGGATGTAAATTCATCTTTCCTTCATGGCCTGGGTCTTAAAAGAGGCCAACCTCTTGGCAATGAATTGATAATGCTTTATTGATAGTCGGCACCCAGGGCTGAATCTGAGTGACTTCTGATCCAAGTGCAGGAACTGGCTTTCTTCATCCCAGCCCCTTGTCCTGGCTGCTTTCTTGCCAAAGTGCTAGAGTGCCTTTAGTGATTTCTGAGGCAGTGGAACATGGCAGTCCTTCTGTCAAATTATTTGTTGAATCAAATGCATACATAAGTAACCACTCCTCAAATTAGCACTCCCATCCCTTTTTAATCACAGCCATTGACATTTGAACTGCCTAGCAAACGTGATGAATTACACTCGAACCTCTTAAACAGTTGTCTACTCTGTCACATGTGCCTGACTTCTCGCTCTGCAGAGGGTAGCCTTTCATAAGCCATTTTGTGTATTTGCAGAATATTGGTACTACTGCTTCTAAAGCCAGACTGGACTTTCCCAATTATAAGTAAAAACAGGGTTGTCTGGGATCTGCAGTAGTGTTCAATCACAGTAATATTTATTACATATTGGAAGCTGTCAGATCTCCCAGTTTGAGATAATTAATATTTACATTGATCTGGTTCTAAGTACAGAGAAGGCGATGGCAACCCTCTCCAGTACCCTTGCCTGGCAAATCCCATGGATGGACGAGCCTGGTAGGCTGCAGTATGTATTTTCTAAGGTGTAGAAGTCAGGATTCAAAACTCTTAATTTCCCCAAGATGCACAGATGTCTCCTAGGCTTTTCTAATTTAATTCCTATGCTAATTGTTAATCTCTGAAACAAATTTGATTAAGAATCACATGAAGTTCACTTTAATGTCATTATGTGCTTCAGGCACTCAGAAAACTGTTCAGATTTCAGTGGTGGAGATAGAAAACCTGACAGGAGGGAATTAGCCACTTAAAGGCTACACCTTACCCTTTAGCACTCGAGTATTAATATACACTGATTTCTACTATAATTTCTCTTGTGTTTGTTTTACCTCTCTAGGTGGTTAGCTCCTTAATTGTATTGACTGTGTTTAAATGTATTTCTTCAGTAGCCTATAAAGCACATAGCAGTTAGCCACACTTTCAGATACTTGCTCATGTTTCAAGCCTTTATAGTTTCAAACTAATGTGAACATTCATTTACACTTGTATTTTCACTACATTTGTTCACTTTCCCCCAGTTTACATTTACTATGTGTGTGTGAATTTAGAACAGGTAACAAGAAGTGTGGGCTGTGTTTAAGATAAATTTACAGAAGACCATGTCAGTCCTCTTGGAAATACTCTATTTGAAAGCTGCTTATATTTAAAAAGAATGTGAATCATTCTCTTTAGTCTAAATCTTAAAAGATGTGGTCAATTTAACTTACCAGTTTTCCACATTAACCATAGCAAAACATCTGATGGAGGTTACAGAATAAGTCGAGTTTATTTCTTAAGGCTTGGAGGTTTTCAGATTCTACCCTATAATTAAGTGAAGTAGGAGAAATAGGACTCCTTCAGTATCTGATTTCCAGAGTTTCAAAACCCAAGTACCTGTTTGCTCAGCATCACATTGTTTAGGGGTTTCGTCTCATAGATGCTTAAATTCTCATGGGTTTTAGGCTATTGCTTTTGTTTAACTTTTTTCTTAGGTACCTTCTGGTACATGCTGGCACTTTGAGCATCTCTGAACCCTTGAACAGGAGGGGGAAATTTTAAGTCTGTTTTAAATAGGTTGTAAAAGGTGCAGCTGCAAATTAAACTTTACCTTGAGGTGTTTCCTGCCATATCAGTAAATCACAAGAGGTAGCTATTGGGGAAATGGCCACAAACCTCACACCACTGGACTGACCAGATGTCTGCCCTGGACTTGTTCTTTTCTAGTTTCGGGGCTCGGTTTGGACTTTCACAGTCAGAGATGGAGGCAAAGGTAAGATTTTTCGTTTTAACTCAGGAGAGGAAAAAAAAAAAGGTACATTTTCACTTTAAAAGTCTTAGTGTCTCATTGCATGATGGAGTAGAACAAAGGGATACATCAGAAAGCTATGAGTAAAGCACCATGGGATGCGTGGCTAGTCAGCTTCTGTCCCAGGCACTGAGGGCCCGCAGGTGTTTAGGGGCCAGAGAGGGAGGGACCAGAGAACATCATCCTCAGTAATCCCCATGCTTCTTGGCAGGCATTTCTAACTTGGAATTGGTCACTTCATTGCAGCAGGTTGAAAGGTCCAGGATGATAGGCAGTGGCTCCTCATTGCTCCCTGCATGTCATCTAAAAATGATTATTATTAGCCTCTGTCCCTAGTTTTATCAGGGAGAAGGAAATGGCAACCCACTCCAGTATTTTTGCCTGGAGAATCCTGTGGACAGAGGAGCCTGGTGGGCTGCTGTCCATGGGGTCATATAGAGTCGGACATGACTGAAGCGACTTAGCATGCATACATGCATTGGAGAAGGCAGTGGCAACCCACTCCAGTGTTCTTGCCTGGAGAATCCCAGGGACAGAGGAGCTGGGTGGGCTGCCGTCTCGGGTCGCACAGAGTCGGACGCGACTGAAGCAACTTAGCAGCAGCAGCAGCTAGTTTATCATGGGCTGCCACCTCAGTCATTGTTCAGTGCCTACGTCATGTGCAAGTACTTCAGAACAAGCGTGCACTCATGGGCGTGGACCTGTCTTATATCCTCTTTGGCCCCCAGGCATCCTAATGAGGAGGAGGTATTTAGTAGATAACACAGTACAAAGGTTAGTTGATTGACTGTTTGAAGGTTTCTTTTGAGGCTGAACCCATGTGGTGTCTAGCCTGCAGTCTCTGTGTTTTGCAGTCGGAATCCACACAGGCTTCCGAGTCTTGGTCCTCTCATCCAGTCTATGCAAGGTACTGGCAGCATTACCATCAAGCCATGGCGTGGATGCGCAGCCACCAGAGTGCCTATCAGAAGGCGGTGGAATCAGTCGTCACTTCCCCGTGGTACTACCCAGCCACTGATCTTGCCCAGAGCCCTGCCGCCAAGGGTGGCACAAGTCCTAAGTCCCGCTCCAAGTCTCCCTCGGCTTCCGGGGATGCCTGCCGCAGGCGTTCACGTCCCGGCAAGCCGGGACCACAACGACGCAGCACAGAAAAGCCAGCCCGGTTCGCAGAGGACAACGATAGCGAGTCCGACGACTGCGGCATAGTGTGCGACCTGAGCAACATGGTGATCACCGATGAACTGCGCCAGTACTTCGCGGAGACCGAGCAGCACCGGGAGGAGCTCCGTAAGTACAGCCCGCCCCGCCCTGGGCCTGTCTTCCTGCCCTCATGTACAAACTTCTAACCCCTTACTTGGGTCCAGGTAATAGTCAAACCGAATCCTAAGCCTGGAAAAAGCACTTGTGATGTGGTACCTCACTTACATTAGTTTTCCAGAGTTGTTTCAATATAGGACTTAAAAAAAAAAAATCCTTGTTGTAGTGGTGGTGGTGGTTTAGTGGCTGGCTCAGTCATGTCTGACTCTGCAAGCCCATGGACTGACTGTAGCCTGCCAGGCTCCTCTGTCCATGGGATTCTTCAGGCAAGAATACTGGAGTGGGTTGCCATTCTCTTCTCCAGGGGATCTTCTCCACCCAGGGATCAAACCTGCATCTCCAGTGTCTTCTGGGTCAGCAGGCAGATTCTTTACCACTGAGCCACTGGGGAAGCCCCTTTTAAATTCTAGAACAAAACTTATCCTAATAGCACCTCTATCACTGAATTTTAGGCAGTACACTGGGTGGAATATATTTGCATGCGTGTGTGTATGTATGTATTCCCTAACCTACACAACAATCCTTTAGGGCTTTAAGCCCATTTCACACATGAGGAAACTGGACTTTTCTCACGTGTGAAACCTCAGGAGGTTTCTGGACTTGTTCTATGAGACCAACTAGTAATTTGCTATTAGGATTCAAACCAAGGTCTGTCCAATCTCTGTGCTTATTCATCTAGCACAAGCTTAGGAAGGAGATTTTGTCCCTGAGATCATTCGGTTCCTAAAGTACTGTTGCCAGCTCACTGGTACACAACTGAGAGACTGCCCTGGTGCTGCAAAGCCACCAAGTCTTAAATCTCAAGCTCCCTTCAGAATGGAGACCAGTGAGAACCTAAACAGAGCAACAAAATGCCTGGTACTTACCCTCTCTTGTTTGATCCTTCATTGTGGCTGTCTTACCCTAGGGTTGGAGAATTGTGATAATGGTCTTACATCTTCAGTCAGAAAGTAGGAATTTTCTTTTTTTAATTCCTTAGTAACTTGCCACAAAAAACTAAAGTTGTTCTTTGTACTTTCCTTACTATTAAGAGTCACCAGCCCATTTGCATTTTAAGTGTCTCTAACAGACATACAAATGCTTTTCTCCCTATTACAACCAGTGTGTGTGCTTTGTTGCTCAGTTGTGTCAGACTCTCTGTGACCCCATGGACTGTAGCCTCCCAGGCACCTCTGTCCATGGGGATTCTCCAGGCAAGAATACTGGAGTGGGTTGCCGTGCCCTCCTCCAGTGGATCTTCCCAACCCAGGGATCGAACCCAGGTCTCCTGCGTTGTATGCTGATACTTTACCATCTGAACCACCAGGGAAGCCCATTACAACCAGTTCAGTTCAGTTGAGTTCAGTCGCTCAGTCGTGTCTGACTCCTTGCGACCCCATGAATCGCAGCACGCCAGGCCTCCCTGTCCATCACCATCTCCCGGAGTTCACTCAAACTCATGTCCATCGAGTCGGTGATGCCATCCAGTTACCTCATCTTCTGTCATCCCCTTTTCCTCCTGCCCCCAATCCCTCCCAGCATCAGAGTCTTTTCCAATGAGTCAACTCTTCACACGAGGTGGTCAAAGTACTGGAGTTTCAGCTTTAGCATCATTCCTTCCAAAAAACACCTAGGACTGATCTCCTTTAGAATGGACTGGTTGGATCTCCTTGCAGTCCAAGGGACTCTAAAGAGTCTTCTCCAACACCACAGTTCAAAAGCATCAATTCTTCGGTAGGCAGTCTCAATATTGTTTTTATTGCATTCTAATCATATATATTTTACTTAGAATTTTCTAGTAAACAGAGGCATAGAAACCAGGGGATGTGTGATTTCATTTACATCTTGATTGATCTGTATGTTCCTACTTACAGGTGGGTGAGCATTTATTGATGCCCCCTGAGTGCAAGGAGAGAAGGCAATGGCACCCAACTCCAATACTCTTGCCTGGAAAATCCCATGGATGGAGGAGCCTGGTGGGCTGCAGTCCATGGGGTAGCTAAGAGTCGGACACGACTGAGCGACTTCACTTTCACTTTTCACTTTCATTCACTGGAGAAGGAAATGGCAACCCACTCTGGTGTTCTTGCCTGGAGAATCCCAGGGACGGGGGAGCCTGGTGGGCTGCTGTCTATGGGGTCACACAGAGTCGGACACGACTGAAGTGACTTAGCAGCAGCAGCAGAGTGCAAGGAACTGAGCAGTGGGCTGTGTGTAAAGCCTCGTGGCCTTTAGTATCTGCCTGTGGTTCTCACTACTCATTCAGTTGTTTTACTTCCCTTCTTTTGATTAAACTGTTGGCTTCTTTTTTGCATATCAGAAAGTACATCCAAACAAGTCTTTTTAAAACTACTTTCTATTACACACAGAATACATGTCTTTCCATGATCTTCAGAAATAAATTTTACCTTTTTTCAAAATACACTGGAAATAACCATGGGTCTAATTTAAAAGTATATAAACGGATGAGGGAGGGTCGTCATTGGAGCATGTCCATTTGTGTTTGGAATGCTGTTACAAGCTTTTGGAAAAGAAAATATGAGGAAGCCAGTGCTTATTTCTCTTGTCCTTACCCAAGGCAGAAGACCATGTTCTTCCTGCCAGAAAGAGCACTTCTTTTGTGACAGAAGTTGTAATTAAGGATGGGAGCAAACCCCAGCCATAAAAGGCCATTTTGAATGACCTGCTAATTTAAAATAAACCTGAAATATCTATACCCAAGTGAGGAGTTAGAAGTTTCTGAGTGAGTGTAGGAGACAAGGGCATCTGCCCTGGAAGCATTGTCAGGTTCCTGGGAGACATGAGAGTTGTCTGGTGAGGGTGAGAATAGGCTTTGGTGTCAGAATTGAATCTTCTCACGAAAGACATGGTCTGTCTGAGAAGCAGCTGCTGGGGCCTGATGCTGCCCCTCCAAAAATAACAGGCATGGCTTCACCAGCGCCAGGTTTTCCAGCAGCTCTTTCAGTGGTGTACAGGATCAATATGTGTTCCTCGGAGCAGTCATGAATGATGGCACTCAGATGTAAGTAATTGGAATGCCCACAGTGCTTTCCAATCCATTACCTCTGCTAGAAATGCTCACGGAGGTTCGGCTACACACACAGCTGGTAGATGTTTGAATAAAGACATGAGGGACCTGCATCGTGTGAATATTTGGTTGAAGTTGTTTTGCTCTTCGAGCCACTAGAAGCTATTTATTCAATCAGGGCAAACCCAGCCCATCACATGAATCATTTAGAGAACATAGATTGTATCAGATATTACTAGCAAGGGAAAACGTAGATAAACTTGAAAGATTTAGCTTCTTCCGGATTACTCACCTGCACAAGAACTTACACATTTTACAGTTTAGTGTCATCTGAGTCTTATTTAATGTTTTCTTGGGATAAAATCCTTTAGCGTGGACAGCGTGTTCTTGTTTGTGATTACTGTTCTAGAGAATCTCAAATTTCACATATTTCCATGATAAATGTTTTTAATTAACTATGATAAAGAACTCCTCTTGTGCAGGGGTAACGGGCATGCTTTTGATGGTTCTATATCACAGTTCCTTAATGGTTATTTCTGTTATTTAAAACTTCACTGGTAATATTACTTAAGGGAAATTAGATGGTTGTGAAGTTTTAAAAGGTTGACTTGTGTTGTCAGGTATTTCTTAGGGAAAATAACTGTTAGGTTAATAAAGGCATCATTTTTAGTCATAAATAACAATGAACTGAGACTGTGAGGTCCTCATCCTAATACTTAAGAAGGAGGCCCCCTGAAACAAACACCACTGTTGTCTCACTGAGAACCAGTCTGATACTTTGGGGGTAGACGTCAGGTGCAAACAGGGACATTGTCTCAAAGAGCATAAACTGGTGTGGGAAGAGAAGACAAAAATCGAGTTTAAAAGGATACTAGAAGAGTTGTCTGGGGTGCGGGTCATGGGTAGCTTTGCAAGTGAGGGGAAGAGCCAGTGGGCTCAGCTGTCAGAGGAGTTCCACCAAGTGATTGTGGAGAAATGGAGTGTGCGCTCAGCTTTGAGGTACTGGATCTGTGTGCAGTGAGAGGGAAAGGAAAGGGGTCAGTGCATGCCTGTGCAGCACTCAAAGCACTGTTCTTACCGAAGGGCCCAGATGTGGTTCGTGTGCGTGTGATGGGCGTGTCTGCTCCACTCTTTGGTACCCACACCCGCTCCCCACCGCCTTCCCCGAGCAGGAAGGTGTAGACTCTAGGCTTCCTAGTGAGCCTTCAGTCAGTCTGCTGGAACCCCAGCCCATCCTCCCTGGAAAACCTGGAGGATATAGCGAAGTCTACGGCCCGGTGTCTAGTGAGCCATCCTGGTTTCGTCAGTGAGGTTCAAGTGTAGGAGCATGCTGGTGGAGCACAGTTCCACCGTGTGTGTGTCTCATCTAGTCCAGATGTTCAGATGGGCATCAACAAGTTTGTGAGAGGACATGTGTGAATGGCCCTAGAAAAATGGAAGGGAGGGCTGGAAATGCACTTTCATTCTAAAAGTAAGCTGCCCGGCTAGCTCAGTTGGTAGAGCATGAGACTCTTATTCTAAAAGTAAACATGGAGATTGCCCATGGACTTGGGGACTGCATTTGTCATGGAGTCAGGGATGCAGGCTGAGGAGGGGAGAAGACCCATCAGAAACGGCTCCAGCTCTTGGCAAGCACCTGTGTTCTGGGTGTGTTGCTGATGAGCCAGAAACAAGGCATTAGTGATATAAATCAAGTCTGTGCTTTCGCTCAGTTCTGCTGAGGTCATTAATCCTGGCAACACAGCAAAGAATATAACCAGACATGCTAATCCTAGAAAAATGGGGGGAAATCACATTCTTTAACACTCTTTGTCTTAATGCTTTGTCCTCCAAAATGTTCTGCCTTTGGGCTAATTATCTGTGGAATACTGAATAAATGTTTTCCTGCTATGTCAGGGTCTCTGAAGTCCAAGTCACTTCCCATGATAGTTTTTTTTTTCCTTTATAGACTTGAAGTCTACATTTGTAGCATCATGTGAATGTGTAGATTGAGGTGAAAATATCAAGGTTATATAGCCTGAACCCAGATGGAGTCGAGTAGAGTTTCTCCCTGATGGTCTAATGCTGTGTTTCCTATTTTAGCTCTATGTGCATGTTAACCCTGGAATTAGTTTCCTAGTACTGTTGTAACAAATTACACAAACTGTGTGATTTAAAACTACAGAAGTTTCTTCTCTCACAGTTCTGGAGGCCAGAAGGACAAAGTTAAGGTGTCACCAGCGCCACACCTCGAAAGGAGCTACGGCCTGCCTCCTCCAGCTCCTGGCAGCTCCTGGCTTTCAGTGGCTTGTGGCAACAAGGGCGCTGTCTCTGCTGCCATTTTCCCGTGGTTTCCCCCGTGTCTGTATATGCCCTGTTCTGTCTCACAGAAGGATACTCTCATTGGATTTGAGATCCACCCTAATCCAGAATCATCTCAATCTGTAGTTACATCCCCAAATTCCCTGAGCTTCTGAGGTTTTGGGTAGCTGGAAATTTGTAGGCGGTTTACCCCACTACAACCCTGTGTTAAAGGTGGAATCAACAAAGATACTCCGATTTGTTTTAAAGCAAGTTGCCTTGGGCAAATGTCCTGTACGAAAAAAGTGCTTAGTAACACTGAGTCCCACAACTGTTTTCAGGAAAAATGACTGATGTCTGCATGACAAGGGCCAGTTATATCTGAAGTGTGATGTTTAGCTCCTCTGCTTGTCAGCCATCTGGTTGGCTGAGCCCTCACCTTGTTTTGACAGAAAGAAAAATGGCCAGTGATTGACATTCCTTTCCTTCACTGGGATGGAGGAAGCAATAAATAGAACCCAAAATAAGTGGATGCCCTCAAATGAGTATTGATCCTGAGGTTTGCTTGGATCCCTGGGTCAGTGTGCCCTAAAGTACTTTCATGCGTCACCTGTAGCCTCCAGTCCAGCCAGTCTGAATGTGCTTGGTTTGAAGCTGACCAGGTTTCACGTCTGTATTAAGAGTCTAATGTTAGAACTTGGGTGTGTGTATGTAAGTAAAGGTAAAGCAACTCAAATGTGAGGGAACAAAATCAGACTACAACTCAGTAGTGCCTCTCCCCAGGGAGATTCAGAGGCCCTCCGGGAGAGGCTCTGCCCAGTGCCTTTTGAGAGGTGAGCATCTGTTTCTCTATCACTGGGTTGTCATTTTTCTCCAACAGCATCTGGAAGGGACAGTTGTTTACAAAGAATAATGTATGGCCTTTGCCCGAGCTTTCTGTTGACAACCACTTCTGACCACCTGCTTTGGGTCAGGCATTGCAGCCTCCCCAGGGCTGGGGAGATGGGGTGAGTAAAGGCCACAGTGCCCTCCCCGGGGTGGACTCCCACAGGTAGGCCGCTGGTGCCTAGGGCCCTGCTTCCTGTCTCTCTGATCTATGTTGGAGGGCAACTACCCGCTATGCAGGCTTCCTAAGTGACACTGGTGGTAAAGAATCCGCCTCCCAGTGCAGGAGACATAAGAGACGTGGGTTTGATCCCTGGGTCAGGAAGATCTCCCAGAGAAAGAAATGGCAACCCACTCCAGTGTTCTTGCCTGGAGAATCCCATGGACAGAGGAGCCTGGTGGGTTACAGTCCCTAGGATCACAAAGAATCAGACACAAGTGAAGCGACTTAGCACGCACAATGTCCATGAGAGTCTTTGTCAGAAGGGCAGCAGAAAGAAGCATCATGATAATAGTCATGGTAAGTTACAAGGAAAACAAAGATGCAGAAGTAAAAAGGTTAAATTCACATATTCTTACGGCAGAGAGCAACACTAAAGACAGAGAAGGTTCCAGTGTTTTTTAAAACTTGTAAACTCAGAGACTGATTTCAACAGGAAGTTCAACATCTGTTGCGTCACTAAACCTGTCAGTGGGAATTATGGTAGTCTTAGGACAGGCTTGAGAGTGAAAGGCCCACAGTCTGGGAACCACTGCCCTCCACGTGCACAGGCTCTGTGGGACCGTGTGAAACTGTTTCCTCAGGGCCTGAGGACTATCAACATGTCCTAGGCTGTCACAGGCAGCAGGGGGGCTCTACTATCCCTGGTTTGGGTGGAGATGCCAAGCCTTCAGAAGAGAAGTCCCTGGCCGTGGCGGTGGAGGTGAGGGGGCGGTTAGAATTGAAACACCCGTATACCCATATGAGAATTGAACATCTTAAATCCTGAAGTTTCAGATTTGCCAGAAAGACCAGAAATGAGAAACAAATGCTTGTTGACCTCCCATTCATTTGCATGTCAGGCCAATATTTTGGTTTAGTTCTGCCTTTTACACTAGGTCAATTCTGTCTTTTCTGTGGATAAGGTAACAGTTATATTGTATTTCTTTTGCTTGACAGTCATTTGGATTATCCACATACTACCTCCTTATATAAAAAGAAGCTGCAGGTACGCTAAGACAGAAATGGCCACATGCATTTTTAATGTTTCCAAGCTTATAAAACTCCTCTCCAGCTCCACGATGTGATTTATAAGTGAATGAGATTTGTGAGTGTCTGTACCTAGCCACATCAATAGCATAGGCACATAAATATCTCACAGTTCACTTGTGCTCACTCTTGTGTTCCCTTCCATACTGAGCTTTCATTCTACTTTCTTTTTTTTAACCAAGGAAAAAATGATTTATATCATTGTTTTATTCCCTACAACCATCTTCAGTCCTTACTAAGTAGCATTTCTCTTGGTAGCAGCAGTGGCTACAAAGGTGTGCATTCTCTGTTCTTGACAGTCACTTAGAAAAATCTGTAAGTTGGCTAAAATTTGACCTCAGGTTTTGTTGACATTTTTATGTTGTTTCTAGTTTACATAAGAATAAAAGTTATGCTACTAGGACTTATTACCGTAAAAACTGAGAGGGGAGGATAACCTGAGTAAATACGTGTTGCTTTACAAGAATCCATTTAGATGAGATGAGAGCATATAACCCACTATCATGAAGTTGAGCCTAAGCTGGCCTGGAGCGAAGGAAAAGCCCCATCCATCCAGAAGGAAGGTGGCCTGTGGGCTGCTGCAGGCAGCACAGAGGCCTTCCTGCCATCTGCAGAAGCATGCTTTCTCGGGCCTTTCCTACCTTTGGCCAGCCTTGAAACCCGTTCACCTTTCCTCACGTGTGATTTGTGTTGAGGAGGTGTGTGGGGATCGTTTCTCATCCTCAAGTTCTCTAGCTGCTAGCACTCACCCTTTTCCAGATGACCTCAAACCCATAGCTCTTCCACAGAGGTGATTGTTTTTCCCCTGCCAGCTCACTTGTGGTGGGAATTACTACTACTGCAGCCCTGGACTTGGCAGGAAGTGTTTCCTTTCCCAGCTGGCCAGGTCCAGTGTTTGAACCCATGGGAGTACCACTGGCTATGCCTTATGGGGCAGCTTGTGGGCAGCCATGTGGACCCAGAGAAACCTGAGGGGCTGCATTTTTCTCCTCTGTTTTTCAGGCCCATTGCTGAACGTGGATAGTTTGGGGGTGCTGAGTGAGTGAGAGATGCTCTTCCTAAAGGAGATAGTGATCACTGCACATGGGTTACGCCTTAGAGTCTGAGAAGCTCCCAGCCAGCGGGTTAGGGCCAAGTGCCCTGACAGTTAAAAGGGGAAGGCAGAGGGAAGTGAGGGCCAGCTGAGACGACCTGGCTCACAGAGCATGTTGCTTGCTTCCCAGGGCGGCAGCATCAGCTGGATGCAGCACGCCTGAAAGACTACGTGAATGCTGACCACGGCCTGTACTGCGACAAGCGCGGCCGCTCCACACTGCCCCCAACCGAGCGGCCTGGAGAGCGGCGCCAGGCTGAGATGAAGCGCCTGTACGGGGCCAGCGCCGCCAAGATCCAGGCTATGGAGACAGCCATGCAGCTCAGCTTTGACAAGCACTGCGACCGCAAGCAGCCCAAGTACTGGCCCGTCATCCCACTCAAGTTCTGAGCCCCGCCCCGGGGGTCCCCCTGCCTGCCTCTGCCTCTGGTTGCCTTTCACGGTCACCCTCTCCCCCTCTCCCATGGCTCTTCTCAGGGAAAGGGGGCTCAATGCCGACAACTTAGCATGTTCACCCAAGTCCCCTGGGGGTAGTGATAAGGCCAGCCACCTGGAAGTGGGCAGAACACGTCCTATTGTAAGAGAGGTTTTCTTTCAATATAAAACAATAATTTCATATCCATCCTATTGGTTTTGAATGTCAATAAGAGTGACCAGTTTATTAAAGTTCTTACTTGCAGATCCTGCCTAGTCGTTATGTTTCTCTTTTCTTCTTTCTTTAACCCAGCTGAGCTAGGCAAAGGCTTTCAGGGGCTCAGATGTCCTCTCCCACCCCAAGTCCTCTAGCCCCGCTGTGAAGGATGCAAACCTGCTGGCCCAGGAGTACAGAGCTCACCAGAGTGCATGTGCTGTCAAGGGCCAGAGTTCCTAGTTCGGGCTTTCAGGCTGCATGGTCTGTGTCCCAACTCCTCATTTCTGCCCTTGCAGGAGGAAGACAGCCAGAGATAGTGAGTAAAGGCCTGGGCATCACCGCATGCCAATAAAACTTTATTGATGAAAACAGGCCAGGTTTGGCCTGTGGGTGGTAGCTTGCCAGCTCCTGCTCTAAAGGAATGAGAATCCGTGTCTGATGTCCTTCTGGTTACCTGCTTTTCTCGACAGAGCTTGAAAGTCATCCAGAATTGAGAGCCAAGGACAGTGATTCCCAAACTTGCTCACCTCTGCAGTCTCCTTGGTGGTAGCAAAGGTGTCATTGAACTCTTACTACATATAGCGAATACTGTTTTGATAAGAGAATATATTTCAGGGAACAAAAACCTAAAAATGGATGTCTCAGTCCACTTATAAAAGCCAGCTGCCTTTTAAATAAGTTATTTTGGTGCGTTGCCAGGGTGAACTGCGCTGACCTGCGAAGATTAGCACATCCATCAAAGGTTGGTGAAAAGATAGAGTATTGACATGTTTCTCCCTCGAAACACTTAGCTGCGTGTTTCAGCCCCTGCCCTGAGACAAATACATTACTTTTCCTCAGCCCCAGGTGCTTATTTTTCCAAGCTCGTGTTTTATTACTGGAGTACAGTTTGTGCTTGGGTATTGCAGACAAAAATCAGAATTAACTTCCCCTGTGGTGACACGTGACCAAAATTTCAAATCTTTAGCGGTTCTCTGTCTTTTTTTCTTTGAAACCTGTACACCTAAATAGAAAATAAATGTGACTGAGGCAGAAATACAAACTGAAGCCTCTAATTATGGCAGTTTTCTTGGCAATTTGAGAGTGAAGTGTTTATCCTCCCAAAAGACACTGCTACCTTCCCCTAGAGAAACCCCCAGGTTGGCCCCACCCTTGCTGATGAGTGCCTTTCACCTCCCAGGGCTTGGTGTTCCTCACTCCTGATGTAGGACTTCATGATACCTTGAGGACCACCTGGAGTCAGTGCCTGGAAAACACACAGCGCTGGCCACGTGGTATATACACAATCAATGCTGATGCTTATCTATTGCCTATCTTTAAAAATTGCAAGAATGCCAACAGAAGTCCTGGCTGTGGAGCTTCTTCCAGATAAGGGGACATATCTCCCTGTCGGCATTTGGAACAGATGGACTGGCTCCTGACACCTCAGCCCCACCTGTCCTTCTACCCCAATGTCCTTTGTGTGATCACTTGTTCATTCATTAACACAGCAGATGTTTAGTCCTTTCCATCCCAATTAGCTGGACCATGGTCTTTTCCCTTGGGGACATGGTGGTGGGCACTGAGGGTGGGGGGCAGTGCTGCAAGAGCTCAGGGGAGGGAGGTAAGGGCCGGGCTTCTTAACTAACCAAAGCAATGTCAACACTTGGAACTGGATCATTCTTTCTTCCAAAGAATCCATACCATGGACGCCTATTTATGAACTAAAACTGATAAACTTGGGAAATATTCACACACACCGGCTTCAGAATGAGTTTGGTTCTGGGCAGTGAGAGGATTGGAGTCCCCATCCAGGGGGTTTCTCTGTCTCTCTGATGTTTCATTTCTTTATAACAAAAGTTATTATAGAACCCAGCTTCGATGGAAGCCCCCCAAAATTCAGCAAACTTCTGACAAAATCATTTCTCTTTTAGTTCATTTCTAGGATTAACTATTACATGAAGTTTTTATCAAACTCTTATATAGGGCTTTAAGTAATTGGTGGCTCAGACGGTTAAGCATCTGTCTACAATGTGGGAGACCCAGGTTCGATCCCTGGGTCGGGAAGATCCCCTGGAGAAGGAAATGGCAATCCACTCCAGTACTATTGCCTGGAAAATCCCATGGACAGAGGAGCCTGGTAGGCTACAGTCCATGGGGTTGCAAAGAGTCAGACATGACTTGACTTTATATAGGGCTTACCAGGGGCCACGTACTCTTCTAATGGCTCTACAAATACTGAATTTCTTGAGCAAGCAACCTATGACAAACCTGTGAAGTAGCTATTACAGGCACACAACCTGTTTTCCAAAACTCTTCAATCAGATGTGTTTCAGAATTCAGACATTGTGGTACTTTTGAAAAGTCAAATAGCATATTATGGAACTGGTCTCATTGGGCTGGGGCAGCAGCCTGTCATCAAACTCAGTTGTTGCAGTAAAATGGAAGAATATTCTAAGCGGAATAACACCATAAATATTCCCAGTTCCATTCACCTCAGGTTTTGTCCTCATATCCTTATAGTCAAGTCAGGTTTGGCTGCCAAACAAATTATTTGAAAACAACAAAATATGACTTCCAGTTTCCAGAGCTTCAGAGGTTTCAGAAAAGTGGTGAAATATTATTTCCATTTTGCATATGAGGAAACCGAAGCACAGAAAATTAACCAGCTTAAGTTCATTCTCAGTTGGGGAAGAGAGGGTCAAACCTAAGTATTCTGACTCCTGAACTCCCTACTTTTAGGTGTTTTGCCCTGCTGAGTTCAGCCTTGACAGCCGTATTCACAACCTGTGTAAAGCACAGTGTATCCAGAGCATGGTGAAGAATCTGGAGCTGATTACAATGCTCAGCAAGATTCCAGTATGTTCCATGCTGGAGCACAGGGTTAGACTCTAGTCCTGCTGGAGAATGTGTGACTCTGGATAATGCACTTGTTCTTTATCTGAATTTTAGAATTGAGCCTGTAACCTCGAGAAGAGGGGACACAGTTGAGCTATTAAGGAAACAGATGGTCTGTGGCTTGGCGATTTGGGGCAGGTGAGGAAAATTCTAGAATGGTTCAGGTTTCTGTCTTGGATGGTGGTTCTCATCACTGAGCTAAACAAAACATTGAGAAACAGATTTAGGAAGAAAGATAGTTAACTCCACTTGGGGCCACAGTGAGTTTGAAGAGCTCACAGGACATCCAGGGACACGGTGGCGGTCACCAGATACTTGGGCTTCAAACTCAGTGGAGAGAGTCGGCATCAAAAATACGAACTTCTGGGACTTCCCTGGTGGGTCCAGTGGTTAAGAATCTGCCTTGCAATGCAGGGGACATGGGTTCAATCCCTGGTCCAGGAAGTAAGATCCCACATGCCACAGAGCAACTAAGCCCATGTACCGTAACTACTGAGCCCACACACCTAGAACCCATGCTCCGCAACAAGAGATGCCATGGCAATGAGAGGTCCTCACACCACAATGAAGAGTAGCCCCCACTCTCCACAACTAGAGAAAGCCCGTGTGCAGCAACGAAAGAAGCTGTGCACTGCAACAAGTGTAACCCCCAAATATAAATATTAAAATTAATTTAAACAAAACATTAATATTTAAAAAAATACAGACTTCTGAGTCCTCAGCCTTAGGAATATGGAAAGGGAGACCACATATAGACTCTTAGGAATGGACCACTGACAGTGGGGCCCTGAAGACAATGACTCTAACCCACAGATACAGAAGAGTCTGAAGGGAACTGAGAGAAATGGCAAAGACAAAAAGGGAGAAAATCAGGAGCTAGAGGTGTCTCTAAAGAGGAAATTACCACTGGAAAAGCTGGACAATACGCCTTCTATTGTGATGCTTTAGGAAGTTGACTTCCCCACCAATGAAGTATTTTTTAAAATATATGTGTATATATATAATTAAGATAAATATAGATAAATTGAGTTATGTATCAAACATACTGGAAATATTTTGCAAGTATGAAAACAATCTCATAAAGACTCTACATCTAATTTCCAATTTATAGGAAGTTCAAAGACTAGACTAACATAAGACTCTGTGAAGACAATGAACCAAATCCAGAATTGTGAAATTTAATAAGACAGAAAACCCAGTTTCTTCAGCAAATGGACTTTTATAAAGTGTGAGTTGGAGAAGGGGTCATGGTGCACAAGGAACTGTCAATAAAATATTTTTAAAGTTCTGATCTGTTGAAGACACAACTCCACAGTTGAACTCATATGATGTCTGGGGTTTCCTTTAAAGAATGTGTCCCAGTGGCAGAGCATGTGAGAGAGAACACAGTGGGCAAAATGCTGACAATTGTTGAAGTAGGGTGATGGATACATGGAAGTTCATAATGCTCTTTTCTGTAGCTTTATGTTTGAAAATTCCATAATAAATTTTTAGAAAATGAAATGGAATTTGAAGGAAAGAGATTAACAGTATTGTCACAGAAAGTTCTGGTAAATTAAGAATAGACAAATCGAGTTTGGCTTAACAATCTAGAAACCACCGTAACCTAAAGGGCCTTAAAGCAATTTCAGTGGAAAGGTGGGGAAGAATACCAGTTTATATCAAAAGCTAAGATCTTGGGGTTGGGGGAAGACTGCAGCATGTCAAAGGGACATGGGAGCCAGTCTGAAAGATCTCCCAGTGGCCAAATGGAACAATTTAAGCAACAAAATCTATAACAGAGAATTGGATTATAACCCAAAGTATAAGAGATATACACGACTTCATACTGATAAGTGATTGTATAATAAAGGAAGAGAAGAGACAAATCTTCCAGAAGAATTCTAAATAATGGCTGTAGATTCTGCCCCTTCTAGAAGTCTGACCTTACTCTTCCTCCCCTCCCCTTCCTGACCTTCTCCCTCCCCAAACAACAGGGAAGAGAAAAGGGGAAATAACAACTTTCAGTGGAAAAGCTTCACCGACACCACATTATGCACACGCTCAAGGTCAGCATCACCGGTGGTAAGTTCTTCGGGTACCATGTTACCATGTGCTACTACCTGATGTCTCAGAACCTGTAACCCCAGTCTCACCATGAGAAAACATCAGATAAAGTGAAATTGAGGGACATTCTAGAAAATACCCAACTAGTCCTCTTCAAAGCCCTCAAGGTCGTGAAAAGCAAAGAAAGATGAAAACTCAGAGGAGACCAAAGAGACATGAAGACGAATTGCATCATGGGATTCTGGTTGGATCTTGGAGCAGAAAAGGGGCATTATGTGGGGAAGATGGTGAAATCCACATCAAGTATGCATCAGCGTTCATTTGACAAATGGCCCGTGGTTAACCCTAATTATGGAAGAAACTGGGTGAAAGTTTACAGGAACCATATTATCTTTACAACTTTTCTATAAATCTAAAATAATTCTGAAATAAAAAGGGGTTTAAAATAAAAATAGAAATTAAGTATAGGTTTTTCTAAAGAAAGAATTTACAAAGCCTCTTTCCTTACTTCTGAGTGCTGTAGAATCTGGCACTAGGACACCAGAATGACAAGGCCGAGAGCGAAGGTGAGGACCTGACCTTTTATTAGGTACCTGATGTATGTAGTGCTGGGCAATCTATACACATTACCTGCCTGTTTCTCCTAACAACCTGAAAAAGCAGCATCCCCAATTATCTAAAGAACAAATTGATTCAAACTAAGAAGAAGTAACATGCCTAATGGCTGGGAGGTTGAATGGAAATGGTGAGGGGTGACTGCAAAAGGGAGCAGGGTTTCCTTTTGAGGTGAGGGGACTATTTTGGAACTTGGAAGAGATGGTGATGATGCAACACTGCAAATGTACTAAATGCCACTGCATTGTTCACTTGAAAATGGTTACTTTTATGTGAATTTCAGCTCCGTGAAAAAAGGTGCAATACTTACTAAAAAGGTTGAGAAGCTGTGGTCTGGGGATGGTGAAAACACCTGGAGAGTGATGTGCAGAAATCACGTGGTATGTAGTAGCTCTCAATTTTCTTTTTTTATTGCCAAAGAACAGTCCCACAAATAAGTATTAGTATATGACTGAACACTACTAGTCCATAGAACAAACAGGGTTTGAGAAACACCTTTTCATTGAATGAGGCCTCATTTTAACAAAGAGAACAATGTTGGGATCTTATTTGGCTACGAGTGCCATAGAAGCCACCCACGTGGCTTCAGGAAATAGAAGAGGACCCAAGACCTGTTTGAAGAGAAGCTGTTTGGGGGCTCAGTCTATTCCTGGAATGGGTATTTCAGACAGTATGTAAATGGCATGGCACACACTTCAGGTAGAGTAACCTACAGCAGCAAGAAGCAGAAAATTTGGCTGTGTACGGGACACAGAATGGAGATCAATCCGTCAGAGTCCTGAGGTTCTCAGACCTGGTGGTATACGGGCATCACTTGGATCTATTCCAGCCAGTTGAATCAGCATCACCAGCAGTGAGGCCCAGGCACTGCTGTTGGATTGAAAGCTCTCTCAGTGGTCCTGATGTGCAGCCAGGGTTGAGCCCTCTAGCCTAGATCAGCTGTTCCCAAATATGTCAGAACCTACTGATATTCAGTTTGCGGTGCGGTCTTATCCACTCTGTATCCAAGCTTAGCATGTGTAGGAATCACCTGGTGAGTTTGTTACAACCGATTTCTGGGTCCTGCCATCCGATTGTGATTTAGCGGTCTAGGGTGGGGCCCATGAACTTACATTGGTACTAAGTTCCCAAGTGACGCTGGTGCTGAATGGCAGTGATGTAAGCACGTCCATACACAATAAAGGCAAAGTCTGCAAACAGTTTGCTTTCTTCAAGGATATATAACAAAAGTAGATTCAAGTGGAAGAGGGACAGTGTGGTGGCTTAAGGGCAGCCACGCCAGGGATCACAAGTATCCCACAGCTTTTCATCCTTCATAGCGTGTCCATCATGATGGTGAGGTCATGAATCCGTGGGCGAGAGTCAGGGGCTCATGAAGGTGAGTAATGACCCAGGGAAGAAGGGTCTTCCACGCTAGACTATGGCCTCTGTAAACAACAGCAAGGTCTTTACAAAGGCCTGGACTTAACAAAGCCATTTCTCAAGATGTTTGCAGTACCTGTTTGAAGGCAATTACAGTAATGGGAATGAATGGGGCTTGCCTAGAGAAGTGGCAGTGGTACTGGAGACAGAAGATGGATGCAAGAGACGGGCATAAATGGCAACTCCATCCTTCCAAGTGCTCAAGTGACTTTTCTCTTTCGCTCCTCCAACCAATCCAGTAGCAATTCTGTTGGCATTGCCTACTTGTCACATTGTCCCTGGGGTCCAGGTCCCGCCACCACCATCTCTCACCTGGGTTCACTCAGTGGCTTCCTAATCACCCTTGCCCTCCTACAATCTGTGCTTAATACACTTCCTACAGAGATGCCTCTAAAATGTAAGCCAGATCACAGCACTTCCCTGCTCCCATCTCATTTACAATAATAATGCAAGTCCTCCCAGTGTACTCAAAGGCACGGCAAGATCTGGTCCCCGCTCATCTTTCTGAGGGCTTCCCTGGTAGCTCAGTTGGTAAAGAATCTGCCTGCAATGTAGGAGACCCCAGTTCAATTCCTGGGTCAGGAAGATCTGCTGGAGAACAGATAGGCTACCCACTCCAATATTCTTGGGCTTCCCTTGTGGCTCAGCTGGTAAAGAATCTGCCTGCAATGCATGAGACCTGGGTTCGATCCCTGGGTTGGGAAGATCCCCAGAGAAGGGAAAGGCTACCCACTCCAGTATTCTGGCCTGGAGAATTCCATGGACTGTATAGACCATGGGGTCACAAAGAGTCAGACACAACTTAGGGTCTTTCACTTCACTTCATCTTTCTGACTTGGGTTTGGTTTCCTTGCCCACCCTCTCATCTCCTAACTCTTTCTAGGACCTTGCGACTCAAACTGAGGTCTCTGGACCAGCAGCGTCAGCATCATGTGGGAACTCATTAGAAATGCAGAGCTTCAGGTCCTGTCCAGACCTACTGAATCAAAATCTGCATTATAACAAGAGCCCTGGGGTATTCTACACATTACCATGGGAGGCAGGATCCAAATCAGCCTGACACACTGCTGTCCACAGGATTCTGCATTTGTCAGTCCTCTACCCAGATGGCTTACCCTGTAAGGATCAGTAAGCATCACAAGAGTCCTCCCCTCCCATTCATATGACACCCTCTCAATGTCCTATCTAAAGTTACAACCGACTCCACCAGGAGGCACTTCTTAAGCCCTCTCTGCTTTTTTTCCCCACCCCCAAGCACTTACCACCACCTGGAAGTTGTGGCCTCCAGGGAGTGGAATCAGGTGTGGCATGATGGGGGCTAGGTCTCTGACTTTCCTGAGTCTGTCTTGCAGAGTTCTTTGACTTTAAAACTCTGTGCGTATATACCTTTTGTTTGTGTGTTGAGGTTAAAAATTGTCAGAGAGTCTGATTCCACATGTAAGGAGGCTGGGAGTCAGGGCTCCATCTCAGGAACAAGTAAAAACTGAGCAGACTGAAAAATCAACTCCTGTTCTTGGGTCTTTAAGAGGGGAGGACACAGAGCAACTTCTGCCTGCAGGAATGGAGATAAGAGCAAATACAGGACTCACAGCTACCATGGCAGAGACTCGGAGCAGAAACCTCATGGGAACAAGTGTCGGGTAGGAAAACACAAACTGTAACTGACAAATTGGCGGAGGCTCAGTGTGGAAAAGTCTGAGGGTTAAGAACTCCAGGGGGTCCAGTGATAAGGGGGCCCCCCCACTACATGGTGGTATTTCTCTTCAGGAATTTGACCAGATTCCCACGGTAAATACCGGAGAAAGGTCCCCTTGGGTTTCCAGCAGGGGGAAAAAAAACTGGGGTTTTTTTGGGAAGATAATTGCCTTACAATGTTGTGTTAGTTTCTGCTGTACAACGAAGTGAATCAGCTGTATGTATACATACATCCCTTCTGTCTTGAACCTTCCACTCCATTCCATCCCTCTAGGTCACCACAGCCCACTGAGCTGAGCTCCCTATGCTATTCAGCAGGTAAAAGGAACCATTTTGAAATAAGCCAGGGCCCTTTCTTTTCTTTACGAGGCCTGCCCTGGGGAAAATTAGTTAACCAGAACTCCAGGAGTTGGTGATGGACAGGGAGGTCTGGCGTGCTGCGATTCGTGGGGTCGCAAAGAGTCAGACATGACTGAGCGACTGAACTGAACTGAAATGAACCGAACCTATGGGGATATTATTATCAGGGCCTAACTGACCTGGGGATGGGAAATATCCAACTCCAGCCATCCTGTCCACCTAAGGGAGGGAAAAAAACTGAGAAGCATTTGTGAAGTTCACCATCCAGTGAGCTAGGGTCATGAAAAGGTCAAGACATAATCACCTGAGAATTCTTCCCCTCCCCCGACTTCTGACCACAGGACTGAAGGTCCACTTACAGCATTTCCTTTTACCAGGTATATCGTGTCCAATGATCAGGGAAAAATTACAGGGCACATCAAAAGGCAAAAAGCACAGTTTGAAGAGACAAAGCAACCATCAGAACCAGACGTAACAGGAACATAGGAATTATCAGCCCAGGAATTTAAAACAACTCTGATGCATATGCTAATAGCTCTAATGGATAAAACAGAAAACATTTAAGAACAGCTGGGCAATGGAAGCAAAGAGAGGGTAATGCTAAAAAGAAATGCTAGAGATCAAAAAACACTGGAACAGAAATGAAGAATGCTTTGATGGGCTTATTAGTAGACTGGACACAACTGAGGAAAAACAACTCTGAGCAGGAGGAGAGATCAATAGAGTCCTCAAACACCAAAAAGCAAGAGAAGACTGAAAAAAAGCAAGAACATAATATGCAAGGTCTGTGGGACAACTGAAAAAGGTGTACATGCATACTCAATCATGTCTGAGTCTTCGCGATTCATGGACTGTAGCCCACCAGGCTTCTCTATCCATAGGTGTAACATACAGGAAATTGGGAAAACTAAAACTTGGCATATCATCTTCAAATTACAGAAAATCAAAGATAAAATCCTGAAAGAAGCTAGAAGATAAAAACAGCTTTCCTATAGAGAAACAAAGAATTACATCCAAATTCTCTGCAGACACCATGCAAACAAGAAGAGAGTGAAGTGAAATATTTAAAGGATTGAGAGAAACAAACTTACAGTTCCCTACCCAGAGAAATACATTCTCAGGCAAACAAAAATTGAGTGAAAAACCCTTGTTGCCGAGAGACCTGCCTTGCAAGAAATGTTAGAAGTTTTTTGGAGAGAAGGAAATACAGGTCAGAAACTCAGATCTACATGAAGAAAGGAAGAACATCAAAGAAGGAATAAATGATGGTAAGACAAAAACTTTTCTCTTTTATTTTTCCATTTGATAGTTGGGTTATTCTGATGCAATTTCATTGTTTAAGGAAGTATGGTTATACTAATTGGTTTATTTTCATCCTGAAGAAAACGAAGAGCCTCTATGTAACAGCCTCTGTCTTGTGTGATTTTGTCAAATTCAAACTTTGGCTGGTTAAAAAAAATAATTATATATATATATGTATACACACACACACACACACACACACACACACATCTTGATAAGATTTTTTTTCTGGAACATTTTTTAAGCCTTCAAGTAGTTTGGAAACATTTGCCTATTTGCATATTCTTCTGGGGACAGCCTTTCAGAGCATTTACCCCACCTGTACTGAAAATTGCTTTTCTCCCAGCTGATGGTAGTGCAGCTTGATGGAGGTGATCAGGGAAAAATGAGGAGTGAGCAAGCTTTGCAACCTACTTCTAATTCTCTTCATTAGTAGACTCTGAGCCACCCCAGCTCCTGCCTAGTCAGACCTGCAAATATGTGGCCAAAAAGCAGGATTGTAACTAGTACCAAGTGTGTGTTAGTCGCTCAGTTGTGTCCTACTTTATGCGACATCATGGACTGTAGCCCACCAGGTTCCTCTGTCCATGTGATTTCCCAGGCAAGAATACTGGAGTGGGTTGCCATTTCCTTCCTCAGGAGATCTTTTCAACCCAGGGATCGAACCCACATCTCCTGCACCGCAGGAAGGTTCTTTACCATCTGAGCCACCAGGGAAGCCCCAACTAGTACCAAAATACATTATAAATAAAATAGAATGTCTATCAGAAAGAGAATCAGGTTGTGCTTCCCATTCCCACTCTTACTTTAAGATACCTGTATATTTAAGTTCACGGGGGACTTAGAAACCTGTTCTGCTTCAAGCAAAAATTCAGAATGTCTGAGTACATTCATTTTGCATGGTCACAGGGAAGTGTCTTTGGGAAATGGTGCAGTATGTCCCTCCAACATTAGCAATACAGTTGGTGTGTGAACAAGTAACGTGTGAAATGTGTAGGGCAGAGAGGATGAGCCTGATCATGGGCTAAAAAATAATTCTGAAATGTGATCACTGGAAAACTTGAGCTAATTATAAAGGAGGAAACAAAACTCATTATTTAACAATGTCTTGTTAAGCCGGGCTTCCCTGGGGGCTCAGATGGTAAAGAATTTGCCTGCAGTGCAGGTGACCTGGATTTCATCTCTGGGTGGGGAAGATTCCCCTGGAGAAGGAAATGGCAACCCACTCCAGTATTCTTGCCTGAAGAATCCCATGGACAGAGGAGCCTGGCAGGCTAGTAAAGAGTCAGACACAGCTGAGCAACGAACACTTTCACACTTGTTAAGCTATATAGGTGTCTCTTTTGGAAGCTGAATTCCAACATAGATCTAACTTAAAAGTTTCTTTTTACTTTTCATTTTACCTAAAATTTCTAAAAAATTTTAATTGTGATACAGTTGATGTATAACATTTGTTTTTGGCATCCAACATAATAATTTGATGTGGAAATGATGACCAGAATAAGTAGCTAATGTCCATCACCTCACAGTTACATTTTTATCTTCTGATAAAAATTTAAGACTTACTGTCTTAGCAAATTTCAAATATACAATACAATATTATCAACATTAGAATTAATCAACTGTTAACTACAGTTACCACGCTGTACATTGCATCCCCAGGACTTATTTATCTTACAACTGGAAAGTTCGCTCCTTTTGACCCCCTTCACCCATTTTGCCCAGCCTCCCTTCCCTACTTCTGGCAATCACCAATCAGTACGTAACTATTTGTTCATGAGGTTTTTTAGATTCCACATGTAAGTGAGATCATATCTGTCTTTCTATGTCTGACTGATTTCACTTAATACCCTCAAGGTCCACCCATGTTGTTGAAAGTGGCAGAATTTCCTTCTTTTTATGGCTGAATAATATCCCATTTTATATTTATACTTTCTTATCCATTCATCTGTCATCACATAGTTTGTTTGCACGTTTCAGCTATCATAAATAATGCTGCAGTGAACATTAGTGTACAGATATCTACAAGATAATGATTTCATTTCCTTTGGATCTACCCCCCAAAGTAAGACTGTTAGATTGTATGGTAGTTCTGTCTGTAATTTGGAGTGGAGCTGCCACACTGTTTTCCATAGTGGTTGTGTGAATTAATCTCCTGACTAACGTGCACAAGGGTTCCTTTTCTCCATCTCCTCGTCAACACTTATTATTTCTTGTCTTTTTGATAACAGCCATCCTGACAAGTGTGAGGTGATCCCTCATTGTGGTTTTGATTTGCATTTCCCTGATGGTTTAAAGCTCAACATTCACAAAACGAAGATCATGGCATCTGGTCCCATCACTTCATGGCAAATAGATGGGGAAACAGTGGAAACAGTGTCAGACTTTATTTTTTGGGGCTCCAAAATCACTGCAGATGGTGATTGCAGCCATGAAATTAAAAGACGCTTACTCCTTGGAAGGAAAGTTATGACCAACCTAGACAGCATATTGAAAAGCAGAGACATTACTTTGCCAACAAAGGTCTGTCTAGTCAAGGCTATGGTTTTTCCTATGGTCATGTATGGATGTGAGAGTTGGACTCTGAAGAAAGCTGAGCACCGAAGAATTGACGCTTTTGAACTGTGGTGTTGGAGAAGACTCTTGAGAGTCCCTTGGACTGCAAGGAGATCCAACCAGTCCATTCTGAAGGAGATCAGCCCTGGGATTTCTTTGGAAGGAATGATGCTAAAGCTGAAACTCCAGTACTTTGGCCACCTCATGTGAAGAGTTGACTCATTTGAAAAGACCCTGATGCTGGGAGGGATTGGGGGCAGGAGGCAAAGGGGACGACAGAGGATGAGATGGCAGGATGGCATCACTGACTCGATGGACGTGAGTCTGGGTGAACTCCGGGAGTTGGTGATGGACAGGGACGCCTGGCGTGCTGCAATTCATGGGGTCGCAGAGTCGGGCACGACTGAGCAACTGAACTGACTGAACTGACGGATGGTTAGTCATGGGGGGCACCTTTTCATGTTCCTGTTCGCCATCCTGTTCTCTCTGGAGAAGCGTCTATTCAGATCCTCTGCCCATTTTTAAATCAGATTGTTTTCTGAGTTGTATGAGTTCCTAATATGTTTTGGGTATTAGCCCCTTTTACATGATTTGCAAGTATTTTCTCCCTTTCAGTAGATTGCTATTTCATTTTGCATATTGCATTGCTATTGCTGTTTTCATTAGTTTCCTTTGCTATACAGAAGCTTTCTAGTTGGATGTAGTCCCACTTGTTGATTGTTACTTTTGTTGTCTTTTCATCAAATCCAAAAAAAAAATCATTGCCAAGACCTCTGTCAGGAAGCTTGCCCCCTATGTTTTCTTCTACAAGCTTTATAGTTTCAGACTTTACATCTAAGTCTTTAATACATTTTCAGTTGATTTCTGTGTATGATGTAAGATTTTACCTTTTAGTTTATTTTTTACTTTTACTTTTTATTTTTCTTATTGTTAATTGATCTAACAGATAACAGTTCAAAATAATAGTACCTATCTATTTGATTGCATATAAGTATTTATATTGGAGAAGGCAAAGGCACCCCACTCCAGTACTCTTGCCTGGAAAACCCCATGGATGGAGGAGCCTGGTGGGC
Organism: Bos indicus; assembly: GCF_029378745.1. Lineage (NCBI taxonomy): Eukaryota > Metazoa > Chordata > Mammalia > Artiodactyla > Bovidae > Bos > Bos indicus. The sequence goes on from NC_091789.1 coordinate 139,518,159, forward strand.
TGCAGTCCATGGGGTCGCAAAGAGTCGGACACGACTGAGCGACTTCCCTTTCACTTTTCATTTTCACGGATTGGAGAAGGAAATGGCAACCCGCTCCAGTGTTCTTGCCTGGAGAATCCCAGGGATGGGGGAATCTGGTGGGCCTCTGTCTATGGTGTCGCACAGAGTCGGACGCGACTGAAGAGACTTAGCAGCAGCAGCAGCAGCAGCAGGTATTTATATATCTTGTGTGTGTGCCAAGATGGCTGGGGGAAATATCAATAACCTCAGATATGCAGATGACACCACCCTTATGGCAGAAAGTGAAGAACTAAAGAGCCTCTTGATGAAAGTGAAAGAGGAGAGTGAAAAAGTTGGCTTAAAGCTCAACATTCAGAAAACGAAGATCATGGCATCTGATCCCATCACTTCATGGCAAATAGAGGGGGAAACAGTGGCTGACTTTATTTTTATAGGCTCCAAAATCACTGCAGATGGTGACTGCAGCCATGAAATTAAAAGACGCTTACTCCTTGGAAGGAAAGTTATGACCAACCTAGACAGCATATTAAAAAACAGACATTACTTTGCCAACAAAGGTCCATCTAGTCAAGGCTATGGTTTTTCCAGTAGTCATGTATGGATGTGAGAGTTGGACTGTGAAGAAAGCTGAGTGCCAAAGAATTGATGCTTTTGAACTGTGGTGTTGGCGAAGTCTCTTGTGAGTCCCTTGGACTACAAGGAGATCCAACCAGTCCATCCTAATGGAAATCAGTCCTGAATATTGATGGGAAGGACTGATACTGAAGCTGAAACTCCAATACTTTGGCCACCTGATGCAAAGAACTGACTCATTTGAAAAGACCCTGATGCTGGGAAAGATTGGGGGCAGGAGGAGAAGGGGACGACAGAGGATGAGATGGCTGGATGGCATCACGGATTCAATGGACATGAGTTTGGGTAAACTCCAGGAGTTCGTGATGGACAGGGAGGCCTGGCGTGCTGAGGTTCATGGGGTCATGAAGAGTTGGACACGACTGAGTGACTGAACTGAACTGTGTGTGTGCATGTGTATATGCTTACATATGCTCATGTATCAGTGAAATGAGTGAGAGCAATGATACAAGGGATGAAAGGGAGGAATTAGGATTATTTTGTTATTATAAGGTCCTTACACTACCTGTAAAGTGGTATAGTGTTATTTTAAAATGGATTTGGAGTAGTTGTAAAGTATTATTATTATTGTAGACTCTAGGGAAACCACTAAAAAAAGTAAAACACGAAAAGCGGTATAGCTGATATGATAGAGGAAACAAATTAGAATCCTAGAAAATGCTTCATTAAAATCACAAAAGACAGAAAAAGGGAGTAGAAGATAAAAATAGGAACAAAAACTCTAACCAAAAGAGAGAGGCACAAATTACTCGTATCAGTAATGAAAGAAGGCACAGCATTCTGCCCACAAATATAATAATCTAGATAAAATGGACCAATTCCTTGAAAGACACAATCTTCCAAAACTCTTATAAGAAGAAATAGGTGATCTGCATTGGCCTATGTCTCTTTAAAAATTGAATCAATAGTTAATAACCTTCCAAAATAGAAAGCACCACACCCAGATGGGTTCACTGGTAAACTCTATCGAACATTTAAGGAAGAAATGACACCAAGTCTTTCAATCTCTTTCAGAGGACAGAAGCACAGGGAATACTGGCTTCCCTCATAGCTGAGTTGGTAAAGAATCCACTTGCAATGCAGGAGACCCTGATTCAATTCCTGGGTCGGGAAGATCCGCTGGAGAAGGGATAGGCTATCCACTCCAGTATTCTTGGGCTTCCCTTGTGGCTCTGCTGGTAAAGAATCCACCCGCAATGCAGGAGACCTAGATTCGATCGCTGGGTTGGGAAGATCCCCTGGAGAACTGCAAAGCTACCCACTGCAGTATTCTGGCCTGGAGAATTCCATGGACTATTCAAAATAAACAGCAAGGAGTCGGACACAACTGAGTGACTTTCACTTTCATCCTGTGATTAGGCCAGCATTATCCTAAGGCCCAAACCAAACAAAGACCCTACAAGAAAAGAGAAATACAGACCAATGTCTCTCATGAACATAGATGCCAAAATCCTCAACAGAGAAGATATACAGATGGTGAATAAGCATATGAAAAGATGCTCCACGTCATATGTCATCAGAGAAATATGCACATCAGAAAAATGCAAATTAGAATAGTAATGAGACACACTCCACATCTGTTAGAGAATGGCCACTGACAAGACCACCTGCTAATGAGGATGCAGAGCAACAGGCACCCTCATTCATGGCTACTGGGGATGCAAAATCATCCAGCCACTTTGAAAACCAGTTTGGTAGTTTCTAACAAAACTCAATATACTCTTAGCATACATTTCAGCAATACACTGATATTTACCCAAAGGAGTTGAAAATTTACGTCCACACACAAAAAACTGCATGTAGTTGTTTGTAGCAGCTTTATTAATAATTGCCCCAAATTGGGAGCAACCAAGATGTCCTTCAGTAGGTGAATGGGTAAATAAACTTGGTACATCCAGAAAGTGGAATATCATTCAGCGCTAAAAAGGAAATCAACTATCAAGCCATGAAAAGACACGGAGGAAATTCAAATGCATATTACTAAGTGAAAGAAGGCAATCTGAAAAGGCACGTGCTGTGTGATTCCAATGATATGACATTTTGGAAAAGGCAAAACTATGGAGACAGTAGAAAGATCAGTGTTTGCTGCTGGAAGTGGTGGGGATGAGGGCTTGATAGAGCACAGAGGGGTTTTAGTGCAGTGAAAATACTCTGTGATATTTCAGTGATGGATAGCTGTTATTATACATTTGTCCAAACTCACAGAATGCACAACACCAAGAGTGAACCCTGACGTAAACTGTGGACTTTGGATGATGGTATGTGTCAATGTAGATTTATCCTTTGTAACAAGGTGCCATTCTACTGTGGGCTGTTGATAATAGGGGAGGCCGTGCATGTGTGCAGGCCGGGGCTATGTGGGAAATCTCTGGACCTTCCTCTCACTTTTATTGCAAACCTAAAACTGCTCTAAAAAAGCTAAGTGCAAGTGACGTGAAAGTTGCTGAGTGGTGTCCAACTCTTTGTGACCCCATGGACTATACAGTTCATGGAATTCTTCAGGCCAGAACATGGGAGTGGGTAGCCTTTCCCTTCTCCAGAGGATCTTCCCAACCCGGGGATCAAACCCTGGTCTCTCACATTGCAGGTGGATTCTTTACCAGCTGAGCCACAAAGGAAGCCCCTAAAAAAGCTAAGTCTTTTGTAAAACTGCCAGAGAATGGACACCAAACTAAGGAGCCCTGGTTCCAGCAGAACCTGCAAAAGGGACAATTCCACCACTGTGATACTGCTCCAGCTATCATGAGCTCAGGCAGTGAGTGCCCTGGCAACAAGGAAGGAGAAACAGCCTGGAAGCTCAGTGAATATCAGTCTTCATGCTTACCAAGCTGAGATAAAGAGCTTTGCCGGCTGCAGGATGTCCATACCCATCGAACTGTAGACATGGAAGAAAGGAGTGGCCACAGTTGTTTGAATGTCTGAAGAAACATGTGCCTCATTAGAGCTGTGTCCAGATATTTCTAACCCTCCTTCCAGCCAGCAGTAAGACAGCAAGGTCCCCAAGCCACGTGACTTGCTTTGGCCAATGAAATGCCAGCAGAAGCTTTTCAGCGCCTGCACACAGTGGTTCCTTTTTCCTGGGTGCCAGTGATGCCAATGCATGGATGACATGAGGCCTTGGACGGTGAGCCCCATCAGTCCGCAGGAGTGGGGATGTGGTGGTCAGCCTCCAGCTGTCCACTTGGTAGTGCAGTCCCACAAGGGATATGCAGTGTGAGCAAGAAATAAACCATTGCTTTAAAAGCCATGGCACCTTTGAGTCATTCGCACAGCCCAAGCCCAGACTAACTTCTGACTGGTGTGGGAAGGGACCACTGAAGAGGAGGAGATGAAGCTTTCAAAAAGTTCAACAGAATAAGGCCCAGTAAACAGAGCAGTGCCATCTCCTCTACCCAGAAATCGTAAGTCAAATTTACAGGATGCACACTCTTGGTGAAGAGCTGCAAGTAGCCCACCAGTATGCTTTGTTTGGCCATGATAGTATTAGTTTAAGGGTTTCAACCTGGAAGATTGGGTGTGAATGTGATTTATTTCCTTCTTAACTATAGTCCCCTGCTCCCTACTTACTCATGAACAGCATACTCGCTTGACCTGGCTACTTGCCTACCTAGCCCCTGAAGGCACTAGATCCCTGGTGGTTTAGGCATCAAACCCATTGAGAGAGGGTAGAGTAGGCATGACCAGGTTCACCTTGTTGTTGTTCAGTTGTTAAGTAGTGTCCGACTCTTTGCGACCCCGTGAACTGCAGCACACCAGGCTTCCCTGGCCTTCACTGTTGCCCAGATTTGGCTCAAACGCATGTCCATTGTGTTGATGATGCCTTCCAACCATCTCATCCTCTGTCGTCCCCTTCTCCTCCTGCCTTCAATCTTTCCCCGCATCAGGGTCTTTTCCAATGAGTCAGCTCTTTGCATCAGGTGGCCAAAGTATTGGAGCTTCAGCATCAGTCCTTCCAGTGAATATTCAGGATTGATTTCCCCGAGGATTGACTGGTTTGATCTCCTTGCTATTCAAGGGACTCTCAAAAGGGTGTTCTGCAGCACCATGGTTCAAAAGCATCAATTCTTTGGCACTCAGCCAGCTCTCATATCCATACATGACTACTGGAAAAACCATAGCTTTGACTACACGGACCTTTGTCAGAAAAGAGATGTCTCTGCTTTTTAATATGCTGTCTAGGTTTGTCATAGCTTTTCTTCCAAGGATCAATCATCTTTTAATTTCATTGCTGCAGTCACCATCTGCAGTGATTTTGGAGCCCAAGAAAATAAAGTGTCACTTTCCACTTTCCCCCATCTATTTGCCATGCAGTGGCAAGTTCACCTAATAGATATGAAAACAGAGACTCTGAGAGGTCCAGAGGCTTCAGCAATGACACAGCAGAGCTTGAGCCTGGACCCTGGTGCCTCTGTGCAGGGCAGGCTGTGGATGCCCGAGCTGGAGACAGCTGGCTGCTGCTGTCTGCAGTCATCCCAGGAGGTTAATCCATTGATTGCATCCTCTATTGTCTCATCAGCCCACACACTGCCTGAGTTTATCACCAGGAAAATTCCCACTTGTTTTTAACAGGAAAATCATGCCATCCTGAAATGCCTTGAACCAAACTCTGCAGTCTCAACAAACAGCTTGCCTTCTAAATCCATAAGCTAAACACAAATCTCTCTGCATGGTTTCAGCCAAGCCATTACAGCTCTTTTTCTCTGTAAGGCTGAACTTGTGCGTGATGAAGAGAGCCAAGCAGAGGAAACTAAGGAAATGACTACAGTGAAATATCTCCAAGACATATTGTACTATTAAGTGCAAAAAGCAAAGTGCAGAAGAGTATGTATAGAATGGTCCCACTTGTATAAATAAGACAAAATATTTACATACATTCTATGTATTTCTATTTATAGATGCAAAAAAATGTCCTTAATGATATGTGTGAAATATTAGAGTTGTATCAGGAAAGCAGACAGGGGTCAGGAGTGGGAGGGGCAGGTAGTGTTCGTGTCCCAAAGTTCTCAGGCCTCACCAACTCCAACCACTGGCCTCTGTGACTTGGCCAGAAGGCTCCCTCTGGCTACAGAGCCCTCTGAGTCCACACTCTGGACAGCTGGAAGTGCCAGGGATGAACACCCCTCAGTCAGTGACTGATGGGAACTGGTGGAGAAATACAACTGTTTTACCTCTTGGGGCTTTGCAGGTGCCACAGTGGTAAAGAACCCACCTGCCAATGCAGGAGCTGCAGGTTTAATCACCTGGAGAAGGGAATGGCTTCCCACTCCAGTATTCTTGCCTGGAACATTCCTTGCACAGATGAGCCTGGTGGACTACAGTCCATGGAGTCACAAAGAGTTGGACACGACTGAGTGACTAAGCACCCATGCACTTTACCTCTTGAGCAGGGTGATTGTGAGAAAATTGGTGTGTGCTCCACACTGGCTTTCTTGGTATTTCAGATGGTAAAGAATCCACCTGAAATGCAGGAGACCTGGGTTCAGTTCTTGAGTCAGGAAGATCCCCTGGAGGAGGGAATGTCAACCCACTCCAGTATTCTTGTCTGGAGAATCCCCTGGACAGAGGAACCTGGTGGACACTGCATGGGGTCGCAAAGAGTCAGAGACCACTGAGCAACTAATACTTTCACACTTTGACTACACTGACTCTCAGAGCGTGGACATGCTCTTTGCTGGCTGCCTTTTCCTCTCTAACTTCCTACTTCCCTGCTCTTCCAAATCAATGCCGAACCCTGTTTCAGTGCTGGTTTCTGAAGGAACTATGCCATCTAATAGAACTTTCTTGAATGGTGTGTGTCCATTCAAGTGTTGGCTGTGTCCAGTCCAGCAGCCATAAGCCATGTGTGGCATCTAACTTTAAATTACTTAAACTTGAAAATGCAGCTCCTCGGTGACACGAGCCCTAGCTCAGGTGCTCCACGGCCACATGGACAGCACAGAATGGAACTCTTCCAGCATCACATGAGGTTCTGTTGAACAGTATTGGTTGGCAGTCATTGTCGGAGGAAATGAGTGTAGATTTGTAACATATGCATGGAGAAGCAAACATGTTTTCAAAGGGGGGAAATATGATTTCACCTCTGTGAGGCCGTCGATGTGTGGGGTCTTTTAGTGAAACCAGATTCTGACCCAAGCATTCTCCTGTGTACTGCCTAAACCTAAACCCTTTCCATTCTCAGCTAAGGGAAAGACTGCTGCCAGCCCATATGGCATCTTTGTGCCAATAAGACCAAAGCGCCCCTCCTTCCTGGTGGTTGCAGGCCCATGCCAGGGCATGCCAGACCTCAGCAGTGCCACTACACAGGACAGTGAACAGGGCACTCTGAAGGGTCTTCATGACTCTTCTTTCTGCATTTCAAGCCTTCCCTTAGCAATAAGAACAGGTGGAATGGCAGTGCTTGCGTAAACAAATGGGCAGGAAGGCCAAAGGATAAAATAAATACCAAGAACAGCAACTTTTAAAAAGCAACACTAATAATACTACGAGTAAAAAATATGATCTTGGGAAGTCCTTGGTGGTCCAGTGGTTAAGACTCTGCGCTTCCACTGCCAAGGGCCTGGGTTCAATCCCTGGTTGAGGAACTAAGATCCCACAAGCTGCATGGCATGGCCAAATAAGTAAATAAAAAATTTTAAAAATATATGATCTTCTTGTGTTACTATTAATTTTCAAATATTCTACTAAAGGAATTAATGGTTGTCCTGTTTTCATATATGCCTGGGTCATGTCCTGATTATGTGATCATGCCCATTTAGTGACACATGTGGCTCTCTCTAGTCTGTTTAACTACTTAAGAGGATGGAGAAACTGATGACCACATACAGTATCTGACTGTTATATAATCCAGCTGTATGCAATGTCCAGAATAGGCAAGTCCATGGAGACAAAAAGTAGGCTAGTGTTTGCCAGGGATGGAGGAGATTGTGGGGAAAGGGAATGTTAGGAGTTTGGGTTTTTTTGGAGGGTTGATGAAAAAGTTCAAAAATTGATTGTGGGCACTGGTTACACAACTCTGAATATACTAAAATCCATTAAATGGTATATTTTAGATGACTGAATCCTACAGTATGTGAAGTATATCTCTATAAAGCTATTATAAAAATGCTTACAAAGAAGGTCTTATCTACAGAGGGAAACTTTATACTAAATCTCTATAACTCCAGTCTTTGAACATCTCAACATTTTTTCTAAGTTTCTACCAAATATATTCAACAGTTTCCTGATCCTCTGTGTTAAGAGCATGTTCTTAGTAAGTAAGCTTTACCTCTCAAGCTGATCTTCACTCTAATGGTTAAGAGTCTAACTGTTAAGAGTCTAACTGCTGGCACAAATTCAAGGGGTTCTATAACCCAGTTCTGCCATCTTGCTGTTGGGCATCATAGCACTGGAGACGGTCCCTCTCATTTTGACCACTTTCTTTCCATGCCCTTCCTGTGAAACAGACATGACTTATTAATCCTGTAGTGACTCAAATAATACTCTGGTTATCTTGGCTTAAGCTGCACACTTCATCTTCCTGACCTAAATGTTCTCTTTCAGGAAAACCAGAAACTTCGAGAGACCTAAAAATGTCATGTCACTCAACTGGTGAATGCACAGGTTAGTATCCCCATGTACTGACGGATTTGACAGCTCCCTTTGCTGCCCCCGGGAAAGAGGTCCTTTATCCTTTTGGCCTGTATTGCTTGAGTGCTTACTGACTGCTGGGTACCACGGATACAAAGCCAGCTTCTGCCCCTAAGGAGCTGCAGGCCATCCTGGGGACATACATGAGTATGATGAGAGTATATTCTCCCCTGTCACCCTCTCTACCCAGAAATTCATTAGCTCAGGAAAGGGATGAAGACCAGAAATAGAGATAATGAGCCACCTTTGGACTTTTGAGTTCCAAAAGCCTCACACTCAGAAGGGCTAAATGGAACTCACATGTGCAACTACCACTGATCCTGGAGTATGTAAGAGAAATTAAAGCAATGCTTTGTCACCCTCTCTCAGCCACTCCACCCCACTAGATAATTCCTGGGATGGAGGCACTTGTCAGAGGAGCAATTATATGTGCAGAGATCTGTTCTGGGTTTTACACCCCCTCTGCCTGAAGAGCCTGGAGCCAGAAAAGGACAGATAGAAGCTGTGGCAGACGCCATCTTTTAATATTGTCCAGATATTAGGTGGCAAGGTGCTGAGGTCCAAGGAATGAATCAGGATGGTTCTAAACCAGTCAAGGTAATTCTTCTCTTTGCCAGTCAGTGGTTTCAGGGGTGCCCTGTGACCTGGCTGTGCCCTGTGAGTTATTCAGCAACAGGGTCTAATGAGGTTTTGCCTCCTCAAGAGAAAACAGAGGACTACTTCTTCCTGCTTTGGATGCAGGCATGGGAGAATGTGATAGTGCTGCAGCAAATGTTTGATGATGAGAAGAGGGAAGCCAAGAAATCTAGCCTGTCTACTCCCAGCCTTCTCCTCACGTGAGACGATTCAATCCATAATTTAGCCCCTTGACAGACAGCCAATACTGACGCCATGCAGGGATCCTGGAGGAGGTGTGTGTCTTGCCTCCAGGGTAGGACCCTGTGGCAGGAACAAGACCCCAGAGAAAATACAGCCCCCTGGTCTCTGTCTCAGGGGTCTCAGGCAGCCAGGCGTAGACCTGGGGAACAGGCTGTTCCCATATATCTGAGGGGGGCAGAAGTGGACAGAAGCGTCTCAGGGAGTTCCACAGAAGTTCCCATGGACAGTCCTTCTTTTAAAAAAAAAAAAAAACTATTAAAAAATCACCACATTGAACAAATTTGTCTACATTTCAACAGAGCCTAGTGAATACTTTGTTGTGGGTTGGCACTGGTTCTAAGAGCGAGCATTTGGGAGCAACACATGGAGGACACGTTTCATTGATCAATTCCTGGCCCATTGTGGCAGAGACTGCCAGATGTGCCCCAATATCCAATGTCCTTTCTTCCATAGTAATAGAAACCTTGATTTTTAGCTGTATGCATGGAAAGACTACATTTCCCATCATCCCTTGTAGTTGGGTGTGGCCATGTGACTCTGTCCTAGCTAATAAAGTCCCATGGTTGCTGACATGTATCTTCTTTAAAAGATAGCTGGCACATGCCATTGTGCAGTTTTCTTCTTCATCCCTTCACTCTCCTGCTGCCCAGAATTCTGATGTGATGGCTGGTGTGCTGAACTTCATCTTAGACCATGCGTACTAAGTTGCTTCAGTCGTGTGCAACTCTTTGCAACTCTATGGACTATAGACCACCAGGCTCCTCTGTCCATGGGATTCTCCAGGCAACAATACTAGAGTGAGTTGCCATGCCCTCCTCCAGGGGACCTTCCCGACCCCGGGGTTGAACTCACCTCTGTTATGTCTCCTGCATTGGCAGGCGGGTTCTTTACCACTATTGCCGCCTGGGAAGCCCCAAGTGGAAGGTTACACCCTGAGGTTTGGGGTGCAATGAGATGAAAAGAGTCTGGCTCCTTGAGGACTTTGAGAAACATAACAGCCACACCAGCTCTGGACCATCCTGTGCTGGCTTTTATGTAAGAAAAGTTCATTTCTATCTCCTTGAACTATTATGATTTAGAGTCTTTGCTACCTACAGTGAGACCTAATCCTTACTGATACACGTACCCCACAGCCATACAATGAGAAAGCCCCATGTCTGGACAGTCAGAATCTGGGCTGTTCAAGATGGAGAGCAGCTATGGTAACTTCTTCCCCTCATCTGCTCATGTCCTCTGCCCACCTTAAGCACGGTTCTAATAACTTACTTTGTCTGACTTTTCTATTTCCTTACGCATAGTTACTTTTCTTTCTATTTTCTGTTACGACCATTTCGCGAGATGCTTCAAGCTGTTTTCTTTTTTCTAAGTACAGTAGAAATAGAAGTAGTTACCAAATAGAAACAGCACAAGTAGCAGAGAATCTCATTATAACCATGCATGAAGTGGAAAGCAAAGGCATATAAAAATCAGGTTTCTAAAAAGAAACCAGAAAAGGCATTACTGTTCTCTCGTCTGTGCTTCCTTCTGCTTTTCCTGGGGTAAATGGCACTCCTTGTGCAAGTCTCTTTTGATGGTGAACATGCACATCTGTTATTTCTGTTTTTGAATATGATATGTCTCTTTGGGTCACAAAAAGCCATTGTTGCCCAAGTGATGAAAAGAAGAATATTAATCCACCATGAGTGTTTTCCAGCATATAGACCTTTCTGTCATCTTTCCAGCCAACAGTTTTGTGTACTAATTAGAAAAACAGATTTCTGATACACTATTCTATATTCTGTACTTAATCTTGTTTCATATAAGGAAACAAACGGCTGAACAAACATAGCCACAAGACACCCAAGACACCCATTCCACAAATTGGAGCATTGTTGGAGTCTTTCACAGTGATTTGTTAGATTGTGTTAAGAACCTAAGGCAGTAAGTCAGTTCACAGAAATAATAATATCTGTGGTATTTAAGTGCCTGATCAATTGCAACCCTCTTTCCACCCAAGTTCAGAACCAGTTGAGACATAAATTTAGGAGTCCAACCGATGTAGATGGAAATAACAACTGATGAGAAGATTGAAGCCTTAAATTCAGGGGCAAATGGACTTCCCAGTACATTCCCACTGACTTGAACTGTGGGCTCCACTCTTTCTGGGGCAGCACCCACCCCATGATCTCCTCTCATAGTAGAAAACAGACCTACTCTCTAGACCTTCTATGGGCAAGCCAATCTGAAAGAGAAATAACTCAGGAAACCCTGAGCCAATCATGTTCCTCTTTTTCTTCCAAATGCACCGCGTAGATGTGCCACTCCTCCTCCTCCGGGGAGAGGTGATGAGTGAGGCAGGGGCATGGAGAGAAGCTGGACCTGTCCACATGTCCTTGTACACCCTGCAGCAGGCCCTGCTCTTGCTCCTGCTCCACCTCTAGCCATCAGGATTTACCACGACTCAAGGCTGACTTCCCCGGAGAAGGCAATGGCACCCCGCTCCAGTACTCTTGCCTGGAAAATCCCATGGACGGAGGAGCCTGGGAGGCTGCAGTCCGTGGGGTCACTAGAGTTGGACACGACTGAGCGACTTCACTTTCACTCTTCACTTTCATGCATTGGAGAAGGAAATGGCAACCCACTCCAGTGTTCTTGCCTGGAGAATCCCAGGGACAGGGGAGCCTGATGGGCTGCCGTCTATGGGGTCGCACAGAGTCGGACACAACTGAAGCAACTTAGCAGCAAGGCTGACTTCCCACTGCCCATATTGCTATCTTTTTGCCCAAGGGATTTCTCCAAAGCCAGGGAGGCAGCAGCCCATGGCAAATGACTGATGGAAGCTGATTACCCTTGCTCCCTTGCCCATCACATAGATAACTGAGGTACATGCTCTGTGCCACTTCACAGAGCTTTCTGGTGGGATTAAACCCCAGTCATCCACAATGATAGCAACCGACTCAATAAAATACTCCGTTTTTTAAGTTGAACTATAGGTGATTAACAATATTGTGTTAGTTTCAGGTGGACAGCAAAGTAATTCCTACATACGTGGTGTGTGTGTGTGTGTGAGAGAGAGAGAGAGATGGAGAACAGGGAACTATTTCCCTGTGCTATACAATAAATCCTTGTTTATCTGTATTAGATATAGTGGTATCTCTTAATCCCACACTCCTAATTTACCCCTCCCCACCCTTTCCCCTTTGGTATAAATTAGTTCCATAAATTAGTTTTCTATGAGTCTGTTTGTGTTCTAGAAATAATTTCATTTGTATTATTTTTTAGATTCCACATATAAATGGTATCATATATTTGTCTTTATTGGTCTGAATTACTTCTCTTAGTCTGATAATGTCTAGGTCCATCCATGTTGCTGAAAATGTCAGTATTTCATTTTTTATTATGGCTGAGTAATATTCCATTATGTATGTATATAAGCATTGATATATGCTTCTTTATCCATTAATCTATTGATGGACACTTGGGTTGCATCCATGTCTTGGCTATTGTAAATAGTGCTGCCATGAACATTGGGGTGCATGTATCTTTTCAAATTGGAGTTTTTGTCTTTTCCAGATATATGCCCAGGAGTGGGATTGCTGGATCCTATGGTAGCAGTATTTTTAGTTTTTTAAGGAACCTCCATACTGTTTACCATATTGGCTATACCAGCTTATATTCCTACCAACAGTGTGCAGGGGTTCCTGTTTATCCACACTCTCTCCAACATTTATTATCTGTAGATTTTTTGATGATGCCATTCTGACTGGTGTGAGGTGATACCTCTTTATAGTTGTGATTTACATTTTTCTAATAATTAGTGATGCGAAGCATCTTTGCATGTGTCTATTGACCGACCATCTATATGTCTTTTTTAAAGAAATGTCTATTAGGTCTTCTACCCATTTTTCCAAAAATTTGTATTTATATTGAGTTGTATGGGATGTGTGTACATTTTGAAAATTAAGCCCTTGTTGGTTGCATAATTTGCAAATATTTTCTCCCAATCCATAGGTTGTCTTTTCATTTTCTTTATGGTTTTCTTTGCTGTGTAAAAACTTATAAGTTTGATTAGATTCCATTTCTTTATTTTTACTTTTGCCCTAGGAGTCTGATCTAAGAAAACATTACTACAATTTATGTCAGAGAATGTTTTGCCTATGTTCGTTTCTAGGAGTTTTATGGGGTCATGTCTTATATTTAAGTGTGTAAGCCAGTTTGAGTTTAGTTTTGTATATGGTGAGAAGGTGTCTTCTAACTTCATTGATTTACCTGTGGCTGTCCAGCTTTCCCCGTACCACTTGCTGAAGAGATTCTCTTCCCAATTATATAGTCTTGCCTCCTTTGTTAAAGATTAACATAATAGAGAACCTAGAAATAAACCCACACGACTCCTATATTCTGTTCCACGCAGCACATGCACACTGTAAGAAATGAAGACCAGAAAGGGGCTAGAAAATGAGAAACAAAGTTTTCCCTCCTGCAACATAGACCCAAGTCCCACTACCAAGAAGTAACATTATGGATCTTTCCATAAGTTTTTTATACACATGTAATAATATGTAAGGATGTCCATTCTATCACAAATGGATACACTACACCATCATATCACTACACGTGTGTTTGCTTTTATTATATCTTATATCGCATAATCACATATAAGGTCCCAAGTCATTTCTTAAAAGGCTAGTTGTTGTTCAGTTACTCAGTTGTGTCCAACTCTGTGACCCCATGGACTGCAGCATGCCAGGCTTCCTTGTCCTTCACCATAAACTCAGATCCATTGGGTTGGTGATGCCATCCAACCATCTCTAAATGGCTATGGAGTATTCCATTGTATGGCTGAAGAATATTTAATCAGTGTTTTCTTATTATTGGGCAATCAGATTTTTATTTTTTAATGCCAGCAGTGCTACAATGAATATCCTTGAATAGTCATCTTTTTTTTCTTGTCTCTATAGTACAAATTCCTATATGTGAAAGTGCTGAGTCCAACAGTATGTTCAGCTTTAATTTTCACAGAAATTGCCAGAGTGCTCTACAAAGACAAGTTCACTTGAAATTACCCTCCCCAACAGTGGGTGAGAGCGCTGGTTTCTCTTCCTTGCCAGCAGGAACTATTAACAAATTGTTGGATCTTTGCCCATCTGATATTGTAAAAATATATTTTCTTGACATTTGAATTTGCATTTTTAAAGTTATAAATGAAAGTAATCATTTTGTCAGTATTTATTGGCCATTGGGATTTCTTGCTCTGAGAACTGCTGATTCATGTCCTGTCTCATTTTTCTGTTAGCTTCTTTATCTTTTCTCATTGATTTATAAGAGCTTTTTGTAACTTTAGGAAATTACTCATAAGTCATATAACGTGCAAATTTTTCTCTAGCATATGTTGTCTTTTTACTCTGTTTATGGCAATTTTCCCTGCAGAGACTTTGTTATTTTAAGTGAAATATATTGATCCTTATTAATATATTTCATTATTAATTATATTATCTATTACATATATTATATTACTTATCTTCTTAATTTTGTGCCCTGCATGGAAAGGCTGTCCCCATGATTAAAAATTAATTCCCCCAAATTTTAGTGTTGGATTTTTTGTGATTTATTTTTTACATGTATATCTTTGGTCCATATGATGTTAGAGACATACGGATTTCATCTTATTTTCTCCAAGTGACCAGACAGGTACTTCAAAACCATTTTTTGAGTAGTCCATCTCTTTTTTCTTGTTTTGATTGCATATGTGACTTTAATTATATTTTAAATTTTCATATGAATTTAGGTGTATTTCTGAACTCTGTTCTATTTTGCTCAATCTATTTTTCATCCAGAAACCAGACTGTTTTCATTATATTGCTTTATAATATGTTTTACTCTTTGGTAAAGCTAATAACCTTTTACTCATTAATCATTCCCCCCCACCAGAGTTCTAGCCACTCTCACATGTTTATTTAAACTAATAAATGTTGAATGAGTGTTTATTATGTGTCAGGTTGTGGTCTAAGCACTAGGGATGCAGTAGTGAGTAGAACAGGGAAAATCTCTGCCCACATGGTACTTCCATTCTAGTCGTGTGAGAGACCAATTCTATTAGTCATTATAAACAGGGTCAAAGGGTGGTAAATGGGATGGAGAAAGGCAAAACAATGAAGTAAGATAGGAAGTGGGGAGAGTGTAAAACCAGGTGGTCAGGGATAAGTAGGAGTAACATGTACAAAGGCCCTGAAGTTGGAGGCCAGTACACCTGGAACAGAATGAATGAGAGAATGAGAAGGAGATGAGGCCAGAGGAGTAATAGGGAGTGCTCAAGGGGGGCCTTGAGGGCAAATGAAAAGATTTGGGCTGCTTCTCTGAGCAAGGTGGGGAGCCATCAGGGCTGATAGAGCAAAGTGGCATCGTGAACTGCCTTCAAGTTCCAAAAATTGATTCTCTAGGTATTTTGGTTGGGCTCATTTTGAAATATTACATTAATTCATGGAGGACAATGTCTTTATAGCCTGCATCCTCATATCCAAAAATAATGTATGTGGCAATATTATACGTGCACAGAGTGACAAACTGACGTGCTTCTGGGAATGTTATTCTACAGATTGCATACACAAAAGTTGCTATGTACAAGCATTGTTTCCAATGGCAAAAGACTGGAAACAGTGCAGACATTCATCTATCTACCAGTATGGGACTGGCTAAGTACATTTTGATGCACATACACAATGGAATAATATGCTACTCAGAAACGAATGGGAGAATTTTTGGTTACTGATTCAGAATGATCACCTAGATATATTGAGAATAATAGCAAGGTATGGAGTGATGTGTATAGTATGATACCATTTGGGTAAAAGGGGAAGTATATATTTTGTATGAATTTACTTTGCTAGTGATAAAATATCTTTACAAGAATACATAACAAACTGCTAGCAGTAGTTGTCACTAGGGAGGGCAGTAAATAATTGGGAGACAGGGATACAAATGAAATTTTTCTCTGTATCCCACTTTCTGTCTTTGGACTATTGAGCCAAGTGAATATACTATTCTATTCAAAAAAACAACTGTAAATTTTAATGAAACAAAATATATCTTTGTGTTAGGGCCATTTTGGTAATGTATTTGACATTGACAAACAGTTAGTAGGGACTGAAATCATATACAATGATCTGTATGATGAACATACATGTCCAGTTGTAAAATATACAAATAGACAAATGTTAGGTCAGATACACAATGTAATCATTTCTCTTCTCCCATCCCCAAGTGTTTTGGAAGAAGAATAAAGCACAAAAGGCAATTTGCACATTATTGCAATACAGGTGAGCTAGAGAGTCCAATCTTCTGACCTGCCAATTACAGATTAAGGCCTGTGTTGAATCAGTGGGCTGTGTAGTGTGTTAAAAGATGATGTGTCCTCTTATTTATTTTTTTTTAAATTTTATTTTATTTTTAAACTTTACAATATTGTATTAGTTTTGCCAAATATCGAAATGAATCCGCCACAGGTATACCTGTGTTCCCCATCCTGAACCCTCCTCCCTCCTCCCTCCCCATACCCTCCCTCTGGGTCGTCCCAGTGCACCAGCCCCAAGCATCCAGCATCGTGCATCGAACCTGGACTGGCGACTTGTTTCATACATGACATTGTACATGTTTATTTAGCTGTGCTGGATCATAGTTGTGGGATGTGGAATCTTAGTTGCACCATGTGGGATCTAGATCCCTGACCAGGGATTGAACCCGAGACCCCTGCATTGGGAGCACGGAGTCTTAGCCACTGGACCACCAGGGAAGTACCTGATTCTTTTTTAAAGAAAAACTAATATCTAGAAAGAGCAATCAGGAGTGTGGGGTAGATATCTGAGATGAGAATAGAGTGTAGAGTTCTGAATTGGGTAGTTAGGAAGGCTGACTGAGAAGGTAACATTTAGGGCAAGATGTGAAGATGGGGAGGCAACTGGTGTCTGAGAGAAGAGCCTTCCAAGCAAAGAGAACAGCCAGTGCAAAGGCCTTGAGGCATGAGTTTTCCTGGCCTATTGAAAGTTCGGTGAGAGGGGGCCAGAGTGGCTGGAGTAGATAGACAGGGGGAGCGTGGGAGGTGCAGAGGAGGCAGCAGCTGCCCCAGGGCATTGTGAGCTCTGCTAAAGATGGTGCCTTAAGGAGATGGGAAACCACTGGGGGATATAGAGTCAAGAAGTGAAATTTGCACTTCGATTCTAAGAGCATCCCTCTGCCTGCTGGGTGGAGAACAGGCTGTAGAGAATCAAGAGCAGAAGCAGGAAGGCCAGGGCCAGAATGATTCTGTTGCTTCTCATTTCACTCCCAGAAGCATTCTCAGAGCTGATATTCAAACCAGCTATTGGTGAAGAACTAACATTCAGCACAGAAACAGAGTTTGTAAAAGCTCATTTCTTTTACAAAGTCTGTAAAAGCTCAATTCTTATATGTAATATAAGAATTACATATACTCACTGCAGAATAGTTGAGAAAAACAGAAAAGTATATAAGGGAGAGAAAATTTACCAATGCTACCTCTCAGGTACAACTCCTATTGACATTTCGGGATGTTTCCCTCTCATCTTCGTGGTTTTATATAGTCAGTTGATAATAGGCACGTGCATTGGTATTCCACCTGATCTCTTAACCTAACATAAGAAGCATTTTAACCACTAGAAGAATTATGTATTCTAATGGAAGAATAGTATTCTATTTTATGGCCATCTAAAATTGAACTCAACCAGTCCAGTAAATAATGCATCAATGAAGATTTTTATGCAGAAATTTTTATCTGCATTTTAGATTTGCTTTCCCTAAGACAGATTCAAGAGGCAGAACTAACAAGTCAAACAGAATGTGTTTTAGGCTTTTGATACTCATTATCAAACTGTTCTTCAAAAGAGTTATGTCTATATAAATTCCCATAGGTTTACTAAAGCCATAAAAAACCTTTAAGAAGAAAATCCTTCGTTAGCATCGACCTCTTAAAGAAAAATAAGTTTTAAAATAAGAAAGCGTCAGAATTTCACACATCATATGCATAGCAGAGAGGGTGAAAAATCAGATTCTGAGTATGAAATAATCATTAGTTTTTAGACCAAAGCCACAGTTAAATTATGATCCAGCTTGAGGAGTACATATGAAACCAAATGCGTGTGGGGTGTGCTTTATAGGCAGAGAAGTAGTCATCACTAAATATATGTGGTTGCTAAGAGACTAAACTGGGGACTAGGAATTAAATTTAACACATTCTCCTCAAATTGAGTTATTCCAGGACAAGCCTTCTCTTCTTTTTAAATGGTATGACATGGAGATATTTGTGACAAATTGGTATTCAGCCAGAAGGAAAGAAATATGTAGAGATGAGATAGGGAGTCAGAAGATGTAGGTTCTAGAACAATTCAGTACTTCCTTACTCCAGATCCATCACTTGATCCTTTCAAGTGGGACTACTATGGCCTGTCTTGTCTACCTCACAAAGCTTTTATGCTGATAAATGGCAAAGTGATATACAACCATAGGGTGTTATTACCATGTTGAGGTCTCAGGCACTCTGCGTTGGAAACATATATAATGAGATGCTTTAATTCCTCTTGGTGGATTTGTCATATATTTCATTATAGCAGATTCGATGATCTCCTTTTGGGGGAAATCCATTCAAAAAGGAAGTATAGTAGTTCAGGTCATCATTCTGAGCTCCCAATGAAACTGAAATTTCCTGAAGGGCAAGGATTGTGTCTCATTCACTCTTGTGAATAAGTGCCCCAAACCCTGTGTGAGGAGGAAACATGATTATACATCTCTGTCTGAGCTCATTCTTAAAGGTATTAATAATATGTGAGAGACGAGGGCAAGATGGAGCCCAGGGAGCACTTTCTTTCCTGCCTCTGATTCTACCCCACCTCCATCTCACTGTTCATTCTTCCCCCTCAGCTGCCAGATAAGCTATTGCTCAGCCCTCAAGTCTCAGGAAAGTCATCCTTCTAGTACTTTCTCTGATGCCATCATCTAATCCCAATCGTCCATTAGCACCCAGGACACTTCGTTACAACACTGTCTCATTGGATGCCACTATGCCCTTCTCCCACACTGCCTGGCCAGGCTCCTCGGGCTTTCCCTGCCAACTTATCTCCTGTGGATCTACTGAAGCACCCAGGATAGGCTCAACACAAGGTCTTTGAATAGTGGAAAGGATGAGTTTTCAAGGGCCCATGTCACAAAAGGAAGCGAACAGAAATGAAAAGAGAAATAAAGCCATTGTGTACTTTGGCTCCAGAAGCATAGTGATAAACCAATCTTTCTGCACAGATACATGACTATATACCATCTACTTAAAGGCATTCACGCAGTCATAGGACCGGTATTCTCTTGGTAACACAAGAATGTTGAGAAGAGCAAGAAGTTGAGGTTGTTGAGCCTGATACTGATCATGCCAAGGTTTTAGAGCAGGGAGTCTTCCCTGGTGGCTCAGACAGTAAAGAATCAACCTGCAATGCAGAAGACCTGGGTTTGATCACTGGGTCAGGAAGATTCCGTGGAGAAGGGCATGGCTACCCACTCCAGTATTTTTGCCTGGAGAATTCCATGGACAGAGGAGCCTGGCGGGATGCAGTCCAGGGTTGCAAAGAGTCGGACATGACTGAGCAACTAACACACACACACACTCACACACACACACACACACACACACTCACACACACACACACACACATGCAGGCATGAGTGCACGTGCACGCGCGCACACACACACACACACACACACACACACACACACACAGAAGAGCAGGGGCTTTTTCCATCTGGTCTGCCTAAATCCTCTACCAGAAATCGAAGTCAGTGGTTTTCAGTTGTCTGGTGATTCTGTAGCAGTGGGAAATCTAATAAATACTGCTGTCTGTGAAAACCAGCCTCAGAGATTCAGATTTCATTCCTCTGTGGTGGGACTTGGGCATCTGTACATTTTAAAAAGCTCCCTGGGGGATTCTAATGTGCAGCCAGGCTGAGAACCGCTGCTCTGAAGTGTCTCTGGTTGAGATGATGGATCTGACTAATTAAACCTCAAGGCTGAACACACTGGGCTTCCTGGACATCTGCATAGAGTCTCTTGCTCTCTCCCACGCTCTCACTCTCTTGTTCCCTTGCTCTCTCGCTCTTTCTTCTATGTATCCAATAAATTGCTTTGGAGTGACTCTGCTGCTTTGCAGCCCGTCTGGTAAGAACTCAGATCCCAATGGTTCATGTCGAAGCATCCTGGAATCTTTAAACCCAGGCTGTCGCAGGGTAAATCAGGGACTGGGAAAGAAGGACACAAGCCACTGGGTTCCCTTTCCTACTTCAGCTTGTGTTATACAAGTGTTCTCATTAATGGGAGGGGACAGAAGAAACCTAGAGAAGACATTTCTTTACCGGGATTTGCCAAACCTTCATACAGTTTCACTCTCAGAATGAGGTATGGACCCGGTACAATACCATCTGACTCCCAGATGCTGCAGAGCCGGTAAGCATCCTCAGATGCTCTGAACCAGGCAGTTCCTGCTTTTTTATTACAAGTCCCAGGAGCCTAAGGAGCCATGACTCTTGGACTGAGGTGTCTCAGTATCAGTGAGACAAAAGCACTCTCTACACAAGATCGTCCTTGCATGGGGTGAGTCAGCTGAGGTACTTCTTCAAAAGTCAACCTCTGTAAGTTCCCAGACACCTGTTTCTCAACCCTCACTGCCTCTCACAGAGGGATGGCCATCCAGCTGGTGCTCAGTGAGTACAGAAGACATGCCCTCCAGCTCCTCGATATTTCAGTAAACCACTGAAATCCCATGATTGCCTGATTGGCAGCATCAGAAATGGTTACTCTAGAAACATACAAGCCCTGAGGTTTCTTCCACTGGCCTGCTTAGAGCTATCAGATATGAAGCACCAGGGACAGGACTGAAATAACATGGATGCCTCCCTGGTGCCATGTTGCTCTGCTGGGGCATCTTGATGATCCAGGAGGTCACAGAAGACCTTGAGCTGCTGGCCCCCAGCATCCCCACACCGATCATCTCCCTGACAACCAGCAGTGGCCACCTGACTCATACATATTCGTTTGAAAGGTCTGAGCCCTACAATTTTCCCTGAGTTGCATTATATTGGGAGCTGATTCAACTGGTACTCCACTCGACTTTGATTGCCACAATCAGGGCCTCAACCATCATTAGGATGAAAAAAAGTAAAAAGCTGGTCACATCATGATACTTTTAGAAAATATCAAATAGAAAAATTCTGCCCTGCCTTTTATCTCCGTGTCTTGGGTCCATTTCCCTCCCCCACTCTGTATCATTGTGACGTCACATAACCGAGATTTTTATGCTAAGGAAAAAAAAGTTATAAGAGAATGCTCTTTCCACTCTATGAAAATGGAAGAAGCTAATCAGAAGGCTTTTTGCTGGAAGGAAGCCCTGTTTCTGTTTTCACTGGAAGATTCTCAAAGCAAGATAATGCAGATTTCTCAGGGCCATGATGTTCCTTTCCCCAACTTGCCCTACCTAAAATCAAGGAACTCTCACACAGATACATTTTGTGTAATTCCATGAAGTAGATACATTTGATGGAACCTTTTCCTATAGCATCATTTCCTGCTAATTTTGAGTTGTGCCATTGCCCTGCCAGATAACACAGAAAACACGACTATTAGTAACATTGGCCAGCCAGGACTCAGAGGTCCGTGGGCCAGGACTGAACCACAAGAGTGCCAATGGAGGAGGCTCTTGACATCCACGCTCATTTCTGAATTTGATATCGCACTGGCATTATGGCTCCCAAATTCTGTTTTTGAGTTGATTTTGTTTTTCATCGTCTGCCAGAAATGAAGCCAGCATTTTTGCAGGTTAGGAGGCTCTAGAGTTTTAGGAAACTGCCCTGGTGAGTTTTAGGAAAACTGTCAGAGCAGTGCATTGGTTTCCTTCTGTCTAATACTGAATTTAATTCCAAGATTTTAGACTACTGAATCAGCCTAGATTAAATAGTGTGTGCACATGCTAAGTTGCTTCAGTTGTGTCCAACTCTCTGCAACCCCATGGACTCTCTGCAACCCCATGGAGCTCACCAGGCTCCTCTGTCCATGGGATTCTCCTGGTAAGAATACTGGAGTGGGTTGCCATTTGCTTCTCCAGCAGATCTTCCCAATCCAGAGATAGAACCTACATCTCCTGAATTGGCAAACAGATTCTTTATCACTGAGCCACCAGGGCTTTGCAGATATTGCTAATTGTGATAATAATATTTCTTCATTATGAACTAGGCACTCATATGCACAGAAATCCACCATCTACAGTTCTAAGTAGATACAAAATTTCCAGACCTCACTTGGCCAAATTTTACAAAATTAAAAAGAAAAGACAAAAGTAAAGATGAAAAAGAACCAAATAAATAATCCGGGCCTTTTTCCCTTTTGCTAGTGTCTGAGTTCTGTGACTGTCACTTTTCTTCTCATCATTAAGTGGGAAGGATAGAAGATAAAAAAAAAAAAAAAAAAAAGACACAAATGGAAAGCAGAGGCGCAGGAAGGGAAGAGGCAGAAAGGAAGAGCCAAGTAGTGAGGCAACAGAAGCAGCGCCCCCGGGCCTGCTGTTCCCCTCGTTCGCCAGCAGCCCTGCCAAATGTGGCAACGTGCAGCCATATGAGATGCTGTAAGCTGACCCAGCAGCATTGCCCATCATCCAGGCCATAATGTAACTCACTTGAACAAACACAAATGCCCTTCTTTGTATATAAGGAACAACAGCCTCAGACCTTAGGAACTTTCTGGGAGATGAGGAAACAAGTGTTAACAGAGACACAATCGGAGGAAGCAGAGAGTTAAGTGCAGTTGTGTGGGAGGCCAGAATGCTGTGGGGGCGGGAGGGTTAGGGGGAGAGTTAGAGCCAGGCGATGTGTGTGGGCTGATGGGGGTCTGGAGAGAGTGCCGGAGAGTGGTGGGACTTGATCAGCCTTGAGGGTTGGGCGGCAGGGATGTGTGCAGACAGGGAAGAAGGGCAAATGCCTTCTAGATGCATCTTTCTCTTGACACTGCTCGGTTATGTGGCAGGGGCCTCTGGGGGACAGCATCTGCACTTTTCTTCAGGTGCTCAGCTATCATTTAAAATCAACCTGCTCACATGTGTCATTAGTGAAAGAATCAGCACTTTTTTTCAGAAAGGATTATTTGTCCAACACATGGAACATTCCTTTTTCCTGTCAATGTGCAGCTGATTTCCTGCCACATTTTATTCATTTATTTTTCCCATGCAGTGGATTTCAGCAGCCTCCATTGATGGACTCATCCTCCCGTTTTGGGTGTTATATTGTTGTTGCAAGGTGATCCTGCTAAAATGTGGACGGTTTATTACTTCTCTTTGCCACTCTTCCATCTCTGAGAGCTGTGGTTAAGTCAGAAGGCTAAGGGGGCACAAGAGAGAGAAAGTAAACTCCCATTTGTGATATTGGCTGCATTTCACTCACTATAAGACTCAAACCTCCAAATCAGACAAGCATACAAATGGTCTGGGACTCCATTTTAAAATGCTGCTCAATGTCTGGATTTAACACACACATGCACAGACACATGCTCACACACACAGATGCACACACCAGAAATTTATGGTTGAAAGAAAACCAAAAGCAGATGTCTAAATGCTATAGCTTCTTTTATGTGTACACTAAAAAAGGTGTACTGGTGAAGACAACCCACAGAATAGGAGGAAATATTTGCAAATAATTTATCTGATAAGAGACTTGGATCCAGGCTATATAGAACTCTCATAACTCAATAATAGAAAGATAAATAGCCCAACTGAAAAAATGGGCCAAGGATGTGAACAGACATTTCTTCAAAGAAGATAGACAAGTGGCTAATAAATAATGCAAGATGATTAGCACCATTAACCATGAGAGAAATGCAAATCAAAGCCACAGTCAGATGCCAGTTCATACCTGCTAGGATGGCTATAATATAAAAGATAGATAATAACAAGTGCTGGTAAAGTTGGGGAGACAATGGGACTCTCATACTTCCAGTGGGAATGGAAAATTGTGCAGTCGCTTTGGAAAACAGTCTGGCAGTTCCTCAAAAAGATAACCAAAGAGTTACCATACCACCCAGCTGTTCTACTCCAAGGTATCTACCCAAGAGAAATGCAAACGTATGTCTACACAGACATAGCAGCATTGCTCATAATAGCCAAAAACTGGAAACAGCCCAAATGCCCACCAACCACCTCATCCTCTGTCATTCCCTTCTCCTCCTGCCTTCAGCCTTTCCAAGCATCAGGGTCTTTTCCAGTGAGTCAGTTCTTCACATCAGGTGACCAAAGTATTGGAGCTTCAGCGTCAGTCCTTCCAATGAATATTCAGGGTTGATATCCTTTAGGATGGACTGGTTGGATCTCCTTGCAATCCAAGGGACTCTCAAGAGTCTTCTCCAACACCATAGTTCAAAGCGTCAATTCTTTGGCACTCAGCCTTCATTATGGTCCAACTTTCATATCCGTACTACTGGAAAAACCATAACTTTGAATATATGGACCTTTGGTGGCAAAGTGAGGGCTTCCCTGATAGCTCAGTTGGTAAAGAATCTGCCGGCAATGAGGAGACCCCAGTTCGATTCCTGGGTCATGAAGATCCACTAGAGAAGGGATAGGCTACCCACTTCAGTATTCTTGGGCTTCCCTTGTGGCTCAGCTGGTAAAGAATACGCCTGCAATGCGGGGGACCTGGGTTTGATTCCTGGGTTGGGAAGATCCCCTGGAGAAGGGAAAGGCTACACACTCCAGTATTCTGGCCTGGAGAATTCCATGGACTATACAGTTGCAAACAGTCAGACATGAATGAGGGACTTTGACTGTGTACACTATGTACTGGCAAAGCTTTTTCATCTGCTACCTAGATTTGTCATAGCTTTTCTTCCAAGGAGTGTCTTTTAATTTCATGGCTACAGTCACCATCCACAGTGATTTTGGAGCCCAAGAAAATAAAATCTGTCACTGCTTCTACTTTTTCCTCTTCTATTTGCCATGAAGTGATGGGGTCATATGCCATGATCTTAGTTTTTTTGAATGCTGAATTTTAACCCAGCTATTTCACTCTTCTCTTCCACCTTTGCCAAAAGGCTCTTTAGTTCCTCTTCACTTTCTGCCATTTGAGTGGTATCATCTGTGTATCTGAGGTTGTTGATATTTCTCCCAGCAATCTTTATTCCAGCTTGTGCTTCATCCAGTCCAGCATTTCTCATGATGTACTCTTCATATAAGTTAAATAAGCAGGGTGACAATATACAGCCTTGATGTACTCCATTTCCAATTTTGAACCAGTCCATTCCATGTCTGATTCTAACTGTTGCTTCTTGACCTGCATACAGGTTTCTCAGCAGGCAGGTAAGGAGCTCTGGTATTCCCATGTATTTAAGAATTTTCCACAGTTTGTTATGATCCACACAGTCAAAGGCTTTAGTGTAATCAATGAAGCAGAAGTAGACATTTTTCTGGAATTCCCTTGCATTCTCCATGATCAAATGAATGTTAACAATTTGACCTCTGGTTTCTGTGCCTCTTCAAAACCCAACTTGTACATCTGGAAGTTCTTGGTTCACATATTACTTGAAGGATTTTGAGCAAAACCTTGGTAACATGTGAAATGAGCACAAATGTACACTAGCTCAAACATTTCTTGGCATTGACCTTATTTGGGATTGCAATGAAAACTGACCTTTTTCAGTCCTGTGGCCACTGCTGAATTTTCCAAATTTGCTGACATATTGAGTGTAGCACTTTAACAACATCACCTTCTAGGATTTGAAATAGCTCAGCTGGAATTCTGTCACCTCCACTAGCTTCATTTGTAGTAATGCTCCCTAAGGTGCACCTGACTTCACACTCCAGGATGTCCAGCTCTAGGTGAGTGGTCACACCATTGTGGTTGTCAACTATACTCCAATCGAAAGAACATGAAGGGACAAAAATCAAATGACTACTCAACCACTGTGATTTTCTAGTATCCATCAAAACAGTTTAAAATGGTGCCCATTTATTTCCACAAATCAGTCCTGTTGGCATAAACAATCAATGGGGTGAGCACACCTTATAACGCAGTTTGTTGGCTAATAATAATAATGCTGTCAGCGGAGGAAGCTGCCTTAGAAGACAAGAGTCCCAGGTTGGGAGCGAGTGGTGCCTCACTCAGTAACAGCATCTCCTTGAGACAGAATCATTTTCGTGGGTTGAAGCCAGTCTGAATTGTTCAAGAACAGAGATGAGACATCATCACTCTATCACATAGTCTAGATGAAAAAGATTAGATTTCTGTGCTCCCCAAACAAGTTCACATTTTACACACACATATACACATTCTCTCTCTCTCTCAATGTACCACTGATTTCTTAAAATGTGCTTTTCTGAGTGTTTATTACCAAGGATCCAATAATTCCTCTTTTGAAAATCCATTCAGATGTTTATCACAGTATTCCTTAGATTGGTGAAAAATTACCCCAAATTGGGGGATGGTGAAATAAATCATTCTACTCTCATAAAGCCATTGAAATGATGATGGTAAAATTGTGGTTTTCAGACTATGTTCAGTGAAAAAACCTTTTCCAAGGATGAAGAGTGTGATGTGGAGCTTCAATGTCGGTGTGTGGAAATGTACACAAATAAAAATAGCAGTGACATTAAGGCATTGGGAGAGCAGGTGGTTTTTTCCTTTCTTTTCCCCCATTTTTCCATAATGACGTTTTATTACTTTTAGGAGAAAACGATTCAAAAATTTTTAATCTTGTATCTTTAAATATAAGATTTATATTATATTTAATATAAATCTTTAAATTTATAAGAATTAAATGGCACTTTTTCCTTATAGAAAATTATGACTGAACTTTTGCCTGTATCTTCTGGTTGCATGCAAATCACACGAGATCTTGTTTAAATACGGGATCTCAGCTAACAGGTCTGGGGTGGGCCTGAGACTCTGCATTTCTAACAAGGTCCCACATGATGCTGATGCAGCTGGTCCATGCACAACACTTTGCGTAGCAAAGGGTCTAAGAGTTTCTTGAGAGAAATTGGCTAAAAATCAAAACCTAAATCAGACAAAAACACTGATTGAAGACTATTAGGTTCAAGAAGTGGCTCCTATAAATTGGTACCATGGACAGCCAGGGAGCCAGACTTCCCCCTAGGGTTTTCTTTTACCCCAAAGATGCTTTTATTCAAGAACATAAGCTTGAGAATGTCAGTTTTCCATATCATTACATATTTCACCACATTTAAATTAAAAGAAAATTCTGGTGAGATTTGTTTGTTTTTCAGTTGCTCAGTCTTGTCTGACTCTTTGTGATCCCATGGACTGCAGCACACCAGGTTTCCCTGTCCGTTACCAAGCCCCAGAGCTGAGACTCTGCATTCCTAATCTGGTGAGATTACTTAGAGTGAATAGAAAAGTCATCGTTTTGTCCCTGTCAAGTGACTTGAGTTCAGTTCACATATCCCAGGAACCAATCCGTGATTCCTTCCCTTTCTACAAATTGCCACTTAGCTGTTGGTTTCCATAGAAGGAAGCAATCGAGAGTCAGGAGCCCTTTTCTGTGAAGTGTGCAATACTTTCTCCCTCTCTCCCAAGGGCAACAGCTCACCTGAGCTTTCTCTAGGCTGTCTCCAAAACTAAAATGTGGAGAAGCTTTTCTTCTCAGCTTCCCTCAGGTTGCTCACGGCCTTTGTATGCTGCCTGTGGAATTTACCACACTGTTCACATGGAATTTGTACTAGTTTCCTACCACTCCCATAGCAAAGTACCATAAATGAAGTGGCTTAAAAGTACACCAGTTTATTCTCTCACAGTGTGGGGGCTGGAAGTCTGAAGTCAAGGCACTGTGTTCCTTCTGAAGGCTTCAGGGGAGCATCGTCCCTCCCTGGTCTAGGAGCATCACTTGCACCTCTGTTTCTGTCCTCACATCTCCTTTGTCTGACTCCAACCCTCCTGTCAACATAGTCACAGGCTCTGGGAATGAGGTTGTGGACATCTTTGGGGGGAACATTATTCAGTGTATTACAGTGGTCTATGCACAGCCCATAGGAGAAGGCACTGGCACCCCACTCCAGTACTGTTGCCTGGAGAATCCCATGGACAGAGGAGCCTGGTAGGCTGCAGTCCATGGACTCGCAAAGAGTTGGACACGACTGAGTGACTTCACTTTCCCTTTTCACTTTCATGCATTGGACAAGGAAGTGGCAACCCACTCCAGTGTTCTTGCCTGGAGAATCCCAGGAACGGGGGAGCCTGCTGGGCTGCCGTCTATGGGGTCGCACAGAGTCGGACATGACTGAAGTGACTTAGCAGCAGCAGCAGCAGCATGGTGTAATCAGCCTTCCAGGTGATTCTGATGTACACTACAACGTGAGAAGCACTGCTCTGATTGCAATTAAAAGGATTCATTGATGGATGACAGCAGAGTCATCCCCTGTGTGGCTTTAGTCAACATGGCTGCCTCTCATGTCTCTCCTCACATGCCAGCTGTGTGAGTATGGGCAAGTCACTAGTGTGCCCAGGGCCCTGGTTTCCTCATCTGACTGTGTAATGGGAATGATCTAACAACCCTTACAACGCACAGGATTGCCTGGGGAATCAACAGGACAGTCTGTGGGAAGAGCCTAGAATAGTTCATCAGGACCCTCAGTGAGTCCCCTCACTTGCCTTTGGAACTGTGTGGCTTAATAGGATGCATAAGCATCATGGAACCATAAACACTGGCCCACTGGCTTGCAGGTAACAGTTACACATTGACAAGGATCTTGTTAGATATTGCCTGTAGAAGGCTGAATAATACCCACCCCGTATGTCCATGTCCTAATCCTTGGAAGCTGTGAATGTTACCTTATATGGCAAAAGTGACTTTGCAGAAGCAATTCAATTAAAGGTCTTGAGCTGGGAAATTATCCTGGTAGGCAAGGAGGGCATGTAAACCCACTCCAGTATTCTTGCCTGGAGAATCCCATGGACAGAGGAACCTGATGGGCTATAGTCCATGGGGTCACACAGAGTCGGACATGACTGAAGCAACTTAGCATGCACACATCCTGGTGGGCTCAGTGTAATCACAAGGGTTCTTATAAAAGGGAGTCAAGAAGGTGGGAGAGACTCACTGTCCTGAATCAGGTAACCCGAATGACTGTCAGATTGGTTGCTGGGACCACCAGGGCTTTGCCCGCTGGCTCTGCAGATGCGATGCTCACAGAGCATGGACACACACCATCACCTGGACCCATCCCCCAGGAAAGCAGAAAGAGCTGGGAAGAATGCACCTGCGACAACTGCCACTGCCCGCTAGGCTGAGGGCTGCCCATCTCTGTCTACAGTGTCGGCCTGGTCGGCATAGAGGGAGCGGGGCAGGAGACGGGAAAACCTGCCAAGCAAAGGGTGTCATCAGCCTGAGACCCATGGGAATTGGAGGAGGAAATGGAAACAAGCAAAAAAAAAAAAAAATTGAGGAGGTGGAGGAATAAGAAAAGGAAAATCAGAAAAGGACAGATTGAGAACAGTCAGTGATAATGAGTAAGATGTGGGAGCAGCAAAGCTGACAACTGCCGCGTGGTCCGAGCCAAGGACACGGTGGGTGCGGGGAGCCAGGGGCTTCTGTCAAAGCTCCTGGGCTGTGCACTCGGCCCCCACCTCAGATGCCCCTTTCTCCATGCAAGGACATGCTTCCTCCCTTCCCCCACCATAAGCAGCTGGAAGCTGCTGGATGCCTTGACCTGGAAGAGAGACAAAGCTCTGCAGAAGAAAATTGAAATGAATGCTGGCTTTAGAACTTCACTCTAGAAATAAATCTCTGCTGCTTGGGATAAATAGCTTAAAGAAATGAGACAACCAAGAGAAACACCACTGGATGGTCATTCGGGTTACCTGATGCAGGACAGTGAGTCTCTCCCACCTTCTGGCCTCCCTTTTAGAAGAACACTTGTGATTACACAAAAGGGGAGCAAGGTTGATATATGTGTCAGTACATACACATGTACCCAGCCCTACAGCATCTCCATGGACACGGAGCAGAAGTGGGAGGGTGCCATCCAGCAGGATGGTGTTCTTGGGCCACACAAACACGCCCACACACACACACTAAAATGCACTAATAAACAAAGCCTTCGGAAGACCCCAGGCATGAGGAGTGATGAGGTAGGAGTCACCAGCACCCGGGTCCACCCAGGGCCACTCCGGCTGCTGTGGAAATGTAGACACTGTCTGTGGAGCCACTTAGCCAGAGCAAGCCTGTGTGCTGCACTCCGAGTGCATTAAGTTACTGCCTCTTCACAACCCATCTTCTGGGAGAGGTATCACTCTGCAGAAGAGGAAAGCCACGCAAGGCCAGTCAAGTCATGCCTCTGCAGGCTGCGCAGCTTCTCTGAACTGGATTTGAATCTAAGTCTATTTGACTTCAAACCCACTCTGTTAGCTGAATCCCTGGCTCTCACCTCTCAGCTGTGCGGACTTTGCTGGGGCAGACAAAGCGCCACCCAGCAGTGCCCTTCGCCACTTGCCCTTCTTACTAGGCTGTGACACTTAACTTCTCCAAGGAGTGAGCCAGGTTTCCCTGAGCCAGTGGAGAGGTGAGACAACACAGCAGGCACCGGGAAGAGGTGGAGAGAGGCATCTCCAAGGACTGGCCCAGAGGACAGACCCAGGGGAGGCGAGGAGACCCTGTGCACAGCTGCTGCGAAGAGGAAAAGGAGCCTGGCTTTTTAAGACAGCCAATCTGCTCTCACCACCCACACAAGAATCCTTAAGAGAGTGGAAACCAAACGCAGAAAGAGGATTAATGGTACCTCAACAGCCACACGCCTACATATTTTTTCCTGGCCCTTTGCTGTGGCATAAAGACATACACACTGAAAGGTCGATTAGCAAATTGGCTCCTAAATGGCATTTTCCTTGATAAGTTTAAATCACAAAACCACTGTTTTCAAATGCCAGAGTGGCAGGCAAACACAGGGAACTGTGAGGGGTAATGGGTGTGCTATTCAGTGGTGAAAAATAATGCAGTGTTTCATAATTGCTTCAGAATCAGTCGTTTGACTGTACAAAGAAAAAAATTAACTGAGATAAAATTCCCTTTCGGGGAGGTAATTATGATTATTCTAAAGCCATCATTATTCATTTTACATATTGGAAAATTGCTCCCCAAATATGACCTGTTTGGAGATAAAGAGAGATTTCAATGTAATTCTCTTAAAGGATTTTAATGCTTTATCTCCAATTCAATGGCATTTTAAGAAATCAAAAGAAATGTAACAGTTTTTAGAATTTGAATTAAGGTTTTTGATTGCCTTGTTTTAAAAAAAAGACATTATGTAGGTGGACTAATTCACTAATATTTTAGCCTGGTGTGTGCTGTGCTTTTATTTGTGACTCTCAAAGCTAAAAGGGTATTTTTCAACTCATGACTAGACAAAGAAGGGACAAAGCCTGGAGAGAAGTCTGGTTTGGGGCAGATCTGACTCAGAGTACCTACCTCCTAATTTGTTTCTGCCTTTAACAAGTAGAAAAAATTGAAAAGAAAGAATGAAATATAAAGCAGATACCATTATGGAAGGGGAAACTGAGGGTAAATTGAATGTGGAAAAGAGACAAATGCCAAGCAGCTGTTACTGAAATCCTCTTCCCAACCCTCCAAGGAGTGGATCGTCTTCAGTTTGCAGATTGAGAAACCGAGGGTCAGCTCATAAAGGCCCAAAGTGAGGTTTGATCTCAGGTCTGTCTGCTCTTTATATTCATTCATTCATTCAGCAAACATCAGTGAAGGGCTTAGGGCACAGAGGAGAAGAGGGGAAGAGTCCAGCTAGTCTTTAGAGCATCTCCTATTCCTTTATCATGAGTCTTGATTTCAAGCCTGTCAGTTTGCATCCCGGGTCTCTTCAGGGCTTTGTAGACATGATCAGAGACCCTTTGGTGAAGATGCACCAGGAAACTGGATTGAAGCAGGGGTCTCCATCTTGAATAAAAGAAGTGAGAGAGAGATTGATTTGACCAATCATGACAAAAACAAGAAAAATATAAGCCTGGATAAAGCCAGGCTTTATCTTAAATCATGTGTTTTGAAATACTCTCTGATAAACCTCCTCAGGTTCCCACAAGGGCACATGGGCCAAAAGTATTCCTATCTGTCTCTCAAGCATGAGGAAGCAGGTTCAAAGGAGTGAGGTTACTTGTCCCAAAGAAACTAGCAGGTTGCTTAGTCACCATGTCACATTTCTACCTGGATGTTGATAGTGGTGGGTAGGACAGGAAATTGACAAAGAGTCGTGGTGGGCTCCAGTCAACAAGTTCTAGTTCTCATCATCCATGAGTCTTACAACCATGGCTGAGGCGCCCAAGCAGTCCCAGTCTCAATGACCTCTTCTGCAAAATATTGATAGTGTTGACCCTATCTACCTCTGCGTCATGACTCCATTGGGGAGATACTTGGTGACATGGATGGAGCATCTACAAATGTAGAGTTGCATTTAGTATGATAATGTCTGAGTCCATCCATGTCACTGCAAATGGCATTGTTTTGTTCTTTTTATGGCTGAGTAATATTCCATTGTATATATGTATAACATCTTTATCCATTCCTTTGTCCATGAGTTGATGTACATTTAGGTTGCATCCATGTCTTGGTTATTGTAAATAATGCTGCAGTGAACATTAAGCTGCATGTATCTTTTCAAATTAGCATTTTATCTGGATATAGGCCCAGGAGTGGGATTGCTGGATCATATGGCAGCTCTATTTTTAGCTTGTTAAGGGACCTCCATACTGTTCTTCATAGTGGCTACACCAATTTACGTCCTACCTACAGTGTAGGAGGCTTTCCTTTTCTCCATACCCTCTCCAGCATTTGTTGCTTATAGACGTTTTGATAATGATTATTCCGACTGGTCAGAGAAGGCAGTGGCACCCCACTCCAGTACTCTTGCCTGGAAAATCCCAGGGACAGGGGAGCCTGGTGGGCTGCCATCTATGGGGTCACACAGAGTCGGACATGACTGAAGTGACTTAGCAGCAGCATTCTGACTGGTGTGAGGTGATACGTCATTGTAGTTTTGATTTGCATTTCTCTAATAATGAGTGGTGTTGACCATCTTTTCATGTGCTTTTTGGCCATATGTATGTCTTCTTTGGAGAAAAACATCTAGATCTCCCCATTTTTGGATGGGCTTGTTTGTTTTTTTGATACTGAACTGCATGAGCTGTTTGTGTATTTTGAAGATTAATCTCTTGCCCATCACATCATTTGCAAATATTTTCTCTGATTTCTACAATTAGGATCCCTGATCATTTTTAAAAGAAAGAAATGGTCATAAGGAACCAGCATATATTAAGGCACAACAGCTCCCCCCACCCCCTTTCCCCTGCCACTTCCACCTTCATTGCTTTCCTGGATGAAGCTTCTAGATGAGAGAAGAGGGCCATGTTCCACACCGTCTCTGGATTTCAGGAAGAGCTAAAGCGGAGGGTTAGCCATTCCCAGGAGAGGAGAGAGGGGGAGCCCTGAAACCATGCTGTATGGACTTGGGAAAGGAGCAGATATTGTTGCCCTGAAGTTGCTCCTTGACCTTGATTTCAGTGTGGCACAAGAGCTGGTTCCTTCCCCATGAGGCAGCTTCTGGGCCAAGAAATATGCAGGGGTTGCATAATTGCTACATCTGCTTCTCTTTCTGGGATTTAAATGGGCCTTGATTGCAGTTTGGAACTCACCCTATTAACAGGTGTCTGCCCCAGCTGAACAGCTGAATCAACCTCGAACTTTGTGTGTGCAAAACAGATGATGGCCTTTTTCCACAACAAAACTCATTTCCTTGTGGATAGGAACATTGAGCAATGTGTGCTGGGTGTCAACACAACTGAGGATCACCCTACTGGCTGAAAACAATCACACCCAGAGAATGGTGATCAATGAGTCAAGGTCAACTTGAAGGAAGAAAGAATGTCAGAATCAATATTTTTATCCTCAGGATGGATGAAAATTGAGAAAGACTGTTGGGGTGGCTAATATGTTATATAGAAGAATCAAAACTCAGAACGATACATATAAGATGACCTAATTTTTTTATACAAACAAGAATTTTAAAGATCCTCAGGATCAAAATGATATGAGTTCCAATGGAGAAGATATTCATTTAATAAAGAGTTGAGTATCTGATACATTCTGTGCATGGAGGTTAAGTAGTGATCAAGATAAGCAAGGTTCCTGGCCACCTGGAGCATCCAGTCTACAGGGTGAAACTGACAATAAGAAATGAACATAGTCATGACAAGACAACTCTACAGTAGTAGCACAGGAGACTGAAAAGTTGCATCTAGTGAAGGAGAAAGAAGACCAGAAATGTCTGGCTTCA
This sequence comes from Bos indicus, assembly GCF_029378745.1. Taxonomy (NCBI): domain Eukaryota; kingdom Metazoa; phylum Chordata; class Mammalia; order Artiodactyla; family Bovidae; genus Bos; species Bos indicus. The sequence goes on from NC_091789.1 coordinate 139,552,664, forward strand.
GGAATGCTGAGATAAGAATATGTTTCTAGAAAAATGGAGGCCTCCACTGCAAGAGCCCCATGTGACCACATGGCAAGGATGATGGACACACAAAGCTTATCAGAGCAGGCTTCAGACAGGGAGAAGTGACGAAGCACAGACAGGAGGGATGATGCTCCCATGAGGTTTTGCTAAGAAGGGGAGCAAGGAAGAAACGCCACGGTAGAACACATGTGTGAACCAGTGGGAATGATCCGGGTCAAAGGGAGATACCAATGATGCAGGAGAAATGGAAGACCTGTTGTTGGACTAGAGTCCTGGGAAGGAGATGGGACATGAATTTGAAAACTTGATGTTCAAAAGATGTTCAGAATGAGGTAGCCACAAGTTCAAATTCTCACAGGGTTCCTCAAAAAGTTTTTCATTGGAGTTTGTCGGGGGTTTGGCGGGAGCAATTGTTAGTGGGTGTCGCTGTCATGTCTGGTCGTGGCAAGCAAGGCGGCAAGGCCCGCGCCAAGGCCAAGTCGCGCTCAAGATTTAAAAAAAAAAAAAAAGTTTTTCATTGTTTAATCAGCAGTAAATTAATCAGAGTAAATTAATTTAATTTACTCCCACTGTAGTCATAGCCCAGCAGAGGAGAAAAATATATTCACATCATCTGAAGTAAATGGCCACTGTGGCAGGTCCTAGGAAGGGGAGCTGGATAGACCATGAGACTGTCAGTTGGGGCATTTGACCGGATTGGGAGATTGGAGGGCTTCCTTGAGGAAGTGATACTCAGGGTTTGAGGCGAATGATGAGTGGGCTGTAGCCAAGCAAAGAGGCAGTGGGAACTGCCTGTGCAAAGGCTGTACATATAGTGGGGGAGACCCTGTGAGTGCAGCCAGGCTGGAGCACGGGGAATGGGGCTGCAGAGGCCATGGCAAGGAACTCTTAAAAATAGATTCCTTAGGATACCACCTCACTCCTATAGGACAGTTATAATGTTTTAGAATTAAATTAAAAAATCTTTTTTAATGGAAAATAAATATTGGAAAGGAGGCAGAGAAATGGGAACCCTCAGATGCTGTTGTTGGGAATGCCAAATGATAACAGCCACTGTGGAAGACACAGTCACAGTTCCTCAGAAGTTAAACATAGAATTCCCACATGACCCAGCAATTCCATCGGTATATATACCCAGAATAATTTAAAGCAAGGACTAGAATAGGTTCCTGTACACTGATGTGGATACATAGCCAACAGGTGGAAGCAACTCCAGATGGATGAATGGATAAACAAATTGTGGTCCATCCAGATGATGGATATTTTTGGATATTCCATTCCTGCAATGGACATCCTATCCATCCAATGGAAGATTAATCAGCTATTTAAAAAAGGAATGAAATACTGGTACGTGCTATAGCCTCATGCTTAGTGAGAGAAGCCAAGATACAAAACCCACCTATTGTATGATTCCATTTATAATGAAATGCCCAGAATAGATAGATCCATAGAGACAGAAAGTAGGCAAATGGTTACCTAGGGGAATGAGGAGTGACTGCATAATGAGTACACTTTTCCTTTGGGCTAGAGAAGGTATTTTAGAACTAGAGAATGATGATATTTACAACACGTTGTCAATGTACTAAATGCCACTGAGTTCTCCACTTTAAAACGGTTAATTTGATGTCATGTGTATTTTACCTCAATAAAAACAAATAATTCCAATTACTTAGAACATTTTCCACTCGAGAAGAGAGTTCCAAGCAGCTAGACATTTTCGTCTTACTCAGTGCTCACTCCTCAAAGAGGAACTTTACAAAATTTGAGAATGTCACCCATAAGACAACCAGGATGCTGAGAGATTTTTTCAAACTTTCATAATGAAGAACGGTCAAAGGAGCGGGACTCAGCTTGGAAAGAAAGGCGCCTCCCTCAGGGACAGCTGACGGAGGCTGAGAGGCACACGGGAACTTGGAATGGAAGACACTGTAACAATCACATTTGTTGAGAAGTAATAGTAGTGAGCTTCCTGTCCTGAGATGTAGTCAAATGTACCTGAATGGTTGACAGCCATGGACAGGACATAAGGGATTCCTGAACCTGGAGGTCTAGGTTGATTGCCTTATAAATTTCCCTTTAACTCAGAGATTCTATGACACATTTATAAGAATCAGTCAGGAGGAGAGAGGAACATTCTAGCCCAAAGCAGTATTATGTTTTCCAAGAGGCTACCCCAAACGGTGTTGCCAGGCAAGTGGGAAGTGTGGGATGGTTAAGAGAAATTATTGTCAGCTAATGAAAGTGATGGGCTTGTTAAATAACTTTGAGCTGTGTACATGGTTGCATTTTCAATTTTGTCTGTGAAGGCAAGGACATGCCATCAGATTAGCTATATTCTTTGGTGTTCTCTAATGCTCTACTGTGAACTCAGCAGGGCATTCATATATGAGGGGATTCATATATGAGGGGAACACAGCTACAGTGCAAAGGCAGAGTGTCCCATGAAAGACCGAAGCATCAGGGGTGGACATAACCCAGGTTTATGGATTGAAACACTCAGTACAAACCAAAGGAAAACCACTGGCCCTTCCCTGTGCTTCGTAAAGAGATAGGAGGAAGTGACCTGTGTTTTAAAGGCAGGGTCGGCTTTCAGCCAGCTTTGAAATCCAGGGCCCCTTGGCAGGCTGCTATTTTATGTCTTACCTGCATTCTCCTAGCTTTTAGCTGCAATTCCATATGAGGCATATGGCAGGAATAGCCACTTCCCCTGATCTCTAAGTCACAGACTACCTGGAGACTGATTCTGAAAGAAGTCCCTACAATGAACCGTTGCTGGGGTCTTGCGCTTGTTCCTTGTAGCCCAGACCAGAAATCTGATAATCCGAGCACATTTTCTATGGATGGTAACAAGGTGGAGGGGACAGATTTGCCATATACTCAGTGTGCGCCTATGACACATGATGTAATATGTCTTAAGACCCCATTTCTTCACCAAAGGAAACGTTGAGGAAAGGTCAGGAGGCCATAGAGAACCAGGAGAGTGTGAGAGGGCATCTCAGGCCCTCAGGAAGAGGGCCTCAGGGGAGGACCAAGGGTGTAGAGAGCTGGGACCCCCTCCCTCTGTCACCTGCAGGAGACCAGAAGACCCACTCAAAGAGTCACGGAGGCTCTGTTTTGTCCTACCCAGAGGGTGATTAGCCCCTTAAACATCTAGTAGGCAAAAATCACATCTTTTCTTCCATCCCCAAGTTGAACCTGGGAAGATGGAGGAGGGGGAGGCAAAGTGGAACATCTTGATGGTGCTTTAATCTTTATCTCAGCCTCTCCAAGACCCGGCAGCTCTTCCTTGTGAGTCTTCCTTGAGGGCTGCAAAAGGTCCCCCAGCCCCACCTCTGTTGCCCCCAGGGTTGGCCCTGAGGGCCCCTGCCTTTAGGGTGCTATGCTTTTCGTTCCCCTCTGACTTGCCATCTGCCCTTCTTCCTTTCAGCCTGCCGACTCTCAGCACAGCTGATCACATGTAGGCACTGAGAAGACCATTTAGAGTCACACTCAAGGTTCTGAGTGATCTTTAGTCTTTGGGAGCATTTGTAGTCTTAAGGGATGTGCATTCAAGTTCATTTTTTTTTCCTAATTAAATGATGAACTGTCCAACTATATAGGAAAATTATTTTTTGTTAATTTCCTGTTGCTTCTTGCTACATTGGGTTACATTCTATATTTTCTGACCTCCATCCCTCACCAAATAGTAAATAAACATCCAAATAAAACAGTGTGATAGGAGAATGGAAATCAATCATATCCCGCTACCCTCTGGTACAGCTGCTGCTGCTGGGAAGTCGCTTCAGTCGTGTCTGACTCTGTGCAACCCCATAGACAGAAGCCCATCAGGCTCTCCCGTCCCTGGGATTCTCCAGGCAAGAACACTGGAGTGGGTTGCCATTTCCTTCTCCAATGCATGAAAGTGAAAAGTGAAAGTGAAGTCACTCAGTCGTGTCCGACTCTTAGCGACCCCATGGACTGCAGCCCACCAGGCTCCTCCGTCCATGGGATTTTCCAGGCAAGAGTACTGGAGTGGGGTGCCATTGCCTTCTCCGCCTCTGGTACAGATGTAGAGCCAAATGAGGGCTCCCTTACCTGCCTAAAAAAATAAGGAAGACATTGGGACCAACACTTCCATCCCTTTTGGCACCACAAAATCTTGGAATGCCTTCTTCCTAAAGCTGCCTTCTGGGACCCCTCAGCCTCTCCAGGGGAAATGGGAGAGATAGCAAAGATAACATCAACAACAACGTCAAATAGCTACCATTTATTGAGCCTCCAGTGCTAAGTGTCTTACTAACATTCCCTCCTGTAATCCCTACAACAACTGTATGAGGTAGGGACCATGATAATACCCATTTTATCAATATACATGGGGTATGTCTGGAAGTAAGTTCTCAGGAGCCCAGAAGGTGCAGAACTAAACACCCACTGGAAACAGGTGCTTTACTTGAATATATACCTATATATCTGTCTATAAGTAATATATAATATACACGTGGTAACAGTTAAATTGAATAGTAGGGCTTGATGAAAAACAGTATTGCATGGCCTTGCTCCAAGTTGTTGTTCAGTTGCTCAGTTATGTCCGGCTCTTTGCGACCCCACGGACTGCAGCACCAGCCTGCCCTGTCCTTCACTGTTTCCCAGAGTTTGTTGAGTCGATGATGCCATCCAACCTCTGTTACCTTGCTTTCATCACCTCTCATCCTCTTGCTCCAAGAGATAATCTCTTATTAACTCTTTCTTGCTCGAGTTGCTAGAGGGATGCTTCCACAATCTAGACACAGGGAGGTGAGACAGTTTGGATATTGGTGTGGGCACTTGGGGCTGTCACCATGAGGGGGAGGGGGCACTATTGGCATTGAGTGGGTCCAGGATGGGTCTCGGACAATGTCCCCATTTCTTGATTGATTTGCTAATGTCCTCTGGACATTTATGTAGATTAAAAATCTGCTTCTAATTACCAGTAACTAAGAAATAAGTACATCTGACATATAAACACAAGATATTTGGGGGTGGTTTTCAGAAACAGATGTTTTTCAGGACTGCAATTGCCATGTCAGTGGAGGGAAAAACGTGCTTTGTCTCTTTTAAAACCTTACCAAGTTGTTCACCGTTTTGGAACATCAGGGCACTGATGGCAGGATCGCCCTTGGTATTTGAATGACCAACACACTACATCTCAGTAGGGTTAGCGTCTTAGCTGTCCCAGTCATGGCGATTCTGCAGCTCAGTTGCCCATCAGATGACTTCACTCCATCTTCCAGTGCCTGAATATTTACACATTGAGAAAATACAATTCATTTTAAATTACTTCTTTATACTGCATTTGAGGTGTTATATTGATATTTTTTTTCATTTGGATTTCATTCGTGGAGTGCCAAAGGGACAGTATACATGTTTGTTTATAAGTGATGTCAGATCTGATGGGCTTGGAAACAAGTGGCTCTGATCTTAATAATATGCTTAATTCTCTCTTTCTTGATTTATCAACTTTTGACAATATCTGCTGATTCCTTGACATGAATGATGAGGCTCTACGTCATCCCCCCTCACAAAGCTCTATTTGTTTTTTCATCAGAGTTTGACTGTATCTTCTGATTCCTGCTTGAGCAGCTGAGGACATCAGTAGTGCTGCCTTTTCATTCATATTCTCCCATGTCCCCCTGTGTATCAGCTATGTTTTCATTGGCAGAGTCAAACATTGTCAAAGTTTACTAATATTTTCATTTAGTTCTGCAAACAGAACTCAGTCTTTTTTCTTTTTTTTGCTTTGTCATAAGGTGACTATAAAAATCGAAAACCAATTCATGGGCTTCCCGTTAGTTTGAGAAATCAGTCAACATGCAGGATCTCAGTTCCCCCACCAGGGATTGAACCTGCAGTGGAAGCATGGAGTCCTAACCACTGGACTGCCAGGGAAGTCCCAAAAAAGCAGTCATCTTTCTGAGTGACAGGATAAAAGGTTATACAGGCTAGAAATTATGCCTGATGTGCTGAGAAAGTAACTAGAGAAGCAAGAAGCTGAGAGGAGATTTTAAGAGTCAAACATAAAGCAGGATTCTGCATATTAAGACTTTTGCTGGAGAGATAAGCCTCATGAGTAATTATGGAGCAGTAAGCAATGATATGCACACATGTGGTTAAATGCCCCCAAAAGATCAGGGCAGACAAAATGTGTCCTTATAGTTTATAATTAGTTGTACTCCTAGATGAGGCAATGAAGGTCAGTAAGATCTCAAATTGTATAAAATCCATTGGAAATAAGATTTCATTAATGGTCTAAAATTAAATTATTAGGAGAGTATCTCTACTGTGGAATAAGGTAAAACTATATACTCCCCCCCCATTATGAAAGTAATCTTGCTCTTTGTAGAAATCTGGGAAAACACAAAAGGGTATTAAAAAAACAACTAAAAACTCTATTAATCCTTAGAGATAAACCCTGTCAATATTTTGGTATACATTAATATATTGATATATTAGTAAGGGTAGGGCCACTGCTAAAACTAATAAGCCCCTGAACACAGTGTTCAGCAGTTTCTTTCTGGTTCACATCAAAGTCAGTTCCAGGCTGTCAGTGTGTTGGGTAGGAGTGAGCCTCTGCTCCACAGAGTCATTCAGTCACCCAGGCTGGCAGGGGCAATTCCATCTTCAACATGTGGTTTCATAAGGCATGCTGGGTGTCAATGTCACATTCCAGCTGAGAGGAGGGGAAAGCGCCGAGAAGCACATGATGTGCTGGAGAATCTGTCCGGGACGCCTGGAAGTGGTGGACGTCACTTCTGACCTCATTGGCTAGAACTCAACATGTAGTCCCACCTAACTGCTAAGAAGTCTGGGAAATGTGGTTCAGCTGTGTGGCCAGGTAGCTGAGAGATGTTTGGTGAATACCAGTCTCTACCATAGTGTATTTTCTCTCAGCCTTTCCCAGTACATATATATGTGTATGACTAGGGTTATATTGTACATTTAGCTTTTTATTCTGCTTTAAAAATAACAACAACAACAAAAAAATATCTGAGCACTTTCCCACCTAATTCTTTGCAAACATGGCTGTGTGTTATCTAGTCATATAGAGCAGGGTTTCTCAACCTCAGCACTAATTTTTTGGAAATCTGTATTGGATTACAGTTGATTTACAGTGTTGTGTTAGTTTCAGGTATATAGCACAGTGATTCAGTTATACACACATCCACTCTTTTTTAGATTCTTTTCCCATATAGGTCATTACAGATTATTGAGTAGCATTCCCTGTGCTGTACAGTAGGTTCTTATTAGTTATCTATTTTATACACAGTATTGTGTATATGTCTCTATTTTTTGACATTTGGGGCTGGATCTTTCTTTCATGTGGTAAGGCCTGTCCTGAGCACTGTAGGATGTTAGCAGCCTCCCTGGCCTCCATCGACTAGATGCCAGTAGCACCCTCTCCCCAGCTGTGACAACTAAAACTGTCTGCACATGTTGCCAGATGTCTCTTGGGGGACAAAGTCATCCACAGCTGAGAACCACGGGGCTAGATCAACAGTAATTTATGCAACCACACCCCTTTTATCAAACAGTTGTTGCTTCCTTTATTGTTTTTATTGTTTGACATGCTATTACATCTTGCTCTGTGCTAAATATCTTTTTACATTAATTTTGACTGAAACAGTCATGAGTTACTTAGGAGAGAGAGTCCCAGAAGCAGATTATTAGGCCAGAGGCTATGAATAGTTTTAAGTCTCTCGATACATCCTGCCAAATATCTTTCCAGAAAGGATCTACCAGTTTACTCTTCCACTGGCAACACAGTCTTGCTTTATTTTTAAAGGTTTTAGTTATATGAGAAAAATGGTTTATTATTTTAAAAGAGCATTTCTTAGACTAATAGTCAAATGTGCATATTAGCTATCTTGTACACCCTGTCAGTAGCCTTGCTAATTTCCCAACTGCTGTTTTGTTTTTCTTAAGGGTTTTAGGGACAATTGCTTGTTGAAATCAGTCCATGACATTTCCAGAGTGAGTAAAAGTTTCTATTAAAATGTGGCTTTCCTTTGACATTGTGTACACAATGGCTATAACTTGGTTTTTAATCACAGCATCCCATTGTGACTGGCTCCAATATTTGGACAGCTGTTATTTCTTTTCTTTGGTTAAAAAAAAAATCCAAGACTTCTAGGGAATGACAGAAAGTGAACCAAAGGGTTTACTTTTCATCTCAGTGCATACAGCCTTAGAGTTCTTGCTTCCAGAGTGGCTGAATGAGGTCATATCTTGCCAAAATACTATTTCAGACTGTGTGCCCAAGTCCCATTCTGTTGTGTTCCTTGTCTCCTAGGAGCCTCCCAAGATGTAGGAATCAACCAAATCAAATGCTCTTCCCTAAATCAGGACTTAAACCAACTGCTTGTTGCCCTTATCCCTTTGCAGGGGATCCCGCTTATTGTCAACTGCAGCTGGATTCCTGCATGCACGTGCTTTCAGCACTGGTTGAAATGGATTACTTTCCTGTAACAGGACACAAAGTTAAACCTATGAGCTCCCTGCCATTTTATTACTGCATGAAGATTGGTTAGGCATGACTGTTCCCATGGGACTGTGAAAATGAGCCAGTGATTTGCCTAGCACAAATCTCTGTCCTTTTGGGCAAAATATTATTAGGCTTTCTAGAGCTTTGCCTTGATAAAATCTTTCCTAATCCAATAAATTCAATAGATGAAATGTTTGTTTCCTCCACTCTTTCTCAGTCCTAAAGCCTCTTTCTTCAGGCTTAAATGTCCCTTAAGTGGACTATCTACTGTTACTGTTTATGTAACCCTCTGTTCAAGTAACACGATGTATTTTCAAAACAATGAAGAAACACAACATAAACTATCGGGGGCAATGTTAGGCTCAGAAATGTCTCACAAAGCATTAGCCAGGGGGAAACTGCAGGGATCTCAGAGCGTTGCTAATACCTTTGCAGACAGGAGAGTTCTTCTCTTAAGGAGACAGAAGGAATTTAAGATCTGGACACTGTTAAACCATTAATTCCCTTACAAGCTCAAGCAGGAGGACTGAGCACTGGGAGAGGCCGTGTCTGGGGAGGGTGGGCAAAGCCTTCTGGAGCCTTCCAGGGTGGGCTTCCAGGGATCGGGTGGCTTATGGAAACCCCCAAATCAGTCACCACTCAGATGGGAGAGTGCCATCTGTGCCCTTCTAAGTCATTTGTTTTCCACAAGTAAGTCAGTGTGGCAACCTTGGCCGCACATTGGAACCAGCTGGGGAGATTTTGAGGCTTGGAGGCCTTGGTCCCACCCGCTGAGGCCCAGAAGAAACTGAGTTTCAAAAGCTCACCAGGTGATTCTAATGTGCAATCTGGGTGGAGACCCACGGAACGAACTAGCTCCCGCCGCCCCCACGTGAGCCAAAGGTTCCAGGACTCTGGGCTGGGGCGAGGCCGCCAAACACCGGGGCGCACCTGGGGGCGGTCCTCGAGTCAGCCTCTGGGGCCTCAGTTTCTTTATCTGCACAATGGGTGACGGCCAGGACTGCCAAGGCCCCCTCCGGCTGGAAGAGTTCTCTTCTGGGACGCAGATCTGCGCCTCCGAGATCCTCTAAGCCCGCTCCCCTCGGTCCCCATCCCCCGCTCTGGCTTTTCCGGTTTCCTCGCCCCTCGGAGCTCGCCCGGGGGGTCCCAGAGGAAGCTGCGCGCTTCGCCGCCACCCCGGCGCGCGCGCTGCCCGGTTGGGGCCCCGGCTGCGGGCGCACAAAGCCCCCGGCGCTGACGTCAGGGCCCCCTCTCGGCGCGGCCGGCCCCCAGTGCAGGCGGAGCCGCGCCGCGCTCCCACCCCGGCCGGGAGTGATCACCAGCCGCCAGCCCCGCAGCCCAACGCCGCCCGCCCGCCCGCGCACGTGCCCGCCGGACCTGCAAACTTGTGCTGCCGGCTGTGTCCGTCCCCCGGGAGCCCGAGCGCCCGCAGCCCGCGCCTCCCGCCCGTCTCCAGCCATGGGTAAGCCGACGCGCTGGCCCCTCGCCCCGGCCACAGCCTCGCGCCCCCGCCCCCGCTCAGGTGGGGCCTCCTGGGGGCACCTCCCCGACCCGGGCCGGTTTTGGGGAGGCTGCAGGTGGGAGGGGCGCGGCGCAGGTGTCCCGAACGCCCAGGTGCGTGTCCCCGCCCCATCCCGGGGGCGTCCCCACTCCGACTGCGGCCCCCCTACCGGGCGTGTGACTCGCCGGAGGGGACGGGCGGGACCCTCCAGAGGGGAGCCGAGGGGGCGGACGGAGCGTCCCGGGCTGCGGGCTCCTGCTGTGATTTTCAGGGGGTAAGAGACAGTTGCTCCTGGTCCTTTCCCCGGGACGCTCTCCAGTCCCCCGATCTCCCGGCTGCGAGTCTGATCCGGTCCCACCCTGCCGGGGTCTTGTTCGCCTTAAGCCCACCTGAAATCAACGCCCAGTTCCCCAAGCCTGGGGTCTTCCGTGAGCTCGTTTGGGAACCGTGAGCCTTGAAACCAAGAAGGTGGAAGGGAAGAGGGACAGGACGGGACAGAGGGCGAGGCTCTTTGTCCCCCGTTTCCACTATCAGAAGGCGAACCTGGGGCGCAGGTGGAGCCTATGTGCCCCGCGGGGTCCGAGGCAGTTGGGGAATCGACTAGTCGGGGTGAAAAAAAGCCGAGCTCTGGAGATTACAAAATCTCCCACCTGGCCCGGGGCGGAGAGCAGGAGGCTGTAAGATTGTGTCTGTCACCTCCTGACACCTCCGAAATCCTGCAACATGTTTTACACGGGGACACCCCCGAAATCCTGCAACATGTTTTATACGGGGACGCTGTGTCTCTAGGAAAACTCGTTAAAGAGTGCGGTGGAAATCAACCTCGTTCCGCTGCACCCCCGAAAAATGTGTCTGGGAAAGGGTTTCCCCTGCCTGCTCTGTTATCCTTCTCTCGTGGCTGATAGGCTCCAGCCGCAAAAGCCACAAAGACTGTCACAAGGAGCCCCTCGGAATCCGCATTCCAATGAGGGAGTCAGTGAATTTAACCATTGCAGCCCCTGGGGAGACCTTGGGCATTCCCTACCGGGCCCCAGCCCCCGCCCCCTACCCCATCCTGCAGTCCCTGTGCTGTTGATGGCGTGGGTGGTAATTTTGTACCGAGCAAACGTTTGGTGAGGGTTTGTAAGGAGGGCACATGATTTTGCGTTTAAAAGGAAGCTCAAAGAATTTTAGAGTTAAACCTTTTTTTTTTTTCTTTTTCATTTTTTGGTTTATTTTATAAATTTACTAGGTGATCAAAATCTGAAAGAAAATAAGGTCCGTGAATCCACCAGGACAATTTCTTGCCAAAAAGTTAGGGGTGAGCTAGGATAAGATCCTTCTACAAAAGGGCAGAATTGCATGACCTGTATCTCATGTTCCTACTTGTTGTTCAGTTGCTCAGTCGTGTCCAACTCTTTGTGACCCCATGGACTGCAGCACACCAGGCTTCCCTATACCAATTCACCATCTGCAAGAGTTGGCTCAAACTCATGTTCACTGAGTGGGTGATGCCATCCACCCATCTCATCCTCTGTCGTCCCCTTCTCCTGTCCTCAATGTTTCCCAGTATCAAAGGTTCCAACTAGTCATGTCCTGTGACTATCAATATTTCAGCAATGCTTGGCTCAAAGACGTTGAAGTTGCACAAAAGTGCCAGCTTGAGGAAGGCATTAACTAATTTTCCTGAAATAAAGTTATTTCTGTTTTTTTTTGTTTGTTTGTTTTTGTTTTTGATCCTAGGCATTCGGATTTGTTCCGGTTAGAAATTGAGCGTCGAATTACCACTTGGGGACCTTCTTGGGAATGGCTTTCACGGTGCCCAGGGCCTAATTGGGGGCGGGCTTTATTTTTAGGTAGGTGTGGAAGTTCCCCAGATTCTCATGAAGCAAAAGCCCAAACCAGAGGCCTGTTCTCAAGGAAGTACTTTGTGTCTTGGACAATTGTTGCTTCTACACTTCAATTGCCAATTTATGTTAATTTGTGCATACCTCACTGGTTCTGGCAGTTTCCTTGGTTTTAGTTTTTAGCTTTTACATTAAAAAAGAAAAAAAAAAGTCCCCCTCAGGCCAGAAAGGAAACATACTGATTTCCTTTGGTAGATTCTTGGTAAATACACCACAAGGCCGTGAACTGGTTTTATTTTTCCAGATGTATTTAATTACTGAACGTACCCCAATGAATGTTTTAATTGAAGTGATTTAATGCTGGGAAAACTCTGACCATTTGTCCATTGGCTGGAACTTTGATTCTTATATAAGTCACTTCCTTAATGTGGTATCAGTTCATTTACTGGTAAACTGGGTGAGGTTTGTGAAAATAAAAGTTCCTCTGGACTCAAATTTTAAGGTATTTAAAATCTTTACGTTGACAAAGAAAATAATGAGCAATGTGTGTACAGCTTTATCTTTCAGTGCATCTTAAAAGAAAGCATGCTTTTCAAAAATTGTTGAGCCAGTTGACTTTTTTAATGGCTTTGTTGATAGAATTCACATACCATGTAATGCACACATTTAAGTGCACAAAATCAGTGAGTTTTAGTATATTCAAAGTTGTACAACCACCACCACTAGCTAACATTGTCATCACCCCAAAAAGAAACCCTGTACTCATTAGAAGTACCTCCTCAGACTCCTAGCAAACACTGATTTACTTTCTGTCTCTATAGATTTGCCTGTTCTGGACATTTCATGTAAATGCATTGAGCCAATTGATGTTTGACGTGTGTTTGACTCTTCAGTACCTTGGATTCTTTTGCACAATGGGAAGATGTCATGATGTACTGTTTGTATGTAGTACACCACCTAAATGAGGCAGTTGAAAGTATTTCACTGGCTGAAGAGTTCCACATTTGGCCATTGTGCATGTGTATGCTCACTCTCTCTCTTTTCCTCTCATCTCACTCTCTCATTCAGTGTAACTCTGGTTTTCTCTGATAGCAACTCAGGTTGCCTAATAGAGTTTTGAACCTGTTACTTTATAGACCCTAAGACATGGCAACTAAATGGACTCCCTGCAATAATCTCTTATGAGGCTTTTGTGGACTATCCACCCAGAGTGAATATGGATCATGTATCCAGAGAGAGGGCCTCCCAGGTGGCGCTAGTGATAAAGAATCTGTCTGCAATGCAGTAGACGCGGGTTCGATCCCTGTGTCGGGAAGATCCCCGGGAGGAGAAAATGGCAACTCACTCCAGTATTCTTGCCTGGAGAATCCCATGGACTGAGGAGACTGGTGGGTTACAGTCCATGGGGTTGCAAAGAGTCAGACACAACTGACGTGACTTAGCATGCACACATCTGAGAAGTGCCACTTTTGTTTCATTAGTTGCTTGTAATTTTAAATGAAAATTATATGTGAAATGATCAGATATAGCAAAACAACGAAGTAGTTGTTTAGATCTGTTTTTGTGATAAGGAAGTTTTTATGAGGATTATGAATTTAAACACAGTCAATCATTTCACTAAACAGCATTAAAAACATGGGTTGAGAGCTGTTCTTTAATGTGCAGGCAAGTCATCTGGTGATCTTGTTCAAAATGCTGATTATGATTCTCTGGGTCTGGGTGGGGTCTGAGTTTCTGTGTTTCTAGCAAGCTCTTGGTGGTACTGGAGCTGGTAGTCCCCAAGGCAAGCAAATAGAGAAAGCAGAGCAAGTCTGAGGCTGGGATGCCTGCCTCAGGAATTCCACGAACTTGCCATGTGAGCTTGGGTAAATCATTTTCATTTCTTAAGTTCAGTTTACTATACAGTAAAAGGATTTGATAAAATCATTTCTTCGGGCCCTTACAGATCTAAAAGGATGTACTTTCTTGTTTTTCTGTTTTTAAAACTTCTTGTTTTATGTTGGAATATAGCCAGTTAGGGCTTCCCTGGTGGCTCAGAGGTTAAAGCATCTGCCTGCAATGCGGGAGACCTGGGTTCGATCCCTGGGTCGGGAAGATCCCCTGAAGAAGGAAATGGCAACCCACTCCAGTATTCTTGCCTGGGAAATCCCATGGATGGAGGAGCCTGGTGGCCTACAGTCCACGGGGTCTCAAAGAGTCAGACACGCCTGAGCGACTTCACTTTCACTTTCATAGCTAATTAACAGTATTGTGATAGTTTCAGGTGGCCAGCAAAGGGACTCAGGTATACATATACATGTATCCATTCTCCCCAAAACTGCCCTCTCAAAGGATGTAAGTTAGAAAAAAGAAATAAGAGGGTCACGTTAGGCTTGACAAACGTGACAGAACAGCTTCCTAATTGTTTAAACACCACATGCTTCCTTGAAGCCGGCATCACAGGCATCATTGGTCGTTGCATTGAATGCCAGGATCTTGATGTGCCCGCCAACAGGACACCCAGCCATCCCCGAAAGACACTAGCGGAGGAAGCCGTAGTGTTCACCCACTTGAGGGCCTCCAGCTTTAGCTTCTCCTGCCCTCTTATCTTTAGAGCTGGCCTCATCAGAGAGCCTTTCTTGATTCTACATGCAGGGCCCAGGCCACCTTCAGAGGCCAGAGTCAGAAGGAAGCATGCATGCCGAGGACCCACACATATAACGTTTGCTTCTGGCAGTTTGCTCAGGAATTCAGATACAGGTGGAGACGAAGAATGCTACCCTGAAGATCAGCTGGGCAGGAAATAGTCCCAGGATGGTTCGCTTCCCTCTGTCTGAGTCTAAAGACCTAGGAACAGCCCACCCTCGGGTCTGGGAGAGAGTACCCTTCAAGTCTTGGGGAAATTTTGCATAAAGCTCTAGTCCAATAGCACAGAGTGTGGTTTGTGACAAACAGGAAGTAATTAATTATTGAGTATCTTTTTGCTCTAGCAAAACCTCTAGCCCAAACCACTTGATCCTTCCAAGGGGTTCTTAGAGGACATCCTTATTGGCTGCATCCGGGGTCAAGTAGTTGATGGTTTATTGAAAATGCCAAAGGGGTGAATCACTGTCAGTAACCATCTTACACATTTTGTTTAACTTTAAATATGAATTCACCAGTATTTTGTTGCAAAGTCAAGGTCTTTGAGTGTGAACCCTGATTGAAATTCTTGAAGACTTCCGTGTAATACACAGCCAGAATTCAATGGCTTTTGATTTCCAGTTTGATCCTTTTAAAGTAGAGTGAGAACCAACCTGTGTGCAGATTCCTTGTAGATCAACAATCCCACTCCTCTTAAACCTTTAAAATTTTCTCGCCCCTACTTACTCTGGCAACTGTTTTTCGAAGTGACTCATCTCTTAAGGCTTTTCAAAGCCAATCAACTTGGTTTTCAAAGAAATAAAAAACTATTTTTGGAGCTCATTTTATTAGCTTGTGTAACACCTAATTAAATGTCATAATTCTAGTAACAAGTACAGCTGGCATAAACAGACTTGAGAATATGATAGACTTCTGAGGTACACAATTCAACTGGTGGGAGAAGCAGTATATACATAGATGTCTTGGAGAGTAGCCTAGAAACCAAGTTCTGTGGGCAATGCCCAGTATTATTTACAAAAAGAATAGAGAATATTGGGTAATTGGGTGGATCCACTAGGTGAACATTGGTAAGAGGACTCCTACTATATCTTTAAGCCAATATTATCCATTTAACATTTTAACATGATTTTTCTGGTTCCCATTAGCTGGGTTGTTAGTGTTTATGTCTTTTCTGTTCAAATGTCAAATTTTTCAAGAACAAAGATTGCTTTACTCATTGTTTTATCCCAATGTTCACTCAAATAATTGACATAGGTACTCCACAAGTATTTGTTAAAAGGATAAGGGTTTTATCATATAAAATCGATTTTATTAAGGCCTGTCTGCATTATAAAAGTATAGATTTCAAGGCATATAAAATTATATATGACAAACTGTGATAAACTAGAACAAATTAACTAGTGCAAATGACATTAATTATTATTCTTTAATAACATTAATACATTGAGCACAGATTAGCCCAGAATAACAGAATTTCAGGGCTTGAAGTCACTTTCGAAGTAAATTGATTGCTACAGGCATATACAGACACAAAAACAATTTAAAGAACAGTGTGAATTTTATTTCATTACTTTTTTTTTTGCCTTTAGCCTTTTCTTTTGATGTTATAAAATATTTTCCTCTCTGGTGAAAAGTACTTCCTTCTTGTCAGATTTTTGAAGTGCACAAAATTTTTGGAGTGAAACAGTTTGTTTCAGTGTAATTCATTATTGCCCTGAGGATTAAAAGGTAACAATGGTCTTGAGCTTCCACTCTCCACTTGTGTAACTGGGTTAAATGAACACCTATTGCCGTGCCATGCAACAGGTATGTGCCCCTTTCTAAGTGTTTGAGTTCCGGTTACGTGGCCATCACCGTGAAGGCTTTCAGGGAATATTAAGACAGCTGCTCACTCAACAAGCATTCACAGAGTCCTGTTCAGATGAGCCAGGTACTGTGCTAAATCTTGAAGCAAAAATAAACAAGACCCAGTGCTGTCCTCAGATCACCACTGTTATTTCAGAGATGCAGATAAATAGTTATAATAGAAGTACAAGGTCCTGTTGAATAATTTCTTCTGTCTCGGAGAAAAAAGGGTGGAGTGCTATTTCTTAGGGGGATTTCCTGGGGAGGTGGTCTTCCTCGATCTGAGTCTTGAAGGATGAGCAGGATGACAGGAATCAGTGGTGGCGGGGGGCGGGGACATCTTGTACATAAAGTGTGTACATAAAGTAACCTGCTTTAAGTGATCACACATGGACACACATAGCTGAATCTTGCAAGAATATTTTTGGTCTTGTCTGTTGCCTCCTCCCTTTTGAAAGATAAAGCGGAGAAGGAAGGAAGTGTGAGCCTTTTGGGGGAAGGAAAGGGTCTCTTTGGTGTGACTCCAGAGGGGTTAGGCATCAAAATGAAACCCAGTTCTTGTCTATTTATGCATTTGATTATTTTGAAAGTGTCATTATTTCTTCCTTAAATATTTGAAAGAATTCACCAGTGAAGCTATTTGGGTCTTGAGTTCTCCTTGTGGAAATGTTTTAAATTATGAATTATGTTTCTTTAACAGAGAGTACTATTCAGACTTCCTGTTTCTCTTTGTTTCAGGTTTGATAAGCTGTGTTTTTCAAGGACTTTTTCATCTTATCTAAATTATTAACATTATTGACTTAAATTCGTTCATAATATTTTTGTATTATATATCTAATCCTGTTGTCTATAAGATCTGTAGTGATGTTCCCACATTCATTCCTAGTAATGTAGGTAATTTAAGTATCTGTTTATTTTTCTTGATCAATCTTGGGCATTTATTTTAAAATTTATTTTAGTAGGTTGATGCTTACATCTGATAACTACATCTGATAGATGAGCTGATCACTTAATTAAAAAGGAGTACATTTTCTAGTAATCAGAAAATAGAATTTTAATGTCTAGAGGTAGAAGTTGCTTCCCTGATGGCTCAGACGGTAAAGAATCTGCCTGCAATGAGGAAGGATCAAACCTGGGTTGGAAAGATCCCTGGGAGGAGGGCATGGCAACCCGCTCCAGTATTCTTGCCTGGAGAATCCCATGGACAGAGGAGCCTGGTGGTCTATAGTCTGTTGGATCGAGAAGAGTCAGACACAGCTCAGCAGCTAAGCATAGAAGTTGCTTACTTGGTTAGAAACAGAATCTGCCAAAGGAAAAAGTATTAAACCTGATCTTTTGAAATTTACTCTTAATGGCTCTATAACTCGGGTATTTGAACTTGGTTTGCCAAGATCTGTTGTAAATGATCTTGCATTAGAGTTATTGCTTAGTATCTGCTTGTGTATTCATTTTCTGTAGGACTGTTGAATTCTGCTTTCCTCTTCAGAGCAACTGGAGACAGACACTGAAACAAAAGAAGTCTTTCCTTCCCTTTCAAGTGTACTTTTAGATCAGGGTTTCTCAAGCTCAGCACTTTCTGACATTTGGGGCTGGATGATTCTTTGTTGTGTGGAGACCATTCTGCGCACTGTGGGTTGTTTAGCAGCAACCCTGGCTTCTATATGCCAGTAACATTACCGTACTTGTGACAACCAAAAATGTCTCCAGAAATTGCCAAGTAAGAACTATTGGGAGACAAAATAATCCCATGTTGAGAACCACTGCTTTTGAGTAAGAGGGATTGAAAGCCTTTTGTGTTTCCCAAATATTATAAAATCTGAATAATGGCATGATTGGAGACTTGGTTGAGCACACCTACAGGATCGCAAAATCTCTGGTTAAAACTGTTATCCTTCCAAAAGGGATACTTGACTTTTCTAGCTAAAGAAAGTTTTAAACCTTTTTTCAGCGTCATCAGAGAACCTGGAGATATAGCGGGGAGCCTTGCACACCACGTAATTCAATTTTCGTTTCAAGTAAAATGGTACCTAAACCATCTCAACAGTGAGAGCAAACCTCGAGTGTCTGGCTTTCCTTGGTAAATTGTTCTGATCTTCAGGATGCTGTATCTCTGAAAGAACTGAATCTATATAAAGTTCATTCTGCTTACCAAAGTTGTTTTCATCGTCCTTTGTTCTCTTCATTAAGTAGAGAGACCTCAAGGATCTAGTCCCCTTTCTTAACATCCTTAATTACCTTGATGGCCTTTCCAAATTTAGAATTCATCCCCTTAGCTGTAATCAAATATACCCAGATTAAGCCTTAAAGGCAACCTCCTGAACACTGTTTCATCCTTAGGGTCTGTAGTAATGACTTCATTACATTTTCCCCATGGGTTTGAGAAATGCAGAAGTTGTAAGAGAGGGGACTGATTCTCCCTTCCTGATCACAGAGATCCTTTTTGAACAGCCATTGATCTCCCTGCCCACTCCCCATCCCTCACTTCTTCCCTCCGATGGAGAGCTTAAATTGGTGTTCTCCAAGAGATCTGAGCACACTTGCAAAACAGTTCCAGTGTAAAAAGAGCAGGAACCTTGGAAGTGAAAGTCAGAAGGAGCCTGTAAAATCTGCCATTTTGTTTGTGTATCAGGTCACCCTTTTAGGTTTAGGACTGCAGTGTTTCACGACTCACTGAAAAGATTGTTTAAATGGAGAATTTTCAAATGGCAGCTTCAATTCAGGCATCTGTTCCTTCACACAAGGAGCAAAGAATGGAGATGTAATTAACAAAGGAACTCACACCCTTAGGATGACCTTATTTGATGCAGCCCTCTATTTTGTATTTTCCTTTTAGTTTTCTCCTGTGGCATATTCTGACAATAATCATGATTAAGTAAAGCAGAATTCAGAACATTAAAGAGATGAATTTTTATTCCATGAATTACTGTCATGTTGCAAAGCCACTGTCCTGGATTACCAAAAACTGTTTTGAACTCTATTATATAATGATAGTTTGTCATAGGTATTTTTAGATGTTTTGCGGGAGGCGCAAATATTATACAATCACTTTAAAATTTGATATTGAAGTATAACATACATGTAAAAAGTGGGCAGATATTAAGCATACAGCTCGATAAATTTTTGCAAACTTAACCAGTATGTAGATTAAGAAGCAGAATATTACCAGCTGCTCAGAAATCCCCTGCAAGCTCCCTTTTAGGCAGCCCTGACCAAGGGTAATCATTCCTAATTTCTGCCAACATAGTTTGGCCGGTTTGTGCACTTTATATAAATGGAATTACACAGGATGAACTCTTAGGTCTGGAAGCTTTTGATCAACATGAATAACATTATGTTAAAACTCAGTAATATTTTCTGTCTGGAAGTAGACCTGCTTCTAAATCATTATGGTAAAAAGCATTTATTAAATGCCTTTATGTGTAGAGCTATGCTAAGGGGTGCATCAGCCACTGGTTCCTACCCTCTGTTTTAAGTAGAAAACATTGACATAGCAGGTGTATGAAGGACTTTGAAAATAATTGGTGGGAGATGAGATGGGTAACTGAAAAACATGCATACAGTGGAAGGGATTATAAAGATAAGGTAACCCCACTATCCACCTTGGAAATGGAAAATATGTCAGGAGGATTTGAGAATAAAGAGGAAGTTGTTAATGTTGTGTATTCAGGATACAATCTGTAAGAATGTTTTCTGGCTTCAGGGTATAAGGATGTAACAGATGTTAAGACCTCCTCCCAATTAGTTGCCTGAAGAAGATAGAATTTTAGGAATTGTTTCAATTAACAGTAGTTAGAGAACTGATGGCCAAATGGGTGTTCCAAGCAATGTGCAGGTTTAGAAAAAAGATTGAAGGCCTGGGATGATTTCTGGTTATCTTCCTGAAAATTCTTAGATGTAAAATGGTTTTTGCCAAATTAACTTTTCTTCTTGCAGTGTTGGGACTTAGCCAGTAAGCTGCCTTCGTTCCTTCAATGAGGTATTTTGTCATCTTACTGACTGAAGTGATGGTATAGTTGTTACCAAACCAAACTTGAATCCCTTTGCCTGCATGCAGTAAAGCCAATCTATTGATACCAAGTTGTGGTGAAGGAAAAGTACAGCATTTATTGTTGGCGACAAGCAAGGAATCTGGGTCATTGGTGCTCACAAGACCCAAAGTCCCTGATGGCTTTCAGCAAGGCATTTTTAGAGGCTAGGTGAGAGAGGGGCATCCCACAGTGTGTGATCAGCTTGTGCTCGGTTCTCAGATTAGTTGAAGGTGAGGTAACAGGGCGGTGTCAAAGGAGTTAATATTATTAGGCCTTAGGCTCCAGGAGGAGCCTGTAAGACAGCTTACAATACATACAGTGATATAAGTACTTCAGAGAGGAGCTAAAGCAGAGAATATGGGGAAGGGGTCTGTCCAGGTAATGCCCCTCCGGGTCCTGGGTTTCAGAATCTGCAGAATGAACGCCTTGTCATCACATGGAGCTGCCTTTCAACTGTATAGTGTCACCACTGTCCCCCAAGTCATGGTATCAATTTATACCGTCACCAGGAGCATCAGAACATTCTCGTTTCTCCAAGTCTTCTCCAGCATTTGGTGTTCTCACTGTTTTACATTTTTTTTCAAGAATCTCATAGGTAGGAAGTATTTCATTGTTTTTTTTTTATATTGAATTTCCCTAGAAAGGTTGAAACTTTGGGGTAGGTTATTGGCCATTTGGGTTTTCTCTTTCATTTATATATTTATTTTGTTCTATTGATTTGTAGCAATTCTTTATACATTCTGGATACTAACCCTTAGTTAAATGTATTGTCAATATCATCGTCCTTTTTGTGGCTTATCTTTTAACTTTGAGCACATTTTGTGTTGTGCTGAACATTTTTTATTATAATAAAGCCCTAATTATCAGTCTTTTCCTTTATTCTTCTATGATTTGTGCCTTTTAGCCTTGTTCTAAAATTGTTCCTATCTCCGAGGTCATGCAGATGTTCTTCAATATTCTCTTTTAAAATGTGCTTTTCAAGGACCTATTGAAAAGCACAGGGAACTATAATATACTCAGTATTTTATAATAAACTGAAAGGGAAGAGAATCTGAAAAAGAGTGTACACACACATACACACACACACACAACTGAATCACTGAAACTAACACAACTTTGTAAATCAACTACACTTCAATTTAAAAAACAATTGTTTTTCATAAAAAGTATGGTTTTCAGTTTTCAGTCTTCATTCTATTAGGGTTTTAGTTTTTTGGGTATAGTATGAGGTAGAAATCTATATTTTACATTTCCTATACAGAAACCACTACATTCTTAATATTTCCTCCTTTCCCCACTGATTTTTATATAATCTCATGCATTACATTTCTCTGCTGTACCTGTGCATACATCTCTGGCCTCGGTTTGGTTCTCTTGGTCTATTTTGCCATCCATCTGCTAAGACTACACTGTCGTAATTAGTATATATTTAAAGTAAGCCAGGATATCTCCTAGAAGTGTTGTCCTCTTATTCTTCTTTCAAAGTGTCTGAGATGTACACTTCACTTTTTGCTGTTTTTGCAGTCAGCCGTTGATGTTCCACCAATGTCCCTGCTAGGATTTTGAGTGGGATTACAGTGAGTTTATAGAATAATTTCCACCATAGTCACTGTGTTCACTGTACTGCACCTTCTATTTATATCCATGATGTATGTTTTCACACAGTCAGATCTTCTCTTTCATTCCCC
Source organism: Bos indicus (assembly GCF_029378745.1). Taxonomy (NCBI): domain Eukaryota; kingdom Metazoa; phylum Chordata; class Mammalia; order Artiodactyla; family Bovidae; genus Bos; species Bos indicus. The sequence goes on from NC_091789.1 coordinate 139,574,695, forward strand.
AATAATGTTTTTGCACACCTTTAAAAAACTAGTGAAGGTCCCTTATAGAGTGAGAAAGTAAATCCATTGGAGTCAAAACTAATTCCACAGATGTCATGGTTTCCTTCCACAGACCTGCAACGAATTGCAGCTGAATGTACCAAAAGTTCAGATTAATACACAGGCTGTAGGGAAAGCCGATTTTGAGTTACCACCTACCAGCCTGGTCATAAAAAGTGAAGTGAGGTATTCTTACTTCAACCGACCCTAGATATATTCTAATAAGATAAGAAAATATAATCCTCAGTATGTTAAAAATGTGGATTTCTTTGAAAAGAAAAATATGGCCATATTTGCTGCATCATTACATTCAGGATGCAAACTGTCTGTGGAAAGAGAAAGAAAGGAAGCCAGTCTTCAGTCGGAGTGCACAGCCATGCAACCAAGGTAACCCTGCTGCTACTGCTAAGTTGCTTCAGTTGTGTCCGACTCTGTGCGACCCCATAGATGGCAGTCCACCAGGCTCCCCCATCCCTGGGATTCTCCAGGCAAAGGTAACCCTAGAGCGGTAGAAACCCGCCTCTTGTGTGGGAGTGTTACTTCCATGTTTGGCTGTGTCACTCATAAAAATGACCTTTTCTTGGTTGATTCAACATTACCTGGTTTCCCAAAGCGGTTTAATGGGAAACTTTACCTGGGATGTTTTTATATACTGCTCACCCCACTGAGAGGAGGCCAGCGTCCGACTGGAGTGTGAGCTTGATTTATTCTGGAAAGCGATTTGTTCAGCTGTCAAATGAGATTACGTGTGTGGCTGTTACCCATCACTTCACAGAAATATTCTTAGTCCTCCACGTGGCCTCAGACTTTTATTTATTTATTTGATGGGAACAGAAATCACACATGTAACATCTCCTAGAACACATCTTTGGAAATGCAATTTTTAATAGAGCACGATTACCCCCTTACTGTTGATGATGGTGATGCTGCTGCTGGCTAGAACGGAACTGGACTGCTGGACAATTTCCCGCTGTCCCAGGACACCATCCCCCACCCCCCAACATATGGACTTCCATATATTTAGATTTGAATAACCTGGAAAGGCCTGTCATCAGAATCTGTTCTTAAAATTCACTTTTTTTGTTGTTGTTACATGTCTTTGTCTTGGAGTGGTCGCTCATTGTAGAAACTCATTTAAAATGGAAGTCTAATAGAAAACACACTTGTGCTTACGAAAAGGGAAAAGGGGTGAGGAAAGGATAAATTAGAAGTTTGGGATTAGCAGATACTAATTACTACATATAAAGTAAACAGTGAGTCCTACTTTATGGCACACAGAACTATATTTGGTATCCTGTAAGAAACCATAAGGGAAAAGAATATTATAAAAAAGAATGTGTATATATGTATATAATTGAATCACCTTGATGTACAGCAGAAATTAGCACAATATTGTAAGTCAACTATACCTCAAACAGTTATTTAAGAACTGAAGTCTAAGTTTAGATATGAAAGTTAAGTTCTTTTTACTTCTTATCATCTTATTTTTGCCCTTGGAGATTTGAACAAAAATGGTGGTATTTCTGCTTTGTGATTCAATTTCTGTTTTCCTCAGCCTAACACAACGATGAGTGAGATATCATTTAAAAGAAAAAGAAAACTGACCAAAATAGCTATGTCACAGCATGGATTGTTGACTGGAAACTTCTGCTTGGTTGGAGGCTTAAGAGGTGGGACGAGCCACCTGGGCAGGCTCTTGGCCCCCGTGCTTGTTGGTGATGTTGGCAAAGTTAGGCACTTCTTTCCAGGACTCATGAGAAACGGTGGCCTCACAGTTCTATCAGAAGTGACCATGAGTTCTTTTTTGTTTGAAGGAGAGTTTGTCGAACCACTGATTTTCCACTCGAATTGATTTTTACCCCCCAGGGGACGGTTGGCAATGTCTGGAGACATTTTTGGTTGTTAGCTGGGGTGAGGGGGAAGGTGCTACTGGTATCCAGTAGGTAGAGGGCAGGGCTGCTGCTAAATGTCCTATGAACCCAGAGCCCACCCTTCCCCAAACACAGTCTTATGGTTCTCACCTCAAGAGTGCCAAAGGTGGGAAACACTACTTAGACTAAACTTTGTGTGTGGGTGTTAATTTCTGCTGTACAGCAAAGTGGTTCAGTTATGCAAAATATATACTTCTTGTTTTCTTTTCATTTATGGTTTACCACCCAATATTGAATATAGTTCCCTGCGCTATATAGTAGAACTATTGTTTAGCCATCCTATATATATATGTAATAGCTTGCATCTTCTCATCCCAAACTCCCAGTCCTTCTCTCTCCCACCCGCCTCACCTTCTTGGCAACCACAGTCTGTTTTCTATGTCTGTGATTCTGTTTTGTGGTTAAGTTCATTTGTGCCTTTAGATTCCACATATCTTATGGTATTTGTCTTTCTCTTTCTGACTTACTTCAATCAGTATGATAACCTCTAGTTGCATCCATCTTAGTGTAAATGGCATTATTTCGTTCTCTTTTATGGCTGAGTGAAAGTGAAGTCGCTCAGTTGTGTCTGACTCTTTGCAACCCCATAGACTGTAGCCTACCAGGCTCCTCTGTCCATGGGATGTTCCAGGCAATAGTACTGGAGTGGATTGCCATTTCCTTCTCCAGGGGATCTTCCCAACCCAGGGCTCGAACCCGGGTCTCCCACATTGCAGACAGACGTTTTACCGTCTGAGCCACCAGGGAAGTATATGCCTTTGTGTATATGCACCACATCTTATTTATCCATTGCATCTGTTGGACTTTGAGGTCGTTTCTATGTCTTGACTATTGTGAATAGTGCTGCCGTGAACATGGGGATGCATGCACCTTTTTAAATTGTAGTTTTGTCCAGATATATGCCCAGGAATGGGATTGCTGGATCATGTGGTAGTTCCATTTGTATTTTTTTTTTTTTGAGGAGCCTCCATACTGTTCTCCATAGTGGCTGTACCAGTTTATATTCCCACCAGTAGTGCAGGAGGGTTCCCTTTTCTCCACATGCTCTCTGGCACTTATTATTTGTAGACTTTGTGATGATGGCCATTCTGACTTGTGTGAGGTGATGACCTCATTGTAGTTTTGATTTGCTTTTCTCTAGTAGCTAGTGATGTTGGGCATCTTTGCATGTGGCTTTTGGGCATCTGTATATGTTCTTTGGAGAAATGTCTTTAGGTCTTCTGCCCATTTTTCGATTGAGTTCTCTGTTTTTTTGTTGTTGTTACTGAGTTGTAGACTTAACTTTTGAACACATGAAAGGCAATCTTTGCCAACCTTTAAACCACAGAACCCATGGTAAGGTTTAGAATTTGGCCTGAAATAGAGCAAGGGATTCTAGACACCAGATAAAGGGATCCAGGCGTAGAAGAAGCTGCTGAGTTAATTCAGAAGGTGCCTTTCTGAATGGGAGCCTTCAGGACAAGCCCCTCTCTGCTGCTGGCAAACCTAGTCCTGGTTGCCACTAGTTACTGGTGCCGATCTGAACCTGCTTGTTGAATCCAGTTGCAATCCATTGAACTCTTACCTTGCACAAGACCTTCTTTATGATAAAAAAAGTCAAACTATGATAGTGTGTATGATCTAAAACCGAATCATAATCAGCTTCAGAAAATTCTTTTTGCCTGAGAAATTTCATTTATTATTTCAGCCTCTATCTAGGAAAGTCGCCAATAGTCCTATAACAAAAGAAGAGAGCACAGAATATTGTAGTGAAGCAGTTATTTTTTCATTCACCATTTAGTTTCAAGCAATAGGTTTAACCTTTTTATTTTCTCCTAAGAGCTGCTAATGAATAGTATAGTAGGTGGGTTAAGTATCATATTTTCTCCATTTTTTTCCCAACCTTGGTGAAGATACTAAGTTGAGGCATGTAAAACAGACAATATTTGTCCATTTGGGGGCGTACAATATGGTATTTTCATATAGTTCAGTCTAATCCAGCATAGTTGCCCAGCAAGCTAAAAAGAAGGTAGTAGCCTAAATATTCCTTCCCAAGGGCCTTTCCCAGCCTGAAATTGCCATGAGAAAAAAGAAATGCCCATTCATTTTTTTCTCTGAAGCTTTGCAGATGTAACTGAAACCTCATTCTGATGTGTCTTCAATGGACTCTGACTTTAAACCTGGGGTTTCCCTCATAGATATTTAAAAACCTAAGAATTCTGCCCTTCAACAGCTTTTCTGGCAAAGCAAAGAATCGTCCCCCAGTTTATCTGTTGCTAAACATGGATTTGGGTGTTGTATTCTCTTTAGGTATGTGATACACCTGTCTGGGCAATTGTTAAGCAGGAATTGTAGGAAGCTCTTAAGTTTGGTCTTTTTTTTTTTTTCCACTTGAATTTAGTGAATGCTTCTCAGTGGTTTAATTTTGGTGCAGAAAATTAATGATAGCTGATATTTGTAAGAATGTTTGTCCTCCATATTTTTAGTTGAAATCGATAAAAGTGTGGCCATTTCCAGGTAAGTGTCAAAGTTTTACGTCCGTACAGCTGAGTTATTCCTAAATGTATTTATATCTCTGTGTTCCTGTGAATTTGCAATCTGTGCACCTTTGACATCTTCAGGAGAAAAATCCAACATGATTTCACAGGTTGTTGGAAAGTCTTACTGTCTTGTAATTTTACCCTGCTTAGCATTCCTGAACATTGTTGTTGTTCAGTTGCTAAGTCATGTCTGACTTAGTCATGTGACCCCATGGTCTGTAGCATGCCAGGCTTCCCTGTCCTTCACCATCTTCCGGAGCTTGCTCAAACTCATGTCCATTGAGTGATGCCATCCAACCATCTCATTCTCTGTTGCCCCCTTAGGTGAAATAAATATAAAATTGCTCTTTGAGGATGAAATGAAGACTGGGGAAACCCCTATCTTAGTTTCCTAGCATTAAGAATTTATCCTAATATGAAACAGCAAGTCATCAGAACCCTGTTTGTTTTAGCACTTACCCTGATGCTTGGAAGCAGGTGTTTTATCTTGAAAATGTTATTCAACAAAAACCCTAGAGCCACATATTGGCCCAATCAAAAAACTCTCTCCTTCCAGTTGTGATCCATTGGCAACCATGGATCCACCCCTGCCTCCAGTTCATTTGCCTGATCCTTCTTTGCACTGTCCACCATACTGGTGTACTGTTGTTATTTGAAATCTCTGTGATAAAAGGTCTGGCTTCTCTTGACCCTTCCCCAGTTGAGGAAAGTTTGGGGGGCTTCCCCAAAGAAGTAAATCAAGGGTGTTGAGAAGTTAAGAAAGGACATGACCATGAAGGTGAGATTTGCCCCACTGTAACTCATGTGCCCAGGTAACTGGGAGATGTCTATGCTTCCATCCCCAGGAAGAAGTGTGTTTGTAATGTTACAGAGAAGGGCTACCATTTGGTCATTGTCACAGTCAGCTGCCACTCAGCCTGGGAAGAAAGGACAGGCTCTGAACATCCATGGTAGTTCTTTGCTGTGATGTGGCTTTTTGTTGATCTCATCAGAGGCATCCTGGGAGACTTGGCTTCTTTGACCAGTCAGCTTCCCAGTTTTCACTGTGCACTTTCATCACCCAAATGTGACTGTAAATGCAAGAGCTATGGTGGTGAGTAAGAGGGCCCTTGACCTTGAGGAGGAGCCTGCATTCTGGTGGGAGAGATGTACCTGTGAGCAGAGAAATTATGATAAGATGAAAATAAAACAATAGCAATGTGCTCAAAACAGCATTTTCATCTGATGATGTGTGTGTGTGCTCTGCGGCTAGGGGACAAATCTCTGTTCTTTCGCCAAGTACTAGCTGTTGTAATGACAATATGAACAAATGCCAGAGTTCATTATATCTGAATGTTGTGGCTTTTGCAGGTGGACCTCCAGCCAAAACATACTCAGTTGGGGAGACTCAGACCTTCGCCAAAGGACGTTTTGTGAATGTAGCAAATCCTCGTCGATAGTTTAATTAGGGGTAAAATAGAAATGGTTGGTCAGAAAACTGATCAAAACCACAGATTGTATCACCAAATAAACCACCAGTGATGTCAGTAACTATAATGGCATAATGAGACATCATCATCATATGATGTTTCTTTCTTTAGAAGCCCAGCGACACCATCACAGGAAACTGAACGTTAATTAAGGTGTTGTTTGAATGCCTGGTGAATTTTAATCTCTTATAGAGTTTAGTCTTGAATGCGTCATTTAATTATTTCTATAATTTTATTACCTATGAAAACTTATCTTGAGGTAAAGAAGACAGGGTCTGTGTTATCGTTGCCATGGTGACTTTGTACTTAAAATGGCAGGCTGTGCTTACTTGGTTTAAAAATATCTACTGTGTGATTGCTGTAAAAATCTCCACAAGTAATTTGCTCATGTCCATACTGCCGTTTCATTGGCATTTCAGTGAACGACTTGGTCACAGAAGTTGCTGTGAGAAATGCCAGAGGTTATCACTCTCAAGCACTAAAAATATTTTCAATTTCCACCACTAAAATTTTTGAATATTGCAAAATAGCTTCTATGTGTCCTTTCCATGTTCCTCTGAGTGAAACAATCTTAACTGATTGTGTTGAGGGACCAGAGGGACTCGGGGATGAATTGTACTTGGGCAAGATACGGGGTGTCTACAGTCAGCTGCCATTGTTGAGGCCATGTGCCCACTTTCCGCTCATGGCTCTAAGACACTAGATTGGAATAATCCAGTTGATTGCTGTCTCCCCTCTGCTGTTAGGTCCCATGAGAGCCAATTGGCTGCCTGATTTTATTTATTTTTTGAAGATGGAAACCCCTTAAAACACACACACACAAATAAACAAATACATGTTCTTTGTAAACTAGCTTAAACAGCACAGAAATCTGCATTGTATTGCAGGCGATAGCCTGGAGTGGGTGCCCAGGAACGTCGTGTCTCCTTTGTGGAGTGGGCTTTGTGACAGCTGTTGACCACTCAGAGTCTTTGTACTTGACTGTTTTGCAAATGTTTTGCTTCCAGAACATTTCAAGTCCTGGATAAGTGGGGAGTAACAGTGGATATAGATGCATCCATGCAGAAGTTGCATTCTGTATCCACATGGGGGATATAAACATGTCATTTTTCTTTTTATTGTTTTTTTTTTTTTGTAAATATCCACTTCCAAGCCTTGGAGGCAGTGTGGGAAAGAGTATTGCTTCACTTGTGAGCATCTCCTTCGTCCATTCCTGCCTGTCCCAGAACTCTTTCTTTGGCAGAGTGTGTTTGTCTTTCTGTATCAGCATCTTTTTTTTTTTCTTCCCTCTGATGGCGGCTCAGATCAGTGCCCTTGGTCACTGAGAAAATAAAATGATAGTTCAGAGTCTTGTGAGGCAAGTCTAGAGATGGCTGCCTTGGATGCCTTGCCCCTCTGTATCCACAGCCTCCTCCTACCCTGAGGTTGGGCCACAGCAGTTGAAAACCCCGCTGGGCCATTTCAAGCCCTTTAGGGGATGTGTAAGTGGCAGATGCACTTAATTATTAGGTATATTACAAATGCAGGAGATTAAGCTCTGACAAGGTTTTGGACTCGGGACAGAAGGGCACTTCGTTTTTATGAGTCTACTTAGTTTACAAAGAAATCACAATATAGATGTCTATCAGTCAAGAAATGGAGATACACAGATACACGATACATATAGACCACTCCCTGGTGGCTCAGATAGTAAAGAATCCATCTGCAATGCGGGAGGCCGGGGTTCGATCCCTGGGTTGGGAAGATCCCCTGGAGGAGGGCATGGCAACCCATTCTAGTATGCATGCCTGGAAAATCCCCATGGACAAAGGAACCTGGCAGGCTACGGTCCATGGGGTCACAAAAAGTCGGATACAACTGAGTGACTAAGCACACATGTATAATGAATATATATGTTAAATATAACATACATCTATGTGACAGACATGCATGTGTATATATAACATGCATATCTATTAGATACATGTATCAGTACATGTGTGGTACATGTACATATACGTGTAGATACATGTGTGCTGTGTGTGCTTAGTCACTCGGTCATGTCCGACTCTTTGCAATCCCTGGACTGTATCCCACTGTGCTCCTCTGTCCATGGGGATTCTCAAGGAAAGAATACTGGAGTGGGTGGGTTGCCATGCCCTCCTCCGGGAGATCTTCCCGACCCAGTGATGGAACCTGTGTGCATACATACGTGATACATATACAAAACCTGTACTGACTGTGTGTGGGCAGTGCTCTAAGTGCTTTAGGTGCATCAACCAGTGTAATTCTCTCCATTTCTCAGATGTGACCAATGAGGTCACAGAGCCAGGAAGTGGCAAGGCCAGTTTTGAACCCATGCGACTCTGGCTTTGTCTTCGCATTCCTCACCTCCTCTTGATGGAGGTGGTACAGTCGGTATCATTTAACAGTATGGTTAACTTGGTTTGTCGGGTGTTGGTGCTTATAACCACAGGGAGTTTTGAACTAGTGGTGGATGGTGGAGGTGGAGGGATGTGGGGAATGCTCTGTCTCCTACTTGTTTTCTTGTGCCAGTGCAGGAAAGGGAGACGGAAACCTGAGGCTCATTTGTTTTAACTGTTTCAGCAGTGACACACTTCTGAAGGTGGGTTAGATTTTGGGGAAGTGGTCACAGTTGACTGGGCCAGATCCAGTGAGTAAGGGGAGTGGTCAACTTGAGGACTGCCACTTAGGGACCCAGCAAAGTAATGTAAATTGTTTATCCCCTCTGGAGATCCTTCAGCACCATTAGGGGCCAGGTGACTTGGAAGAACCATTCTTTTTATGTACACTTTTGTAGTTATTATTACTTTTTAATTGTAGTATAGATGATGTACAGTATTAGATAAGTTGCTGCTAAGCTGCTAAGTCACTTCAGTCGTGTCCGACTCTGTGCGACCCCATAGTTGGCAGCCCACCAGGCTCCCCCGTCCCTGGGATTCTCCAGGCAAGAACGCTGGAGTGGGTTGCCATTTCCTTCTCCAATGCATGAAAGTGAAAAGTGAAAGTGAAGTCGCTCAGTCACTCATACAGCAGCCCACCAAGCTCCTCCATCCATGGGATTTTCCAGGCAAGAGTACTGGAGTGGGGTGCCATTGCCTTCTCCGATTAGATGTTACAGATGTATAATATACTGATTCACAATTTTTGGTTATACTCCATTTATAGTTACTATAAAATATTGGCTGTTGCATCCTTATAGCTTATTTTAAACATAATAGGTTGTACCTCTTAATCCCCCTGCACTATATTGCCCGTCCCTGCTTCCCTCTCCCCACTGGTAACCACAAGTTTGTTCTCTACATCTGTGAGTCTGTTTCCTTTTTGTTATAGTCACTAGTTTGTTCTGTTCTTTAGATTCTAAATATAAATGATACGCAGTATTTGTCCTTCTCTGTCTGACTTATTTAGCATGATACCCTCCAAGTCCATCCATGTTGTTGTTGTAAATGGCAAAATTTGACCCTTTTTTATGGCTGAGTAGTATTGCATTTTATATACGTATGTACATACATACACCACATCTTCATGCATTCATCTATTGATGGACACTTAGGTTGCTTCCATATCTTGGCAATTGTAAATGATGCTGGGTGTTTTTTCGATATATATCAAAAAAGTGGAATTGCTGGGTCATATGGTAGTTCTGTTTTTATATTTTTGAGAAACTTTCCGCCACATCCTCACCAAATTTATTTGTGTTCTTTCTGACAGGTGTGAGGTGATACCTCATTGTGATTTTGATTTTGATTCGCATTTCCCTAATACTTAGTGACATTGAACATCTTTGTCTTTTCATATGCCTGTTGGCCCTCTGCATGTCTTCTTTGGAGACATGTCTATTCAGGTCTTCTGTCCATTTTTTAATCAGGTTTGTTTTCTTAATGTTAACTTGTGTGAGCTGTTTATATGTTTTGGAATATTAACCCTGTATTGGTCATGTCAGTTGTAAATGTTTTCTCCCGTTCAGTAAGTTGCCCCTTTATTGGTCAATGATTTCCTTTGCTGTGCAAAAGCCTTTAAATTTCATTGGATCTTATTTGTTTATTTTTGCTTTTATTTCCTTTGTTTCAGGAGACAGAACCAAAAAGATACTGTTACGATTTATGCCAAAGAGTATTCTGCCTATGTTTTCCTCTGGGAGTTTTATGGTTTCTAGTCTAACATTTAGGTCTTTATTTTGAGTTTATTTTTGTCTATACTATTAGAGAATGTTCTCATTTCATTTTTACGTGTAGCTACTCACTTTTCCCAGAACCACTTACTGAAGAGATTGTCTTTGCTCCATTGTATATTCTTTCTTCCTTTGTCATAGATTAATTGACCATAAGTATATGGGTTTATTTCTGGGCTCTGTAATAATTATTTCTTAAGAGAACAAAACACAGATAATTTCATTACTTTGTCATCATGCTAATTAGCTTGGATATATGTTTACAATAATATACTCTCCCCAAAATGTTAATAATAACTGGTTTGCCAAAATTTTCCACCCTTCTGATGTAAAAATGCCAAAATATTATGGTAACTCTCCTCTAAAACAAAAGTCAGAGATCAGGACTCTGTCTTATTCTGTCCTACTCATGACCTGGCTTCCATTTCATGGTTCAAGACAGCTGCTGCAGCTCCTGCCATCACCTTCACATTCCTGCTAATAGGGAAAAGAAAAGGTTAGGCAGGCCCTTCTCTTAAAGGCCATTTTGTGAAAGTTGCACATGTCACTCCTCACATCCCAATGGCCAGAACCTGATGGCATAATCACACCTGCCTGCAAGTGATTCTAGGAAATGCAATCTTTAGCTGGGCAGCTAGCTAAAAGTATTATTACTATGGAAGAGGAGGGCAGAGATATTAGAAAAAAAGGAAGCAGTGTCATTTTAGAAAGAGAAATTGGTGAAAACATAAAAAGTAAACCTTCAGATTTTTAAAAATCTCACATGTTGAAATAATTTGATTTTTCTTTCAGAATAATGAAATGCTTGCAACCCATAATCCATATTAACATAACAAATATAAAACTTGAAAGATCCATGTAGCTGATGCATTACTAAATCTATGATGGAGAAAGGGAAGTTTTTGAAGTAGCTGATAGTGTTAACTTATTTTGAATATAAATTCCCTTGCTTTGCAAAATGTTCCTAAGTGAAGACTGTAAATAAGATGGAACAAGAAGATGGCCGAAGTGTTTATTAACATTTGAACAATAGATTCAGGGACTGGCTCACCTCTTCTTTCCAGTCACGTTTTTTGGCTGGTGTAAATTGAGGAATTTACCTACTTTTCACATGATTTTCAATCATGTACAATTTCAAATGTAATTGAAAGTTACTTTCAATACTGAGGCAGAACCCTACGTCTACATCAGGTGTAGTGGTCTGACAAAAAGGGGAACATCTGGGATGTGATGAAATTGTCTTTCAGCACTGCAAGCTTTTTATTCTAAATATTTAATACTTTTCACCTGAATAAAAAGAAAGTAAGATATACACAGCTGTCCCTTATATCCATGGAACACTGTTCAAGGACGCCCCAGGGATACAAAAAAAAATCTGTAGACTCTCAAGGCCCTTATATAAAAAGGCTAGTATTTGCATACAACCTAAGCAGATCCTCCCATATACTTTCAAATTGTCTCCAGATTACTTATAATAACTAATATAGTGGAAATGCTGTGTAAATAATGGCTCGTGGGCAGCTAATTCAAGTTTTGCTTTTTGAAACTTTCTAGAATCATTTTTTTCTGAGTATTTTCAATCTGAGTGTGGTTGAATCCTCAGATGTGGAAGTGAAGGATGTGGAGAGCCGACTCTACTGAATTTTCCTCAATCCGATATTATAAAATAGATGCAGTGATTTTTTTCCCCCATCCCATATGGAGTTTTCTTCAGGCCAAGGTCTGGAAACAAATTAGATTAAACTGGAAATTTAAGGTTTTCCTCTTCAAGTAACCATATGTGGAGTCATTTTGAAATAGCCAAAACTGGGTCAAGTATAGGAAGTATATGGGTCAAGTATATGATTATCTTAGTGGCGTTTACAACCCGAAGTGAACATTTGTTAACAGTGACCCATCTTTCCACTGGTGAAAGCGGGAATTCTGGTTAAATTCCCTTAGCTAAATACCCCAGCTATTTCTTTCACTGGGTTACTTCTGTGTTTTTTCTTTTGCCTTCAAACTGTGCCCCCACCCCCAAGTTTAGATGGTCATTCTCCTTTTTTACCAAATTTGAAATAATACCGACCTTCTTCCAAATGCGTCCGTCAAAAGATTGCAACAGAAGCATCTTGGTCCCTAGTCTTTTGTTCTCTGCACAAACTTGAAGTAAACGTTCAAGTAGGTTTCTGCAATTGGATTTTAAGTGCTAATAAAGCATTCTGTGTACAAACCGCTTTCTAGAGTGACAACCATTACATCTCTTATTGGTTCAGCACTACTTTGCTCTCTGAACTAGAGAGATTTTTCAGCAGCGGAGCATATAGCAATAGAGAAACTGCAGAAAAAATTGTCCTGTTTGCTTTAATGGAAAGTAGTGCTTTCCGCAGAGAAGGCAGTGGCACCCCTCTCCAGTAGTCTTGCCTGGAAAATCCCATGGACGGAAGAGCCTGGTGGGCTATAGTCCATGTGGTCTCTGAGAGTCGGACACAAATGAGTGACTTCACTTTCACTTTTCACTTTCATGCATTGGAGAAGGAAATGGCAACCCACGCCAGTGTTCTTGCCTGGAGGATCCCAGGGACGGGGGAGCCTAGTGGGTTGCTGTCTATGGGGTTGCACAGAGTTGGACATGACTGAAGCGACTTAGCAGCAGCAGCAGCAGTGCTTTCCAGAATTCAACTTTAGAAGTAAGAAGCCAGGATTTTAGGTTTTTATTCTTGGATTTACTCTCAGTTAAGCCTGTGATTATTTGGTAAGATTGTTCACCTTCATCTTGGCCTCGGTTTTCTAAGCTATGGAAATTAAATGGTGAGAGCATAGAGGAGAAAACACCTTATGTGGTTGGCATCTGGGGAAGGACTTGGGGTAACAGTGTCTTCAAGGCCACAGTTTGTGCCATTATTTCAGGCAGGCCAGGCGATTGGCTCCCAGTCAGTGGAGTTCATATTTGCCTTATCTTGAAACTTTTTCCAGTTCTTTGTAAACAAACAACATCCTCAACATGCAAAGAAATGTACAACGGCATTTCTTCAGGGAATATTTTCCTTGACTCTACTCCATTTCATGAATCACATGTTCCAGTTTATACCTGAGCCTGCTGTGGTGGTTTTGCCAGGCAAATACCCAGTGAGATCATGGAGATCACACTTGTTTAAATCCCTTGGTCTTTTATTTCAATAGAGCTTGCAGTGCACTGGTGAACTGTTAAATGAACGTGGAAACAGAGCCTGGAAGTGCATTTGGTTTGAGAAGTAATTGGAAAAGGTGACAGTGATAGGCCTTTCATGGTCTGTCTAGCTGTGTGTCCAATATGATAGTCACTAGCTATTTCAGTTTGAACTAGCTGAAATTAAATCCACATCAGCCACATTTTAAATGTTCCGCAGTCACATGTGGCTAAAGGTGACCATATTGGATGACACAGATCTAGTAAATTTCCATCATTGTAGAAGATTCCCAGGCACTGCTACTCTTTAGATGGACACCTAGGAAAGAACTTTCTATGGTATAGAAAGGAAGAGGCTTGGAATGGAAGTCCAGCGTTGATTCTGTTCTAATGTGAGCCCTTAAATGCTATGTGATCTTATCTCTGAAACATTGCAGGCCTCAGTGGACAGGTCAGTATTGCAACCACTACCTTCATGTGCTTTGGTATGTTATGATGCTAATGTGAACAGATAGATAATCAGATGTAATAGTGCCATTTTATGGTTTAGAGAGTGGCCTATGGAGTCAAACTGCTGGATTGAAATACCAGTGACCCTTAGGTAGGCTTCTCTGGGCCTTGGTTTTCTAATCTGAGAAATGGGGACAGTGAAGCACCTCCTTTGCATGATTGAGTGGTAAATGGTTTCATAGACATATATGAGACATATATCTGGCCCATATTTAAGCTATCATTACTATTATTACAATGATTACTTATTTCATCTGTTGCAGAGTATAAGGTGCTATCAAAAGGTCCTGTTGCAAATAATATTTTCAGTTTGCTGGCGTTTTCTGATTTTTAAACTCTTTGCACCCTGTCCTGTATCGAGTATAAGTGTGCCACGTTGTAGCTTCTTAATGTTTCTGTTGTCCTGCATAATTTAAGCCCCTTTGGGGAATAAATTACGACTTGGACAGGTTCAAGGTTTGTTCTTTGATATTTCAGCTCTATAATTGGTTCTTTGCAAAAGAAATTAATGAACTTGATGTCAACGCTGAGAAATGCTAGAGCAGATAAACAGCTCCATAGATCGAGGAGTGAAGCAAATCACAAGGGCCAGTATTCTCTTGGGAAAGGTGTTGCCATGGTCCACAGGGAGCCACATCCTTTGTCAGTAGGTGGTAATCCCCAGTCTCCTTGCGGATAAGTGGGAGATGAATGCTCCCAGCCATTCTCACCCCAGCCATGTTCCGGTCACCCAAGGGCTTTCAAAATGCTGGCACCTGGCTGCACCGCCCCCTGCCCCAGAGATTCTGCTGTGATTGTCTGGGGTGCTGCTTGGGCGTAGGGACTTTTTAAAATCCTCTGGTGATTTTAATGTGCCACCAGGGCTGTGAGCCACCAAGCCCTCCTCTCCCTGGTGAGATGGAGGAGCCACAGTCCAGTGCTTGAGACTTTGCCCTCCACTGCAGCAGATGCAGGTGTGACCCCCTAGTCAGGGAGCCAAGATCCTATAGGCCTCATGGCCGGAAAACCAAAACATCAAACAAAAGCAGTGCTGTAACAAATTCTGATACCGTCTTAAAAGAACATGTTTGTTTTAAAAAGTTATGGCTTCAATACAACATCATAAATTGACTGTACTTGAATAAAATCAGTTTGAGAAAAAAGAACAAGTTATTGCTAAGGTAATACTGCCCTGTTAAGTGGGCATGGGATATTTATTCATTTTTCAACATATATTTGTGTGCCAACTCTGTTTGGTCAACAGGAAGTTACCCCAGTTCACGAAGAACCAAAATGTTTTTGTTGTAAATATTTCTGGGGTGGAGATTTCTAAGATAGTTATTTCCATATGTGTGGAGAACCAAATTCAGTCAATTTAAACTTTGCATTTATTTTGAAATCATTTTGGATACAGTTGTAAGAATAGTGCACAGTTCGTGTCTATCCTTCCCTAGGCTTCCCCCAACGTTAAGTATGACTCAGAACCAGGCAATGATCCTTGGTGCAGTACTGTTACATAAATTACAGCTTTTATTTGGGTTTCATCTGTTTCTCCTCTAATGTCATTTTTCTGTTCTGGGATGCAATGGAAGATCCCACACAGCATTTAGTTGTCACATCTCCTTCTTGTCTTCCAATCTGTGACAGTTGAGTCTTTCCTCCTCTGTTCTGCTCTGATGAAGAGTACTGGTCAGGTATTTTGTTGCGTGTCCCTCAACTGGGACCTGTCTGATCTCTCATGATGAGATTGAGGTTATGAGCTTGGGGCAAGAATGCCACCGATCGTCTGACATTGTGCCCATGGCAGGGTATCGCTTCAGGGGATACGCAATGTCAGTAGGTTTCATTCCTAGTGATATTAACCCTGATCACCTGGTTAAGGGGGCATCTGTGGATATTGGTCTATTTTTGTAAGTAGCTTTGATAACGGATGCCACTCCTGTGCCATGCTTCAGTGTAAGAATAAGATGAGAGGAATTATGGCCAAGCATTAAATGGTTTCACACTGCTGTGCTTTGTACGTCTTATGTATAAGTCTTATCGTGTTCTCCTATTAATCTCATTGGTACTCTGAATGATGCCTTCTCACCATTTGCAGAGTTCTTCCCTGAGAGTCGATTGATAAAGCAGATAATCAAGCTGTTATAAGTGTGTGTAAAGTAAAAAATGAACAGGCTATAAATCGAGACTTGGGAGAGTCCTCTGGAAATCAAGTACGTGAACTTTAATAGGCGTTGTCTGAAGCAGTTTTTTTCCTGCTCTGAACAATCAAGTGCAATATTTGGCAGTCCATTCGGAAGTTAGACAAGCCCCAGTCTCCACTCCCATCAAGCCTCCTCTGGCTCGTTGTGAAGAGGAAGTGAAAAGATGTAAAGGGTGTGCTGGGCACCGCGTCTGGACACGGTAAATGGCCAGTGAACGTCAATTGCTTTCTGTGATTTTATCCCACGCAGGGCTCAGGTGGCCTCTTAAGAGCTGACAGAGCACGAAAGGATAAACAGTTAGCTTTATGTCCTAATTAATCTGCAATTGGGTTGTAGAACGAATAGGATACACAGGAGGAGAAAGAGCATACAACCTCTTTTGTGCATTTATCCCCTCAAATTTAAATGCAGTTGGATCATTCTCAAGTTAGTGATCTTGCTTTTTATGACCATTTTCCCAGAACCTTTCTGGGGATGGCTATAAAACACAAAAGAGCATTTTTGTCCATAATTACCACATCACTTCCTAGTAAAGGAATGATATCCTGAGATTAACTTATTAAAATTGTTCTCTGGAATCAGTTTGGGGACTATTCTGACTGTTGACAAGATTTGATGAACTTGGGTGGTGAATTTCTTTCTGAGTAGTTACTCTGTTCTTTGAAGTACTAGCTATTTCTAGTGGATTTGATCCTAAAATGGGAAGGTCTTAACTGTGGTGTTGGAGAAGACTCTTGAGAGTCCCTTGGACTGCAAGGAGATCCAACCAGTCCATCCTAAAGGAGGTTAGTCCTGGGTGTTCATTGGAAGGACTGATGTTGAAGCTGGAACTCCAGTACTTTGGCCACCTGATGCTAAGAGCTGACTCATTGGAAAAGACCCTGATGCTGGGAAAGATTGAAGGCGGGAGGAGAAGGGGACGACAGAGGATGAGATGGTTGGATGGCATCACCGACTCAATGGACATGAGTTTGGGTAAACTCTGGGAGTTGGTGATGGACAGGGAGGCCTGGTGTGCTGCGGTTCATGGGGTTGCAGAGTCAGACACGACTGAGCGACTAAACTGAATGTAGGCCGGGCATTTCTTTAAAAATGCTGAATTTGTTCTATTTCTAGGAAGGTAACATCTAGTTAGACGTAGTGTGGAAAAGATCAGAATTCTGTGTACAGCCACTGAGTTTAAATTTCATCTATGTCTGTGTCTCAATTTCTGCTTTGTAAATAGGTTCACCTGTACCATTTTTCTAGATTTCACATATATGCACTAATATACAGTATTTGTTTTCTCTTTTTGATTTAACTTCACTGTGTATAACAATCTCTAGGCCCATCTACATCTCTGCAGATAGCACAATTGCGTCCCTTTTTGTGGCTGAGTTATCTTCCATTGTATATATGTGCTACGTCTTCTTCATCCATTCCTCAAATGTATGGACACCAAGGGGGAAAAGGTGGGTGGTGGTGGGATGAATTAGATCAGGATTGACGTATGTTACACTGCTGCTGCTGCTGCTAAGTCGCTTCAGTCGTGTCCGACTCTGTGCGACCCCACAGACGGCAGCCCACCAGGCTCCCCCGTCCCTGGGATTCTCCAGGCAAGAACACTGGAGTGGGTTGCCATTTCCTTCTCCAATGCATGAAAGGGAAAAGAGAAAGTGACGCGACTCTTAGCGCCCTAACGAGAACCTACTATATAGCACAGGGAACTCTACTCAGTGCTCTATAGTAATCTAAATGGGAAGGAAGTCCAAAAAAGAGGGAGTATATGTATACATATGTTTGACTCCCTTTGCTGTACAGCAGAAAATAACATGACATTGTTAAACAAATATACTCCAGTAAATTTTTTTTTAAATTTCATTTAGTCATAAGTTGTTAATTTAAACTAAAAATCTCTTCATTGCTTAGCTCTATGAGAAGTGGTTTATTTTGTTTAAGAAGTGACATCAAATTTTTACCAAAAAAAATTTAATTGGAGGATAATTGCTTTACGATATTGTGCTGGTTTCTACGGTACAACAGGAATCAGCCACAGGTATACATATGCCCCCTCCCTCTTGAACCCCACTCCCATCTCCTACCCCATCTCACCCCTCTAGGTTGTCACAGAACACCTGTTTTGAGCTCCCTGTGTCATACAGCAAATTCCCACTGGCTGGCTGTCTTACACATGGTGATGTATGTTTCAATGTACTCATCCCACTTTCTCCTTCCCCCACTGTGTCCACGCATCTGTTCTCTATGTGTCTGTGTCTCCATTGCAGCCCTGCTAATAGGTTCATCAGTACCATTTTTCTAGATTCCATATATGTGTGTTAATATACGATACTTGTTTTTCTTTCTCTGACTTCACTCTGTACAATAGTTTCTAGTTCGTCTACCTCATTAGGACTAACTCAAGTGCGTTGTTTTTTTATAACTGAGTAATATTCCATTGTGTTTATGTACCACAACTTCCTTATCCATTCATCTGTCAGTGGACATCTAGGTTGCTTCCATGACCTGGCTATTGTAAACAGTGCTGTGATGAACATTGGGGTACATGTGTCTCTCTCACTTATGGTGTCCTCAGGGTGTATGGCCAGTAGTGGAATTATCAGTCATATGGTAGTTCTGTTCCTAGATTTTTAAGCAATCTCCACACTGTTCTCCATAGTGGCTGTATCAATTTATATGCCCACCAACAGTGTAAGAGGGTTCCCTTTTCTTCACACCCTCTCCAGCATTTATTGTTTGTAGACTTTTTGATGGTGGCCATTCTGACTGGCGTGAGATGATACCTCATTGTAGTTTTGATTTGCATTTCTCAATAATGAGCAATGTTGAGCATCTTTTCATGTGTTTCTTGGCCATCTGTATGTCATCTTTGGGGAAATGTAGTAGAAGTGGTTTATTTTTAATACATATCAAATCTTCCAAACATGGTGGCCAATAGAATCAAATGAATCTCTTGCCCCCCCACCCCCTCTCCCACGATAGGAACATGGTGTCCTAGAAACAGCCAGACCTATACTAGGTCCCATTTTAGTCCTGAGCCTCCAAAATGGGTCTTTAGAATTAAATTTGGCTATTAGCCCAGATTTACTCAAATTTTTAACAAGCGCTGCTTTGTATTTCAGCATCCCCCCCCAGCCCCCTACTTTGTCACTGGTTAGGGGAGGGGAAGTAGGAGGGGGGCCCATGAACAAGAAACAAAAGCAGCTGCTGGAGAGAAACCCCAGTGAAAGGGGGTGAAGAAAAACAGTTCTGCTACAGCAGCTGCTCCAATTATCAAAAGAGGAAGCCCTTGCTTTACATTTGAGCACTCTCGAGTTTGGAAGGTATTTATCGCTCTTCTTTATTTGAGAAGCAGTGAAATGAAGTCTGTACAGGAAGCCAGTCGATTGGTGCAGAAATGAAATTGGCAAGAGACCAGTGACTCTTGAATCAGCATGGCCCTTGGTTTTAAAATTCTAAGCCATTACTTAATATTCGACCTTGAGATGAATGTGGACGCTTGTGTTGTTCTGTCATATTCCCACTGTTAGACGAATGGAGGACATGGCTGTCATTGGCCCAGTCTTCTCCTATCCAAGATCACATAGAGGTTTTGAAGCTTACAACAGGAGAGGAACAAGTCCACATGGTATATAGCAGTGAGAACTGGGAAGGCAGGTGGTAAGATAGCACCTTGATCCATTTTACAGGGGTGCTCTTCTTATCGCAAAACACATATATGGCCGGTGTGCAGAATTGTAATGACCCAGAGCCACGTGAAAGAGGCAGAGTGGCTAGCCGGCCTAGAAAACTCTTTCTTGGAAATGCTCATTTCCATGTTTTCCAGATGGCTTATGCATATGCAGTACATTTATCATTGCGTTTCTCAGTCCCATGAGCAAGTTCTTGCATTTTGCAAGGGGGCCCACTTCAAAAGGTAGTTTTATTGTCGTATTACTTAAGAAGTAAGGAGCTGGAGCTCCTTGGTCTAAGAAACGGTAAAGGACGAATACAAACTCTGAATAGAACCACAATTGCGTGCAGGACGAGGGGGTCTATGAAGGCCATGGCACGTCCTTGGAGGATCATCAGAGTCTCAAAGGCAGAAGCAGGCCCGGTCGGCAGGAAGTCTGCTCTGGCCTTGCTCTTTCTCAGGCCCAGAGACAGACTTCCTGTGCAGTGAGCTTTGGCTCCCTCGAGGTTCAGAGAGTTCAGGAGGCTCGGAGGATGGGCGCAGCATCAGACGCTCCACTGGCCAAGCTGTTAGCATCTGCTTGGGACCCGCTGCCCCCTCTGTCACTCCCAGCATCAGACCTGAGCCCTGGCTGGCCCCAGACTCGCTGAGTCTGTCTAACACTGGGCTCAGCTGACTCCTTCTGTAAAGAGCCAGGTAGTCAGGCTTGGTCACAGTGACCCACCTGTGCCACTACAGTGGGGGTGGCCTTGTGCCAGTAAAACTGTATTAACATGAACAGGCAGCAGGTCAGCTTCGGCCTTTGTGCCATAACTTGCTGCGCTCCGGTCTAGAGCAAGGGCTTCTCAAGGGCTCTGTGGGCTAGAACTCAGAGGGCACTGGGGTAGGAAAAAAATATGCTCCTGTATTCACTAACCTCCGACAGAAACTGAGCGCCTGCTCTTGTATGAGTGGGGGCAACGCTTTAGCAGGCCTGTGACTTTGCCGTGAATAGACGTCATGGATAGACCTGCACACTGTGTTTTATTGCACTTCGTTTAATTGCACTTCCCAGGTATTGTGGTTGTGACAAAATGAAGGCTTGTGAGAGCCCTGTGTCAAGCAAGTCTGTTGGTGCCATTTTTTTCAACAGCAGTTTTTTTTTTTTTTTTTTTTTTTTATAAATAAGGTATGTACTTTTGGGGGAGGGCATAATGCTATTATTGCACACTTAATAGGCTGGTATGATGTAAAACTTTTATATGCACTGGAAAACCAGAAACTTTGTGTAGTGCTTTCTGGCAGTGTTTGCTTCATCGCTGTGGTCTGGAACAAAATCTGCAGTATCTCCAAGGTTGGCCTGTATCCATTTCTCATTGCAGTTGTTTCAGGAATCTCCAAATATCATTATACTCGTCATGACTTTGATATTGTGTACTGTATCCTCAGCAGCATTAATAAAGAACATACATATTAATACATGTATATATAGTTGCATATTATATGATTACATATAAAGCTTTGACCCTGACATCCGTGTCTGGTTGTGGTCATTTCTATGACCTACTGCCCTGCCCTGGAGAACCCTGGGATGGTTCCACAGTCTCTCGGTGGAGTTGACTATCGATGTAGCCCTTCATAGCCAACAGAGTAGTCTTACTTGAGCCCTCTTCCATCTTGATGGAACCTGAACTTTAGTACCTTCTGTTTGGAACTGGGTCACACAGGCCTCCTGCAGTTCACCCCTTGGTACCACAGCTCAAGCGCTTGGAGGGCACCAGTCACTGTCATTGGGATTGTCCAGGCCATTGGGACAAGAATAGACAGGCTTCTCTGTGATTGGACTGGCCTTTGGTTGTGAGTGTGAGTCATTAGTCCTGACTGGGGTGGGAGACAGAGACCTGACCTCCTCCTCAGTGATTTTCTGCTGGCCTTTGGGCCGCTCCTTCGGTGGGGGCTGTTGTGGCTGAGTAGAAGGTGTTAGCAGAGGCCCAGGTGTCAGCACAGGGACTTCCAATGTCTTATCTCATGATCTCGGCCAAGCTGCCTAACCTCTGTGTGCTTGCGTGACCTTGTTGAAAAAGGAGTAATACCCTCCCCAAGGAGTAGATGAGATGGTGTAGAGAAATCACTTGATGGGCAAGCCATTGTCTGTGATCAAATGAGGGATGATCAAGTGAGATAATCAACACAAATACCCAGTAAATTCAATCCACCTTTATGGAATCACCTTTAATAACAAATTAAGAGAGAGAGAGAACATTCCTGTGTTTGGGCCTGTAGTATTTCCCACTTGTTTCTGAGGGCACCTCTTGCCAGATAGGAATAAAGACCTTAGCAAACAGGATCCTATTTGTATTTCTACTGCCACAGAGATGTTAAAGGAGATTCTGCATCACTGATGGCAGACCAAATATGGAAACCATATTTGGTCTCCTAATTTTCTCTATCCACTAGTAGCCCAAAGATTGTATAGGAATTCTGAATTCAGACCAACAAATGATGAGTCTTGATACTAGAAGTTTACATTTCTCGGGTAACCTTATATTGTCACCTTTCCTCCTACGTGATGGTAAGCAATTCTTTTTTAAAAATAAAACTTAAAATTGGAGGTAATTTAATTAATGTGTAATGAAAAAGATAATCAGCAGGCCAACTTCAGCCTTCAAAGCATCTCTTTCTTTGTTGGGAAAGTTCCCTGGGATCTAAGTTTCAGGACCAGGTTGAGCAGAGAGGAGTTGTTGTTGTTCAGTCACTAATTCATGTCTGACCCCATGGACTATAGCATGCTAGGCTCCTATGTCCTCCACTGTTTCCTGGAGTTTGCTGAAATTCATGTACATTCAGTCGATGATGCCATCCAACCAAATCATCCTCTGTCGCCCCCTTTTCCTCTTGCCCTCACTCTTTTCCAACATCAGGGTCTTTTCCAATGAGTCTGCTCTTCGCATCAGATGGGCAAAGTATTGGGGCTTCAGCTTCAGCATCAGTCCTTCCAATGAATCAGTCCTTCCAAAGGTTTGATTTCCTTTAGGATTTGACTGATTTGATCTCCTTGCAGTTCAAGGGACTCTCAAGAAACTTTTCCAGCACCACAATTTGAAAGCATCCATTCTTCGGTCCTCAGCCTTCTATGGCCCAGCTCTCACATCTGTACCTAACTCTTGGAAAAACCATAGCTTTGACTGTATGGACCTTTGACTCAGTGGTAGAGTTGTTCTTCTGCCAGTGCAGGAGATGCAGGAGACTTGGGTTCGATCCCTGGGTCAGAAAGATCCCCTGGAGGAGGAAACCCAATCCAGTATTCTTGTCTGGAGAATCCCATGGACAGAGAAGCCTGGTGGGCTAAAGTCCATGGGGTCACAAAGAGTCAGATGTAACTGAGCATGCATGCATTAAGAGCAGAGAGTAACAGGAAGGAAAATTCACCGAGTTCACAGCTCCATTCTTGCAGTCTATGTCCATCTTCAGGTTCACATGCGTGTTCTCTGTTGAAGGAGATTTGAACGTGGAGTCCCTAAAACAAACAAGAGAACTCTTGGGATTTGGCAGCATGACCTTGTCTGGCTGGCTGGGCTTTGGGAACAAGGGCTCTTCGTTCCTGGCAGGTCTTGGGGAAGAATGAAACCACATCACATGACTCTGAAGTCCCTTCCAACACTCTGACAGGAGGAATGGATTGAGCAAGAGTAATTTTTGTAGACTCAGGAGATTGAACCTTCTTTTTTAGACGAGGAAGTGGGACATTCCAGACTGTGAGACAAGAGACCAGGGAGACGAAAGCTAATAAAACCCTGAAGGAGGAAATGAAATTCTCTCTGGGTTGGTAGAGGTGACTGCTTTCCCTCACGTCTTCCTGTGTCTGTAAACTGCCTTAGTCTTTCACATGTTTATTTTCTATTTTATCTGCATTTTTATAGCCACCTCAATGACCGTTTTGTGCCAAGGTAGTAAAATAAAGAATGTTTTTGATATGGTGCTCCTTACTTTGTAGAGGGACAAAGTTAAGCTTTCTTCATGATTATCAGTCAATCCGTGTCCAGATTTACATTCAGCTGATATTTTTCAAGCACTGGCCCAGGTAATTTCAACATGTATTATCTCATCTCATCCTCAGAGCAACCTGGGTTGAGAGATTTGGTATCGGGGCTCAGAGAGGTGAAGGGACATTGCAAGGCAGACGGGTTTGCATGTAGACCCCTCTCTGTGAGTCTAGAATCCCCTCCACAGCTGCCTCCCATGTTCATCACGTTGTGTTACTTTTGTGAATTCTTGAACTCTGCAGCAACTCAGGAATGGCGTGAAATACTGTTCCTTGAAAGCATTGTTGTATGGCAACATGGGCTAGACATATCTCAAGACTTAAGACTACAGCTGATGGATCTGATTCTGAATTAAAACATCCATCAGAAAAAGGAGTCTTTCTTTTTTGCAGAACACCCAAGATGAAAAAATGAAGCCATCTGGCTTAATACAGTCAGCTCTGTCCTAGCTCCATTTTGAAATCATACATGTGTTCCGATGGAATTGATACAGTAGGGAATTGCATGAGCTTAATGGGAATTTCACATTTCCTTACGTGCTATTTTCTCCTCAT
Organism: Bos indicus; assembly: GCF_029378745.1. Taxonomy (NCBI): domain Eukaryota; kingdom Metazoa; phylum Chordata; class Mammalia; order Artiodactyla; family Bovidae; genus Bos; species Bos indicus. The sequence goes on from NC_091789.1 coordinate 139,598,914, forward strand.
GAAACATTTGGTGAAAGCAGAGCACTACACCCAACTGAGCTGAGCAGAGTCAGAACACACCAGCTGTCACACCTCCTGCATCTCCGAGCTGACCCACATTAGGAGGTGCATCCCCCCAACCTGGGCTGCAGTGCCCCTCACCCCCCAGTTTGAGGTCTTCCTCTTCACAGTAACTCATAAGCTGTAGTACCTGTCAGCCACCCCAAAGCACCCTTCAGGTCTTCCTTCAAGGGAAAGGAAAATATTGATGGTTATATTTATATATTTCTTAATCGTTTCACTTATATAAAATGTTATCATTTTTATTAGGTTTCTTTTTTATAATGTGTGGCACTGATGAAGTTTTTGAGTATCGTGTCCTGAACCTCATTTTCCCCCATAACACATATGCTTTTTTATTGTGCATTTTTGTAAAGAAGGATATTTTTAGGATCACCTGTGTGGCATTATAGCCCTAAACCTTACATCTAACTTCACCCTGTTGAATACAGTATTTGGGGAGTGAAAGTGCTCTATAATAGGATGTACTAAAGTCCTGTTTATGATTTATTCAGAATCCAAACAAGGAATAGATTCATTTGCCAAAAAACCCTCAAAATTAATGACATTTTAAAAGTCCTTACATAAAATAAGCAAGCATTTACTGTATAGCATATGGAATTATATTCAGTACCTTGTAATAGCCTATGATGGAAAATAATAATTATATATATATATATAATACTAGATGATAGATTCCAGCCTAGGGTATTAAAGAGTAGGGCTCCTAACCGAGTCACTTTGCTGTATATCTGCAACTTAACACAGCATTGTAGATCAGTTATATTTTTTAAAAAGTTGCGAAATCATACGGCTAGAGAGGCTATTTAAGAGGAAAAGAGAAAGTTAACCTTGCCCTTGAACTTACCTTATTGCCAGGTCGTGTTGAATGCCTTCAGTAGTCCCTGCATCTCATCCTCCTGACAAGGTACATGGTGGTGAGGATTTGAGGCTTTGAAGGAGACGGGGACTCCTGTAGTGGGGAGGTGACCAGGTGGGACTCAGAGCTCCAGACGGTTCTCTCTCCCTGTCTGTGGGCTTTCCCGTTCCTGCTTGTGTGTTTCTGTCTGCTGACACAAACACAGGATTCGTGAGCTTTACCCAACGGTACATCGGGGTCTTAGAAGACTTTATCTTTCAAGAGACCATTTTTTCAAAAAATCATTGTTTCTCAATGTCTTATTTTATTATTGCTTTTTAGACATTTTCCCCCCAAAGAAGACATTTTTCCCTCAAAAGAAGACATTCCTCCCACCCCAAGAGGACATTTTAGATATTTCAAATACACCATCTGTATGTTTATGGACTGGATGTCTTTTTGTGCTTTTTATGTAAGAAGAGTAAGGTTTCCTTTTGCCCCTCAAGAACCCATTTTCATCATATTGGGGGTAATACTGCCCCTGTTGAAAATGCAGATCCTGGATCCTCAATTATCTTAAACTCATGTGCCTTTAAAATTACTGTCAGACTACCTGAGAATGGTATCCTTGAATTGGTGGGGGTTGACAACTTGTTGGGGCTGTGTTGAATGAGCCTGGCAGGAAGTACACTGGGTTGACTAACAGAGTACGGTCCCAGCAAGAAAGTGGGGTGTAAGAGCAAGTGCCCAATTCCCAGCACTCTAGGTATCTCTGTATAGAGAACAATTTTTTTTTAATTTGCTTAATTTTCTTTTCTTTATTTTTTTTTCATTTTTAAAAAAATGTAAATTTATTTTAATTGGAGGTTAATTACTTTACAATATTGAAAAAGCATGTATGGGGCCAAAAACAAAAGGGAAGAAATCAGCTGTTGAATAATAAATGATTCTGGCTCATCAGCCTATATTTAGCACCTTTAGTTAATGAGTCATCTTCTTTGAAGATACTAAATGATAGATTCCAACCTAAGATATTAAAGGGTAGCGCTTTCTCAGACTTTACTGCTCATCGCATCACCCATGGGTCTTGTTAAAGTGCAGGTAGGGGGTGGGGCCTGAGTCTGTGTTGCCAAGAGGTTTCCAGATGTTGCAGATGCTGCTGGTCCAAGGGCGCCACTTTGAGCTGCAAATTCCTAAGAGAACACAAAGGCAGTTATACGGGCATCCTCAAGTATCCTCAGAATTTTAGAAAGTCTGAAGCAATGCTTCTCCGGGGGGTGATTCGCTCTCAAGGGGCCCATTCAGTGTCTGCACACATTTTTCGTTGCCCATCTGGATGGCACTACTGGCATCTAGTGGGTAGAGACCAGGGATGCTGCTAAACATCCTATAGAGCACAGGACAGTGCCCACTGCAAAGAATGATCCAGCCCCACATGTCCTTAGTGCCGAAATTAGAAATCCTTCCCTAAAGGAAATCGCACACTTGCCCCCTGTAAGGTAGCAGAGACTAAGACAAGTAGCTGCTTCTCCTCCTGGACAGCAGTGATTCTAACCCACTGTGGTAGCACCAACTAGATTGTAGTGGCCACGCTCTGCAATTGACAGTAATACATACTGCTAATCAATTTCAATGGGAACATTAACTCATGGTAACATAAAGAAGAGCAGTTAAGTAGACTGCAAGGAAGACTTTCGTAATCCTGAGATCTGCGGCAGTTGTGCATGTGTGTGTCGCAGGGGCCCCTGCTGGAGGAAGGAGGAGCATGCCTGCCCCTTGTGGAGTGTGAACGTGGTGGGCTGATCAGGCTGTGCACGCCTGGCTGTCGGGGTTTTTTGGCGTGGTATGTGAGTGAGCCCATCTGGACATTTTTGGAACAAACTTAGGACATTCCTTTGGATTCTTGAATATGACTTGCAGCTGGGTAGGAAAGTGGTGCAATGTTCTGACCCACAGATTGAAGATACTTTTTAACAATAAAAATAATTCACTGTGGACGACTTTTCCCTCGAGAATCATAAATACAGATTGATGTGTTAAGTCTAGGTATGCTGATTTGCAAACCAGCCTTGTTGCATGGGATGTACATGTGGGAGCATTGGGATTTTTCAGTGTATTAATATCATCCGTTTGTATTTGAATCATTTAAAACAACAGCAGCAGGAGATAAAAGTAGCTCCTCAGAGGATGGGTTGTTTGAAAATTCTTTTCTGTCAAGTGTAATTTTCCATTTACGTTAAAAGAATCTTAATATTAGGCAGTTTGCTCCTGAGAGATATTTGTAAATTTATACTGACTACAGTCTTTGTTGGAAGACAACATGATAGTCACCTCATGTCAACTGAGGCATGTTGATTCACTCAGCAGAAGGAAGAGAAGATTTGTTGGGTTATTTAAGATGACTTTAACCCTTGTTGACCCTGAAGGAGAGAAGATTCTAAAATACACAATTCTAACAAATCCTAAGACCAGTAGACTTTTATAGACTGAGCTCAGCTTTTGGTAAAAAATCATTGAGCCTGTGTGTTACATACCCTTAAGACAAAATCCAGACTTTTCCTACAAATAAAAACATGTCTGCTCAACAGTTGACTCCATCATCTGGAATAAATGTTCCTTATTTTTTGTTCCCATTGGTACAATCAGACTAATTAGCTGAATCATCACAGTTCCTCTGGTTTAATTTTTAAAAAGCTAGACAACCATTATCTTTTACCTTTTTCCATGTAACTCCTTTGTTAGAGCGAACTACGTGAAATTGCCAACATGGGACCATTTCCTACCTACAAAACTGGTGATTTCATATGGTTCAATCTATTATTTAGTCATGTATTTTAATTGTGCTATTTAAAAAGCTTTGAGAAGCGTGAGGGGTAATGCCTAGGTCTGCTTTGTATTTTCCGATTAGCCAGTTCTGTTTGTTCTTTTCCTCTCTGTACTGGATATGGTTTCCTACCAGTAACACCTTTCATTTAGGGGGTGGCACCTGAAACCTCACAGTACGTGAGTCACGGTGATTGGTTCTGTCCTTTTCCATCCATACAGAGGTCTCATTTTTCTTACTTATTTTTTAAAATGATGAACTACCTACCTTCTAGCTATATGTATTTTTAACTCTTGTTCATAATGCACCATATTTAAGATTTTAAAAAGAAAAAACACTCATTGTATCCCAACATTTCTATCCTATCAACCAGACACTAGTATCTCAAGATATTGACAGATGTTCCTTAGGGGAAAATGGAGATTTTGAGGTCCTAGAAATGTCTGGAACACTGAGCTTTTTACAAAAGATTGCTTTGTTGTTAATCTTCTGAGACTAATTTCTATGATGGAGATATATATAAATTGTTTTTCAGATATTTAACTGTGGAACACTTCATAACATCCCAGGGTACTAGAAATCTTCAGTGTACAGTCTGGGAAATCCTTTCCAGAAAGGTTGGTTCCTAGTGGGCTATGATTTTTCCCTCTAGATGATAGCTGTTCTTTTTTTTCCCCCAGCTTTTGGTCCATTCCAAAATACACATGAGCTTGACCTAAGAATTTTGCCAAAGGAATATTATTCCCCTCCAGGGAAATGAAAACAGCATGTTTCAACACAAGTTGAGAAATCTTAAAACAAAGTGGAAAAAAAAAGGACTAGATTATTATTATGTTCGGTGGAAATTACACTTTCAGGTAAGTCACAGCCTTACTGTGGGGCAGGATCATAGCAAGGAGCTTATTGACCCTCCCACCGTGGGCTGTTGTGATTATGTGGGTATATTTAGAAGCTATAATGAAAGCAGAGCATCAGCCAAGATGCCCCAGTAGACACTCTCAAATGAAGATCTCTCCCATTATGAGAAAACCCCCCCAAAGAAAATATTTGCTTGGCAAGTAAAGAAGAGTGCTTTTCTCACCAAAATGATGTTGTAACGTTTCAGGGAAAACAGTAACCACGACTCATTTATTGTTGTCATGTGTTTCTCCTAGAAGCTGAGCAGTTATCAGAGAGGATAAGAGACAGGGAGTGTGTGGGAGCCTGCTCTGGGTCTCCTTTGATCAAAAGCGCCACGTTTCAGCAAATTGACATGCTATTTCCTTCAAATGGATTGAAAGCAGCAGACCCTTTTGTTGCAGATGCAACCTATAAAATGGAAAGTGGTCCCGTAGCCAGTTTGCATCCAGGAAAGAACACAACATGGCATTCCTAACCAACTCCTTGATCTGCTGTATAACTTCCTCTCATGTGGTTGTGTGAATTTTTGTTCAACATGAATAATCACTGGGGGAAATGAATGTATGAAGCTATGATTTAGTTTGTAACAAAGAGTTACCAAAAGAAGAAACACCCCCAGCATATGATTCTACCATATGAGTATGCTACCTAGGAATATTCCTCTAACCATAAGACAAATAAAATGCACTCTGAGATCTGTGGATGAAAAGAACTGCCTTATACAAACTCACACAGAGGGATCAAATTTGGGTGGTAATTGTGTGATAAACTTTTGCCATCTAGTTTGTCTGATTAGCCAGATTTCATAGCGTTTTGTCTAGTTTTACTATAGCAACACAGTGAGTGTTCCCTGAGCTGTCCTGGAGACAGAACCCTTTCCCCAGTGACACCCGCAGACCAAATCTGGCCTGCCACTGTTTTTTCAGTGGCTCACAGGTTAAGAAGGATTTTTGTATTTTGAAATGGTGTAAAGAAAAAGAATAATATTTCATGATAGGTACAAATTACATGAACTCCAAATTTGTGTTCATAAATAAAGGCTTATTGTAGCACGGCCATGCCCCTTCCTTTTTATATTATCCGTGGCTGTTTTTGTACTACAATGGCAAAGCTGAGTCATGGCAACTGACTGCATGTGGCCCACAAAGCCTAAAATATTTACTGTCTGGCTCTTTACCAAAAAGAGTTCACTGACCCCTGATCAAAATGTTCCAGAGTATGTTCATTGGAAGTTTCATTAGAGGACCTTCCAAGTGAAGTCACAAGAGTTAAAGTTGCTTGTGGTGGTCTGGTTGACCCCTGAGAATAAATTGGCTAAATGCCGACTGAGACCAGGACTACAGGGAGGGCATGATCATCATGTCCAGCCTTGAGTTGTTCAAAGCCTCTATCCTACAAGCAAAAACTTGCAGTTACTCCATGCATCAGCTGCACTTACCTCCCCTGCAAAATTCTTGCCCAGACCTGCTAATGAAAAGAGAGACTCAAAATGGTGCCTCAGCTTTGGAAGCATCACAGGCAGGCCCTCTCTGCCCAACCCCCACCCCCAGTGTCTGCCAGGAGTTTAGCAATGGGAGATCACAGAGCCCTCCATGGCGCAGTGGTAAAGAATCCGCCTGCCAATGCAGGAAATGTGGGTTCGATGCCTGGATTGGGAAGATCCCTTGGCGGGGGGCATGGCAACCCACTCCAGTATTCTTGCCTGGAAATTCCTGTGGACAGAGGAACCTGGCAGGCTACAGTCTGTGGGGTCAGACATAGCTGAGCACACGTGCACACACACACCAGCAGAAGACCACACCAGAGTTTAACTTGTGGTCACTAAAGGGAGAAATGATGTCTACAGTGTTCCCTCCCCCTTAGTCTGAGCCCACAAGGCCTTTTGGTTTCCTCTTATGGGGCTTACAGTGTTCAACCTTTAGTGATTTGGGTAACTATTTCATTCCCCTGGCTACCCTGGGAATTTTGTTAAAGGTCTCAAGAATGGATTTGATCAGTGATAGAGAGGATAGAAGATATATCTTTTACAAGTCTTTGTTGGCTTATATCTTTATTTCTGGCCGCATTTCCTAATGTTGTTGTCAGTTGTTAAGTCCTTCTGGCCACATTTCCTAATGTTGTTGTTGTCAGTTGCTAAGTTGTGTCTGACTTTTTTCGATCCCATGAACTGCAGCACACCAAGCTTCCCTGTTCTTCACTATCTCCTGGAGTTTGCTGAAACTTGTGTCCATTGAGTCATTGATGCCATCCAACCATCTAATCCTCTGTCATCCTCTTCTCCTCCTGCCCTCAATCTTTCCCAACATGAGGGTCTTTTCCAATGAGTCAGATCTTCACATTAGGTGGCCAAAGTATTGGAGCTTCAGCTTCAGCATCAGTCCTTCCAATAAGTATTCAGGGTTGATTTCCTTTAGAATTGACTGGTTTGATCATCTTGCTGTCCAAGGGACTCTCAAGAGTCTTCTCCAGCACCATAGCTTGAAAGCATCAATTCTTCAGTGCTCAACCTTCTTATTCCCATATATGCTTTTTACCACCATCCTGCCAATTAATTCATGTCCCTTCAAACTTGCCACAGTCTTTCCTAGTGTTCCACCTTTGCATATTCTGTTCCTACTCCCTTCCTCACCTTGTCTGCCTAACTAGCCCCTACTGTTGTTTCAGTGTTCCTCTCAAAGGCCCTTTCTTCTTCTCTGTGTAGACAGTTTCATTTTTCTCTCTTTTGTGGTATCATCCTGCATAGGTTCTGTCTCTCTTACCCATCAGATCACATGGTATTACACTGATTTGTTTACATGTCTGTTTCCTTCATTATCTTGTAAGCATTTTAAGGGCAATGATTGTGACTTGTTAAATTTGACAACAAACTTTATACATGACAAAGTGCTTAATAAATGGATACATGGTCACATGCACCTTCCCTGATTATTTCATTCTGTACTTAGGATGGAAGACTAAACGTATTTTCTGTTTGTCAAAGACTATTCCTTGGAACTCCCTTCTCCATAATTGGAAAAATTAGTGTATCTTTTTGAGCTCAGAGAAGTTCTTTCCTTAAGCCTATCTGTGACTTTCTGCTTTAGCAGCAAGACCAAATGAAGTGATGTCACCCTTTAGTTTCATTTGTTTGTTTATTTTTATTGAAATAATAGTTGATTTACAGTGTTGTGTTAGTTTCAGGTATACGGCAAAGTGATTGAGTTATACATATATATATTCTTTTTCATATTCTTCTCATTATAGGTTATTATAGTTCCCTGAATATAGTTCCCTCTGCTATACAGCAGGATCTTGTTATCTTCTTTGTATACAGTAGTGTGTATGTGCTAATCCTATATCCCCTTACCCCTTTGGTGACCATCACCAAACATCACAGTTTGTTTTCTGTGTCTGTATTTCTGTTTTGTAAATAAGTTCACTTGTATCATGTTTTAGATTCCACATATGAGTGATGTCATATGATATTTGTTTTTGCCTTACTTCACTGAGTGTGAGCATCTCTAGGTCCATTCACATTGCTACAAATGGCATTACTCTTTTTCATGGCTGAGTAATATTCCGTTGTATACATATATACATATGGTAGAGAAGATATGATACACACATATAAACACTGTATCTTCTTTATCCATTCATCTGTTGATGGAGACTTAGGTTGCTTCTGTATCCTGGCTATTGAGAATAGTGCCGCTGTGAACATTGGGGTGTGTGTATCTTTTTGAATTAGTTTTCTCCAGATGCTTAACCTTTTGTTAATAATTAGTTACCACTCACTCCAGATACGTGCTATAAGGGAAATTGAATTGGAATTCCACACCAGAACATTTTACAAACGAGAGGAAACTCAGAAATGCATTTAAGGTTAAAACTAAATTGTCATGACACAAATCAGAGAATAGCACATTCATATTTCTCTTCCATTGCCTCAAATTATCTTTACCCAGTGGAACACCCTTGAGTAGAACATGCGAGCACAGAGCCATGTTTACCACAGAGGGACATATAAGGTGCTTCACTGGGCACAGGAAGAAAATACTGACCCCTCTGCATTTATTTAAAAACAACGAAATTAACCTTGTATTTACTATCTATCTAGTGCTTCAACCTAAATTTACATGTATTGGGAATATATGAGCTTTTACTTTTAAGTAATAGAGGTATAGCAATGAAAAAATTATTATTACTTTTTAATTGTAGTATAGATGATGTACAGTATTAGATAAGTTGCTGCTAAGCTGCTAAGTCACTTCAGTCGTGTCCGACTCTGTGCGACCCCATAGATGGCAGCCCACCAGAATCCCTGTCCCTGGGATTCTTCAGGCAAGAACGCTGGAGTGGGTTGCCATTTCCTTCTCCACTGTATGAAAGTGAAAAGTGAAAGTGAAGTCACTCAGTCGTGTTCGACTCTTCGCGACCCCATGGGCTGCAGCCCACCAGGCTCCTCCATCTATGGGATTTTCCAGGCAAGAGTACCGGAGTGGGTTGCCATTGCCTTCTCTATGATACAATCTAGTTGTTGTAAAAAAAAAAAAAAAAAAAAACAAAAAACGGGGGCTTACCTAAGGTGGTAGTGGGAGGAAGTGAAAAGTAGTCAGCTCTTAGATATTTTGATGGTAGAACAGATATAGGACTTGTTAAACTGTATAGAGCTAAACAGAAAAACTGGATACAGAAGTTTATGTTAACAGAAGTTATCTCTGGGTGATAAGATTAAACATGATGGTTCCTTTATTCTTGTTAACTTTTTTGGAGTAATTAAGCTAGCGTAACTTAATTCTAAAGACAAGAATAAATTCTTTATGTAAAAAAAAATTTTTTTTGAAAATGGGGGAGACTGTTGACTAAAGGGTCCATGTGATTACTTCCTAACCCTTGTGCACTGCATATGAGACCATTTATTTTGAATCGAAGCCTTGAAGGCTTGTCTGAAATAAGTCAGTATTCCTGGACTTCTCAAGCTGCTAGTTTAGGGACAACTCACGCAGGCCTCCTGGTGCCTAATCATCCACAGAAATGGATGGCATGACTTGTATTACCATGATCTTCTTTAGTACTTGCCAGAACTCATTTATGGGAGATACGGACATGACTCGTCAGGGTAACTGACAAATAATGACTGAAGATCCAAAGGCAGAATGATGACGGCCAAGCTGTGCCCACAAGGCAGTTTTGTGGGCAAGGAGATTCTCGGAACACTTTTGCTGTATCCGCATCCAGCTAACCAGACCACCATTGCCTTCTTGAGCCCTTGCTGCTACTTCAGAAAATGGTTTCCAGAAAAAGAAATCCTCTCGTCCCCAAGGACTCAGCAGGATAGACAGTTCAAATGTTCATTTGCCTGGCCCCCGAATGAAATGTTTCTTAGGTACACAATTCACTGCCCAGATCAAGAGCTCAGCCCAGAAAGAAAAATGCCCCAGTGCATGGTAGGCAGAATTTTCTGCCCATGGACATTGACAAGGCTGCATTGTGGAAACAGAAGCCGCTCGGATTGTTCATTGTTCTTCGGCTCCTACTTTGGCAGCCAGAAGCGAATTCATTAGGCAGTGATTGGCATACTTCTTCTCTGTTTATTCCATGCCCTGAGTACAGTAAATACGTTCTGTGCCCCCCGCAGCCTCTTGCTTGGCCTCTTACTGTTCCAATCACCCCCCTCCTTCCCGCTCTGCACCTGTAGCCCTCCTGCTTCTCAAAGCCTAGAGTCAAGCCGACTTGGGACTGCTCGCCCTAAACAAGAAATAGTTCGGTCGGTCCATCTCCCCCAACTCAGAGAGAGGCACATTTTGTTCTCACATCTGGGCTGGTCAGCCAGCCAGCCCATGTTGATCAGGCACCCACGAACGCATAGCAGCGTGTCCAGCCCCCTCTGGGGGACTGCAGGCTCAGACAGAGGCAAACATGCCATACTTCTCCCTTGTTGTCTCCGCCCCCAAAGTGTGGCCTCTCGGGCTTGGAGGAGGGAACCTGAGAAGCAGCTCTTTCAAAATGACCATTTGCAACATTGGGTAGTGTTTTTTTTTTTTTTTTTTTTTTAAATCTGAATTGCTCTATGCAGCTCGGGGAAGAAAGATGAGCGTGACTGCTCACAAGGCAAGGTGCTATGTTTCATGAAGTCCAGAGCAGCATTTCTCAAACTTGAGCGTGCATTTGAGTTGCCAGGGGATAGTGATAATGTAGATTCGGATTCAGCAGGACTGCCAGGAGCCTGAGACTCTGCATCTCTCACAACTCCTGGGTGATGCTGAGGGTGGTGATCCACGCACTACCACGCTTGCGTAGCAAGTGCTAGGTTGGTGGTTCTCTACCTTGGGTGCGTGCATGTTGGCGTCATCTGGAGAGCTTTTAAAACTAGTTATGTCCATAAAATAAATTTTACAAATAGCTTATGGACGCGGTGGGGGTGGGGGACAGGAGGAAGGAGAGGGTGAGATGTATGGAGAGAGTAACATGGAAACATGTACATTACTATATGTAAAATAGATAGCCAGTGGGAATTTGCTGTGTGACTCATGGAACTCAAACCAGGGCTCTGTGACCCAACCTCGATGGTTGGGATGGGGTGGGAGGTGGGAGTGAGGTTCAAGAGGGAGGGGACATATGTGCCCCTATGGCTGATTCATGTTGATGTTTGGCAAAAACCAACACAATATTGTAAAGCAATTATCCTTTAATTACAAATAAATAAAAAACCAACAGGGTTCTACTGTATAGCACAGGGAGCTATGTGAACTGTAATGGAAAAGAATATGAAAAAGAATTTTATATATATATATATATATACACATACATACATACAACTGAATCAGTTTGCTGTACAGCAGAAATTAACACAACATTGTACTGGGTTGACTGAAAAAGTTCGGGGTTTTTTGTAACATCTTAGGGAAAAACTCAAACAAGCTTTTTGACCAACCCAATAAATCAACTATACTTAAACATAAGTAAAAAATTACTATGCCCAAGCCTCATCTGCAGATATTCTGGAATAACTGATCTGAGCTTGGGCATTGGGAATTAAAAAAAACTCTCCCAAAAGGCTTTTCATATGTGCATTGGTGGGGCTGTCACAGCCTTGCACATGGAGTAAGTGGGTTTGTCCTCTTGGAAGGGAGGATATGTCTTCTTTTCGGGTCCCAAGTGAGACTGAGTCCAGTTCTTCAGCCCTTGAAAAGGTGGCACTTGAAGACAGCATCCTTCTGATGTACTGGTTCTCCACCAGGCCCTGGTGCTCCAGGAGACACATCTGTTGATGTCTGGAGATGTGCTTATTCACCGCAGCTGGGGAGGGTGCTACCAGCATGGGGCGGGTAGAGGCCAGAGACGTTGCTGTACTTTCTGTGATGTGCAGGACAGCACTCACACCAGTGATCCAGCCCAAATAGCGACGGTGCCCTGGGGGAGGAAACTGCTCTAACTTACTTAACGCCCATCTTCAACAGGCCAGCAGGTTCAGCCCTTCTCTCTCCAGTGACCACTGGGAGCCATTAACTCAGAGCAGGTGGCTAAGAGCTTTTCTTTGGGGTCTCATTTGGTTTCACAGCATGAGACTGTGGCAGATGTTCTGAACTGGAAAGTCAGTTTCCTCCTCTAGAAAATCAGGCTGCAGAAGTACAAGCTTCCAAAAGCCCTTGCAGTTAAAAAAAAAAAAAATCCTACAGTTGTTTGAATGGTTACAGAGATTCTGTTTCTGGTGATGAGCAAGTTCTGAGAATGGATGCTGGTGATGGTTACTTAATCCTGTGGATGTATTTAAGGCCACTGAATTACAAAGTTCATGTCATGCGTATATTAGCACAGTGTTTAAAATTCCATGATCAGTGATCGGACAATAAACAAACTCTATGTTTGCCCAGTTCTAATGTGAAGCCAGCACTCTGCTCCACTTCTTATTACCCTCAGTACTTTTTCCCTAGTGCCTATGGTGGCTTAAAATTGCAAGGATTGGCATGATTATTCGAGTAATGTCTTTGCCCACTAAGGTCAGCTTGATGAGTGTAAAGACCACATCTGTCTCGCTCTGCCAGGTATCCCAAATTCCCAGCAGGGTTTTCTTGGGATTTGTAGGCATGCTGCAAATATTGGGAATGATTGAGGGAATGATTGAGGGCAGGAGGTGAAGGGGGCAACCGAGGATGAGATGGTTGGATGGGATCACTGACATGACATGAGTTTGAACAAAATCCAGAAGATAGTGAATGACCAGGAAACCTGGCATGCTGCAGTCTGTGGGGTTGCGAAGAGTTGGACAGGACTGAGTGACTGAACAACAACAACCACAGATATTCATTAGATGGATGGATTTACTATGGTTTATATGTTCACCTCCCTGGGAATGTGAATTGGCCATTATCCATACATTCAGACTTAGTATCTTCTGTCTTCTAGCCTCGGCTACTGGACAGGTTGTAAGATGGAGAGTTGGTGCCTGAGCACTGGTTTTCTGAGGGTCTTCTCTAGAAATTGGCTTAGAATAGAATCCTGGTTCAACTCAATGTCGAGTCTTGCCCCAGGGGCTTAGGTTCCACTGGTGTGCCCCAGCATGCCCTGAACTTGAAAACCAACATCTAAGTCTTTGCTTCTCAAAATGTGGTCCTGAGACCAGCAGCAAGACCAGCCCCTTGGGCATCTGTTGGAATTCCATATCCTCAGGCCCCAGCCCAGACCTGTAGAATAAGAAGCTACATGTTTTCAGATGGGGCTGTAAGTTCCTTTTTTCTTGCTTGTGTCCCATGGTTCTAGTTGGCCTAGAGGGCTGTTGATTCCTGGGTGAAGGAAAGTGGTGTGTGGTTTTGGAGGCCAATGGAGAGAGGTCTAAAATGCAGAAACATTTTACCAAGAAGGAGGTGTCATTAACCACCAGCACCAGTTGTGCTTTTATTTGTCAATAATTGGCTCAGGAAACAAAAGGCTGAAAGCCTACTTCATTTCTCGTCTTAGTTTTTAAAAACCATCCCCCCTACCAAAACAGAAAAAAAAAAAAAAACAAAAACGGACCGAGGGTGAAGGGGGCTATTGAGGAACCAAATGGGTAGACTTTTCAAATCATCTTGCCCTGTGCTGAAGAAAAATAAAAGGCAGAAAGTGCCATCTTTCTCTTCCAGAGAAAAGAATGCGTTTCCTGTTTGCCCTCACTGAGGGCCGGAACATAATGCTTCAGTGTGTGCAGGGCCGCTGAACAAAGAATATAGAACAGAGAGTTGGCTCCGCTAGAAACCATGTGACAAGCACAACTGCTGATTGCGTGTACCAGGGCAAGAGACAGAAATGTGTGTGTGTTTCTAGCTTCTGAGGCTTGAAAGACAGTTGAGGAGAATGAATTTTACCTTCAAGAGTTTTGTATGTGCTTTGGAAGATCTGTTAATGATTGTAAACTCTTTTTTTTTTTTTTTAAATCAGGATGAGGCTTGTAACCAAATGGCTTTGTGCAGGAAAGCAGAGTTCCCAGTAACCCACGGCCACATGGAAAAATGTTGCAATACAGGGACATTCTCTGTTAGTAATTGGCTTGTTTCCTATAGGATGTGAGATGCTACTAGAATCATGGAAAAAGAGCCCTTGGTTGCTGAAAGAAGCCTTAGAAATGATCAAATTCAGCGCATCTCAGTCTGTTTTTCTGTCCCCAACCCACCTGTAGAATCTAAACCTATGCCATTTAGGAGCATTGGCTCCGTAATGCATAAATGATAAGGGTGGAGATGTTGCTTGTTTGGGAACCAAAAAATCCTGAGTTCTCATATGCCCCACGTACCAGTGGTTGTCAAACTTTGCTGTACACTGGGATCACCTGGGGAGCTTTATAAGGTACTGCTCTCTGGTCAGGGATTCAGATGTGATTGTTCAGGGGTGAGTAGGAGGGGACCGTGCAAATCTCCCCAGTGATTCTGATGTTTAGTCCAGGTGGCGATCACTGCCTCAGCCCATTGTCCTTCTCTCCCCATGTTGCAAATCTCTGTTTCTCTACCCTGGGCTTCGAGAAGGGCAGGAAGACTCGGTGATTGTGTTGATGGCAGCTTTGTGATGGAAACTGACGAGAGGACCTCTGAGCCCTCTGACTGCCCTGCCAGGGATTCTGGTGGACTCAGACTGGGATGGGGAAGTTCACACCATTCACTCCAATGCCCTTACCTGTGTCTCCCCCCAGGATGGCCCCAATGTGCTCCCGAAGGAGAAACTCAAAATGATGAACTTGATTAACTCTTTCCACTTAAATCATCATCCTCTGAGCTTGACTTCTCTGTCTGTTCCCAGCAGTAGAGACATAGAGCAGGTATCAGTGGTCACAGTTGCGTGGACAGGACTGCAGTTCATGCAGTTGGAAGATGAAGGCCACCATTAGAGGGGGTATGTGTGGCTCAGTACCTGAGTTCATGCATCAGCCATGGAGGATAAGGTCTGTTTTGCTATCACCTCTGATTGGGCTTCCCTGATGGCTCAGATGGTAAAGAATCTTCCTGCAGTGCGAGAGACCCGGGTTCGATCCCTGGGTCGGGAAGATGCCCTGGAGAAGGGAATGGCTTCCACTGTAGTATTCTTGCCTGGAGAATCCCACGGACAGAGGAGCTTGGCAGGCTACAGTCCAGGGGGTTGCTGAATCAGACATGGCTGAGTGACTAACACTTCTTACTGATTCAACTGTGGCTTGAGATAGCCATGGGACCTCAAAAGCGGCATTCTCTCTCGTTGGGTGTTCCAGTTCCATCACGTTTGAGAGCTGGAAACGTGACATCAGCAGAAGGGTGGCTGTTCAGGGTGCAGTGGCCCCTCTCCATGTGGGCTAAGATCTGAGTCCAAAGCCCCAGATTCTATACCAGGCCCTGTAATGTCAGCAATGCTGGGAACTTATAAATACTGTCTGTGCGGAGGCACTTTTCACGTGCTCAAGTGAAACAGTGTTCTGATCCATACAGAACTATAAATGTGAAGATGAAGGAATGCTATATGTAGAGGGGAATGTTTGAAGACTTCACTGGAGGAAAATGTGCTGGCACCTACAAAGATAGCTCTTGAGTTCCTAAAGGCATTGGGTTAAATTAATCATTGATTAAACATGAAACTTCAGGATAAGATTTTGCTTCCTAGTTCATTAGCTTAAAATCTGAATACATTTGCATCCGTGCACAAGTAGAATACTAATTTGGTGAAATCCTTTTGCAGCGCATATCCAGAAAAGCAGTGGGTTTTATGCTTCTGAGTTGTAGACTCAGAAGAAAGGGGGTAAACAGCAAGGTCAAAGTTGGATTTCTGTTGCTGATTGAACAAATGAACAGTGTATCGCCAAAGCAGAGAGCCGAAGTTTTTGTCCTGTTTGGATATTTGTTCTTTTTTAAAAAGTGAAACTATGCACAACCAAGAGATGCCAGCTTTTCACTTGGGGCCCTGATGATGACAGGTGGAAGCCATGGGGGTGCAAAACAAAAACTTCTCAAGATTCAGACATAAACTATGTCATGACGTTCCCATAGAAGGCAAACCTGGTCCTCCTCCTCTGCTCACTCACTGCTATTAGATGACTCCCTCCCTGCGCTTGCACCGCTCCATCCATCACGCTGGTCTGCTCCAGTGACTGACCCTGGCACTGGGGTTTGTTGACACAGATGTCGGGTGATAAGCACTTCATGGGGAGGGGAGCTGACGATGCTCTCATTCATGCATCCCTGGACCTGCCTCTGAAAATCTTGCTGAGGAGGGGTCAAAGAATCAAAGGACAAGATCTTTGGGTGTGGTGGGAGTCTGCTTCTAGAGTCCTTGCCTGTGAACTTCCCAACCAAAGCTTAATGGTACCCCCACTATTGGCAATACTATAGAGGATATTTTTGGAGGTGACCTCTATTTGCTGGGGTGACACTTACCTGGGACACATAAGTCCCAAATAAACTTGGGGGTACTTAGCTGCCCCTTAGTGGACATCCACTTGAATAGCTAAGAATTCCTCTTAGGGGGCAAGCAAGATGGCAGTTTAGCGCTCATGTTAGCTAATATGTTGGTTCTGGATGAAATAAAGGCACAGAGACATTTTGTTTTCCATATGATGCCTATATACTTTATAATAGACCTGTCCTTCATGTATCTATACTTAATCGTTTACTTATGCACAGTTTATAGAATTTACCAGAAGAGGGGTGCAGAATGCTTTTGTAAAAAAATGCCCTTGGGACTTCCCTGGTGGCCCAGTGGTTACGACTTTGCTTTCCAATGTAGGGGCTGCATGTTCAGTCCCTGTCAGGAGCTAAAATCCCACATGCCTCACAGCCAACAAATCAGAACTTAAAACAGAAGCAATTTTGTAATGAATTCAATAAGACTTCCAAAAATTTTTTAAGAAAAAAAAAAAATGCCCTGGCCTCTAGTTTCCTCAGTTGGATATTGAAATAAACTGACCCAGTCAGGTCACTAGTGAGAAAGAACCACAGGGGACGTTCCCACTGTACTGTTCATTGTTGGAAATTGGGTTTGAAAAAATGCCTAAGGCAGCTACTGCTCACCTATCCAAAAATTAAAGATGGCAGCAAAACTGGCCAAGGAGCAGCAATCAGTGAAGAGCAGATATTCCCATCACGTTCTTAGATGATTGTTTTTGTGATAGAATTTGATATTTGTAGAAGTCCGATGAGAGGACAGGACTAACTTCTCTCATTTGGCCTTAAGGACAGAATTCAGTAGACATCCATTCTTTTGGTATGTATATTTATTTATGTATCCAGTTCATTATTTTCCTTAGAGTGTACGGGATTTGTTTCATGGATTCATATGGATTAAAATGGGTTTTTTTTATTTAAAATACTAAAAATAAAAATGTCCTCATCTGGGAATGCAGAGTTTAGGAACAAGACTTTTGTATTAATAGGTGACTGGATTTCTCCTAAAGCAAAATACATGTAGATACACAACAAATGTTTTTCTAGCTCTGCCGTTCCCTTCCCTTGGGTTCCTGTTCCCCCGCATATAAATTTGCGGACAGGACAAATCCCCTGGTGAGGCCTCTGCTGGGCCCATCCACTACATGGATCCTCCTCTGCTGTTTTAAATCTTTGTGCAGGCCAGAGGTTGTGTATTTCCTTCTGTCACATTTCTTTGCCTGCCTTTGTCTCTTTGATTTGAATCCTTGCTCAGGAACCCAGGTTCAGTTAGCTAATGTCTCTGGGAAAACTCAGCCCACTTAATGACATGCTGCATAATTTTGTAGCTCTCGAGGGAAAATTGTGGCAAGAAAATGGAGAATGCTTGTTATTTCTTCTTACACCATGTTTCCAGAATCTTCTAATGCAAGTAGATAGAGAAAGGGTGAGATCTGCAGAATCTTAGGGAGTTTTGCATTGCTGCTTGGTAGGTCCTTACAAACATTTCCTTCTATTTCAAAACAAGGCAGAATTGCTTTATGGCCATTAAATTTACTACTTTTGAAATAGGAAAATAAAGCGTAGAACGTCAGATTAGTAGTTTTGTGTATTCTGCTAAATTGTGGGAGCCCTGATGAATCCATGTGACATTTAGAATCTAGAGGAATCTGATATTTGTTTCTAGAAAAAGCCTGATTAAGAAAATATGCATTTCCAACATGGAAAGCTATTCTAAAAAAAGACATATATAATCATACAGACAAATGAAAATAGATATAGTATCTTTCGCTCCAAAATTTTACTCATGAGTCAGTAAAACACAGTAATATAGAATCATCTGTTTATATATAAAAAAAAGAAAATGTGTATTTCCAACACGGAAAACTATTCTAGATATTTTTTCCAGTAGGAACTATTGTAGAATATTCTAGACTAGCACTGTCCAAGAGAATTATAATATGAATCACATGTTATTTTTCACAGGCTATTACAAATTATTTGAAGGGATAAGCAGGTATAATTAATAGCAAATTTATTTAATCTGATATATCTGAAATATCATTTCAGGGTGTAACCAATATAAAAAGTTGAGATATTTTACATTATTTTTCAGAGTAGGTCTTTTTGAAGTCCATCTAAATTTTCAACCCTTCTTAATGGTGACATGTGGCCAGAGGCAACTGTTTTGGACAACACAGCTGTCCATCTGCATTCCTAAATCCAGATAGTGAGAGACTGAGAACTAACCAGGAGTCTGGCCCTGATTTAGAAGGATGACTTAAATGCTGAGAAAAGGTGCTCTTGGAGAAAAAAAAAAGTGATAGAAAACTTAAACAGTTGACCTTAGGAAGTAAACCACTTTGCAAGAACTAAACAATCTTGGTTTTCATCTGAAGACCATGGTGGGGGACGACCAATCTCTTAAAATGTTTCTGTGTGAATTGGAAGGACATCTTTCAGTTTGCACTTGTGGAAAAAAACAAGATCCTGGGGACCTGGAAGGCAGATGGATTGTACTTGAGGGTTTAGGGCATGATCACTGTAGCTGCAGTGCCGGAGTTCACATCCCACTTGCTGGCTTTGTGATCTTGGGAAAATTCCTCTCCAGGCCTAGGCTTCTTTACCTGAAGGTTCAGGCTAGTAAAAAGTAACCAGCTTCTAGGTTTTTGAGAATTAAATAGCTAACAGACCCAAAGGACTTATTATATCTAAGCAGTGAGCTATTGTATCATAGCATTAGCTCATTTTCAAAATTTTTTTTATTGATGTATAGTTGATTTACAACGTTGTGTTGATTTCTGCTATACAGCCAAGTAATTTGGCTATACAGATATGTATTCTTTTTCATATTCTTTCCATTATGGTTTATCACAGAAAGTGGAAAATTGTTCTCTGTGCTGTACAGTAGGACCTGTTATTTATCCATTCTGTATAAATAGTTTACATCTGCTAATCCCAAACTCCCAATTGATCTCTCCTCCATCCACTCCCACTTGGTAGCCATAAGTCTGTTTTCCATGTCTGTGAATCTGTTTCTGTTTCATAGATAGGTTCATTTCTGTCATATTTTAGAGTCCACATATAAGCGATATCATATGGTATTTATCTTTCTCTTTGTGATTTACTTCCCTTAGTATGATATCTATGTTGCTGCAAATAGCATTCTTTCATTCTTTTTTTATGGCTGAGTAGTATTCCATTTGGAGAAGGGCATGGCAACCCACTCCAGCATCCTTGCCTGGCGAATCCCATGGACAGAAGAGCCTGGCGGGCTCACAAAGAGTCAGACATGACTGAAGTGACGTAGCACATGTGAATGTGGTGTTCCATTGTGTGTATGTACCACATGGTCTTTATCCGTTCATCTGGCAATGGACATTTAGGTTGGTTCCATGTCTTATTAGTTATTGTGTGTAGTGCTGTCATAGCATTAGCTCTTAAATGATCATCCTTCTCATTGAAAAGTTGTTCCTTTGCCCCATGTCTCATTTTGGACTGGCTTACCTGTTCATTCATTAACTTTTGACTGAGTGTTCTCTGCATTCCAGTTAGAGGTTGTGTTGCTAGAAGCGTTAGTGATGAATGAGGCGAAGGTGAAGCCTGCTCTCACATGGGGCAGTTCCATGAAGGAACATGAGAGGTAAGCAAGGAAATGAACAAGGAACAACAGGGAAATGAACAAGAGCACCTTGGAGGTTGGGCCCAGCTTTCCGTCTCTGACTACGCTCAAGCATAGCCCACTCCCTTGCCGCTATCTCCTCTGCCAGCCCTGGGTTTTGGAAAGTGTCATTTTCTGTCTGTAAAGCTGGGTGGTGCGGCCTTTATCCTAACATGGTCTGCCCTTCAGACTTAGACGTGACCAGGTGTGCACTGGCAGATGTCTCTAGGAGGATCAATGGGTGTGTCATCAGAGATCATTTGTGTGCTTTGCAAAGGAGGGAAAAGAAACCCTCACAGAAGCTGCAAATTGCCACTAGCCATTGAAACAGCTGAACTCTGTTCTTGGTCAACAGAAGGCTGGCTCTGAGTTACCTCAAAGTCAGATGATGGATTTATACTAGTGGTTTTCAAAGTGTGTTTCCTGGACCAACAGCCTCATCATCACTGGGAAATTTGGTGGAAACAAAAAATGCCAGGCCCCCATCCTAGCAGATCTGTTGGGTCAGACACTCTGGAAGGGCCCAGCAATGTTTTTTTGTTTGTTTGTTCTTATCTTAAGGGATTTTATTTTATTTTATTGTTTTCAGTGTTATTTATTTATTTATTTTTACTTTATAATATTGTATTGGTTTTGCCATACATTGACATGAATCCACCATGGGTGTACATGTGTTCCCCATCCTGAACCCCGCTCCCACCTCCTTCCCCATCCTATCCCTCTGGGTCATCCCAGTGCACCAGCCCCAAGCACCCTGTCTCATGCATCGAACCTGGACTGGCGATTTGTTTCACATGTGATAATTTACATATTTCAATGCCATTCTCCCAAATCATCCCACCCTCGCCCTCTCCCACAGAGTCCAAAAGACTGTTCTATACATCAGTGTCTCTTTTGCTGTCTCGTATACAGGGTTATCATTACCATCTTTCTAAATTCCATATATATGCATTAATATACTGTATTGGTGGGTTTTTTTTTTTTTGGTTTACTTAGCTCTGTATAATAAGCTCCAGTTTCATCTACCTTATTAGAACGGATTCAAATGTATTCTTTTAATGGCTGAGTAATACTCCATTGTGTATATGTACCACAGCTTTCTTATCCATTCGTCTGCTGATGGACATCTAGGTTGCTTCCATGTCCTGGCTATTATAAACAGTGCTGCGATGAACATTGAGGTACACATGTCTCTTTCAATCAATGTTTTAACAAGCCTTCCAGGTGGCTCAGTGGTAAGGAATCCGCCTGCCAGTACAGGAGACCCAGGTTCGATCCCTGGGTAGGGAAGATCCCCTGGAGAAGGAAATGGCAGTCCACTTCAGTATTCTTGCCCAGGAAATCTCATGGACAGAGGAGCCTGGCAGGCTACAGTCCATGGAGTCACAAACGAGTCAGAGATGACTGAGCGACTAAAGAACAACACAGTAGGTGACTCACCCATCACAGTCGAGGGAACTGCTGGTTTTTGCTGATAGAAATGGTTGCCTGGAGTGAATAGTGCCGAGTGACTGAGGAGAGGGCTCCACTCCTTTCAGGGTAATCTTTTAAAGTCCATCTGGAGCATTGGGGAGCTTTTGGAATCAAGGGTTTGAATTCAGCTCTTTGTATTTGAGGCTATTCATGTTTTATTCAGGTTCTTCCTATCGGATGCTACTGTATGGGGTAATATTTACAAGGTTTCTGGGTTGGCTGCTTATCAGAATTTTCAGAGTTGTAGAACTGATGTAATTACGTCCTCTGTGAGCCAAATTGAACAGTGTAAATTGGTAGAAGCCTCTGGCTGTCCTGATAAAAAGTTCCTACTGGGAACAATCAGCAGCATTGTATTTGAATTTAAAAACCAGATTCTCAATTGCCTGCAGGTGGGCGGTCTACACTGCAGCTCCCCCCACCCCTTGAGTTTTTAATGCTTGGGTGGCTCATGCCACCAGCCAACTTGTTTGTACATGAATCCTCTACTTGGTTACAAATGATCTGCTTGTCTCAGTCCACTTGGGCATCTGTTACAGAATACCATAGACTGGGTGGCTTACAGATGACAGAAATTTATTTCTCATGGTTCTGAAAAGTCCAAGATCAAGGTTTGGTTTGTACAGGGCTGTCTTCTTGCTGTGTCCTTGCATGGTGGAAGGGGGAGGGACCTCTCTGGAGCCTCTTTTATGAGGGCACTAATCTCATTCACATTCAAAAAACAAAGACCATGGCATCCGGTCCCATCACTTCATGGCAAATAGACGGGGAAACAATGCAAACAGTGACAGGCTTTGTTTTCTTGGGCTCCGAAATCACTGTGGACGGTGACTTCAGCCATGAAATTGAGAGACGCTTGCTCCTTGGAAGAAAAGCTATGACAAACCTAGACCGTGTATTAAAAAGCAGAGACATCACTTTGCCTACAAACGTCAAAGCTACTGTTTTCCCAGTAGCTATGCAGGGCTGTGTTCCTTTCTAGACGCTCTCAGGGCTGGGGATGTTGGGGGGAACCCATTTATTTGCCCTTTCCATTTTCTAGAAGTCGCCCCCTGCCCAGCCCCATTCCTTGTCTTGTGACCATCTTCCATTTTCAAAGCCAGCAGTGGCTTTACTGGGATCTGGGAGTGACCTCTCCTGCCGCCCTCTTCCACATTTAAGGACCCTGTGATTACATGGAGCCCACCTGGATCATTTAAGCTACTCTCCCTGTTTTCAGGTCAGCTGCTTGGCAACCTTAATTCTGTGACCCTAATCCCGCTTTACCTTGGAAAGGATTAGGATGGGGGCATCTTGGGTGGTGGTGGTATTGAGAACCATGATTCCTACACAGCAGGCCATGGAACTGCTTTACAACCTCAGTTTCTTTATATAATAGGATAGTAAAAAAAAAATTTCTCATGGATCTCCTTGAGGATTAAATGGGACATATGTGAAAATATCTGGCACAGAGCTGCTCTAGGAAATGCTCGTGGCCTTTTGTGAGAATCTGAAATTCCCAGCGCGTTTATTTTTGGCTTCCCCAAATCTCTACATTGGTTTTTTACAAATTACTTAAATGCTTCCTTCTGGTCCCCCTTTGGTTTTTTACAAATTACTTAAATACTTCCTTCTGGTCCCCCCATTTGTTGTTGTTCAGTCGCTAAGTCACATCAGACTCTTTGACCCCATGGACTGCAGCACCCCAGGCTTCCCCGTCCTTCACTATCTCCTGGAGTTTCCCCAAATTCATCTCTCTGGTTTTTGCCTCTGCTCAATTCTTCGACACCCCTAAGGGGCTGCTCCCCCGCTGCTGTTAGGGAGACAGAGAGATAAAGTATTTGCAAGTGGAAGGTGGAGGAGGGAACAACCCTTCCTGCCCAAATAATCTGTGCCTGTTTTCCCCTCTACTTCAAACCCTGACTAGAAAAAAGTCCACAAAAGTGTGTGTGCTTCGTTTGATTGTTTTTAAATCAGCTTTAGTAAGGTATAATTTTGATTTTTTTTCCCTGTCTCTGCTTTTTAGATTTGTTTCTGTCTCATATCCAGGCCCTTGTCAAATCCTGGTCCAGTCAGACCAACTTGTGAATGACGTTTGGGAGGGGGCAGTTAGCAAAATTTCAGTGTGCACGGGTCTTGCATGATATTAAGCAGCTGTTGTTAACTTGTGTTGGGATAATAATAGTATTATTGTGGTTATGTTGGAAAATGTGCTTTGGGGGGATATACATACTGAAATATTCAGCTGTGAAATGTCTTTTAAAAAAAAGATAAAGCCAATATGCTGAAACGATTTTTGAAATGTTATCTATAGTCAAGTGACTCAAAGGACCCAAATGGCCAGAAATCTAGTTTCTGAAACAGTGATCTTTTTCTTAGTACCACACTGGAGAAATCCGTTGGATGCTCAGAGCTTTACCAGTAACTCCCCACCCCCACACACTCACAAACTCTTGTCTGTTGTTATAACTTGTGCTTTATCAGGAGCCTGAAGTGCTCTGCCTCAGCATCCCTGTCACATTTATGTGTTCTGATTGCTCTTTGGTGGGACCTCAGTTACATCTTTTAAAAATTAAAAAAAAAATTTTTTGGCCATGTGGTGCAGGATCTTAGTTCCCTGACCAGGGATTGAACCTGCGGCCCCAAAGTGGGAGTCTGTAGTACTAACCACTGGACCACCAGGGAAGTCCCCTCATTTACAATTTTAAGAATGTCTGTCTTGTTATCTTTGTTCTGTTCCATACCACAATCCACTCTCCAGCTTCTAAAGGACACATCCTCTTCTAGATGGACAGAGAGCCGATACAATCATGTATAGGCCTAGCCAGGATGCAGTCGCCAGTGGATCTTCAGCTATGCCACTGGGTCACGTGGTGGGAGGATATGGACAGGGAAGTGTCCTCTGCTGCCTCATGACCCAGGCCTTGCAGTGACCCTGAGACACGCAGCTGGGCATTGTGTGACCCAGAAAACAGTCTTGCCTTTGAACTCATGGGAACCCCAGACTTGCCGCCCCCAGCTTGGGAATTGAGGTGGTGATTGCAAATTACCCCAGTGGCTTGACCATTATTTCAGCAACTGGACGGGGGTGACACAGCATCATGGTATGTGCATGACCTCATCTCAGATGTTGCTGGACAACAGGCCCGCTCAAGTCGGCCCCGCGGCGCTCTGTAACAGAGGCTGGGCTCCGCTGGGAAACAGCTGTTCTCTTGTCCACCATCCGCAGTGTGGATGTGCTGTGCTGGGCCTTGCACAGGCTTGCAGAAGGTTCCTTACGCCTCCATAGCCAGCAGCAGGCCATCTTCACAAGTGGGAGATTGTTCCAGAGCACCCTTGACCGGCTGGCTGCGTCCGTCCCACCATCTGCCTTGCAGGTCACTGCTATCCCATTCCCTCATGTTTCTGGTAAACAGCTTCAAGTTGCCTGTGACATGATCTACTTAGGGTTTTGGGTACCACTCCTGGCTGACCAGTTATGCTGGGAACGCAGGACCTCTGGGCATTCATCAGAGACCATCTCAGGTAGAAATTTTGAACAAGTGTGACTTAAAATTTCAAAGACAAAGATATAGACACCTTATATATTCACCTTGATGAATAACCCAATCAATAACAATTTATCAGTGACCAGCTGCTGCTGCTGCTAAGTCGCTTCAGTCGTGTCCAACTCTGTGCGACCCCATAGACGGCAGCCCACCAGGCTCCCCCATCCCTGGGATTCTCCAGGCAAGAACACTGGAGTGGGTTGCCATTTCCTTCTCCAATGCATGAAAGTGAAAAGGGAAAGTGAAGTCTCTCAGTCGTGTCTGAGTCTTAGCGACCCCATGGACTGCAGCCTTCCAGGCTCCTCCATCCATGGGATTCTCCAGGCAAGAGTACTGGAGTGGGGTGCCATTGCCTTCTCCTTATCAGTGACCTAAAGACTTGTTAATATGTTTATTAGTGATCTGGAAGTAGGGTAGGGCCTAACCAGTAGGTTCAAACTATGTAGAGCTTTGAGAATGTTGCTTTTGGGTTTCCTTTTGATGTTGGATAAAAAAAGAATTGCCTTAGGTGCCGTACCAAGTTCATCCCATCCTGTTGACAAATGAATTACCACTAGTTCTCTTATTTCTACACAACATGTTACCCTGTCACACTCACCGTGGCTTTCTGTAGTTGTTCATCTGAAATCTTTCCTCCTTTTTATCCCTTTCATTGAATTTATTTTTACTTTATGGTTATGTATATAGGTATATATATGTAAAACAAATTTTTCCATCTAGCAATTTTAAAGTATATGATTCAGTGGCAAGTAATAGATTCATAATGTTGTGCAAACATCACCACTATCTAGTTTTAGAACATTTTCATGACCCCCCCACCCCCCGCCAAAAACCCCTCTCCCTGCTCTCCTTTTCCTCTCCACTCAGCTCCTGGCAACCACTAATCTGATTACCGTCTCTCTGAATTTGCCTGTTTTGGACATTTCATATAAATGGACTCACACAACATGTGGCCTTTTGTATCTGGCTTCTTTCATTTAGCGTATTTTCAGTGTCCATGTGCTTTGTCGCATGTATGAGCACTTTGTTCCTTTTTATGGGTGAATGCTGTTCTGTTGTACGTTTTGTTTATTAATTGCTGGATGGGCATTTGGGTTATTTCCACCTTTTGGCAATTGTGAAGAGTGCTGCCATGAACATGTGTGTACAAGTTTTTGTTTGAACACCTGTTTTTAATTTGGAGGGCTGTATACCTAGGAGTGGAGTTCCTGGGTCGTACAGTAATTTGATGTTTCACGTATCGAGGAACTGCCCATGGTCTTCTGTGCATGCCAGTCCTCCTCCACCATATATGTCCATTCTTTTTCAAATCCATGTTGGGACTCGCCTCCACTGTGATTTCTTTGCCTGGTGGCTCCCTGCAGTTTCTCTTGACTTGTGTGTGCCCCTCATTCAGCTCTGCCTCGAGAAACTTTACTTTTGCCCCTTTGTATCTTCATTCGCACCTGCAGTCTTTCTTTTGGCTACAAGGATATGTGTCCCTCTCCCGGCACCCAACTGCAGTCTCGCAAGGACAGAGACAGACCCTTGTTCTCTGCGCTCAAAGGCACTTGGTACTATTTTTGCCTTTCTATTGTTGGGCTATTCTAGTAACAACTGGAGATAACAAAAATAGATTTGATTCTGTTGTTCATGAAGCTCAGGTTTTCACTGAAATAGGGGTATCACAGATTCTACCATGTTTGAAACACTAAACTGTCAGAGGATTAAAAAGTAGGTCAAGGAGGGAAAGGGAATTGTTATGCATGCAGGGTAAAAAATTTAAATTCCAGAATGACGATAATGGCATTCATGCCACCTTCATGACTTTGATCTCATTTAATTTTCCTGATGGGCTTCCCTGGTAGGTCAGCTGGTAAAGAATCTGCCTGCAATGTGGGAGACCTGGGTTCGATCCCTGGAACAGCTGCCCACTCCAGTATTCTGGCCTGGGGAGTTCAAAGAGCCGGACATGACTGAGTGACTTTCACTTTCAATCTTCCTGACAACCATATGAGGTGGATCCTATTATTATCTACACTTGAAAACAGGGAAACTGAGGCACAAAGGGATTTAGCCCTGGCTGAAGGCCTTGCCACTCTTGCATGGCAAGGTCAAAATATCTGACTATAGAGCCTGTGTCTTTGACTTGTCTTCTATTCACCTTCTTGGTCCTTGAAGAGGGCATGCCCAATGTGCCTCGTAAATTTGTTTCCTAGGGCTGCCGTAGCAAAGCACACGAGCAGGATGGCTCAGTCAATAGAACTTTGTTCTCTTACAGTTCCATGGGCTGGAAGTCTGAAACCCCAGCAGGGCTGGTTCCCACTGAAGGCTCTGAGGGAGAGCGTTTCATGCCGTCTCCTGCCTTCTGGTGCTGCCCACAATCCTTGGCATTGCTCGGCTTGTGGCAGCATCATTCCAGTCTCTGCCTCTACCTTCACCTTTTCCCCGTGTCTCTCCTGTCCAGATTTCCCACTGTTTAGAAGAATAGCAGTCTTCAGGTTAGGGCTCACCCTAATCAACTGTGGCCTCATCTTGACTTGATTTCATTTGCCAAGACCCTGTTTCTGAGTGAGGTCAGATGCACAGGTATTGGACGTTAGGGCCTGAGCATATATTTTTGTTGGGACACAATTCAACCTACAACAGTGTATAAAGTTAATTTTGCCCTCTGCCACACCTTGTCATTTCCAAGGCTGGACTGCCGTCATCACTCCCTATACTAGCCTTGCAGGAATTACCGATGAACCTCTAGCATTCCAAGCTGCTCCCCAGTTCTATACTCTGTGCTCAATGACTCGCTGTTGAATTTAATGGCTAAGGGATAGGCCACTGATTGTATTAATTTTTCCTAACATACATTTTCTTTCTTTTGGTAATTTTTTCCCTCAAGTCCCAGAAAACTGTTGGCTTTTGTTTATGAGATTTTCCGATTTATTCTTAGATGAGAGAAGCTTCAATCTTTATTTGCATCTGTTTACAAACTGTTGAAACAAACCTTTTGACTGCCTCATAAAGTCTTTCTTAATCCCATTCTTTTTGGATAAAAATGGTATTAATATATCCATTGTAAATCACTGGCAGCTCAATTTGAAATGTGTCTTTTTGCACAATAAGTACTATTAAATATTCTCTGGTGGTGGTTTTCAGGGTAAGAAAAGATGACACAGTGTTTTCTCCTATTTAAAGAAGCCCAGTTTTTTTTTTTTTTAAATGCTGTATTTCATTTTTAAAAGACAAAATGCAGCTGAATGAAATGGGAGCTTGCTATTTAGATGATGGAAAGTGTGGAAGACAGGATACTTTGACACATTCTAAGAGGAAATGCATTTTTAAATATAAATGTTTGGTTTTTAATCACTCATTAGGGAAAAATTGAGACACTTGAGTGGTCTAGATCCCTTAAGCATGCTTTCATGGCACTTATATGGAATGAAGCAGCTGAATGATGACCTAATTGTGCTCAGTCTCATTGGAGCTTACGGCGTGTCAGACTGCGTTCTCATTGCATAATGTGGATTGCCTGACCATTTAATCCCAGGACCACACTGTATGAGGTCGGTAGCCCTCTTAAAACAAATTGAGATGAGATTCACATAACATTAACCATTTTAAATTGAACCATTCAGTGACATTAATGCATTTAATATAGTGTTGAACAACTACCAACTCTATCTAGTTCCAAAACATTTTCATCGCCCCAAAGGGAAACCCCGCTATCCACTTTTTAAGAACCAGGAGACAGAGGCATGGAGTAGATAAATCTGTGTCCTAAGGCGGTGGTGGTGGTTGTTTAGTTGCTAAGGCATGTCCGACTTTTTGTGACCTCATGGACTGTAGCCCACCAGACTCCTCTGTCCATGGGATTCTCTAGGCAAGAATACTGGAGTGGGTTGCCATTTCCTTCTCCAGGGGATCTTCTCAGACCAAGGATCGAACCCGTGTCTCCTGCATTGGCAGGCGGATTCTTTACCCCTGAGCTACCAGGGGAGCCCCATGCTAAGGTTACCCAACTGGTAAGTGACGGAGCCCATGTTTGAACCCGAGCACTGGGACTCAGGCCACTTGCTACCACTGTGGGCAGCTCTCTACTGGTGTCTGAGCGCCACCTCGCTGCTGGGGGGTCAAAGCACTTAGCTTCTTTAACTTTGTGGTCTTCAGGGGAGATGACTGCTGGTTGCTGAGCCCTCATGACTACTCAGCGTTCCCTAGACTATGCCCCTGAGGAATCAGGCCAGAGCTTTTTCTTCTGCCAATCTCTGGAACACTGGTTGCACAGAGCAGAGTGTGCTGTATCTGTTTCTTGCTGCCCCACCTCCATGTTTCTAAACATCAGTGCTCCCTGATGCATCTCCTTCACCAGCACTGGGACTCTAGGGTGTGAAGCAAGAGAGATGTCCAGGGTGCAATCAATAAGGTGGTATTCACTCTGGGGGTCATGTGCACCCTGGGGCAGGGCTCTGTTGCCTCCCCTCGTTCAGGACTTGCCCTGCACCTCCTCCAAGATAATGTTCAATTATCACTGCCTCTCCTTCTTGCCTCCCCTTTGAACTTCTTCCCTCTACTGGCTTCTGGGCTCCTCCTCCCTCCTGAACCCTCCGTCCTGTTTCTGATCGTTGATTTCAACCCTCTCCAATGGGCTCTTGCTCCTCCCGCCCCCTTCCTGCTGGTGGTCTCTGTCTCTTTTCCTGGCTCTGCAGACCCAGCTGGCTCATCCATCCACTTGGACTTCCTCCAGCATGTGGTGGTGATGCTCCCGCCTGCAGTTCTGGTCCTGTCCTCTCTCCCACCATCAGCCTCAGTGGCCATAAATCCCGCTTGACCTGCAAAGTCCCAGTGTGTGCCTGCAGTCCTTGGAATCGGTGTTGGTAGTGCTTCCATCCCTCTGTGCTCACATGGCCCTCGGTTTTGACCTTGGTAGGATGGCCGTCATTGCTTTGTGACGTGTCTATGCCCTCTTCTTCCTTCTAGACTGAGAGCTCCTCTAAGGTAGGCCCACCATCCTGTTTTCTCTCTGCCTTTCCATCCAGGCCATTGCCATGGTCTCCTCTCTCAGACTCATGGGCTCTGAATCTCGAGAGGCTGAGCCCAGGAATGTGTGTGTGTTGAAGGCCTCGCAGGCCATCTTCTTTGCAGGCAGGAGTGTTCATTGCTGCTTTGGAGCCCCACGTTCTCCCTGGCACATGCAGATAGTGAAGGAATATTTTTCTGAGCCTGCAGAAATAAATTTGAAATTTAAAATGTCAGTGGAGAATCTTGGCAGACCCACCCTGGCCAAAGAATCAAGATTAACATCTTGAATAGTACATGGCAACACCACTCGCCCCTAATAATGCATCGCAAAGGATATGGTTTCTCTGGTTGCCTTCCCAGTAATGCCAAACCTCAGCCAAAGCCTGAGGGAATACCAGACAAATCAAACTGAGGGAATGTCTACAAAACACGTGACCAGTACTCTTCGAAAGAGTCAAGGGCATATGGAACAAAGACTGAAGAGCTGTCCCAGATGGAAGGTGACCAAGGAGACGTGACAACTAAATGCAGTGGGAGATCCTGGGTTGGATCCTGGAACAGAAAAAGAACATTGGTGGGAAGATTAGCAGAATCCCCCAAAGTTCTGTGCTTTCATTCATCCCGTTGTATCGAGCTTCATTTTCTTAGTTTTGATAAGTGTTCTGTAGTTACGTAAGCCACTAACGTAAGGATGAAGGATACGTGGAACCTCCCTGCAGCAGTTTTTGCCTAAAGTTATCCCACTCTCCTGCCAAAAAGAGTGGTTAAAAAGAAATCATGAATAAAGGAATGGGAAATAATTGCAATGTCGCTGAACAGGGCGTTCTGGAAGGAGAGTAAAGGAGCCCAAAGGGAGACAATTACTTCAGCATAGAAACCCAACTGGATAATCACAGATGACACAGTGATGGCCCCTCATTTTCATCATTTCTTTCCCCCAGGTCATTTTCCGTTCATGTCTTATTCTGGACATTTATTTTTTCAATTGTTTTAAAATTTTTCTTTATATTTGGCTATGCTGTGTCCTTGCTGCTTGGGCTTTTCTCTAGTTGAGGTGAGCAGGGGCTATTCTAGTTACAGTGTATGGGCTTCTCACTGTGGTGGTTTCTCTTGTTGCAGAGCACGGGCTCTAGAGTGAGTTCAGTTCAGTTCAGTCGCTCAGTTGTGTCCGACTCTTTGTGACCCCATGGACTGCAGTGCACCAGGCTTCCCTGTCCATCACCAACTCCTGGAGCCTACTCAAACTCATGTCCATCGCATTGGTGATGCCATCCAACCATCTCATCCTCTGTCATCTGAGTGAGTGGGCTTCAGTAATTGGGGCTCAGGGGCTCAGTAGTTGCAGTTCCTGGGCTCTCAAGCAAAAGCTCAATAGTTGTGGGCTTAGTTGTTCCACGGCATGTGGGATCTCCCCAGACCAGAGATCAAACACCTGCCTCCTGCATTGTCAGATGGATTCTTTACCACTGAGCCACCAGGAAAGCCTCTGGACATTTATGTTAAATGGTATTGTATGTGATCTTTTGGGTATGACTTCTTTCACTTAGCATAATGTTTTTGAGATTCACCCATGTTGTAGCCTATATCAATACTTCATTCCTTTTTATGGACCAGTAATACTCACTGCAGATGGTGACTGCAGCCATGAAATTAAAAGACGCTTACTCCTTGGAAGAAAAGTTATGACCAACCTAGACAGCATATTGAAAAGCAAAGACATTACTTTGCCAACAAAGGTCCGTCTAGTCAAGGCTATGGTTTTTCCTGTGGTCATGTATGGATGTGAGAGTTGGACTGTGAAGAAGGCTGAGCACCGAAGAATTGATGCTTTTGAACTGTGGTGTTGGAGAAGAATCTTGAGAGTCCCTTGAACTGCAAGGAGATCCAACCAGTCCATTCTGAAGGAGATCAGCCCTGGGATTTCTTTGGAAGGAATGATGCTAAAGCTGAAACTCCAGTACTTTGGCCACCTCATGCGAAGAGTAGACTCATTGGAAAAGACTCTGATGCTGGGAGGGATTGGGGGCAGGAGGAGAAGGGGACGACAGAGGATGAGATGGCTGGATGGCATCACTGACTCGATGGACGTGAGTCTCAGTGAACTCCGGGAGTTGGTGATGGACAGGGAGGCCTGGTGTGCTGCAGTTCATGGGGTCGCAAAGAGTCGGACACGACTGAGCAACTGAACTGAACTGAATACTCCGTTGTGTGGATGTATATCACATTTCGTGTATCCCTTCATAAGTTGATGGACTGCTAATATATTCTGGAGATTGCCCTGGTGGCTTTTGGTCAAATCCCAGAGAGTTATAGAATTTCTCCAGATCCTCCTACATTCTGTGCATCTTGTTGCTCTAGGAGGTAACTCTTGGGATAAAGAGTCTGTAGCATCTCCAGAGTGTCCCATGCAGGATTGTTTGCTTATCTTAACCACTTGAGAATGTCTTTTGAATTAAGGCAAGCAGTGAACCCAGGATCCCCAAAAGAAAAAAAAGTGTGTGTTACATTATGTCCAAATCAATAGCCACCACTTCAAGGAGCTTCTCAGTGAAACATTTTATTGGATAAGTGTGAGAAAAGAAAGATATTAGTTGTCCAAGAATGCTGTTGCCAAACTTTGTGGAAACAGAATCTTTTCTGTGAAAACAGCATACATTTTTTTCCTGTGCCATGGAATTTCCCCTCATTTGACCCAAGGGGTGAAGGAAAACTCTTATGCAACCATCTCATTTTAAAAGTTATTCTTTTATATGTAGGCTGGTTAATAACCAACAATAGACAATTTTATCTAAGAAGAGATGACTAAGATCCTGTATTTCACTTTTAGCGGGAGCTGATTTGCATATCTAATTCATGTTCCATTAGCCACAGTTAGGGTGAAAAAGGGAATGCAAGAAAAACCCAAGACCGGTTTTGCATCTGATTTCAATTCAGTTGTGAAGATTACCTTCCAAACTCAGAAACTGAGTAAACTGTCAACTTACTCTTTGCAGAGGTGTTGACTTTGACATTTTTACTTTTGAAATCCAACAGTTGTCAAGGGTTGCTCTCTAAAAGTTATTTTTAATACAAAGCATTTCCTCCCATCATTTAAATAACTTTTTTTAGGGGTACCTGTACACAAACACACACACACACACACACACACACACACACACTCTCTCTCTCTCTCTCTCTCTCTCTCTCTCTCTCTCTCTCTATTTCAGTGTCTAGGGAAAACTTTTCACTGTCTGGAAAACTTTGTGCCCAACTTGAGTGTTCCTCAGTAATCTGATTTCATACCTAAATTTGAAATGGAGACATTTCACAGAATCTAAGAGTTCAAAATGAGGTTCTGTGCTTATTAATTGGGAGGATAATTTCTGTTCTTCCCACCAGCCCTTCCATCCACCCACTTACTGGACTACTTATAGTTACCCTAGAAGTACAGTATTCAGAACTGGACCCCAAGCAACAGATGTTGTTTTGCTGTCACATTTTTGGTCGTTTAGCATAAGCCCTAATTGACCTTTTTGGGGGAACATGGCATTGGGCTCAAGTTGACGTTTATGTCTCCAGAGCCCTTCAGTCCCTTTTGATGTGCTGCTGATAAATGAGCCTGACCCCCGGCCACCCCTTCTCACCCACATCTTGAAATCATGGAATTGGTTCCTAAGACGTAAATTTAGGAGATGACATCTGTCCCCACAACACAGCGTTTTCAGATTCTTGTTTTGTCAAGTTCCTTTTGGCTTCTGATGATTTTTGTCATCATGACAAAAGGGTGTGGGTTGGCCTCACTGCCTAGTTTCCTGTCACCTACTGACCTAACCCAGTGGGTGTCAGTAGGTTTGCTGAGCCTTGGAGGAGCAGGCTTTGGTAGCAAACGGGTCAGCCCCACACCATGCGAACCAGTGGAGGCTGCCGGGCAGCTGGTACTTCATCCCCATGGCTGGGCACAGCCTGAGGTCTGTTGAAACATCAGTATCACTAAAGATCGCTTCTTCCAAATCGATCTTTCTTGTGAACACTGGCAGTCTGAAAGGCCTTTACCAAGTGCCTTGCCATATCAAGTGACTTTGTGCCTGGAAAATTCCCTCATACTAATAATCTAACTAACTGAAAAAAAAAAAAAAAACCCAGGAAGACAGACTAATCTTCTTACATCTGATGATCCCTGCATCCTCTCTTAAGTGTGCACAGGACATTCTTTAATAATCTATTCTAGACTCTTGACTAGGATGTATATCAAATTCAGCAATCCATGGTTTTAAAGCCATATGTCTTCTTTTTCTCTTTGGAAAGTTACCACTACATTTCCTTGACTATTGGTATGACAGAGGTGTGTCCTAAGTTACTTCAGATGTGTCTGACTCTTGCGATGCTATGGACTGTAGCCCGCCAGGCTCGTCTGTCCAGGGGGTTCTCCGTGCAAGAATACTGGAATGGGTTGCCATGCCCTTCTCCAGGGGATCTTCCTAACCTAGGAATCAAACCCACACCTCTTATGTCTCCTGCATTGGCAGGCAGGTTCTTTACCACTAGTGCCACCTGGGAAGCCCTATGACAGAGAAGGGTTTAGCTGTTTTTTTCCCCAGGTCTCTTAAGAACCTGGCGTGTGATTTGTCTTCACTATAATGCTTAAATTCCTTTAGAAAATCTTCTAATCGATTTGGGTCCTCGGTTCTCTCTCTCCCTAGGAGTATCTCCTGTTCTTTTCCTGGCTGAAGGTCATTGTTCTTGGCCAAGAAATCAGAAGCAAAATGAAGTTGAGGAGACAATCAGGTTTTTCTTGTATCTGTTGGAATTGAAACACCAGCCCACAAGTTTAGCACATGACCTCTTTGCTCTTTTTGATTGTGGTGTCAGGACCCACTTCATCATTTACATGGTGCCCTCATGCATATTTGATTTTTATAATCCCTGGTAACCTGGAGTCTTTACTAGCTGCCTTTGAGGAATTCTGAGGAATTTCTTAGAATTCACTTGTGAGGAAATGGAACTGAACTTACGTGTGGTGACATGTAGGGTTGAGTGACTTTTCCCTTTTCTGCTCTTCATAGCAAAAGTAGGCACCTCCTGGCCTGTACACCACATGGCCTTTGGTGTGTTTCATCACTCGTACTTCAACGCTCTGAGGCTCACCTTTCTGTCTTTCTCCTCCAAAGGCCTTGTTCATCCTTTCATCCAGACCCTTCTCTTTCATAGACATGGCCTGGGGAGGGAGATTCCCATAAACCATTTCAGCTCCTATGTTCCTGTTTCACATCTTTTGGGGCTGGTTGATGAGTATATGACCAGAATATCATTTCTGCGATTGTCCCAATCCTGTAAAACCATCTTCCTATGAAAACTCTGGTATCTGGAATCAAATTGGCCATTTTCTGAACCTTTGGAAAACCAAAAGGCTGGAACCTCTCCCTTCCCTGGGCCCCCTAGGCCGCCCCCCACATTGTGAGAAAATGTAGCCCCTTCCTCCCCAAATTCCCTTCACTTCACCCACTTAGCTCCCAGGGGGGTTGGCATCAGTCTAGTAGAGCAGCCCCCTGGTTGACTTTCTCTGGGACGAAATTAGCAGCATTGCTAAGGAAGGTGATCCAGAATTTATCAGCTCCTCTGCTTTTTTGCTGAATAAGATGCGATGCAGATCTGGTTCAGTGATGTGTTTACATTACCCGGCATGTCCTTGGAGAGCTGGTGGAAGGTCAAGGGTCAACATCAATTTCTTTCAGATTTGTCAAGCCTCTTGCTGACTTGCTGTGTTCCTTATACTCTGAGAGCTGGGCAACAGATGACCTTTTAAATATAACTTTATTGATACTGTGTTGGCAACTTTTTCTCTTGCCTCCACTAACCTCTCCCCACTTTCCAGAAATAAATGCTGCTGTCACTTGTTATCAAATCTGCATATAATGAAAGGCAGTCCCAGGAAGAATTGCTTGGGGGAAAATACTGATTTGGTTACCACATATGATCCTAAAGATAAAACTGCAACGTTGAGTCTTTCTTTCTGGTTTCTCTCGCCACTTCCCAACAAACTTATGAAACGGGACAAGGATGGACCAAAGGGAAATTATTTCTGTGTTGTTCTGCCAAAGACTCTTCTCATTCCTTTTCAAAACACCACACATCCTGGCATTTTGAAAACCACTGTAATTATCACAAGGCAGCTCTTTCTCTGGGAAAAAACTGAGCAAGTTTCCCACTAGGAGATGACGATTAAAATAATCCGTTGGTGCTGGGACCAAACGTAACTAGCAAAGTCCGTTCAAAAGCTGCATTCATTGGGGAAAGAGAAAGAACAACCTTCTTCATAATGAGCCCTGGGAAGCGGCCAGCGTGGAAAGAGGTCGCACAATTGACAGCTTGGCGTCTGAGTAACTACTATAAGCCTATTTTTGCTTGCAGTGTTACAGCTTCTGTGGTTTTCTCTGGGGCTGATGCCTGGTGTCTTCAAGCAAAGTTTCCACTGAGTCTGTCTTTTTTTTTTTTGAAACCACCATGCATTGTGGGATTGTAATCTACCACTTTTGTAGGAGGTGAAAGAAGTTACTGTGACATGAGCAAGCAGAGTGGGGTGCACTAAACTTTTATTTCAGATGGATGTAGCATGGGGCCAGGACATTTGTTCTTATTCAGAAATGAGATGTTGTAAGATGGTGTAAACTTTTCTCAATCCTTTGCTGTTCACTTTTTGAAGATTGCCCCTGGAGGATGGTGTGGTAAAACTCTTTATGTGATAGGTTTAAAATGTGCACAATCTTCTTGTCATCCCAGCAGAGCTGACAAGGATACTGTTTGTAAAGGTTCTACTTGCTGCATATCCAACATGCAACACATTGGTGGGCTTGAGGGTGTGGGAGAGGGGAGAGGCTTCAAGGCTAAATGGCTTTCTGTGGTCCTACCAATTTTAAAACTTTACATTCATGATTGAAGTCAGAAGTGAGAAAGCTCTTTGGGATAACATTCTTGATACTTGGCTCACTGGGTATTTTTGAAAAGCTCTACAATGTGCTTTTATTTATTACTGTTGCTTCATATTATTTGTGTTGTACCTGCCTGCTATTGGCTCAGTGGTAAAGAATCTGCCTGCAAATGCAGGAGACCCGGGTTGGATCCCTGAAAGCTCCCCTGGAGAAGGGAATAGAATATGCCAGTATTCTTGCCTGGAAGATCCCATGGACAGAGGAGCCTGGTGGGCTACAGTCCAGGGGTCTCAGAGAGCCAGATACAACTTAGTGACTAAACCACCACCTGCGGTGCTGCAGTTAGTATTTAATGTTAGGAAAATGGTGTCAGGGACTGAAAGCAGAAACCAGGGGAGGGTTTTTAAGGAGTCCCAGAGGCTAAGATTGCTGCAGCCTCTGCTGTCTTCATCAGAAGAAACAGTCACTGACTCCAGAGGGTCCTGTGAGACCTTCTGTAATCTCTCCCATGATAGTATGTGACCTCAGTGGAGGAGGGACAAATGCCAGGGTTTCCCCCATTGTCTCCCTTTTCCTTCCTGGATCTTGACTACCCTGTCCATAGGAAGGGGGAGCCACAGCCGAAGGCAAACAGAAGTTTCCTTTGTGCACTTCCAAGGACCAAGACCTACTTCACACACACATACATACATGCACATACCCCTTCCCCTAGATTTGACCCTACTGAGCTGTATTAAGCAAGACGAAGCAGTCTCTTGGTTCTCACCATTTCTGGGTTGTAGACCACATAAGAATCAGTTGAAAACTTATAAATTCCCTCTCCCTTAAAAGTTTCTCTTGGAGAAGGGAATGACAACCCACTCCAGTATTCTTGCCTGGAGAATCCCCATGGACAGAGGAGCATGGTGGGCTGTAGTCCATGGGGTTGCAAAGAGTCAGACGTGACTGAGAAACTAAGCACAGCACAAGTTCTCTACAAATGAATGTAGTGTTTGTCTATGGTTTCACAGGAATTCATGGCTTCCATGAAGCCCGTGCTGAAGGACTTATTTTTCCTGTATACCCTTATTTGTTTTGAGTTTTGTTACCATCTG
This sequence comes from Bos indicus, assembly GCF_029378745.1. Lineage (NCBI taxonomy): Eukaryota > Metazoa > Chordata > Mammalia > Artiodactyla > Bovidae > Bos > Bos indicus. The sequence goes on from NC_091789.1 coordinate 139,637,022, forward strand.
CATGTATTACTTTTGTTAATTGAATCTGTCGAGGTCACTTTTGCAGTTAACTAACTAATTAATTAAACGACCAGGAGCCTAAAACTGGTTTTTCGTGTGTAAGTACAGCATTGAGTCCTGAGAATCGATTTGAAAGCCCAGTGTTCATTATTGACTTTTTCAATACCAAAACATTGATATGTGACTACCCCCCAAAAAGTGATGAGAATCAAAATAGTAAAAAAAAAAAAAAAAAAAATCAACAGTTGAATTTTTATCTGAATTATTTTAAATCAAAGAGTATGAAAAAAAGGCTCCTTATTTGAAAGCAGACATAAATATGTTCAGGGTTTGCTGTGTTAATTGCCTCATATTCACATGGGAAAAATCTTACAGTTGCCAAAATGGTTCTTTGACAGCATCGAAAGGATGAGAGTGGATAATTACCACATCAGGAGCAAAAATACTGGGAAAGCTCCCTGAAGGGTTTTCACCAGAGCTTATTTTATATGACTATCTTTTTTTATTTAAAAAGCTTCTTCTGGAATGGTAACAAGTGCTTTGCCTCAGTTGGACTCCACATGGGAGCCATCTTTCATAGTAAATCTCACTATACCAGAGTGTTATAAGATTCTTGTATATTTCAAATGGCAGTCATATTTTACTCTTCCCACAAAAGTTTTATGTGACATTTTTGTACTCTGTTCTTAAAATCCATAAAACTGAAATAACTTAGGGGAGGGAAAAGAAAGAGATAGGTGAGGGAAGAAGAAATTCTAGTGAGGATTCTCTAGTCTTCTTATTCCTTCCTATGTAAAATCACCCGGCCCACTACCAGAGTTTTACTTTCAACTCACTGTGAATTATTTGTCTTAAGCACATGTTGGCATGGAATGAAGTTTCAGTTATTGCTGTGATGTGATGTCAGTTGCTCAGGTGATGAAACATGGATTTCTTTTTTACATCTGGGACTGAAATGGAGGATGGGGAAGAAAAGAGGGGTGAGCCGAGAATGAGGACAGTACAACTGCCAGGCGTACATTGGCGAGGTGCATTGTTCATTCATTTCAGTAGCTGCATGGCTTTAGTTTCAAGCACTATTGAATACTCTGCATGGTGGGGCCATGTGCGGCAGAGTGTAGTCATGATAGCTAACAGTTATTGAATGGTTACTGTTCTAAGCACTTTATATGTATTATTGCTCTGTGAAAACTGTATAGGATAGCAATGTTCAAATTCTGACTCCTCCACTTCCTAGCTGTGTGTGCACGTGTGCAACTTTACAATTTTGTTTTAGATAAACTCTTAAGTACCCATCCCTTGAGGTTGATATTACCATTAAATGAGGTGGTAGCCATAATACATCTATAATTATGCCTGATACATAAAAAACTCAAAAGAGGTAAATAAATTAGCAATGAAAAGAAAATATTTATACAGAGACTTAGAAGTAACTGTTCATAATGGCATTATTCACAGCAGCCCAAAACTGGAAACAGCTCAGATGTCCTTCAGGTGGTAATTGGATTAAGAAACAAACACACACACACTGTGTGTATCCCTGCCATGGAACAGTACACAGCAACAAAAAGGACACACTTGTGGATGTGGATGTGCGCATGCTCAGTTGCTCAATCGTGTCCAGCTCTTTGTGACTCTGTGGACTGTAATCTGCCAGGCTCCTCTGCCCATGGGATTCTCCAGGCAAGAATACTGGAGTGGGTTGCCGTTTCCTGCTCTAGGGGATCTTCCCGACCCAGGGATCCAATCTGAGTCTCCTGGATTGGCAGGCGGGATCTTTATTGCTGAGCCACTTGAGAAGCCCTATGGATATAACATGGCAATGGGGAAGAGTCTCAAGCATTATGTCCAGTGAAAAAAGACAAATGCAAACATACTGTATAATTTCGTTGATGTGACATTCTGGAAAAGCCAAACTATAGCAATAAAAAGTATATCTGTGACTCTGCTCAATGTTATATGTCAGCATGGATGGGAGGGGGTTTGGGGGAGAATGGATACATGTTTATGTATGGCTGAGTCCCTTTGCTGTTCACCTGGAACTACCACAACATTGTTAATTGGCTATACCCCAATACAAAATGTTTTTGGTGTTTTTTTTTAGAAAGGTATATCTGTGGTTGCCAGTGGTCAGAGAAGATCAGCTGCAGAAAGGTTCCAGGAAACTTTGCAAATCAGCATTCTGTGTCTTGATTGTGGTCATTATATGGCAGCCCACAGTTACTAAATTTCAGCAGACTGCACACGGAAAAAAATAGGTGAAATTAATATATGGAAGTCATACCTCAAAGCTAAAAAGCATACTTGCTGCAAATTGTAAGACTGTATGATATTAGAGGGCTTCCCGGGTGGCTCAGTGGGTAAAGAATCCGCTTGCAATGTAGGAGATGCGGGTTTGATCCCTGGATTGGAAACATTCCCTGGAGAAGGGAATAACAACCCTCTCCAGTATTCGTGCCTGGAGAATTCCGTGGAGAGAGGAGTCTGGTGGGCTACATTCCATGGGGCTGCAAAGAGTCAGACACAGCTGAATGACTGAGCACGCACATACATGATACTAGATTGTCTTATATTTTAGAACCAAGGTGAATGGGTTTTTAATACAGATCCAGTTTGGAGGACTATTTAGATTATTTCCAAGGAGAAATAAAGCAGGTGCCACTGGGTGGTTACCATACACCTGTCTGCCATGAAAGAGACCCAGGATGCCACCAAAGGGACCGATGCTAGTCTTTATTTTACAGAAATGGCAGGGAAGTTCCAGAAAGTTCATGTCCATGAAACCATCAAGAAATCCCATGAGCAAGAAGAATTCAAGGTGTGCAATGCAGATAAGTAATGGGTTGGATCAGCAAGAGGGGAGAGAGTTTAGTGGAGATAGCAGTAGTCACAGAAACCCCCTGCCAGAGAGAAGACTTGAAAGGGTTGGATAGACTATGCTGGAAACAATTTGGAGAGAGGTATGGAGGTCACAATATATATTTGAAACTGGCCAGACTGGAGCATGTTGGGAAGACCAAGACTGACTCTGATTTCTGTCAGCTTCACAGCTATGATGCAGGGCAGGGGGCGGCAGTGAGGGTTCCTGACTGCCCAGTGGTCTGGCTGCCTAGAGTGGCATGTACTGGTTCCTGCTCTGAGTATGAGTGCCCCCCCAACTCCTAGCTCAGCGACATCACATTGGTAGCTTACAGTTGGCCATGTATTTCCACCAGGGACAAGGACAAATGCTATACAGACCAGGTCTCCCCACCCCCAGTGATACCCCAGTGTCTGTGTGTATAGCACATCACTGACAGTGGAGATCCAGCCAGTCCATCCTAAAGGAGATCAGTCCTGAATGTTCACTGGAAGGACTGATGCTGAAGCTGAAACTCCAAGACTTTGGCCACCTGACGCGAAGAACTAACTCATTGGAAAAGACCCTGATGCTGGGAAAGATTGAAGGTGGGAGGAGAAGGGGCCAACAGTGGATGAGATGGTTGGATGGCATCACCGACTCAATGGACATGAGTTTGAGCAAGCTCTGGGAGTTGGTGATGGACAGAGAGGCCTGGCATGCTGTGGTTCATGGGGTCGCAAAGAGTTGGACACGACTGAGCTACTGAACTGATGGTGGTAATCTTAAATAATCATGAACTCGAGAGAGGGGAGCAAACAGAAGAATTGAGAGGTGGATAGGAAGGTGTTGAAAGAACAATAAAAAAAAGAATTCCTCTTGAGGGGGATGAAAAGTCACAAATACTTAAGCTGAAAGAGGAAAAGGTGGGTAATTTTCATATATTTTCCCAGAGAGCTGAAGCAGTGGCAGGCGTTTTCACAGCACAGATGTCATCACCTATTACACAAAATGGGGTGCTTTCAGACTTCAAGAAAGGGGGCTCCCTCTTGATTCAACAACTGTTTTGAGATAACGCACAGCACTGGAGCTGTCATTGTGTGCGGTGCCAGTTGGGTCCTCCATGCTCCAGGCCTGTGAAAGGCAGTGAAAGTGGTGGATGAATGAAATCATGAACTAATCCCTCTCATAGTATAGTTCTCCAGTACTGTGTGCTTCCAACATAAAACCTGTCTTCCTTGTTTGTCTCCCCATTAGTGTGAGCTCTGGGAAGAGCCAGGAATTTTGAGTCTTTGTGTATCCTAGAGCCTACCTTTACGCTGATTAAACTAGTGAATTCAGGCAATTTCCATTTTAGATACCATGCTGTTAGCAAAAGATCACTTAGGTTCTGGTCAATAACAGCCCAGCCTTTCTTAAAATATTAAAAAGAGAGAGCTTTGGGTCATTTAAAACATGGTTCCCATCCTCATCTCTGGCTGGAGGGCACTAATTGGCCAATGCCTTGGTTTTCTTTGTACTATACCAAAGTTGAAGCATTTTACTCTCAAGGATTCTCCCGAGTCTGAGGTGCTGTGATTCTATGAGGGAGGAAAGTTCAGACTTTGTGGGCTTAAAACTGTGGGTCCTTGATGGCTGTATGTTGGAGATGCAAAGTTATATGCTGTGAGGAAGTTTTCTCTTTTTGTTTGACTTCTTTGCAACACATTCTTTTACCCGTATAAATGATCATTGGTAAGTGATGCTGGCTAACAATCATTGCCTCATTCTGTCCCATTTCTCTTTCCCCTCATCTGCGGTGTGCTGAATAATGCCCACCCCCTCCCAATTCCCCACATCCAGGTCATAATCCCTGGAACCTGTGAATGTATTACCTTATATGACAGAAGAGACAGCAGATGTAATTGAGAATCTTGAGATGGAGGGGTTATTCAGGTGGCCCAATGGAATCACAGTGGTCCTTGTGATTCCATCTCTGGTCTGTGGCCAGAGATTCAACAGGAGATGTGAGGATGGCAGTCAAGATGGGAGGGACAGGACTGGAAGATGTTTTGTTACTCGCGTTGAAGATGAAGAGGTCACCACCCAAAAGAGTACAAATGGGCCCTGCAGGCTGAAGAAAACCAGGAAATTCTCTCCCTAGAGCCTTCAGAAGGAAGCAGCCCTTGCAACAGTTTGACTTAACCTGATAAAACTGATTTTGAACTTCTGGCCTCTAGAACTATAAGAGAAGAAATTTATATTGTTTTAAGCCCTACAGTCTGTTCCTTGTGTGTTATAGCAGGGTTAAAAACCAGTAAATCATCTCTTCTCAAGATTAACTTTTTTTTTGCTATGTTAAAAACCATTCAATTTTATTAATTAACATACTTTACATTCACAAATAGTCTAAATAAATTCTTTCACACTGCACTGTGTGATTCTAAATCAAAATACAGATTCTTGTACTCTAGAAAAGGGAACCCTCTTACACTGTTGGTGGGAATGCAAACTAGTACAGCCACTATGGAGAACAGTGTGGAGATTCCTTAAAAAACTGGAAATAGAACTGCCTTATGATCCAGCAATCCCACTGCTGGGCATACACACTGAGGAAACCAGAAGGGAAAGAGACACGTGTACCCCAATGTTCATCGCAGCACTGTTTATAATAGCCAGGACATGGAAGCAACCTAGATGTCCATCAGCAGATGAATGGATAAGAAAGCTGTGGTACATATACACAATGGAGTATTACTCAGCCATTAAAAAGAATACATTTGAATCAGTTCTAATGAGGTGGATGAAACTGGAGCCTATTATACAGAGTGAAGTAAGCCAGAAGGAAAAACACCAATACAGTATACTAACGCATATATATGGAATTTAGAAAGATGGTAACGATAACCCTGTATACGAGACAGCAGAAGAGACACTGATGTATAGAACAGGCTTATGGACTCTGTGGGAGAGGGAGAGGGTGGGAAGATTTGGGAGAATGGCATTGAAACATGTGAAATGTCATTTATGAAACGAGATGCCAGTCCAGGTTCAATGCACGATGCTGGATGCTTGGGGCTGGTGCACTGGGACGACCCAGAGGGATAGTATGGGGAGGGAGGAGGGAGGAGGGTTCAGGATGGGGAACACATGAGAAATAAAGGAATAAAAAATTAAAAAAAAAAAAGAATTCAGAGACCTTCTTGTTCTGATACACTGATCTGAGAATTGTGATTTCTATGGTTTATAAAATAGAGGCTAGTTATTTAGTAAACATGGATATACATTAATTTTATGACCTTTTAGGAAAGGGTTACCTATACTTGAATATCTGTGAAGATGTCTTTATTTGAACCATGTCAACTAATGTTCATAACTTCTATTGCTTTTATGAAGATATATCTTGATGTTAATGGACTGCCTTCTTTTTATGCTTAAAAAGCAATTGGAAATTAAAAAACAAAAAGCAATTGGAACACTTCCCCACCGGTCCAGTGGTTAGGACTCATGCTTCCACTGCCAGGGGCATGGGTTTGAGCTCCAGTTGGAGAACTAAGATCCCGCATGCTGCAGAGCCAAAAAATAAATTAAAAAAAAATAAGTGAAAAAATAAATAAATTTTAAAAAGTAAAAAAAAAAATTCAGTTGAAACAACCATTTAAAATTTAGAGTGATCCTCGGCCTAACTTTGACACAAAGAATGATTCTCTGAACACTGAGCAAGTAAATCATGTCTGTTCAAGATTTACTTTTAAGTAGAGCACCCTTTGCTCTCCACACTTCAGTATCCATTGGATCATCTTGGTATCTGGTGAAAATGTGGTTGTGCTGAAGAGGTAGGCTCTAGAGGGTGGATTTATGATCCAGGCTTTGGTCTCCTCCATTGATCTGGTCCATGTTCCTAAAATATTGTATCCTGTTGGGGCACTTTTGTTTCTGGAGGCATGTGGAGAATTAGAAAATGTTCCAAGGCGAGCCACAAAGACTTGGAGAAGAGCCAGTGTGGGCAGAATCAAAGAGCTGTAATTATTCAACACAAGGAGAAGGAGGCTGAAGCATGGTTTGATGATGATACATAAGAACCTATAGAGTTAATCAGTGGGAAATGGTGATTAACTGCTCCTTGTCCTCACGGAGCCAACTCTCAGATAAAAGAACAAAAAGAATTTGGGTTGAGGAACCAGGGACAGGCAGGGAAGGCTGTGGCTTTATTTGATGTGCAGACTTTTGTAGCTGTGTGGAGCCCTGGGGCCCCAACTCGTTCCATCTCCTCATTTGCAGGTGATGAAACAGAAGCTGAGAGTGACTTTTGTAAGGTCACAGGCAAATGACAGAGCCTTGAGTCAAAGCCGCGGCTTGATCCTATTCACTGCACTACCTTAGTGGAGCATGTGCAGTGGGTTTAAAGAGGGCTAGTAGCGTATCTCTTGGAAGTGATTTCAAGTTGAAGCAGTCTCAGGCAGCCTTTGAGGTTGATGAAAGTATTCCATGTCTTCCCCTTGGGTTGTGTGTGTGTGTAAAATCCATGAAGTTATATACTTAGGATTTGTGTACCTGATATATGCCTATTATTGATCAATTTTTAAAAAAAAATTATCAGCTTTTGGAAAATGAACATGCTGAACTCTTCATAATAGCCCCAAACTAGAAACACTCCAAATGTCCTTCACCAGTAGACAGGATGAATAAACTGTGGCATATTCACACAGTGGATTTCGATACAGCAGTGAGAGTAAGTTAACTATATACTACAGTGCACAGCAACGTAGATGTATCTCACAAGCAAGCTATTAAATGAAAGAAGCCAATTAGGAGAGAACATTCCATGTGATTCCATTTATGTGAGAATCAAAGCTGAGCAAACGTATCAGTGGTGTTAAAAATTGGGGTAGTGGCTAGCTTTGAGGGGCACAGGAAGGAGGGGATCTTGGGTGCTCGTAGAGATATTTTTAAAAATCTGGCATCGGGTTACATGTTTATATCCATTTTGTGAAAATGGAGTGAGATGCATGTGTCTCATTTGTGCATTTTATTTGTGTAGATTACATTTCAATTAAAGATTGACTTTAAAGATTAGAAGGTTTAGCAGGAAACCTCTTACAAGCCTTTCTGCTGTTAAGCTCTAAAGAATTTAGTTTGGGGATTTCTTTTAAAGGTGCATAGGTAGCCTGCATTAGAAAAATGTGTGTTTCATAGAATCATTAGAAAATACCCACTACAGAGAGAAAGTTCCTGTTAAGGAATCTGTCTATTTCTATCTCAGCAGTTGTAAACCAAAAGAAATTCATTCCATGGAGTGCATGCTCCCTGAGCTAGTACAGTCTTTCTTTCATGAAAATCTATGAAGCCAGCACCAGCCCTCAGTTCCTTTTTAGCTCTTTGTAGTTCTATAGAATGAAAGAATGGGGTCATTTTTTCAAAGAAGCAGCTTGACATAAATAGTAAGTTTGTTAGGAGATGATTTTGTCATGCCAGGCACATTTTCCGGCAGCAGCGCCTGGAGTGCTCCATTGGGGTTCAAATCATGGGAAATGGTTCAAGGCAAGCAGCCGACCAATCAGAACTCATCCTTCTGAGCCAGACTTCGCTAGTAGCCACATCCACTTCTGGCCACTAGCCGGAGAGTTTCCATTTCCAGCTAGCTGGTTAGCTTACCTGAGAGCATCTTATGAGTCCACAGAATGCCAGAAGACGGTAAGGACAGGCATCATGGGGATCCCCACAGCTCTGTCTTCTCAGCCTCTTTTAATGAGCCTGCTGCCTTCTTAATTTCATTCCTGCCTGTCCAGGCCATGATCATCTCTGACCTGAATTGCTGTACCTGCTTCCTGACTATTTCTTCCACATCTGTTTTTTTAAACAATTGGATTGCATAATTTACACACTATTGAGTTCACCAGTTTTAAAGACATTTAAGTACTCTTAGTACAGTAAATTTGCTGAGTTATACATCTACCACCACAACCCAGTTTTAGAACATTTCTGTCATCCCATAAAATCCATTCATCCCTTTTCCCATCTCCAGTCCCAGGTTCCCTGGGGAACCACTAGTCAACTTCCTGTTTCCCTTTTCTGAACATTTTATATAAATGGACTTAATAATATGAATTCTTTTATGTCTGGCTTTTTCACTGAACATAATGTTTGTGAGGTTCATACACACTGAAGAATGTATCATTGCTTTGTTTTTATTGCCAAATAGTATTCATCCCTGTATGGACCACATTTTGTGCGATTATGACTAATGCTGCTTTTTCATGTATGAGTTTTTCTTGGGTGTATACCTAGGAGTGAAACTGTCGTGTAGATAACCCTGTCTAACTTGTCTAGAGATTTTTGTATTGTTTCCCAGAGTGGCTAAACTATTTATATTCTTGCCAGCAGGCCGTGTATGAGGGTTCCGGTTTCTCCTTATCCTCACCAACCCTTGTTATTATCATTTTGAGTATGGCCATTCTAGTTTATTGAAGTGAAGTGATATTTCATCCTTGCATTTAGTTTTGTCAGGTGAGAAACATTTGTGATGTGGAGCAGTTGTCGGAGTAAACAGGAAAAAAGTGTTTGAAACTCTTAGTTCATCTTTTCGTAGGCCCCTGAATATCTTTGTAATGGCCATTGAATATTCATGTGGTTCCAGGCTTAGAATATAGAAAGAAAATGTAGGTGTTTATTCTCTGCTTCGCCATTGTCCATGTCTTGAAACAAATATGATTAAAGAAATAACATAAAATTTTAAAAAATAATATTTAAATCACAGTATTCATACAATTGCTTGAAAAAGAACCTTTCTATTAAGCAAGTATTAAAGCTGTAATTTGGAGGGCCTTTTTGGCTTTATTATTAAGTCCAATATTGGAATCACTCACTTGATGTGATATATAGGAGCCATTTTCTAATGCACCAGTATTAATCCACTTATAGCTGAGTGGCTAATGGATTAGCAAACACTTTCATTTTCTATAAAGGAATGGATATTGTGAGGGCCTGAGAGATGGTGAGAAACGCGGCTGAAGAGAATCATACTTCATGTATTCAAACTCTGCAAAAGATTAGGATTGATGGTGGGATTAATGTTGTGTTGGAGTTTAGATATTTATGCCTTGCATTTAGAAATAATACAGTGGATCCATAAAAAAAAAGCATACTTGTTTGTTTAAAGTAGACTTGGAGAGAGAAACTCATTAGTACATGTTAAAATTTGACCTCTGAATACTTAATTATATTAAAAATTGTTTGGATTTTTTTTTAATTGCCTTACTGCTCTCATAACTGATTTTCTGCCAAATTTCTCTGTTCAACACTCAGAAGTTGGACAGCAAGTCGTGTGTAAGAATGTTTGCAGACACATAAGGCAGTATTTTCTCTCATCTCAAATCATTTCATAAGTCTCATTTTTATATTATTACTGATTTAGGACTTTAAGTACCATGTTTATATATCTAACATATGGAAACACAACAAGTGCTGGGGAAAAACACTTGGTGCAAACAGACATACTGACACAACACCAAGGCCTTCTGCCTGTCTTTGTCCATTAGGACTCATCTCGCTGGTGTAGTTCTGAGCAAGTGCTCACGCTTGCTGTACAGGATTACTGTGCGCATTGGTGACCCACCACGTTACTGACATTTGCCTAAAAAAGTCAGTGCTAGGAAAGATGGTTAAAGAAGAAAAAGTTAGTTTATTAAAAAAGATAGAGTGATAAGTCAGGAATTTGGGAGTAACAGGTATACACAAATATATATGTAAAATAGATAACAAGATCCTGCTGTATAGCCCAGGGAACTGTACTCAATATCTTGTAATAACCTATAATTGAAAGGAAATGAAAAAGTATATATATGTGTGTGTGTGTGTGTATAACTGAGTCACTTTGCTGTACAACTGAAACTAACACAACACTGTAAATCAATTATACTTCAATTTTAAACATTAATTTTTTTAGGAAAAAGGGTAGTGAGGAAAGGGAAGAAGTCAGGATTTGCTCTGGTTGGCTAGAGTCAGTTTCTTTACCTTTTACTAGATGGAATAAGAAAACAGAAATATGAGCCTCCATAGTGTAAGACAGACTTTGGGAGTCGTGGATATTGGAAGAGTGTTTTTTGGCTCAAGGTTCCTGAAAGTCATGTCTCGGAACACAGATCAGAATTAGATGAACAAAGTTAGAAATGCTGGGGGTGATTTGGAGATGCCACAGAGAGATGCATGAAAATTCTGAATTCTGTGGAGGAAATGCAAGTATGGAAAAGGAAAGGGCTCAGATGGAAAACCCAGAGGTTTAGATACAAAGAGGAGGCGGCAACTGGTGATAGAAGGGAAAGATGAAAAGTGAGGAAGGGAGAAAGAGTGGAGGGTGGAGGGCAGGATTTTGGGTGTTCTTCTCTGGGGAGTAGGAGAGTAGGACTCCCCATCAATTCTCTCCAAAACAGAGAACCTACCACTTCAGACATGGTGCCCATTCATGGCTGGGAAGGAATCTTCAGAAGGACACAACCTCCTGCATGGACAGGGGCACATTTCTGAGAAAACCCATGATGAGAGCTGTTGATGTGAAGCTTGCCTGGGTTCTGTGTGGATGTGTCCCCCTTACAGAACAGGGAACTGAAAATTCAACACATGCTAAAGAAAGTTTCCTTGCAAGGTTGCTGATGGTCCTGAGGCTTTTTTAAAATCATCTAGTCTATAGACCTTTGTTAAATTTTATCAGTTTTCCCAAAAATGTCTCTCATAATTTCTTTTTCTCTAGTTAGGTCCTTAGTCTTAAGAAGCTGAAGCATTAAGAGTGGTGGAATGCTAAAGATTTAAGCAAAACCCTAAAACTCAATTTAGAAATATAGAACTATGGTAAGCTGAAAGCTAACTTTTAGTTGAATATAAATACAAAAAACACATATTGCAGGAGAGAGAATTTTTACTGGCAGTTTCCTCTCTCATGGAAAAAATCAAATCTATCTTCGTGTGTGTAAGAATGTTTGCAGACACATAAGGGAAGCCTTTTGTTTTTGGAATAGGTTGTTGGAATAGGTGGGATTGAAGGCCATTTCATACAAATGCACAGAAATTCTGTGAGAGGGAAAATGGCAGTCTATCCTAAATAAATACTGAAGAAGCTGGAAGCTTTTCAACCGCTTAAATTTGCACCGTAGCAAAGAAGGCATTCTGGCCAGTGTTAGAAGATACTTGAATAAGTAAGGCAAGATACAGCCCAGCTTCCTTAGTCTGACTTGATAATAAAGATAATGAGTTGTCTCTCCTGTTATCTGATTTTAGTTCAGACGATAGTCAGTGGTAAAGAATGGTTAGAGAGCTGTAAGCCCTAGAGAGCTCAGATACCATTTGGAGTCTGTTGGTAGGTTCTGAGGGTGGGGGAAATCACCTGGAGCTGTAGACAACTGGCAAATGCTGTGGACCACACCAGGAAATATTTTGTCTTACCTAAGTTTGAAACTCCTTCCAGATTCCAGCATTGACCTGGAGAATGACATTCTCCAGTTCCTTGGACTCGGAGTCTCTTTGTGTTCAAGGTTTGGCAGTCATCATACAGTATCCAGCTAGAATAATAATGTTGATGCTGTTTGCTCAAATAATTCTGAATATACTAAGCTGATGAAATTGTTGGATGGAGTGTTTGACTTTCCTAGGATATATATGTAATCAGAGTACCTTTTAACTGTCAGAAGATTAAGGCACTAAAAGTTTTTGCCATCTAATGAACATCAATCAGTCCAAAGGTGAGATGAGGTTTTTCCAGTCACTTTTCATATAACCAGCATTTGCATTTATTTACATTTTTAGCTTTTTGGAACCCCCAAATAGCCAAAACTGCACAGCTAAATCAAGGCGGTGTGAGACTGGCATAAGAATAGACATATAGATCAATAGAATAGAATTGAGAGTCCAAAAGTAATTCTTGCACTTGTGGTCAATTTATTTTTGACAAGGGTATTGCTGTAGGCTGAATGTTTGTGCTTGCCTCTCCTTGCATTCATATGTTGCAGCCTAATCCCCAAAGTGATGCTATTTGGACGTGGGGCCTTTGGAAGGTGATTAGGTCATAAGGGTGGAGCCCTCATGAATGGAATTAGTGCTCTTATAAAAAAGAAGCCCCGGAGAGCTCCCTCACCCTTTCCACTTTATGGGGACACAGGGAGGAGTTGGTCATTCATGAACCAGGAAATGGAACCTCACCAGACATGGAATCTGCTCGCACCATGATGTTGGACTTCTAGCCTCTGAAACTGTGAGAAATAAACGCTTGTCGTTTAAGCCAACCAGTTCATAGTAGTTTGTTATGGCAGCCTGGATCGACTACGGTACTAAAACAACCGTGGAAACGTGGTACAGCACAAATGGATATCCACTTGCAGAAGAGGGAAGTTTGACCCCTACTTGGCATAATTCGCAAACACTAACTCCACATGTATCATAGGCTAAATATAACAGCTAAAACAAACAGAAAAGCTAGAAAATGTGGGAGTAAATCGTAACGACTTTGATTTCTTAGGTGGAACACCTAAGTATGAGTAATAAAAGAAAAAAAATTTAAAACGTTTGTACTGTGAAGAATCAAAAAAATGAAAAGATAACTGACAGACTGGAAGAAAATATTGGAAAATCATGTGTCTAAGGGACTTGTGTCCAGAATATATATATATAAATTTTATTTTATTTTTAAACTTTACAAATTGTATTAGTTT